>NC_064620.1:326215285-327415285 GCF_023898315.1 Schistocerca nitens | reverse complement strand
ACAAATGGTAAAATTTTGAATTTCAAATCTGTAAACGTCACAGTGTAAACTACACGTAGATGTAAAATCAAAGAACACTGAAAAGATCAGACAAAGCAGGTCGGATATTTGCTAACGTCAAAGTAACTTAATCTTATTATCACAGTTGCGTATCTAGTGAGCTTAACCAGCTGATTGCCGCGGGCGAAGCATCGATTAAATCCTTCATGGTTTCTCCGAACTTTGGCATTCGTATATGACGCTCGTTAGTGACTGTGCTTTGGTTCCACAGTCGCACTGGGGATCGTCAACCATTTTCCACCCATACAGAGTTCCCTTGGTCCGGGCGTGTCCGGTTCTGAAGTGATTCTTGGGAGCTTCATTCCTGGGAGGGGCAGAGTGAGGTCCACCTGCGCCGTTCGCTCTTGCTCGTGATAGCAGCTCCAGTGTTTCTTCCAATCTTCTTGTACGTTGATGGCTGCCGGCTGTACTCCTATTGTACCCTCCCACACTGGCTTACAGTGGTAAGTTATTAAGTATTTCGTGAGTTGGTAAGTCTTTTTGGAAAGCTGTAACGTTTAATTTCTCCAATTTATGAACCGTAGCCTGTTGGTATTGAAGAGGTGCGGTATTATATTAGTGAGAACTGGAAGTCAGGACAGGGATCTCGATTTTAGAGTTTCAGATATCAATCTCATTGCATCGTTCGGTGGATATCAATACCCTTTAACGTGGCTCCTTCCACCACACATGGTGCAGCAATACTCAGCAACCGGGTAAAGGAGCGACTGTGCGGCCGTTCGTAGTGTGCTGGTACTCGCTTCCCAAGATGTGCTGGCTAACTTCCTCATTGCGTTATTCTTGCTTTTTAATTTCTGTCCGTGGTCTCCAGATGTTTCTTATATATCAGGGATCTACCTAGGGTTATTCTCACACATTTGGGGAAGTGGTTGTGCCGCAGTCTCCTGCTACAAAGCTCTGCATTCAACTATCTGTTTGCTTGGCGGGTGTTGAGATGGAAAGCACTGATCTCGGTTTTACAGAAGTTCAGACAGAGTCTGCACTTTCTGTAACACTCTTCTACGTTGTTTCGGTCATTAATAAGTGTTCCTCCAACTTCTTCAAACGTCTTGTCTCGGGTTGCTACCCTTAAATCGTCAGCGTAACAAAATTTTTCAGCTTTCGTGTCAGGCACGTCGCTGATGTAGAGATAAAAACAAGGGGTGCAGAGATTGATCTCTGAGATAGGTCGTTCTTGATCTCATATGGATTGATTTTGTAATCCCCTACTGAGACTCTGAAATACCGGTATCTTGAAATACTTTCCATTAGTGTTACAAGACCTGTGGAGGGTATGGTTTCTCTAAATTTTAACCTAAGTTCGTCGAATCAAACGGTATCATAGGCTGTAAACAGGTCGAAGAAGGCTACCTATGTCTTTTTTTTTCTTCTGGAGACCCGTTTTAATGAGTGACATCGGGGCCAAGACCTGGTCGCAGCAGTTTCGTTTCAGGGGGAGGGGGGAGTATAGCTCGCTGGATCGTCCGCAGGCTTCTTTGGTTTAAGATGGCCATAGTTTGCGCTATTTTGAATTGTTGAGGGGTGCCATCATTCTTTAATATGTCACTGTAAAACTTCAGTAGTGTAATTTTAGTAGCCAGGAGTGGGCTGTGGTCTTATGAACTCAGGAAACTCTCCGTGTAATCCAGCCGCATTCTGGGCCTTAATATATTTTATAGCTTTAGATAGTTCATTTGCTATAAAGATCAAGAATAAGTTTGGATCCTCTGTGGCGTCTCCGCTGATGACTCTAAACCCCTGCTTAAAGCCTTTTTTTCGAATGCTGAGTTTACTGGAACATTCTCTACAAAGCTATTGGAGAGGGTATTATTTCAGGTCTACCATTCAGGAATGGAGTGGCTCTTTCGAAGTGCATGGTTTGATGCATCACATGATAAAACAAAGTCTCTATCAAAATCCGGAAATACCAATATCAGACTCGATGTTAAAGCTTCTTTTATCCCCTCAAAAGCATATTGGCACTCTTCTGACAACATAAGTTTAGTACTCTTTTTTAACAACTGTGTCAACGGTCTAGCAATATCAGCAAGTCCTTTTACGAATTGGAGGTAATAGTTCGCGACTCCTAAGAACAGTTGAAGCTCCTTCACAGTTTCTGGTACAGGAAATTCACTTACAGCTCTAATCAATCTTTGGTCTGTCTTAACCTCATTGTTGCTTATGATATGACCGAGATATGCTACCTCTTCCATCACAAAATTACATTTTTCTGTGCTCAGTGTCAACTTCCCTGCTTTCAATCTAAGGAATACTTCTGTTAATCACTGCAAACACTGTTCCATATCACTCCCATAGACGAATATGTCATCGAGGTACACTAAGTATTGCTATGGTTTTAGGCCTCTGAGTGCTCCATCCAACAATCACTGAAACGTTGCGGGTGAATTTTTTAATCCAAATAGCATTCTTCTGAATTGGTAGTGTCCCCAGGGGGCCAAAAATGCTCTTTTATGTCGAGCCGGCAGTGCAGCCTCTATCTGTTGATAACCTCTCTTCAGATCCGTTGCTGAAAAATATTTGAGTTGTGATAAATGGGCCAAGGTTTTTGTGATGTTTGGCAAAGTGTAAGTGTCTGTTATGGTTTTCACATTTAAATATCTGTAATCACAACAAAACCTATATTTTCGTGTTCCATCCATTGATTATTTTGACACAATGACTATTCCTACTCTTCATGCACTATTAATTTCTTGAATTATTCCACCTTTCAGCTGTTTCTTGATAAATTCCTCCAACATTGGCTGTAAATACCTAGGTATTGTCTATGTTTTGCGGCAGACTGGTGAATCATTTCCCATTGGTGTGTAGTGCTGCGTAATATGTGTAGCTGGTAATGGCTCTTTGGAAAAATAAATCTTTAAACTAGAAAAGTAATTTTTCCATCCATTCCTTACTGCTGCCCTCTAGGTGCTAAACTTTTCCTCATAATGCAATTTCCATGGCGTTCAGAGACTGTCTGTGACTGACACCCCTTGTGTCCCATTCGCCTTCTTCCAGAATATCCACCTTATCGATTAACAACCTCTTTGTTAATCCTATGTCCTCTGCGCTCAAATTATCTATAAAAACAGGTAAGCTATGTTCTTTTCACCCTTTATTTCTTGTACATGTACAATACCTCTTGTAACTAGACAACTCACCAGATCTAATGCTTCAGTCTCTCCTAAGGGCTCCACCACTGACAAACTAGATTCAACACTGACCCAGAGTGATTTACCAGTACCCTCAGGTACACAATCATGTAAATCAGCTCTGTGTTCGCAATTTAATTTGTTCATCTTTCGTGTAGGTCTTAGTGTAAGCGTTCGCAATTCAATCTGTTCATCTTTCGTGGCAGACTCCCCTCTTGACATTCCTCCACTGGAAATGGTTTCACCTAATTGAAACATTGTTCCGTCAAGTTCCACTCTAAGTTGCCGAAGATCGATTATCCCACAACGCTGATATAAGAAATCTAATCCCAGAAGCATGTCCATAGCCTTCACTCACGTGTGGAACAATCGCTACACATTGTTTAAACTGAACTATATCCAGGCAAAAGTCTGTGTCCACTGATCCTAAAGGTGTGACATCTTTGTCCCCCACTCTACGCAATCTGTACCATGGTGATCCCATTGCTTGCGTTTCGCCAGAACACTTCTGGCGACCGACACCTGCGCCCAAGTGTTCAATAATATCCTGCAACCCTTTTTTCATACTATTCCTCTTATCGCGCAATCCATCTCTGCATACGATTTCGTAGCAACCAATCTTACTGGGAATGACCGTAGGTGGACCTGACGTTCTCGCTGAAGTTTAACGCTTTACGCTTCCCCAGTCCTCTACGTCTAAAACTGTTATTCTTCTTACTTTGTTCATATCACCATGAAGTTGGTGACAGCTTCCTTATATACTCCATTCGTCCACACCTGAAACATTTTGTATTAGTTGCAAAGCCGTTTACCCCGCATTCCAGTCGATAAATGATGTCCTCACTTTCTACAGCTAGCCGCACTGCCGTGCATAAATCCATCGGATCCACTCTCTGTACACGTCTTGAAATTTCCGCATGCAACCCTCTTAAAAAAGCATCGAGTATCCTCTGCTCTTGCAAAATAATTTCATTCACTGCAGCATCCCGTCCTCATTCATAGGTACATCCATTAATTTTACTTATCTTAACCGCAAACTGTTCCACAGTTTCCGTATTTCTCTTAGTTATTACCCCTAATTCAAATGGTTCAAATGGCTCTGAGCACTATGGGACTCAACTGCTGTGGTTATCAGTCCCCTAGAACTTAGAACTACTTAAACCTAACTAACCTAAGGACATCACACACATCCATGCCCGAGGCAGGATTCGAACCTGCGACCGTAGCAGTCCCACGGTTCCGGACTGCGCGCCTAGAATATTACCCCTAATTGTTCCCTATAGTGTCTGGCACTATTTCGTTTCGTACATCTCTGACTTAACCCTTCTTTAAAATGTTCGAATTCCGTGGCTCGTTTAAGAGCTTCTGTAATCCTACATAAATTTTGGCTTCCTCTGTTAGTCTCAATTTTGAAACACTTCCTTATCAGAGCAACATTCCATCTCAGCCAGATTTGCAATGTCTCCCACAAAGGCCTGCACATCCTGGGTTGCCTTACTTACCAGAAAAAGGAACAATTGAACTTGCGACTGACAAACCTACATCCCATTGTGACGACTGAGGATCTACCAACCCACTCTGTTCTGTATTATCCTCTGTTTATTGTACCACCTAACCTAAAAATGTGCGTACTGCTTCCGGCTCTGACACACCTTGAGTCCCTGGTTCTGTCGAAGCTTCGTCCTTGAATACACTCATTTTGAGAACTAACATTCACAAGACAAGAAAACAAAATACCTTAACTTAATTCCTACGTCTGATCAATAGTCATCTTGCCTCCTCATCTCGCCTAGCCATATGTCCCTAACGATTACATGTATAACATTTTACTTGAACTGATTCTGCACATGGCGCTGGTTCTGTACTTGCAATAAAATCAACTTTACAAAATACACAACTGTGAAATCTTTTCTCCATGACCAAAACACAATCAATTTTTTTTTTGGATTCTCTGTAATGTAGGCTGTAAGTTCAGACATTGCCCTAATAAGGCGAAGTCAATGATCTGACACCAGTGTTCGATGAACGATGGATTTTCATTCAATAGAGAGTGAAATGAGACGTCAGGAAAGCAGTAGATTTGTTTAATTAACTTCTTTATTCCATCTCTCAGCTGTAGTACATCAGGAGCAGCTTCTCGGAGGTGTTCAGTTGGCTCTCATATGAAACAATAGATTCCGGCATTACTTAGTGCGCAATGAACGGGGCTGAGCATGGCATCGTTCGAATGATGCTGTCAGCGACGACTCTAGCTGTGTCCGTGACAGCATGGCAGCAGAGCTGACAATACCATGGACGCTTACATGACCTCACTCCAGCGAACAGGCGGCTCTCTGCTCTGGCGGCAGCTGCTCTTATGAGTCCGTGCAGGCTGCCCCATCCTGTGGTGAAACAGCGGACCACGTACAGCATTCCAAGATGTCGCTCTGGGTGTTACAGGGTCATGGCATAGGCTGTGATACTGGGACGAGGATATTTTAGTACACGAATGGCTGAGTACTTATACACGACAGACTATATTCGTTTAGGGCTTAAGACAGGTACTCCAGACACTTCCATGGTAGCAAGTGAGGAGAGGCTTCTGTCCTTTTGTTAGTATATTGCAGCGTCAGCTGTTGCTATACTGCGCTCAGCTGGTTCTGCTCCGCATCGCCTGTCAGCCATTTATTCCTTTGCAAAACTTAACACTTTTGCCCGCCAGCCGATGGTTCTGTTGCAACTCACTCCCGCTCTCGCGTACTTTTTGACCGAATATAGGCAATGCGGTACACCATAAATGAAGTACTGTAGAAAAATGTGTCGGATTCAGCAGCACCAGATAAAGAAAAAAGTCCAGATAAACATAATTTCGATGATTCTTTTTTTCCAAATCATTGATGAACACTTTACCAAATTCTGGAGTCAGTAACAAATATAAAACGTCTAAAATTCTCACCACTTGCGTCTACACATCCATGTATGCATGTACTCGTAGTACCATAGACTTTTGCATACTATCAAACACATCTCGATGATGACAGTTGGTTACACAAGCTCCCAGGACACGTTAATGAAATCTCTGTCCTACTCCTTAAACAGATTGTCCTAGGTGGCCTCACAGATAACACTCCGGAGTATTGTTGTCGGGGGAAAAGGGTGCTCTGCTGTCCATATGTCATCACAGGTATCAGGCAGTGTACTGGGAAGTACTGGAATATCATCATTCACAAATCTCACGATTTTTGCCTGATTTGTAGGGAGGAATCCTGTAGCTTGTCTGGAAGATTATCAGTGAATTTATTGTAGACAGCAGCTTTAAGACAGGGGGTTGCAGGTGATTGGGCGAGATATGTGCTCTTCACTCATTTGCAGTGCGACAGAGCGCAAAATAAACTTTATACGTCAGCGGCAGTGACTGGAGACGACCAACGCTTTACTATCTATGGCAAAGTCGCTTGTTTGACGCATATCGCTGTGCAGATATTCCTCATGATTCCAACATGGCGTTGAGTCGAGGGTTCATTGCTCTGTTCTTGCAGACTATATGATCCTACCACTGCACCCCACACACTAATCTTAACCCTAGGATGCATGGTGCCGAAAACACACATGAATGCATATGCATGGCCTCCAAGGCCCTGCCCTAATTTAAAATTTTCCTATTTTCATATAATCATTCTTTGGAGTTAAATTTATTGCTGTCAAATTTATTGTCATATTGAAAGATTCCTAAGATATAGTAACAGGATCTGGTGGGCCTGATTAACATATTATTAATTTAAAAAAAAAACTCTAAGAGTGAATTTTTATCAGTTACATCCATTTACATACAACATATACAAATAATTTTATTAATTCAATTGTAAGTTGCAGTTTACATTGTATAACATTTATTACAACCAATTTCTTCAATTATAACATACTCATTATTCACAATATTATGTATATAGGCAATATTTTGACAAAAAGTTATTATTCATTGTTCACATAAAATTGCATTTTTCTTAGTTTTCAACATGTGACAAAAAAGAAGCACGAAGAACGCCACTATGTTCCTTACAAATGTTGGTTTTACACTTAATGCATGTCATAGCACTTTTCCTGTGTTTATTATATGGACAATAATTGCATCTTCTTTTTCCTGAAACAGGCAGTTGGTTCGGCAATATGACATCTTTTTGAACACCACATCTTTGCATGGCATCAACGATTTTCTTTGGAAGATTAGAGATCTGAATACGAAGTTCCATTAGTGATCCTACCATTTCCTCTGCTAAATCTCTTAGGAGCAAACGCCTTTTATCACTTCTTCCACTATGGTATGTCAGATGTTGGGCGGAAAATAAAATTTCACTGTTCATTGCTGCGACGTCCATCATATTCATCCATAATGCAAATGGTCATCTTCTTGTTTGTCTCTTGCAAGTGTAATAACGAATTTTCTGGTCCATTTGATCTACTCCACCCTTCGTAGAGTTATAGAACTTTATTATATCTGGTTTCTTTTTTGCATGAGTTTCATCAATGTTTCTGTTCTTCATGCATTGTGCTAATGAGAACTACAGACTTTTTCTTTTTGGGAACATAACTCACCATTGTAATGTCACCTCAAAATGCAAACAAAGAGGAATGAATCGCTCTTGAGGCAGATGGTTTCATCTCATTAGGAATTTTTTTTTGATTGTGCCCATCACTGTAATTTGCTTCTGAAACATTTCTTCTGCCAGCTGCACACTAGTAAAGAAGTTGTCAACAGTAATATTTTTTGATGATCCTTCAATGCTTTTAGCAAGATCTTTCACCACATTCAATCCAAGATTTTTCTGAATAGGTTCATGGGGCTTCCTTCCCGTGTAAACAATTCCGTTTAAAGCATATGCAGATGTAGCATCACATAACCAAAATATTTTTGTGCCATACTTGGCTGGTTTAGGGGGCATATACTGGGTGAAGCTGCATCTTCCACGGAATGGGACTAGCTGTTCGTCATCTGTGAGCGAATCATTGGGAATCATTCTATTTCTACACTTGTCAATAAATAGTTCCCATACATAGCGAACAGCTGCAAGTTTGTCATCTGCAGATCGAGCTTCACAGGTACGCCTCTCATCAAATCTAATCATTCTCCTTATATCCTCGAATCTATTTACTGACATGGTGGCCTTATATGTAGGATTTGCCTTTTCATCCAAGAATAATTCTCCAACAGGGACATCCCAACTCTTCTCAACGCCAGAAAGCAGTAAAAGAAGCAGTAAAAGACCAAGAAAACCCTCCATTTCAGCAAGTGAAACGTTTTTCCACGTAAAGCAGCCACTCTTCTGCCTTCAATATTAGTGCAGTTGATGGTTTCCTCCAGTATTTCCTTGGAGATGAAATAGTCCCAGGCGTCCTTAGGTTTACAGGTTTTCAAACCATGGGCTGGACCAGGTGCCTTCTTTACGATATTATGGACAGGCGTACGAAAAGTTGCAGGAGGATCTAATTTCCTAATCGTTCCATTCCGACTAATGTATGTGTGGTCTTATATACCTTTTTGTGGTGGTTCTTCATTTTCAGACTCTGATGAAGTAATATTATCGGAAGGACTGTCATCTGCCTCAATATTCACAGCTGCAGGTTCATTGGCTGATTCTTCACTACTTGCATCTTCAAAAATATTTCCTTCCTCACAAGAATCATCTTCTACAAACCACTGAGCCACAACTCTTTCAAAATTAGCTGCATTTGCACGTACTGACTCTCTTGCTTTGCGTGTCGAAGCCATAGCAAAAAGCGTGTCTTTCGAACAACAGCTTGTGCAGCACTAAACGAGTCATACTCGTAACAATATGGGCCTTGCAGCAACAAACTGCAGTAACAATGAGGCTGACAAGAGCAGCACAGGATAACAATACTAAGCAATAATAAAACATTTGATAGCAAAAAGATCAATAATACATCGACATCGCCAATATGTGAAAGTAGTGTGTATTATTTTTTAGTTGTACTATTACTACTACAGCTACTGCTGCTGTTGGCACCCCTGTTGCTGGAAATACCACTACAGTTATTGTTGAATTAATAACTTCTCCCAAACAAATGTTGAAGACAATATAGGCTAAAGAACATTTATAAATCTGTGAGGGCTTCTGAAGCCCTGCTTATGCATTCACAGTGTATGGGCAAACGTATTGAATTATACAAAAAACTTAAAAAGGTATCTCGTTCAGAGTTGATAGAAGGAATGTCACAATGTTAGCGAAAGAGTACTGGAAAGCAGTTTGAAATCAAACAAAAAATTACAGAATTTAAAAAAAAATGAATACATACAAGGGCCTTGGAGGCCCTGTATATGCATCCTAGGGTTAAATTGGTGTCTGTACCATAAGGATCTTCAACTGGATAAAAAAAAATGCGAAAATAAGCTGTGGTATCACTTCCAAATGTTTCTTTATATGTAAACAGGGGGCATGGTTGCACAATGCAACTTACACGATGAACCATCGGTAAAAGTTCTCCTGTGGTCAGTGACTGGCAGGTGAACAGGTGAATAACCTTGCACAACTAGGAGACAATATATGTAAATTGCCCATGAAGTTCTCAACATAATTGCCCTGGGGACATACATTTCTTCCAACAAGAGAACAGTTTGTTGATATCGTCACAACAGAATATTTGATTTTGTTGCCGGAGCCACAAATTCATCTCTTTTTTAACTGCGTCATCACCATCAGACTGAAATCCTCGAATGTTTTTTTAAGCTTTAATGAAAATCAGAACTGTATGGAGGATGATCGATGACAGAAGATCCAATACGACGGATTGTTGCAGATGTCGCAGCGAACATGTGCGGTCTGGGATTGCCTTGCTGAAGAAGGTGGTCCATGTGTGAGCGAACTCTTCAAATTCGAAACTCGATGACAACACGCTGTTTCTTATGCACCGACACATTTACGATATACACAGCCGTGTTACATGCTACAATTTGCAGCCCTCTAGTGACAGAGAGCTGCAAATATGGAGACATGAAAAATGAAGATGTAGATTGTTAATAACTTTTGTCTTATTTAAAAAGCCGTAAAACGTTTCATATAAAAAAATTCGGAGGCATTGCTTTTCAGCACGCCCTCAAATACTAACCATATCATATATATCCTTCGTGTAACATAGTAACAAGGAGAGGGATAAGAAAGGGTGTTTGCTCTCGTGGTATCTGGGCTACACCTATTACCCCACGCGCAAATAGTACCTGTGGTGGATTGGTGACATCGTTTTAGCCGGCCGCGTTGGCCGAGCGGTTCCACGCGCTTCAGTCCGGAACCGCGCGACTGCTACGGTCGCAGGTTCGAATCCTGCCTCGGGCATGGATGTGTGTGATGTCCTTAGGTTAGTTAGGTTTAAGTAGTTCTTTCTAGGGGACTGATGACCTCAGATGTTAAGTCTCATAGTGCTCAGAGCCATTTTTTTGACATCGTTTTACACTGCAGAGCAATTTTTGCAACCTCTAAACAGCACTGATTTTGATGGTGTAGTCATCTGTACTTGATGTGTACCCCTAAATGCAACAATCAGAGAGACAAGAAAAGTATGACAGTTCAAGACTGAAAATGGTGCTAGCATCATCTCGAATTCTATAGAGTGCAACAAAGCAAAATATGCTGTCATTCGTTTATGATATTTGATATCCAGTTTGCATGGTTGCACAGTAATGTGTGAAACTGCAGAGACAAGAAACAACTTGTTTCAGTTCTAGGCTACTATCAGTTCAATGAAAACGTGCAGTTCTAGCAATCAGTTAGCAGATGGATTTGAAAGCTTTGCCACTTTATTTAAGTGACCCTGATCCTGAGTTACTGAGTAACTTTCGTAACACTTTTATTCAACTTCCCTTACGACAAACAACATTAAAAAAAATAGAAGTCGTGAAAATATACCAATAAATCCATTAACACGATGCTTTGTAGGCAAACAAGTGTTAAAAACAGCATTATAGAAGCATAATCGATGTTGCTAAACTATATTCTCTTTTTTAAAGAGTTCCTTTTACTGCTGGTTATTTTTCATGATCTCCAGCAACATTTTCTTTATCATTCTGACTCATTTTCTATTTTCAAATTTTAGTTTGCTGCATCAATGCAATATTACTGGTATATGAATGGAAACACATTCTGTGAAGATTTTCTAATATATGTAAATAATTTATATAAAACTGCAACCAGTCACTTTTTTGAATAATTTTGCTTCTTAACTGAGTGGATACACTTGATTTAATCATGTGAGAATATAATTTCAGATTATTCACTAAAAAAGGGTAGCATCTAAAATCACATTAATAATATAAAAATGCTGTTTGTACATAAACTGTGAATGCCTACCTTTTAGATACCAAGTTATTTTGCTTTGAAAGACATGTTGAGTTAATAAGTCTCTCAAGATACAATGATTTTTTGTCAAATTTACTTCTTGTGGAACAACAGATTTTTAGACTTACTAAATCTAGTGTATTGAAAATGACAGTTGTAGAACCTTCGTCCTTCTGCTAGCACAATCCATAGCAACCTAACTGCTGAGTGCAAAACTTCCAGTCCTTTGGGATATAATAAGTTTGTGTCTCTCCTGTACAACTGTGGTCCTCAGACGTGGCTTGTCTCCTCAACGACTGAGTTATTTAACAAACTGCAATTTTAAAATCTTAATCTTTGCCTTCATTCCTTCCTCCCATAAATTTCTATAAATGCCCATACGTGCATGTACAGAAGATGTACCAGAAATAAGATGGTTTATTACCTCCAGGGTGTGGGGTAGCTAATGCACCTAGTTTCTACATTTCACTGTTTGGATTCCCTATTTTTGTAGCTTACAAATTCAATGAGAGGTAATAACTTTTAAATACAGTGTCTTCTCAAAATTTAATGTAAATCTATTTGCTTTGAACTGTGTTTTTATGTTTTCAAATACTCCATAACTGCGTTTTCAACAAGGGGAATGGCACAGTTTTAATTCCCATATTTTTACTCTCTACAAAAACGACCGGATTTACAATTTTTTTCAGTGCAGGACCCAAACGCAGAACTCTTGGGATTTCGTTCAAATTTTTTGCCATTCAAGCGTAACTTAGGATAATTAAAGGTCTCTACGAATAGTGAGTTTCCTTTGTTACGAGACGGCGACTAATTTTTCCAAAGACATCTCGGATAGCTCCACAGATTGTATGCAAGTCGTTGAAAAGGGGTTCACAAGTTCTAAAGGATGTATTCAGACATCTTCATTCACAATCGCGGAAGCTGTAACGTCGGGTCGGGTCGCAGAGCGCCGTTGCCACGCACGTGTGCGGCAGTCTTTCTGATCTCCTCCTGCCTGAGTGACGCAACACTCGACTGTGCTTCGCCGGCAGTTTCATAACTGCTCTTGCCGCCGGGTGCGGGCGGCGCTGGCGTCGTCGATTGCGAGAGCAGAGCAAGAAGCGGCGACGGGCGAGCTCACAGGCCTTCATTAGGCTGCGGCCTGCTAGGGGGAGGGGGGGGGGGTAGTCTCCGCGTTAATTAACTGCCTCTCGGGGCCCTGCCATTTACCTGCGGCTCGTGCAAAAGACCCTCCTTCTACATTCATAGGTGGCGTGCACACACAATGCGGTCCCCTCAGCGGAAAGTAATGAGCTGATTGAAGTTTGAAATTGCGGAAAAAATTGTAACAAAAGGTATCGCGGGAGAGAACTGGCTTCTCCCGGTGCCTTCAGTCGCATCGCTGCTATGATGTGCGAAGGAGTATCGAAAAGTAACGCACATTAATTTTTCTCTCCCCTGGTATTGCAGCTGGATTGTTGAAATTTCGCAACGATGTAATTTGAAGTCTGCGCTACATAGGGTATTTTGATTTCATGTGCAGCTCTATTGGGAGACGCCTGAACTAAGAAACAAACATGATGAGGATGTTACTGTCATCAGCTTGCGAAGATGGCGAACTGTAGTTAGATGTTTTTTGACCAAAGGGAATAAACCGAGAAAAAATCACAGGAACGTGTGTGGCATGTATGGGGACGACTACGGACTGTCGCTGTCTCCAGCCGGTGTGCTTTCTTCCAAGAGAGCCATGTGAACCTTAGTGATTCGCCACGCTCCGGGTGGTTGGTAACAGTTGTAAACACGAAGAATGTCAGAGCCATTGAGGCAGCAATGTTGAACGACGGGCGTGCGCAACTGCGAATTTCATTGAAACAGTTCAATATTTCCCATCTACATCTACATCTACATACATACTCCGAAATCCACCATACGGTGGGTGGCGGAGGGTACCTCGTACCACTTCTAGCATCTTCTCTCGGGTGGTTGGTAACAGTTGTAAACACGAAGAATGTCAGAGCCATTGAGGCAGCAATGTTGAACGACGGGCGTGCGCAACTGCGAATTTCATTGAAACAGTTCAATATTTCCCATCTACATCTACATCTACATACATACTCCGAAATCCACCATACGGTGGGTGGCGGAGGGTACCTCGTACCACTTCTAGCATCTTCTCTCGGGTGGTTGGTAACAGTTGTAAACACGAAGAATGTCAGAGCCATTGAGGCAGCAATGTTGAACGACGGGCGTGCGCAACTGCGAATTTCATTGAAACAGTTCAATATTTCCCATCTACATCTACATCTACATACATACTCCGAAATCCACCATACGGTGGGTGGCGGAGGGTACCTCGTACCACTTCTAGCATCTTCTCTCGGGTGGTTGGTAACAGTTGTAAACACGAAGAATGTCAGAGCCATTGAGGCAGCAATGTTGAACGACGGGCGTGCGCAACTGCGAATTTCATTGAAACAGTTCAATATTTCCCATCTACATCTACATCTACATACATACTCCGAAATCCACCATACGGTGGGTGGCGGAGGGTACCTCGTACCACTTCTAGCATCTTCTCTCGGGTGGTTGGTAACAGTTGTAAACACGAAGAATGTCAGAGCCATTGAGGCAGCAATGTTGAACGACGGGCGTGCGCAACTGCGAATTTCATTGAAACAGTTCAATATTTCCCATCTACATCTACATCTACATACATACTCCGAAATCCACCATACGGTGGGTGGCGGAGGGTACCTCGTACCACTTTTAGCATCTTCTCTCGGGTGGTTGGTAACAGTTGTAAACACGAAGAATGTCAGAGCCATTGAGGCAGCAATGTTGAACGACGGGCATGCGCAACTGCGAATTTCATTGAAACAGTTCAATATTTCCCATCTACATCTACATCTACATACATACTCCGAAATCCACCATACGGTGGGTGGCGGAGGGTACCTCGTACCACTTCTAGCATCTTCTCTCGGGTGGTTGGTAACAGTTGTAAACACAAAGAATGTCAGAGCCATTGAGGCAGCAATGTTGAACGACGGGCGTGCGCAACTGCGAATTTCATTGAAACAGTTCAATATTTCCCATCTACATCTACATCTACATACATACTCCGAAATCCACAATACGGTGGGTGGCGGAGGGTACCTCGTACCACTTCTAGCATCTTCTCTTGGGTGGTTGGTAACAGTTGTTAACACGAAGAATGTCAGAGCCATTGAGGCAGCAATGTTGAACGACGGGCGTGCGCAACTGCGAATTTCATTGAATCAGTTCAATATTTCCCATCTACATCTACATGTACATACATACTCCGAAATCCACCATACGGTGGGTGGCGGAGGGTACCTGGTACCACTTCTAGCATCTTCTCTCGGGTGGTTGGTAACAGTTGTAAACACGAAGAATGTCAGAGCCATTGAGGCAGCAATGTTGAACGACGGGAGTGCGCAACTGCGAATTTCATTGAAACAGTTCAATATTTCCCATCTACATCTACATCTACATACATACTCCGAAATCCACCATACGGTGGGTGGCGGAGGGTACCTCGTACCACTTCTAGCATCTTCTCTCGGGTGGTTGGTAACAGTTGTAAACACGAAGAATGTCAGAGCCATTGAGGCAGCAATGTTGAACGATGGGCGTGCGCAACTGCGAATTTCATTGAAACAGTTCAATATTTCCCATCTACATCTACATCTACATACATACTCCGAAATCCACCATACGGTGGGTGGCGGAGGGTACCTCGTACCACTTCTAGCATCTTCTCTCGGGTGGTTGGTAACAGTTGTAAACACGAAGAATGTCAGAGCCATTGAGGCAGCAATGTTGAACGACAGGTGTGCGCAACTGCGAATTTCATTGAAACAGTTCAATATTTCCCATCTACATCTACATCTACATACATACTCCGAAATCCACCATACGGTGGGTGGCGGAGGGTACCTCGTACCACTTCTAGCATCTTCTCTCGGGTGGTTGGTAACAGTTGTAAACACGAAGAATGTCAGAGCCATTGAGGCAGCAATGTTGAACGACGGGCGTGCGCAACTGCGAATTTCATTGAAACAGTTCAATATTTCCCATCTACATCTACATCTACATACATACTCCGAAATCCACCATACGGTGGGTGGCGGAGGGTACCTCGTACCACTTCTAGCATCTTCTCTCGGGTGGTTGGTAACAGTTGTAAACACGAAGAATGTCAGAGCCATTGAGGCAGCAATGTTGAACGACGGGCGTGCGCAACTGCGAATTTCATTGAAACAGTTCAATATTTCCCATCTACATCTACATCTACATACATACTCCGAAATCCACCATACGGTGGGTGGCGGAGGGTACCTCGTACCACTTCTAGCATCTTCTCTCGGGTGGTTGGTAACAGTTGTAAACACGAAGAATGTCAGAGCCATTGAGGCAGCAATGTTGAACGACGGGCGTGCGCAACTGCGAATTTCATTGAAACAGTTCAATATTTCCCATCTACATCTACATCTACATACATACTCCGAAATCCACCATACCGTGGGTGGCGGAGGGTACCTCGTACCACTTTTAGCATCTTCTCTCGGGTGGTTGGTAACAGTTGTAAACACGAAGAATGTCAGAGCCATTGAGGCAGCAATGTTGAACGACGGGCATGCGCAACTGCGAATTTCATTGAAACAGTTCAATATTTCCCATCTACATCTACATCTACATACATACTCCGAAATCCACCATACGGTGGGTGGCGGAGGGTACCTCGTACCACTTCTAGCATCTTCTCTCGGGTGGTTGGTAACAGTTGTAAACACAAAGAATGTCAGAGCCATTGAGGCAGCAATGTTGAACGACGGGCGTGCGCAACTGCGAATTTCATTGAAACAGTTCAATATTTCCCATCTACATCTACATCTACATACATACTCCGAAATCCACCATACGGTGGGTGGCGGAGGGTACCTCGTACCACTTCTAGCATCTTCTCTCGGGTGGTTGGTAACAGTTGTTAACACGAAGAATGTCAGAGCCATTGAGGCAGCAATGTTGAACGACGGGCGTGCGCAACTGCGAATTTCATTGAAACAGTTCAATATTTCCCATCTACATCTACATCTACATACATACTCCGAAATCCACCATACGGTGGGTGGCGGAGGGTACCTCGTACCACTTCTAGCATCTTCTCTCGGGTGGTTGGTAACAGTTGTAAACACGAAGAATGTCAGAGCCATTGAGGCAGCAATGTTGAACGACGGGCGTGCGCAACTGCGAATTTCATTGAAACAGTTCAATATTTCCCATCTACATCTACATCTACATACATACTCCGAAATCCACCATACGGTGGGTGGCGGAGGGTACCTCGTACCACTTCTAGCATCTTCTCTCGGGTGGTTGGTAACAGTTGTAAACACGAAGAATGTCAGAGCCATTGAGGCAGCAATGTTGAACGACGGGTGTGCGCAGCTGTGAATTTCATTGAAACAGTTCAATATTTCCCATCTACATCTACATCTACATACATACTCCGAAATCCACCATACGGTGGGTGGCGGAGGGTACCTCGTACCACTTCTAGCATCTTCTCTCCCTGTTTCACTCCCAAACAGAACGACGGAAAAATAACTGCCTATATGCCTCTGTATGAGCCCTAATCTCTCTTATCTTACCTTTGTGGTCTTTCCGCGAAATATAAGTTGGCGGCAGTAAAATTGTCCTGCAGTCAGCCTCAAATGCTGGTTCTCTAAATTTCCTCAGTGGCGATTCACGAATAGAACGCCTCCTTTCCTACACATACACCCACCCGAGTTCCTGAGTCATTTCCGTAACACTCGCGTGATGATCAAACCTACCAGTAACAAATCTAGCAGCCCGCCTCTGAATTGCTTCTATGTCCTCCCTCAATCCTACCTGATAGGGATCCCAAACGCTCGAGCAGTACTCAAGAATAGGTCGTATTAGTGTTTTATAACCGGTCTCCTTTACAGATGAACCACAACTTCCCAAGATTCTACCAATGAACCGAAGACGACTAAACGTCTTCCCCACAAATGCCATTACATGCTTGTCCCACTTCATATCGCTCTGCAATGTTACGCCCAAATATTTAATCGACGGTATTGTGTCAAGCGCTACACTACTAATGGAGTATTCAAACATTAAAAGATTCTTTTTCCTATTCATCTGCACTAATTTACGTTTGTCTATATTTAGAGTTAGCTGCCGTTCTTTACACCAATCACAAATCCTGTCCAAGTCATCTTGTATGCTCCTACAGTCACTCAACGACGACACCTTCCCGTACACCACAGCATCATCAGCAAACAGCAGCACATTGTTATCCACCCTATCCAAAAGATCATTTATGTAGATAGAAAACAACAGCGGACCTACCACACTTCCCTGGGGCACTCCAGATGGTACCCTCACCTGCGATGAACACTCACCATCGAGGACAACGTACTGGGTTCTGTTACTTAAGAAGTCTTCGAGCCACTCACATACTTGGGAACCAATCCAATATGCTCGTACCTTAGTTAGGAGTCTGCAGTGGGGCACCGAGTAAAACGCTTTCCGGAAGTCAAGGAATATGGCATCCGTCTGATACCCTTCATCCATGGTTCGCAAGATATCATGTGAAAAAAGGGCGAGTTGCGTTTCGCAGGAGCGATGCTTTCTAAAGCTGTGCTGATGCACGACATTGTTCTTGAGACGCTGAAATTTCGTAAAGGTAATGCTCGCTGGGTTCCTACGAACCTGACAAACTACCACAAGGGCCAGCGAATAATGACAAGCTTGGATCAGTTAACTCATTACGTCGCCGAAGGGCATGACTTTCTGAAAGGAATCGTCACTGGTTGTGGGCGTACCACTAAACGCCCGAAACCAAGCAGGAAACATGCTAGTTCCCCAGCACGATAAAAGAAAATCAAAATGACACAGTCTACTAGCAAACTGCTTGTGACAGTGTTCTGCGATATGCATGGTGTGTTACTGGTGGACTTAGCTGAACACGGGACCATTGTGAATGCTGCAGCCTGCATTAAAAATGGTTCAAATGGCTCTGAGCACTATGCGACTTAACTTCTGAGGTCATCAGTCGCCTAGAACTTAGAACTACTTAAACCTAACTAACCTAAGGACATCACACACATCCATCCCCGAGGCAGGATTCGAACCTGGGACCGGAGTGGTCGCTCGGCTCCAGGCTGTAGCGCCTAGAACCGCACGGCCACTCCGGCCGGCCCTGCATTAAAACTATGGTTAGGTTGCGTCATACCCTTCGTGATAAACGCCACATCATTAATGCTGACGGTGTCACACTTCTTCATGACAATGTTCGCCTCCGTATCGCTGCTTCTGTTGGTCAGAGTATCGCCAGATTTGGGTGGGAGGTGCTCCAGCAAACACCATACAGTCCGGACTTTGCACCGTCGGACATCTCCAATGAAGGTATCTTCAACTTTTGTAGTCCTGTCTTCCTCAGTTGCGTGTAATATTACAGTATATCGATAATTTTTACTTAGGGACCGTCTGACACCAAAAATGCAACAGGAGCATAGTATGTAGGATATCGTCCACGCAACCTTCCACTGATGATGCCTTGCGGAAAATAAAGGCGAAACGCGTAAGGCACTAAAATGGTGTTTTATTCAGTTTCTTTCAGACGGTCCATAAGTAAAAATTATCAATATATCGTAATCTCCAATGAAGAAATTTCTGATCGGCCAACTGTTTTGAGACAGATGCGGAAGTGAAATCAGCAGTCCACAGATGGCTACACTCCAACCAAACGGACTTCCGTGGACAGGGGATATTGAAACCGCTACAACGATGGGAGTAAAGTGATTAGAACGTTGATGACTACATAGAAAAATAGGTACAAGATGTCAGTTCATTTGTTTTGTTTTGTTGACTATTGAACTTTTTGATAGTAAAATTATTGTGTGCTACTTTCCGAAACTCCCTTGTAATATGAAACCGCGATCCCTACTCTTCCAGCCACCAGTTGTTCCTATCTTAATCATTATTTATTGGTGTGTTTTTCAGAAACAATCCAAACAGAACACAGCATTAAGCTTATCTGTTATGGATACTCTAGAACACGTGACCGTGAATTGAATTTTAAAAATAAAAAACCGCAAACACTCTCTTTTTCAAATTTCTGTTCATTCTCATAAACTAGTTTTCGAACCTTACCACGCTTATCTTCTGATGGAGCACTCGGAAGTTGCGTCTTTGTTCCCGGATTGCGATGAATGGTACTAGCTCTGTGGCAAGAAGATTTTCACCCAGAAAATAAAGACCGTTCGGTTCAAGCAACGACAGAAATTTCGGTTTCGGTCAGTTACGGCCAAAAATATTGGTTTCAGCCGCAGCTTCGGTTTCGGCCAGAAATCAGCCGAATATTGGCCGAAACCAGCTTTAGTGAACTCATGGGTGAAGTAGGATCGCGTTCCGAACGGATTCAGCCAAAAATAGTGGTTGACTTCAGTGGGCGGGACGCCGTTTAACTGTTTTGAGTCTTTCCAGAGCGTAAAATATGTGAGTTTTTGTTGTTAATTGCAATATAATGTAATCGTATCTGATAATGATTTTCTTATTATGAGTTAATAACAATTTAACTTACTCAGTATTGCACTTGATGGAATGGATTATCATACTCTTATTTTGAAATGTTTTATCAATGAATTTCCTTGAAAGAAAGGGGCTTTTTTTAAATAACCGAAACGTGTTTAGGTAACACTGGTCATGTGGTACGCAGCTTTTCCGGTTAAGTTTGCGTAGATTTGCACTGACAACACTCATAATGTTAGTCGGGTGACATTATTTCTCGAACTACTTTCCGCAGCACTGATTGAAGTTGATTTATTGACTGTAAGTAATGTACATTACATAATTAGGAATGACAAACAGGTGATATGTCAGATTGTTTGTCTATTGCAAAAACGAAAGTGCGTAAAGCTAGCGCTCCCAAGAAAGGAATTGTGAAGGCAACTTATGGAAGCAACCAAATTATTCCTTTCTGCATACTTTGTATTTTGGTGTGATATGGCGTTAGTCATGTCCATGTTATAATATTCCGTAATACTTACTTCGCAGGTTTGTAGTACACCTAAAGAGTAAATTCGTACAAGGAGATATGTGGGACTGTAACGTTTTTAATATGACGTGGAATTTTTTGTCGTAGATATATCTAGTTCAGTTCACTTATTCCGTAACTTACTCTAATTTTTTTAGGTATAAAATGACACAACAAAGATAAAAAATCGACTTTGAAAGTACTTTAATAAAAGTACCGCCGATTTATCAAAAGCGGTTTGCACAGTTTGCAACAAAACGCTTTCTTTGGGTAACCATGAACCCAAAAAAACAAACATTACATGGACTGAAGCAACAGTTACCAAAGTTTCATGGCTCAAAATATAAGCTAGTTTTAGAACGTCTGTCAGAATTGGACGATTTTAAAAATTAAACCAAATCAAAGTGAATGGATTCCATAGTGTTCTTGAGCACCGGCACCAAGAGGGATGAAAAACATAGCCATATTCGGTCAACCCTTCCGAATTTGACCATTAAATCTGCACACTGGCCAGATGACCATGAAAATACCAAACGAATAGACAAAGCTATTATGGATTTAATAAATATTCATATGCTACCGTATTCTTTGGTAGATGGCGATGCATTCCGACGGCTCAATTTTACTGATGCACAGGCTGTTCACGAATGTTAACTACAATCTGAATTTTTTTTAGAACAAAGCTGATGCAGTAGGTCTGCGGCATCAACGTTGTTCAAAAAACGGCAAAGCGACAGTCAAGGTACAGAATCTGATTGCGAAATGCAAGTGGTTAAGTGCCACCATCGACATATGGCCCAATGCAACCAAAACATGCTCACGCCTCAGTTTTCAGGGCATTTCACCATTGAAGACCAACATTTGAAATTTATACTTGGTGCAACTGTGATGGAAAAAGATCATACTAGTCAATATACCGAACAAAGGATAACAGAGACGGTTAGCGTATGGAGAGCAATCAGCAAGATTTTTCTGATATTACGTGACATTGCACCAAATATGGCTTGTGCAGTGCTTGGGCAATGCGAGTCTAAAATATTTCCTGTTCTCAAATATACAAACCAGAGCCACAGTAAAAACGTACAGTAAAATCTTGGCCAGTTCCATCACACTGAACAAGCTTCCAGAAAACAAACAGACTGTCAGAATCAATGTGGAGAGCAAAAACATGCTTCGATATAAGATGTTGATGTGAGATGTAACGCCACATACTTGATGCTGCAAAGACTTTTGGAACGAAGAAGAGCAGTAAATTTGTATATAGTTCAACATGGTGGAGTTAACACACCTCCCCGTTCTGAGTGGGATGTTATAAAACATCTCATAGATGTACTGAAATTTCTCTATGAAGTCACATTGGACTTATCTCTGAGCGAAGCATGTACACTGAACAGCCAAAGAAACTGGTACACCTGCCTAATATCGCGTAGCACCCCTGCGAGAACGCAGAAGTGCTGCAACAAGACGTGGCATCGACTCGACTAATGAAGTGCTGCAGGGAATTGATACCATGAATACTGCAGGGCTGTCCATAAATTCGTAAGAGTACGAAGGGTGAAGATCTCTTCTGAACAGCACGTTGAAATCCCAGATATGCTCAATAATGTTCAAGTCTTGAGAGTCTGGTGGCCAGCGAGAGTGTTTAAACTCAGATGAGTGCTCCTGGAGCCACTCTGTAGCAATTCTGGACGTGTGAGGTGTCGCATCGGCCTTCTGGAATTTCCCAAGTCCGTCGGAATGCACAGTGGATGTGTATGGATGCAGGGGAGCAAGCAGGATGCTTACATATGCCGGCCGCTGTGACCGAGCGATTCTAGGCGCTTCAATCTGGAACCGCGCGACCGCTACAGTCGCAGGTTCGAATCCTGCCTCGGGCATGGATGTGTGTGATGTCCTTAGGTTAGTTAGGTGTAAATAGTTCTAAGTTCTAGGAGACTGATGATCTCAGATGTCAAGTCCCTTAGTGCTCAGAGCCATTTGAACCATTTTGCTTACGTATGTGTCACCTGTAAGAGTTGTATCTAGATGTATCAGGGGTCCCATATAATTCCAACTGCATACGCCCCACATCATTACAGAGCCTCCAGCAGCTTGAACAGTCCCCTGCTGACATGCAGGGTCAATGGATTCATGAGGTTGTCTCCATATACGTACACGTCCATCCGCTCGATACAATTTGAAACGAGACCCGTCTGACCAGGCAACACGTTTGCACTCATCAACAGTCCAATGTCGGTGATCACGGGCATAGGTGAGGCGTAAAACTTTGTGTCGTGAAGTCACCAAGTGTACAAGAGTGGGCCTTCGGCTCCAAAAGCCCATACTGATGATTTTCGTTGAATGGTTCGCACGTTGACACTTTTTGATGGCCCAGATTGAGATTTGAGGCAAATTTCGGAAGGTCTGCAATTCTCTCACGTTGAACGATTCTCTTCAGTCGTCGTTGGTCCCGTTCTTGTATGATCTTTTTCCAACCGCATTTGATGTTTTACCGGATTCCTGATATTCGCGGTGCACTCGTGAAATGGTGGTACTTGAAAATCGCCACTTCATCGCTACCTCGGAGATGCTGTGTCCTACCGCTCGTTCGACGACTTTAACGCCACGTTCAAACTTACTTAAATCTTCATAACCTACCATTGTAGCAGCAGTAACCGATCTAACAACTGCGCCAGACACTTGTAATGTTATATAGGCGTTCTAAATCAGAGCGCCGTATTCTGCCTGTTTTCACACACCATGTAATGAAAGAGGAAGCCGCCTGGTAGAATTTTGCACAGAGTATAACTTAATCATAGCTATCACTTGGTTCAAGAATCATGAAAGAGGCTTAATCATAGCTAACACTTGGTTCAAGAGTCATGAAAGAGGGTTGTATACATGGAAGAACCCTGGAGATACTGGAAGGTTTCAGATAGATTATATAATGGTAAGACAGAGATTTAGGAACCAGGTTTTAAATTGTAAGACATTTCCAGGGGCAGATGTGGACTCTGACCACAATCTATTGGTTATGAACTGTAGATTAAAACTGAAGAAACTGCAAAAAGGTGGGAATTTAAGGAGACGGGACCTGGATAAACTGACAGAACCAGCGGTTGTACATAGTTTTAGGGAGAGCATTAGGAAAAGATTGACGGGAATGGGGGAAAGAAATACAGTAGAAGATGAATGGGTAGCTTTGAGGGATGAAATAATGAAGGCAGCAGAGGATCAAGTAGGTAAAAAGACGAGGGCTAGTAGAAATCCTTGGGTAACAGAAGATATATTGAATTTAATTGATGAAAGGAGAAAATATAAAAATGCAGTAAATGAAGCAGGTAAAAAGGAATACAAATGTCTCAAAAATGAGAGCGACAGGAAGTGCAAAATGACTAAGCAGGAATGGCTAGAGGAGAAATGTAAATGTAAAAGAAATTTAGAGGCTTATCTCACTAGGGGTAAGATGGATACTGTCTACAGGAAAATTAAAGAGACCTTTGGAGAAAAGAGCACCACTTGTATGAATATCAAGAGCTCAGATGGAAACCCAGTTCTGAGCAAAGAAGGGAAAGCAGAAAGGTGGAAGGAGTATATAGAGGGTCTATACAAGGGCGATGTACTTCAGGACAACATTATGGAAATGGAAGAGGATGTAGATAAAGATTAAATGGGAGACATGATACTGCGTGAAGAGTTTGACAGAGCACTGAAAGACCTGAGTCGAAACAAGGCCCCGGGAGTAGACAACATTCCATTAGAACTACTGACGGCCTTGGGAGAGCCCGCCCTGACAAAACTCTACCATCTGGTGAGCAAGATGTATGAGACAGGCGAAATACCCACAGACTTCAAGAAGAATATAATTATTCCAATCCCAAAGAAAGCAGGTGTTGACAGATGTGAAAATTTCCTGTCAGTTAATAAGTCACAGCTGCAAAATAATAACGCGAGTTCTTTACAGACGAATGGAAAAACTGGTAGAGGCCGACCTCGGGGAAGATCAGTTTGGTTTTCGTAGAAATGTTGGAACACGTGAGGCAATACTGACCCTACGACGTATCTCAGAAGATAGATTAAGCAAAGGCAAACCTACATTTCTGGCATTTGTAGACTTAGAGAAAGCTTTTGACAGTGTTGACTGGAATACTTTCTTTCAAATTCTGAAGGTGGCAAGGGTAAAATACAGGGAGCGAAAGTCTATTTACAGTTTGTACAGAAACCAGATGGTAGTTATAAGAATCGAAGGGCGTGAGAGGGAAGCAGTGGTTGGGAATGGAGTGAGAAAGGATTGTATCCTATCCCCGATGTTATTCTATCTGTATATTGAGCAAGCAGTAAAGAAAACAAAAGAAAAATTCGGAGTAGGAACTAAAATCCATGGAGAAGAAATAAAAACTTTGAGATTCGCCAATGACATTGTAATTCTATCAGAGACAGCAGATGACCTGGAAGAGCAGTTGAACGGAATGGACAGTGTCTTGAAAGAAGGATATAAGATGAACATCTACAAAAGCAAAACTAGAATAATGGAATGTAGTCGAATTAAGTCGGGTGATGCTGAGGGAATTAGATGAGGAATTGGAGGGCAGCGTGGAAGGTAAAAATCGTAGAGGGAGACCAAGAGATGAATACAATAAGCATATTCAGAAGGATGTAGGTTGCAATAGCTACTGGGAGATGAAGAAGCTTGCACAGGATAGAGTAGCATGGAGAGCTGCATCAAACCAGTCTCTGGACTGAAGATCACAACAACAACATACACTATGTGATCAAAAGTTTCCGGACACCTGGCTGAAAATGACTTAAGAGTTCGTGGCGGCCTCCATCGGTAATGCTGGAATTTAGTATGTTGTTGGCCCACCCTTAGCCTTTATGACAGCTTCCACTCTCGCAGGCATACGTTCAGTCAGGAGCTGGAAGGTTTCGTGGTGAGTGGCAGCCCATTTTTCATGGAGTGCTGTACTGAGGAGAGATATCGATGGCGGTTGGTGAGGCCTGTCACGAAGTCAGCGTTCCAGAACATCCTAAACGTGTTCTATAGGTTACGGGTCGGGACTCTGTGCAGGCAAGTCCATTACATGGATGTTATTGTCGTGTAACCACTCCGTCACCGTGCATTATGAACAGGTGCTCGACAGTGTTGAAAGATGCAATCGCCATCCGGAACTGATCGTCAACCGTGGGAAGCAAGAAGGTGCTTAAAACATCAATGTAGGCCTGTGATGGGTGATGTGTTTCTTATGAGCAGCCGCTCGACTATGAAATCGAGTTTTTATCACCTCCCACCTAACTGTCATAGTACTTGCAGTGGATCCTGATGCAGTTTTGAATTCCTGTGTGATGGTCTGGGTAGATGTCTGCCTATTACACATTACGACCCTCTTCAACTGTCGGTGGTCTCTGTCAGTCAACAGACGAGGTCGGTCTGTACGCTTTTGTGCTGTATGTGTCCCTCCACGTTTCCATTTCACTATCACATCGGTAACAGTGGACCTACGGATGTTAAGGAGTGTGAAAATCTCGCGTACAGGCGTATGACAGAAGTGACACCCAATCACCTGACCACGTTCGAAGTCCATGAGTCCCGCGGAGCGCGCCGTTCTGCTCTCTCACGATATCTCACTGAGGTCGCTGATATGGAGTGCCTGGTAGTAGATGTCAGCACAGTGCACCTAATACGAGAAATGTACGTTTTTGTGGGTGTCCTGATACTTTCGATCACATAGTGTATCTCTATTTGAATACGCAGTTTCTTTGGCGCTTCAGCGTATTTCTGTAATAAAACCTCTGTTATCTTTACTGAACCGCAAATTGGAAGAAGATGAGACAGTGGCAAATTTGAGAAACGCACTGCGTGAATATTTAAACAAGAAATGCTCTTATGTTATAAGACATGCTTCACTGGTGGTTGTGGCATTGCTCGACCCAAGGTTTAAATCTAAGTATCTTACTTCCGTCTAAGTTGACATTGCAGTGTCCGAAATAACTGGATTATTGAAGGGGCATAACGATAGTGAACTGGCAGACAGAGGAAATGAGCTTTCAGCTTCTGCAGAACAGAGCCAGTCTGCATTCAGTATTCAGCAGGAAAGAGAACGTCTATGGGATTCACACTACCAGGTTTCTGATAAGATACAGTCAGACACAGACACAGCAGTATTGCAGGCTCAAACTTCGGTGTTCAAGCAGACAATCCAGTGTCATCTTCCGGAACCATTGTTACAACGCAACTCTGACATATACTGGAACTCTAGGCTATGTCCTACTCTAAGAAAAGCAGTCTTGAAGTACTCTTCTGCTCCACCTACTAACAGTCCAAGTGAACGGCTGTTCAGTGCCGCTGAACATATTTATGCAGATCGTCGAAATAATTTGCTCGGTGAAAATGAGGAATAACTTCTTACCTTATAATGTAGGACTTCTTTCATTTTAATTCAATCAGTTGTAGGTTCTTGGTGAAGCGTTGTATATTAACTTAACAGACACTGTTTTCCTTGTTTAACAAATTTTATTACGATTACTGCACGATCTAGGTTTCGGGTTATAAGCCCATTTTCAAGTACAATACTGATTCCAGAGATGATAATGCAAAGAAAAACATAACGATAAGGCAAAGATAGTAATCTCAACTTCTTAATGTATCGTTCCTTGATTTAATGTAAAACTAGTTGAGTGACCAATTTTTTTTCACAAATTACATATGGCATTACACAATTCAGCAGTCACCCTAACATGACTAAATATACCTTGACTCCTTCGTTGACACAATGGGCACGGCTTCCCCATTGAATAATAAATCGAAATCTTTTATTGTAGCTTAATTGGACAACCAGTTGCAAAGTTGGGAAATACTAATGATTTGGGGTATAATGTAAATTCAAGCAAATTTTAACTCAATTACGGAGGTTTCGGTTTCGGTTATTGTTTCGGCGGAAACTAGAAGAAGAGCTGTATATTTGATTATGGTTTCGGTAACGGCTGCAAATTATCTTTCGGTCGAACACTAATAATGTTTATTGGGAAAATCAATTGTGTTAGATATATGAAGTTCCTTCACTTCTGTAGAGGCCTAGGTTGAGAGCGCTGCTGCTGTCGGGATGGCAGCTCGTGGTCGTGCGGTAGCGTTCTCGCTTCCCGCGCCCGGGTTCCCGGGTTCGATTCCCGGCGGGGTCAGGGATTTTCTCTGCCTCGTGACGACTGGGTGTTGTGTGACGTCCTTAGGTTAGTTGGGTTTAAGTAGTTCTAAGTTCTAGGGGACTGATGACCATAGATGTTAAGTCCCATAGTGCTCAGAGAAATTTGAACCAATTTTTGCTGTCGGGATGACGGAGTGTGATGGAGCAGGACAGTTGACGCATTGGGCGCTAATGATACGACATTAGCGAAACAGGTTTAGCGTCATGTTTTATTCGCCATGAAGGCACCCGGGCCAGCGGCAGTGCAGCCCACTACCTAGGGATGGTGGCTACCGCCGAAATAACCGGATTTTAGTTATATCGCTTTTTTTAAACGTCAGTTTAATCGGACTGTTAAAACCGATAAAAATAACCTATTTCTGAACTAATCTACTTTCGGTTTATTCCTATTAGTATCTGTAATAAATGTATAAATCAAACAAAGATTGAAAAGTTTTGACTCCTTTAGTTTCAAAATACAAAGAATCAAAATATTAAATTTAAGAAAGAAATAAAGGAACATTTAGTCCATCTGCCGTTTGCTGTTTTTCTCGAATAGTGGCAACTGGTTGACTACTACAAGAAACTACCAGTATTCTCCTGCCGATTCTAATTTCTTTTAATATGAGTTTTGAGCAAATTCATGTTGTAATCTGGGATCATACCACTATTTGGACACTAGGAATACTCATTGTTATAGGGTGAAAACTGAGTTGGAGGACATTTTTCGTGTTAATTTGTCCACTTTCAAGGGCTAAAAAAAGGGCACGCTTAGTAGACACAGGCAGTAGGTCAGCTGATTTCTACTTTTATTGTAAACTATGAATGAACTGTTAAGTTTGCTTCTTATATTATGTAACAAGTTTGTTCTGTCTCCTCCTGTTTTTAATCTTTAACAGTAAATGGATCATTGTACTTCATCGATACCGCACTTCGTAAAATATTTTCAGACTAGGGATGGTGTCATTCTGTAACACACAGATGATGACAGTGAGGAACTGCGATATAGACCAGATGGGGCAAGTCTTGCACACTGAATGTACGCGAGTAACACGTAACAGGACACGCCACAAGGTAGCAGGTAAAATATTGTCTCAGCAGTGTTTTACCATTTCTTATGTTGTTTGTTGCTCGTTTTTGACGGCATTGTTATTAAAATAGCACTGATCGCGTTTCCCATTTTCTATAATATCTTAATATTTCAATGCAATGCAAATTTTACGATAAAAATTACGCGTTCTTTAAAAAAGGTTTATTTAAAAACGAAAAATTTTAACACTTGTGCAGTGGCCAACCGATATTTGGATTTTTTTTACCCGGTTATAAGTAAAAAATAGAAACATGTGCTATAATCGAGACCAAAGGAATACTGCAAAATACCGGTTATTCAGAACTAAAAGGTTTTAACTAGACGGTTTTTCGCATCCCTAGCACGACCTCGGTACGCGCTGACATTTTCTCAGCGGTCTTCGGAGGACGTCCACGTAAACACATGGGAATTGCGGGCTGGCGTAGACCATACAGCAGGTATTTCTGGCCAAGTATTATCCTCGGGTAATTCATCAGCAGCACTGCGCAGTGTGCAGATGAACAACAGCATAGCCCCTCCACCAAGGAAGGCCGATGATATCGATAGCTGGCAGCAGCAGTTAGTGTGTATGCCAAATACTGCTACAGACTGACGGTGCTCCAAACACCGACAGTTTGGCTCAGAAAGCTGGAGGTAGAAGTCTCCAAGTCGTCTCAGCGGTTGTTGCGAGGTAAGCAGGTCACAGAGACTGAGTACGGCAGACCAGACACGTAGCAGTTTCGGAGCCCGACGCCATGTTGACGAATGGTAGCTGCAGTTCACAGGTTCCGTCTTGTAATTCATCGGAAGACATGGAAGGCTGAGTATTTTTTACTTTTCGTCTGAGACAATGAATAATATAATTATACCGCCAATCGGGCATAACTTCAGAGCACCGAAGTTAAGAGCTATCGGCTTTGGCTGGCAGGTGGATGGCTGACCGGATCTGCCAAGTGCTGTCGGCAAACGGAATGCACTCAGCTCTTGTGGAGTCAACTGAGGAGCTGCTTGACTGAGAAATAGCGAACTCGGTCACGAAAACTGGCACTGGTTCAAAGAGCGGTGTGCTGAACATGCGACCCCCCTATACGCATCTAATGACACTGTCTGAGGATGATATGGCGGTCGGACGGCGCCGTTGGGCCTTCAACTCCAGTTAGGAAGAGAAGAAGTACTCGTCTGCTCGCTGAGATTACGTTCCTGAGTTTAAAATTCAGATCTCTCGCTCGTGCGAGATCAAGCAACATCTTCGAGGTTCTTATGCTATTCCCATTGTCGGCTTCCTGCCTTTTTGTGGTTCTGATTTGCGACGTGGGGCGTTGCCCTGACTTGTCTGGTTTGAAAGGACTTTGAGAGAATTGGCATTTGCCCATAATACATGTCTGCTGTGTAACACTTCTCTAAGTAATGGCCTCCTATAAACATTTGTCGTATCCGGCCACGAGTTTCAGAATGTTCATATTATATTCTTTTGCTGCCAGTTCATTAAGCCAGGCGGTCACTGCATTGAAACAAAACGCCACTCTCGAATTTTCGCCGCAAAACAGTCTCCTCTGTTTCTTTTCATGGGCGCTTCCGTAAAATCTGTGCTCATTATGCTGTGAGTGGCAGTTGCAATAACTCGCCCTTGTGTGTTTGGTGGGTAGTAAAATGATTTGGTAGAAATGAATCTCATGAGTGAAAATCCCGACGACGATGAAATAAGAGAGTTTATGGGAGCCTTTATATTTTATGAAGTAACAGCTTTTTCATGAGATGAGAAAACATTTTATTTTCCAAGCACAGATCAAAAACTGACAAGAACAAACAACTCGTAACCAAGCCGACTACAGCAAAGATAAATATCTATCAGCTGCAGCTTTCACCCGCTGTTTTTGGCGCAGTGGCTAAATGACGTCGCCACATCAGCCCCCCTCCTTTGGAACCGGGTGCACCAGGCATGTGGGGAAACTTCCACTTGATTTTTCTACCAGCTCTCGTGAAAACATCTGGTGCAGGCAATGGCTGCTCCTGTTCTGCACTTGCTGCTTCGTTGTCCTCTTCTGAAACCGAGGGCTCGACGAGAGTATCTGCTGTTTCTTTGGCCTCCACGTTTGAGGGTGATTTTGCAGACCGAGGAAGGAGTGTACCCTCTTCGGTGTAAGCAGGTTTAAGCCGCTCAATTGAGACTGTCTCTTCTTTACCATCCTTATCGATTTTGAAGCTGTGGCTTCCTCTTGTGAGTACCCTGTATGGTCCAGAGTAAGGCGAAACAAGCGGCGGGCGCACCGTGTCATCCTTAAGCCACACGTGGGACGTTGCTTCTTTATGTACAAACACTCTCCGGTCTCCATGTCTGACAGGGTTAGTGGGTTTGATGTTTCTCATTCTAACGCTGAGTTGTCTCGCGAATTGCGTGCATAGCTCAGGGGCGAACGGCTGTGTAGATGCTGGAGCGATAAATTCTCCAGGAACCCTCAATTGCTCGCCATAAACCAATTCTGCGGAAGAGCATTGTAAGTCCTCCTTCACGGCCGTTCACAATCCGAGTAGGACCAGCGGTAGTGCTTCAGGCCATGAAGTGGAACTACACATTAATGCAGCTTTGAGCGTGCGGTGTAGTCGTTCCACCATTCCATTACTAGATGGATGAAAGCTTGTGGTGCGTAGGTGGTTGCACCCGCACAGTAGTAAAAGTTCATTGAAAAGTTGGCTTTCAAACTGCCTTCCGCGATCTCTTGTTATGTTTTTCGGAACGCCAAACCTGGAGAACCATGAATGCAACAGTGCTTTTGCAACCGACTCCGCAGAAATGTCTTGTATTACAACTACTTCTGGCCACCTGGTAAAACGATCAATGATTGTGAGCAAATAGCGTTGTTCTGAAGAGCATGATAGCGGGCCCACAATGTCCACATGTATATGTGAAAATCTTGCAGATGGCGTCGGGAAGTCAGCAAAAGGTGCAAATACATGTCTGCTGATTTTATTACGTTGGCATGTTAGGCATGCACGCGCCCATGCACGACAATCTTTTTGTATTCCAGGCCACACTACTTTGGAGGAAACTAACTTGGCTGTAGCTCGTACTCCTGGATGTGATAGGTTATGTAGTGCACTATAAATCTCGCGACGATATTGTTCAGGTATGTAAGGTCGCTCCTTTCCTTTTGCTACATCACACCAAATTCCGTCTGGAACCTTTGGGACAGACACACGTCTGAGCTGCAGCGCAGTTCTCTGTTCCTCTATTAGACGGCGCAAGAAAGGATCTTCTCGTTGTTTAGACGCTAACTCGGTCCAACGAATTGAATTTAAACTGGCACAATTCGTAGACAGGCAATCTGCGACCAGGTTGTCTTTTCCTGAAATGTGACGCACGTCAGGTGTGAATTGTGCAATGTACTCGACTTGCTTGCAGTGACGTGGTGAATTGAGCTCTGTGTCTCGTTGAAATATAGCTACTAACGGCTTGTGATCGGTAAAAATTGCAAAGTGCCTCCCTTCGACAGACGTGCGAAAATGCTTTATGGCTAAGTAAATAGCAAGCAACTCACGGTCAATAGCACTCCATTTTTGCTGCTGTCGAGTCAGGTTTTTAGAGAAAAATGCGAGCGGCTGCCATCTGCCATCAACTTCTTGCTGTAGCGCTGCACCCACTGCTGTTTGGCTCGCATCAACCATGATCGATAAAGGAGCGCTCAATCTTGGATGTCCCAGTGTTGCCCGAGAAAGACATTTCTTTAAGTCATGGAAAGCTGCTTCAGCATCTGGACTTCATGGAATTTTACGATTTCCTGTTGTATTTTTACCTGCAAGTAGCGTTGTGAGTGGCTCTTGGGCGGCAGCTAATTTAGGTAAGTGACGTCTGTAATAGACGAGCATGCCTAAAAATCTGCGAAGTCCTTTGTAAGTTGTGGGAATGGGCATCTGTTGTACTGCTTCAACCCGCTCAGGCAAAGGTGACAGGCCTGCTGCTGAAACCAAATATCCCAGGAACTTAACCTCGCCTTTTCCAAACGTGCACTTTGTTTCTTTAATAATTATGCCATACTCTGTCAGACGGCGGAAAAGCTGCCGCAGATGTTCGACATGCTGATATACAGAACCAGAGAATACTAAAATGTCGTCCCGTTTTGTGGCGAATCAAAGGGCGTGGACCGCGATCCTTGGTCGAACAGACTGTAGTCTTCAATCTTGATTCCACTGCCCCATGCTTTTGTCTCTGAATTCATTATTCTCGTCGGTATATATATTTTCTTTATGCTTCTGCTACGATTTTTCGGGGTCACCACTATGGGAGCCTTTATATTTTATTAAGTAACAGCTTTTTCATGAGATGAGAAAACATTTTATTTTCCAAGCACAGATCAAAAACTGACAAGAATAAACAACTCGTAACCAAGCCGACTGCGGCAAAGATAAATATCTATCAGCTGCAGCTTTCACCCGCTGTTTTTGGCGCAGTGGATAAATGACGTCGCCACAAGTTATTCGATTTCTTTACATTCAAAAGGTGAAGCAAGCAGAAATTTTCCGGCAACCGCTAGCTATGTTTAGCAGACAGTGTCATGATCCAGTGAAATGTGTGAAAATGGTGCGAAATATTCAACAATGGACGAAAATGTTCATGATGAAACTCGTCCTGGACTGCGATCATTCATCACAGATGCGCTGAAAATCGCAGTGAACAGAAGAAAGATAGTCACGTAGCTCTCGAGTCACGACAAATTTTACATTGCGTTTTGTGAAGTGAAGCATGTCTTCTTGGTTATTGCAGAATTGTTAACTTCTTACATTCATACACTCCTGGAAATGGAAATAAGAACACCGTGAATTCATTGTCCCAGGAAGGGGAAACTTTATTGACACATTCCTGGGGTCAGATACATCACATGATCACACTGACAGAACCACAGGCACATAGACACAGGAAACAGAGCATGCACAATGTCGGCACTAGTACAGTGTACATCCACCTTTCGCAGCAATGCAGGCTGCTATTCTCCCATGGAGACGATCGTAGAGATGCTGGATGTAGTCCTGTGGAACGGCTTGCCATGCCATTTCCACCTGGCGCCTCAGTTGGACCAGCGTTCGTGCTGGACGTGCAGACCGCGTGAGACGACGCTTCATCCAGTCCCAAACATGCTCAATGGGGGACAGATCCGGAGATCTTGCTGGCCAGGGTAGTTGACTTACACCTTCTAGAGCACGTTGGGTGGCACGGGATACATGCGGACGTGCATTGTCCTGTTGGAACAGCAAGTTCCCTTGCCGGTCTAGGAATGGTAGAACGATGGGTTCGATGACGGTTTGGATGTACCGTGCACTATTCAGTGTCCCCTCGACGATCACCAGTGGTGTACGGCCAGTGTAGGAGATCGCTCCCCACACCATGATGCCGGGTGTTGGCCCTGTGTGCCTCGGTCGTATGCAGTCCTGATTGTGGCGCTCACCTGCACGGTGCCAAACACGCATACGACCATCATTGGCACCAAGGCAGAAGCGACTCTCATCGCTGAAGACGACACGTCTCCATTCGTCCTTCCATTCACGCCTGTCGCGACACCACTGGAGGCGGGCTGCACGATGTTGGGGCGTGAGCGGAAGACGGCCTAACGGTGTGCGGGACCGTAGCCCAGCTTCATGGAGACGGTTGCGAATGGTCCTCGCCGATACCCCAGGAGCAACAGTGTCCCTAATTTGCTGGGAAGTGGCGGTGCGGTCCCCTACGGCACTGCGTAGGATCCTACGGTCTTGGCGTGCATCCGTGCGTCGCTGCGGTCCGGTCCCAGGTCGACGGGCACGTGCACCTTCCGCCGACCACTGGCGACAACATCGATGTACTGTGGAGACCTCACACCCCACGTGTTGAGCAATACGGCGGTACGTCCACCCGGCCTCCCGCATGCCCACTATACGCCCTCGCTCAAAGTCCGTCAACTGCACATACGGTTCAGGTCCACGCTGTCGCGGCATGCTACCAGTGTTAAAGACTGCGATGGAGCTCCGTATGCCACGGCAAACTGGCTGACACTGACGGCGGCGGTGCACAAATGCTGCGCAGCTAGCGCCATTCGACGGCCAACACCGCGGTTCCTGGTGTGTCCGCTGTGCCGTGCGTGTGATCATTGCTTGTACAGCCCTCTCGCAGTATCCGGAGCAAGTATGGTGGGTCTGACACACCGGTGTCAATGTGTTCTTTTTTCCATTTCCAGGAGTGTATATCGATAAGCACACATCTGAGAGCAAGCCCTGTTGATCCGAGATCTTTGGTTGTGTTGTTACACCGTCTCTGACCGAGGCTGTTCACAGTAGAGATGGGCAAACTGAAACACGTAACTGTTTCGATACAATTGAAACAGTACAATATAATGTTTCGATACGATGTTTCGAAACAGTGAAACAGTTTGTGTTTTGTAATCGAATAGACCTACACATTTTATCATCTTGAATGGCTACTGTATAAGTATGTCCATATAAACACAAATGAGGTGCGAGAGCGCTGATCATATCGCAGAAAGTATGAAACTTTCACTTAGGTGTCTTGGCAGTTTCGTATTTCCTGCAGCAAGTGCACTGCTTTCGTGTCGTGTGACTTCCATACTTTTCAATTGGCTGAGGACAGAGTTGGTATGTTTGACATAATAGATTTTGCCAAACTCGTTTCCCTGTATTCTAGCTCTTAATTTTGATAGGTTGCATGAGTGAAAATCCATATGTGCTCTTGAAAAGGCATATCATGAGATGTAATTTATTGAGATAGCGTTCTGGGAAGGGAGGCACTGAATTAACATTCATGAGTGTGCCACTCACACTTTTCTTAGTCAAATTTTCCGTTTTTTGTCTCATAGAGCAGGCCTGCAAAGTGACTGATGCACGCAGATAAAAAAATTATCATAACAGACTGGAGCATATAACGCAATGGTAAAGTATGGCAGTTTTTCATCAAACATTCACAAGTCAGCTGAATACAGCTCTTAATATGTACACTTGATAGAACTGGAAAACATGTTAAAATATTTCAAGGTAACTGAAATGCAGAGATCGGTATGTTGCCTTGTAGTATAAAATCCAGATTAAAATTTAAAACAATTCATACAGTGCAATGCCGTTGTGATACCTACATCATGGCAGATCTGGCGCTACACCACCTACAATTCTTGCTAAAGAAGTTTGTCTGATGTACAGTCATATGGAGATCACTCAAGTACTCACAGCAAGCAGATATATTTTCATTTTATTGTAAACTTCGTCAGGAAATCAGAGATGAAGTTAAGTTGCTGTTGGAATGCAATTTTTATCACAGTATCCGAAGGACAAAAACAAAAGTGTCAAAGTACCATTGTTGAACTGCCTGAGAATTATTTATGATACACAAGTATAAGACGCCTATATTGCGTAATAACCAAACATATTGTATTTATAAAAATAAACACACAAACATGTACATACATAAATCAGATGATTGTTCTCAAACACACAAATAAACGTACTGGGGAACAAAAACGTGTCTCCTGTGTGCAACAAATTTCAGAAGTATGTTACTGTAAGGTAGCTACATGCAGGATTTAGTGGACTAAACAAAATACAGTCGGATACAAATTCAGTGCACATTCTCCAGAGAAAAACAATATCAATTGAAATTTTAGTGTTTAATTTATGAGTATATCTACTGTACCTATTCTCAGTTTTAGTTTAGAAATATCATTTTTGATACTTTTCCACTTGAAGGACGGGATCGTCTGTCTTTCATTGTTTGCTCTTGCTTTTAAAATATGCGCTCACATAGAACAGAGGTGGCCATAATACAAAGACTTCGTTTCATTATTTCAAACAGCGGAGGAAACAACACATGGTGTTCTTTCTACGACAGCAATGGATAATGTAATCTGACATCTTCATATATTTATCAAGCTATACTTGCAGCACGTGGATTGTCTACACTTTGGATCAACTCTCCTACAGCTTGGTCAAAATCTTGCCAAATGTTGCCAGTGCTAGAGTTGAATGACCTCACCTTAAATGGTTTTGCCGGTGGTGGATTGTCTGTAGAACACCTTGTGGGTTTCTGTCGTTTCAAACAGCACTTGTTAATTACGGCATCTTTTGTTTCTTTTAATCGATGCCCAGTTTTTATGAACCCATGCTCCGTGAAGCGAGGATCCAGTAATGTTGCTCCGCAAGCAATTGCTTTATCTGCAAACTTTTGAACGAGGAGGGTACAGATTCCATTATCAAGTTTAGCAGTTACTATATTAATGGCTTCATTGCTGTAATCTGAGTTTTTCAGTCTCAGACATTGACTTTGTAAACCTATGCTTAATAAGACAACTTTTTACAATGTTGCATTTCTTTTGTTGCTAATTTCTGTTGTGACTTGCTTAAAGGGAGATGGTATTTCACAAGATTTTTCAATAACTGATCAGTCTTCATTGGACAGTTTTGTCTGTGAATCCAAATTGAGGATGGTGAGGGTGCAAAGGCTATATGATACATGGAATTCCATCTTGTAGGGAAATCTTGTTTTGGCGTTAAAATACGGAAGCCCATTTGCTTCTGAATATTGTGTAATTTCTCAAATACTTGAGGACTTCTTTTGAAAAATTTCACTATTGACTTCACTTTTGTCCTTGTCTGTGTAATTGGTTCAAGTCTTACTTTCACAATTAAATTCAGTGTATGTGCAAAGCAAGGTACATGCCACCATTTGCATCATCACTGCCTTCACCATATTAGGTGTATTATCTGTAGTGCAAGCTATAATTTTATTGGTAATACCCTCAGTTGAAGTCACATTTTGTAATTCAATGGAAATGCTTTCAGCTGTATGCTTGTTATGGAATTTAAAACTAGATAACAAATATGACTTCAGATTGAAGTTTTCATCAATGAAGTGAGCAGTCATTGCAATATAATTCTCATTTTTCACAGATGTCTATCAAGCAGTCGTAATGCAGATGGAGGATGCAGCTTACACTGCAGATCTTTCTCATATTAGTGTGTTGTCGAACACTTGAGAGATTAAGCTTTTGGTGGCGGTTTTTCTACAGGGGTGTACACAGTTTTCATTTAATAAATAAGTCATTTTTCTAATCTCTACACTCTCAACTACATTAAACGGAATATATTCTTTAACAACAAGTCATAAAATCTGTATGTCTATTATGGTTCACTTGGATGAAGGCACTGATCTTGGTGCAAATCCAGTAATCTTTGTTTGTCTACCACATCTACCCAGAACTGAACCAGCAGATTCCTGAACAGTTGCTGTAGTCGTTGAACTGACTTCGTCACTGCCCAGATTCATAAAAACTGGTTTCGAACGAGTTTCACTTAAATTAACTGTTGGATGCTTATGTCGCAAATGTCTGTTTAAGCAAGAGGTTGAACTACTTTCAAACGACAACACTGCCGAGCACAAGTTACACTTAATTTCCTCAGGATTCGTCTTCATAAAATAATCCCACACCATGCTTCATAAAATAACCCCACACCGTGCTTCTTAACGCCATAGCTGAAGACAGAAGAACCACCACGAGTGGATCTGGAGGTGGGAACAAACTGCAGAAACAACGGATACGCCACTGGGACTCCCACATTCCATTAGTATGGGTAAGATACCCATCCTCCTAATTTCCATGCACACAAAAGGAATCTTTGTGGATAATAGACTCACAAATAACACCAAGTAATTCGAATAAATAAAATATAACAGAAAAATTTTTTGTCTTTCAAGATGTTTCGAACCATTACTATAAATTCACCATGCTTCCTAGACCTTCCCGTTCACCATTACACTATCAGTGACACGTCAAAAAGATTGCGTGCAATCATACCTACATCAATTTTATGTATGTGTCTAATAACTGTCACTCTACGCCTTTTTTTTATTCAAAATGTTGTAGGCTTATTTGCGTTTCTTAATATGATTACTGTACATGAACAGAGAAGCGTATGTTTTAAAAAATGTCTAATTTAACTGAATGATTTTCACACATTTATTGTTTTGAATGTGAATAGTGTGCGTTATTTTATTGTTTGGTTAATGTTTATAAAGCAGATGTTACGCCATTTCGGAATAGGGCAGTCAGCTAGAAACGAAGCTGTATTTTCGGAAACCTTAAGCTTCATGCTATTGCTTGCCAAGAAGATTTCGACAGTCTTGAAAGTGTTTCATGAAGTGGTATGTTAAATGTGTTTCAGTACCTGAGCCGAGCCCGAATCTCGTCCGACACAGAGCGGAATGAAACATCACTGTTTCGATACAGTTAGTCCGTTCCAAGCACAGACGGACTGAAACAGCGTTATTTTGAAACAACCAGACAGTTTCTGTGTCTGGCTCGAGATCGCATCTGGTTCGGTTATCCGAGACAGGGGCGGAATGAAACACCACTGTTTCGAAACAGTGAACCATAGCTGTTCCGAAACACAGAAACAGTTCCACGTATCGATACACTGTATCGAAACATAGAAACAGTGGCCAAGTCTAGTTCACAGAGAGAGCATTATTAGTCGAGGTGTGTTGGGAAGCAGATGTGGAACTGAATGTTCAGGAAATCTGGAATTTTGCTACGAACTACTGAATACAGATTTGATGGAAATGATTGAATAAGAAAATAATGAGAGTTTTTATGGATTTTGAAAAGAATTTTGCGAAGAATTAATTTTAGGTAATTTCGCAGCTTTGCATGTTGCACATAGTTGGCACTCTGTTGTAGAGGTAATTGTCGTACCGAAAGTTCGTTGAAACGTATCTCTTGGATTGCTTACAGCTAGGGAAGTTAGTTCTTCTCCATCACATATACATTTTATGAAAGAATAGAGATAATTGAGAGTAGGTTAATGTTCTGTGTAAAACAAAATTTTGAATAATCGTCTTGTTAGAACTGTTTCCAAAATCAAACATTTTAATATAAGGTCAGTACTTTTCACGATCTTGACACTGAAGTTATAAAGTAATTGTGTGCTATAAGCAGTTTTAAGAAAATCATTTTGTAAAACATTAGGGACCACTATTATTCCCATGGAAGAAATACTATGTTGCTTGCGTCTGCATCGTACGTGTCGGTACACGCGCTTGAATATCATTTTTAGTTTACCATTTTACTCTAGTTTTGCCGTGGCGCTGCTTGCTGTGTTCCACTTTCTTGAGAACATTTTTTACTGTCTCGAGGTAAGTGTAAGAATAGTTCAGGGCCGTAGTCATACAGTCACACTACACATACAGAATAGTGTCATTACACAGTTAATCACTGATTACGCCAGATACCTTACATTCAGTTTGGAAGTTATTATATTAATATACAAAGTACATTTAAGTGAACAGTGTAATATATCCGTGTGTGAATCATTTTTCGTATACTGAGCTTTGTTTCCGCAAGTTAGGTATGTAAATCAGCATTGAACTTCAATTAAAGTAATCTGGGTTGTTTATACAGACAAAATTTAGTAGTTCATTTGATAAGCAATTTATATTGGTTTTATTTTGGCGTATTTTTGAGATGTTGAAAACTGTCCACTGTGACGTCAGGTAATACACCAGTGTTCACTCGACTGCACATTACAGGGATTAAGTAAGAACATTTTTCAGTAATTACTTTAGCATATATTTACTATACACTTAACATACACACACAGAAATAAAAAGCTGAAAAGTTTCAGTTCCAGAGATGTTTCGTTCTGTGCGTGGTGAAACTGTGTCGCAACATCTCGGCTGCAACAAAATTTGTGCACGTTGTGCTCCACGGGGAGCGGGTGAGCAACAGAAAACTTAGAGAATGGGTCAGCGTTGATATTCTTCTCTTGATATCACAGATGGAGACGCCGTTTTTAATCGGATCGTAACTGGCAATGAGTTCTGGGTATCTCACATCACACCACAGAGCAAGCGCCGATCAAAAATTCAGACTCTCTCAACACAAGAGATCATGACAGTAGCCTTTCTCATCGTAATGATGTTCTTTTGATAGATTTCATGCCGAAAGGCACTAGAATCAGTGAAAATCGTTATAGTGGGTTCTCAAAACCGAAAGAAACGAGACAATTCAGATTCTCCCAACACGAAAGATGCTGGCAACAGTCTTTTGGCATCCTAATGGTTTTTTTCGTGATAGATTTAGCGCCAAAATGCACTAAGCCCAATGCAAATCGTTATAGTGGGAGTCTATGGAAACTTCGGCGAAATGGACTTAACTGAAAAGCAGCTGTTACTATCCAAAATGGAAGGCTAAGAATGTTTTCTGGAAGAATTGTGCTGCTTCACTATAACGCGCGCCCTCGCAGAGCTGCTGGATTAATTCGGAAAGGAATTTTTTCAGCACGCATCCTACATTGAGGACCGGCTCCTAGCGTTTCTAAATTTGTTCTAAGCTGAAAGGGTATCTGGGCAGTAAACGTTTTGGAAGTGATGACTAATCGGCGAATGCAGTGAACATCAGTTTTAATGAACTGGCAGCAGAAGAGTATTACATGGGAATTCTGAAGCTTGTGCTCAGGCACGACAAATGTTTAAATGTAGGAAATAATTATGGAGAAAAATGAAGATTGCCACATATAAGTAATTGCTCTGTTTGTACAATAAATGTTGCGTCTTTCATTTTATGTAACTAACCGTCGCTATTTTCTGAATGGCCCTCATCTCGAATGATTCGTTAAATGGTGAGCTGGTCGGAAAATAACTTCTTTTACTTACCACGGCAGTATGGGTGACACTCTAATCAGTATCCATCTGGCAGATTCCATTTTAGTTGAGTTTTGACCCAACATCGGTCGCTGGTTCAAATGGCTCTAAGCACTATGGGACTTAACACCTGAGGTCATCAGTCCCCTAGACTTAGAGCTACTTAAACCTAACTAACCTAAAGACATCATAGACATCAATGCCCGAAACAGGATTCGAACCTGCGACCGTAGCAGCAGTGCGGTTTCGGACTGAAGCACCTGGAACCGCACGGCCACAGCGATGGGTCATTGTTTAAGCGAACATCGTGCGTGGGCAATTAAAATGGTTTTCAAATATGGTGTGGTACGAACGCAGTCCTTCTTTCGACAACATTTTGACACTGGTCGTAATTAGCGAGTTCCGTCCCAGAAGCCGACTGCGAGATAGGTTTAGCAGTTCAGAGGAGCAGGTTATTCAACGAATAAATCGCCACCCTGTACTTCACGAACGGTTCGCACCATGAACAACTTTGCAGTAGTAACAGCCATTTTACAGCGAAATCCAGCACAACCAGTTCGTCAGCCTTCGCAAGTACCTAACACCTCGGACAGAAGTGTGCGACGGATTTTTAAGGTGAATATTCATTTGCGTCACTACAGTCTCTAAGTGGTGCAAGCAGAGATCAGCAAGCACGTCACAAATCCTACACACAGCTTCTGTAAACGATCAACTCTGTCAGATTTTCACGACAATTCCACGACCTCTGACGGGGAGCTATGTGAACAAACAGATCTGTAGGTATTGGGCGCCGAAAATTCTCTTAAAATGCACGAACGCTGACATTAGAACGCAAAAATTACTGTGTACTGTGGCATTCGTAAGCAGGGTGTCACTGGTCCGTACTTTTTCGAGAATGATGCAGGTCGCTCTGCAACAGTAACATCTGACTGATATGTTGTTATTTTGCAGCAATTTGTAATGCAGGAAAAGCTTCATATGAATGCAGTCACTATGCAGTCGTGATTCCAGCGGGAGGATGCAACTGCCCACACACCCGGAACGTTAATGACAACCTGACGCAGAATGTTTCTAGAGCATGTTCTTTCTACATTTGTGACGCCAACTAACCACCATGTTCGCTTGACTGTGACTTCTTTTTGTGTGTGGACTTCTGAAATCCAAAGTATATCCCAAACAGATCAACAAATATTGAGGGCTTGAAAAACAAAATTCACGCAGAAATCGAGGCCTTAAGAAACGAGCCTCTCTGTAATATAATGGCGAGTGTGCATGTTAGTGCCGAAAAACTGAATCAGCAACAATGTTTATTTATAAAATTCTATTAAAATTGTAAGAAGTGTTCTTTCGAACAATACGTACTAACGATGGATAGCTGTACGTCTTTATGGTCAAATAAAATGTTTAGAATAGCTCATTGTATCTGTCACATCTTATACATGAGTGTTGGCCAACATTTTTGTAACTTTCTTATAACCATCATGTCAATTACATTTTTTAAGAAAACAATAGATGGCTTACTTATTTAGCTACGAGTACATAGCACAAGAATTCATCTATGATATTTTACTGGCTGGTAACATATCGTAAAACTGCGTGAGCAAGTTGCATGTACACAGGCTTTACTAAAGGGCTAGCTGGCATGAAATTATCTGAATGTCCTAGAAGATACGGGCTAATCAAGCATGTTGTTGTTGTTGTTGTTGTTGTTGTTGTTGTTGTCTTCAGTCCAGAGACTGGTTTGCTACTGTATCCTATGCAAGCTTCTTCAGTTCCCAGTACCTACTACAACCTACATCCTTGTGAATCTGCTTACTGTATTCATCTCCAGGTCTCTCTCTCTCTCTACGATTTTTACTCTCTACGCTCCCCTACAATACTAATTGGTGATCCCTTGATGCCTCAGAATATGTCCTACCAACCGATCCCATCTTCTAGTCAAGTTGTGCCACAAATTTCTCTTCTCCCCAATTCTATTCAATACCTCCTCATTAGTTATGTGATCTTCCCATCTAATCTTCAGAATTCTTTTGTAGCACCACATTTCGAAAGCTTCTATTCTCTTCTTGTCTAAACTATTTATCGTCCATATTTCACTACCATACATGGCTACACTTCACACAAATACACTCCTAGAAATTGAAATAAGAACACCGTGAATTCATTGTCCCAGGAAGGGGAAACTTTATTGACACATTCCTGGGGTCAGATACATCACATGATCACACTGACAGAACCACAGGCACATAGACACAGGCAACAGAGCATGCACAATGTCGGCACTAGTACAGTGTATATCCACCTTTCGCAGCAATGCAGGCTGCTATTCTCCCATGGAGACGATCGTAGAGATGCTGGATGTAGTCCTGTGGAACGGCTTGCCATGCCATTTCCACCTGGCGCCTCAGTTGGACCAGCGTTCGTGCTGGACGTGCAGACCGCGTGAAACGACGCTTCATCCAGTCCCAAACATGCTCAATGGGGGACAGATCCGGAGATCTTGCTGGCCAGGGTAGTTGACTTACACCCTCTAGAGCACGTTGGGTGGCACGGGATACATGCGGACGTGCATTGTCCTGTTGGAACAGCACGTTCCCTTGCCGGTCTAGGAATGGTAGAACGATGGGTTCGATGACGGTTTGGATGTACCGTGCACTATTCAGTGTCCCCTCGACGATCACCAGTGGTGTACGGCCAGTGTAGGAGATCGCTCCCCACACCATGATGCCGGGTGTTGGCCCTGTGTGCCTCGGTCGTATGCAGTCCTGATTGTGGCGCTCACCTGCACGGCGCCAAACACGCATACGACCATCATTGGCACCAAGGCAGAAGCGACTCTCATCGCTGAAGACGACACGTCTCCATTCGTCCCTCCATTCACGCCTGTCGCGACACCACTGGAGGCGGGCTGCACGATGTTGGGGCGTGAGCGGAAGACGGCCTAACGGTGTGCGGGACCGTAGCCCTGGTGTGTCCGCTGTGCCGTGTGCGTGATCATTGCTTGTACAGCCCTCTCGCAGTGTCCGGAGCAAGTATGGTGGGTCTGACACACCGGTGTCAATGTGTTCTTTTTTTCCATTTCCAGGAGTGTACTTTCAGAAACTTCCTGACACTTAAATCTATACTCGATGTTAACAAATTTCTCATCTTCAGGAACGCGTTCCTTGCCATTGCCAGTCTACATTTTATATCCTCTCTACATCGACCATCATGAGTTATTTTGCTCCCCAAATAGCAAAACTCATTTACTATTTTAAGTGTCTCATTTCCTAATCTAATACACTCAGTATCATCCGATTTAATTTGACTACATTCTATTATCCTCGTTTTGCTTTTGTTGATGTTCATCTTATATCCTTCCTTCAAGACACTATCCATTCCGTTTAACTGCTCTTCCAAGTCCTTTGCTGTCTCTGACAGAATTACAATGTCATCGGCGAACCTCAAAGTTTTTATTTCTTCTCCATGGATTTTAATACCTACTCCAAATTTTTCTTTGGTATCCTTTACTGCTCGCTCAATATACAGGTTGAATAACATCGGGGATAGGCTACAACCCTGTCACACTGCTTCCCTTTCATGCCCCTCGACTCTTATAACTGCCATCTGGTTTCTGTACAAATTGTAAATAGCCTTTCGCTCCCTGTATTTTACCCTTGCCACCTACAGAATTTGAAAGAGAGTATTCTAGTCAACGTTGTCAAAAGCTTTCTCTAAGTCTACAAATGCTAGAAACGTAGGTTTGCCTTTCCTTAATCTTTCTTCTAAGATAAGTCGTAGAGTCAGTATTTCCTCACCTGTTCCAACATTTCTACGGAATCCAAACTGATCTTCCCCGAGGTCGGCCTCTACCATTTTTTCCATTCGTCTGTAAAGAATTCGTGTTAGTATTTCGCAGCCGTGGCTTATTAAACATATAGTTCGGTAATTTTCACATCTGTCAACACCTGCTTTCTTTGGCATTGGAATTATTATATTCTTCTTGAAGTCTGAAGGTATTTTGCCTATCTTATACATCTTGCGCACCAGATGGTAGAGTTTCGTCAGGGCTGGCTCTCCCAAGGCTATCAGTAGTTCTAATGGAATTTTGTTTACTCCTGGGCCTTGTTTCGACTTAGGTCTTTCAGTGCTCTGTCAAACTATTCACGCAGTATCGCATCTCGTATTACATCTTTGTCTGCCTACTCTTCCATTTCCATAATATTGTCCTCAAGAACATCGCCCTTGTATAGACCCTCTATATACTCCTTCCACCTTTCTGCTTTCCCTTCTTTGCTTAGAACTGGGTTTCCATCTGAGCTCTTGATATTCATGCAAGTGGTGCTCTTTTCTCCAAAGGTCTCTTTAATTTTTCTGTAGGCAGTGTCTATCTTATCCCTTGTGATATACGCCTCTACATCCTTGCATTTGTCCTCTAGTCATCCCTGCTTAGCCATTTTGCAGTTCCTGTCGATCTCATTTTTGAGACGTTTCCATTCCATTTTGCCTGCTTCATTTACTATATTTTTGTATTTTCTCCTTTAATCAATAAAATTCAATATTTCTCCTATTACCCAAGGATTTCTACTAGCTCTCGTCTTTTTACCTACTTGATCCCCTGCTGCCTTCACTACTACATCCCTCAAAGCTACCCATTCTTCTTCTACTGCATTTCTTTCCCCCATTCTTGACAGTCGTCTCCTAATGCTCTCCCTGAAACTCTCTACAACCTCTGGTTCTTTCAATTCATCCAGTTCCCACCTTTTTGCAGTTTCTTCAGTTTTAATCTACAGTTCATAACCAATAGATTGTGGTCAGAGTCCACATCTGTCCCTGGAAATGTCTTACAATTTAAAATCTGGTTCCTAAATCTCTGTCTTACCATTATATAAGCTATCTGACACCTTCCAGTATCTCCAGGCTCCTTCCATGTATACAACCTTCTTTCATGATTCTTGAACCAAGTGTTAGGTATGATTAAGTTATGCTCTGTGCAAAATTCTACCAGACGGCTTCCTCTTTCATTCCTTACACCCATTCCATATTCACCTACTACGTTTCCTTCTATTCCTTTTCCTGCTATCGATTTCCAGTCACCCATGACCATTAAATTTTTGTCTCCCTTCACTATCTGAATAATTTCTTTAATCTCATCATACGTTTCATCAATCTCTTCGTCATCTGCGGAGCTAGTTGGCCTGTAAACGTGTACTACTGTGGTAGGCGTGGGCTTCGTATATATCTTGGCCACAATAGTGCGTTCACTATGCTGTTTGTAGTAGCTTACCCGCATTCCTATTTTTTTATTCATTATTAAACCTACTCCTGCATTACCCCTATTTGATTTTGTATTTATAACCCTGTATTCATCTGACCAGAAGTCTTGTTCCTCCTGCCACCGAACTTCACTAATTCGCACTATATCTAACTTTAACCTATCCATTTTCCTTTTTAAATTTTTGTAACCTACCTGCCCGATCAAGGGATCTGACATTCCACGCTCCGCTCTTAAGCATATTTTAAGTAATAATAATGTTATTAATACAAATGCAATGGAATCCTTCAATGTGAATAAGTGCAGTAAAGAAGGAAGATTAGGTTTTAACGTGCTGTCGACACTGAGTCATTGGAGACAGAGCACGCACCAGTATTGTTTGAAGCATGGGAGCAGGAAATCGGGCATTCCCTATTGAAGGAACCATACCGGCATTCGTAAAAACGTAAATGTGGATGGCCAGAGGGGGGATCTTAGCCCTCGTCCTATCGTGCGGAAATCCATTGTCCTGGCCACTGTACGACCTCGCTCGATCAGAAGGGAAAGAGGGAAGGAGGGTGGGAAGGTTGGATGCTTAACAGCACCAAGCTGGTAGATTTTAGAATTTATGTAGGAAAAATTTATGACCATAAACAAATTTTTCAAAACTTGACTGGCTGCAATTTCAGAGCTCCTATGAAAAATTCATTCATTTTCAAAGCTCTATTTTTTTCCGAAATATTACGTGTACACTTATGATCGAAGCACAAATAGAACGTTAAGCTCACCAAGTTGCATTTATCACTCTACAAAGGTTCTGTGAGCGCTCCTCTGGCCACAAGATACATATCGACAGCGACCAGAGAAGACCCTGGAAGCGGCGTCTGGCGGGCGTCGACTGCGAACGGAACACCCGATGCGGCGCGGACCACCGACTAGGGAGCGCCCAGCACCTGACAGGTATAAATCCTGGACTCGATCCCGCAAAATATCATGCGAGAACCACGTGAACACCCGGCAGATGTCCCGTTTTTTCAAAATCTCAGGACATACGATGTCTTCGGTAGATGGGTGTTTTTGTGTTGATCGTAATATCGCATAAATTACTGACTAACAGCAGATTAATCCGTATCGTTAATAGGATGACTCTTGTGGCATTTTGTTTCTGTATACTTGTATGTTGCTCACGTCAACACCGTTTTCTCCTGTTGTAATTTGCACAACAGCGACTTACTCAAATTTAATACTTCTCATATATGTCCTGTCACTTCCGTCAGAAGTATCATTCCCTCCTTTTTCTCATAGTGGATAAATTATTTTCTTGTAGAACATTCTAAACTGTCCAGTCACATTTATGTGATCACGTGTCAAGATCCTGAATAGCACAGACCTCTACGATGCGTGCAGGAAGAAAGTCAGTGAAGTTCTGGAAGGCAGCGTCCCGGATGTGGAGCCCGTGTGCACTCCATTGCGTTAGATTTCTCAGAAGAGGATCCATGGCGCGAATAGTTGGATCAAGGTAGTCCTATAGATTCTCGACTGGGTTTAAATCCAGGGGGACTGGTGTTCAGGGAATACAGTGAAGTCTACATGGTGCTCTTCGAACCACGCACGCACATTGCAGGTTGTGTGACATGTTGCACTGCCCTACTGGTAGATGACACTGTGCCGAGACAAAACAAACTGCATGTATAGGCTGAACAGATTTCAAAGAGAAAAAGCCATAACACTTGTGTTCACATCTTATACCTAACTTAATTACTTCTTTTAAGCTTACCTCTCTTGTCAGTTATCGTGATACTTTGAAATCCATAATAAGCAGCTAAAAAGCCACAGCAAGAATGTGTAATCATTTTGCGAATTGGAAAGAAACTAGTAGGTACATTACAAAGAAATACAATTCTTTCCTTCATAAAGAAGAAAAGACTGATATACATTTTTATTACTGTAATAGCTTGGATATGTTTTCTGCAATGTTTAGTCGATTTCTAGGTACTTAGGTACATTTTCTTAATCCCAAAATCTGTGTAAAATTACAGATCAGTAATTAGAGACAAATTATACATTTCATAACTAAAATTTAAAATTTCGTTTGACTACAGACTGTTAGTGCAAGCGTGCATACATGCGAAACAATATCCTATAAGCACTTCTAACACTCACCGCATCGCTCATATTCGCAAAATTAACTTCCATATGGCTGCAGTCTCGTTAGGAGAAATGCTGCAAATGATGCTCCTTGGGTTTTGGTTTTACTTATCTCGGGGGGCATAAAGTGGAAGGCTGGCAAGATAGAGATGGGATAGGTAATACCTGCTTTTCTTTTCAACATACCTCTTACAATTTCTTTAGGCATAAGACGAGTTAAATTAAATGCAGCAGGACAATAGAGGGCATTGTGAGAATATATATTTCTATAATGTTCTACTTCTATGAAACATGTTTTCGTCAATTATTTAATTAAATGAGAAACATTATTGCATGCATTTTGTTTCTCGATTAAAAACCGGACAGTTAATTGTCCCGAAAGGTTATCTCGGTACACTATGATATCTACGTGAAAGTCAGAACTGTCTGGTTAGCCTATGCAAGAAGCGGTGGAAACAGTCCCCAAGGACAGACGCATACTTGTGTTGATCCATTGTGCCTTCCAGAACAACGAGATCTCCCAGGGGATGCCACGAAAACATCCCCCCCCCCCCCCCCCAAACCACAGTGACAGTGCTCACTCCACCCAGCTGTATCCTTCCGATGGTTCTTGAAGAGTTTACTCTCAGACGTTTCACGCCGATTGAGCATAAATCGTGATTCATCTGAAACAGCCACTTGTCGTCCCTCGGTAGACGTCCAGTTACGGTACTAGAGTGCAAGTTCCAGCCTTTGTCGCCGATCAATAGCAGTCAGTATGGGTGCATGAATCTGGCGCTTGCTGTGGAGGCCCATACGCAGCAACGTTCGCTAAACGGTCGTCGAGGACACACTGTCGGTAGCTCATTGGTTCTTCTGGGCGGCCAGTTGCCCAACAGTTGGTTGGGCCGTAAACTTCTCTGTAGAAATCGTCCACCTCTGTCGTCTGTGGACCATGGTGCACCGCATTTCCCTCGGCGACGATTTCGGATAGCGCCATTTTGCCACGTACCGTATACTTTAAACACGCCGGCACGTGAAGAATTTACAGACATAGTCTTTTCGAAAATGCCGCCACCCTTGGCCCGAAAGCCAATGACCGTGGCCTTTTGGATTTCAGACAAATTGCTTCGTTTTCGCATTATGGCAGGTACTGCAGTGTTTCCACGTCCCCCGGACACGCCTTGTTCACGCTCCACTGCAAGTGCTGTCGCCCGCCGTCTGTGAGTGATTACTGCGCGTCGACGTCGAATACTCGCCGTGTTCACTTTAATGTCACTGGACCATGCATACTCACATTATTTCCACATACTGCAAACGCGTTCTGCACCGTCGCCTTTGGTTTTACTACCCCGCAGAACGCTAACGGGGAATCCTTTTTCCAACTAATACTTCTACGTCTGACTGGCACCTATCTGTACATTGTTGTTGCCAGAAATGGAGTAGAAGTATCTGTCATCTTTCTTCCGGTGAATTAACCTTAATAAATATTTTTGTATTACTGAACATTGTGAGTAATTACCACAGCGATGTTACTACCAGAAACTGTCGCGTTAGGATACAAATAGTCACTGCATATGTGTAATTCTACTGAAATACATTCGGAAAATAATAGCACAAAGAACAACGCAGTTTCGCAAACTGTTTTTGCACTGTATTGGCCTAAGACGGATATGACGCGAAAATCAGTGAAGAATTTTTGAAAAGACAGAACGTAGCATATTTAAATGCAAGCAGCATCGACTGACTAGTTACATTGGAGAAATCTGTAATTCCAGATTAAGCTCAACAGCAAATTTATATATGAATTTTTGCCGCAGGTGCCCCGATTATCTGGAAGATGTGACAGAAGATTATTAGACCTTCATGACCTACGAACAAAAATATTTAGTTCATTCCTGTTACTTGCGCCAAATTTTTGTATGAAACTAGGTTTTGACTTGTTTGGTTTTGATGAAGCATTTAAGATATGTATGTTTCTACCGCCCTAATATCATTTACGAAACGCCCTGCTTTTCGCACACATTTTCGGTGTAAAAATAACACGACTACCCAGAAAGTAACCCTCCTTTGACCATTAACTATAACGGGAATTATTAAAGCCAGTTTATAAAAAAAAATTTTGCACATAATTTTATTATTTATTTATTTAATCTCTATTCAGATTCAAGCATTCAGCAAATCTTTAACGAGTTGATAAATTCCTTCGACATAAAATTCTGTAGCTGAGATTGCAGGCAGCCCGTTCCAGCAGCTTGAAGTTTTTCGTCTAACTCAAAAGCGTTGGGATCCAAGCGAGTTTTTCAGGTGCAAAGAGGTGGAAATCACTCTGAGTCAAGTTTCTGATGCCGGACAGACATTCAAAAACGTCCCGTTTGAAGGGACCCCACAATTCTTGTGGATGCCGGACAGAGTGAGGCCGAGCAGTGTTGCGTCAAACGCGACAGCGGTAATCAGAAAATCAAGAAACTGAGTTGCTTGTTTTGAATGGCTTTTCTCAACTTTCGTAAACAGACTTCACAAATCAGTGTCCTTCAACATTCTGTGAAATCCATAAGTATGATACCCTAAGAGTCTCAAAAACCAGTAGCCTTAATATTTCTGGCTGAGTGAGCTTATCATGCTTTCCCTGGTTTGTTGGGAGAGGCAATTTGATACGATACCATTGACAGCTGATTTATCTCCACACCGACATAGGAAACCCGGGTTTCGTCACAGTCCAAAATTCTCCTTCTTCATCTTAAGTAAAATCAAAGTAAAGATCACAAGCCGGCCGCGGTGGTCTAGCGGTTCTGGCGCTGCAGTCCGGAGCCGCTGGACTGCTACGGTCGCAGGTTCGAATCCTGCCTCGGGCATGGGTGTGTGTGATGTCCTTAGGTTAGTTAGGTTTAAGTAGTTCTAAGTTCTGGGGGACTTATGACCTAAGCTGTTGAGTCCCATAGTGCTCAGAGCCATTTGAGCCATTTTAAAGATCACAACTGATACAGTGACTTTGTAATACCTTTGTTAGTTAGTGTAACTTGAAGCTTTTTAAAATTTTTCTTATGATTTGTGGCAGTGAAACATGGTGTAACTGTAGTACTTTAGCTTTTCTTTCTATATGAGTGGCTACGTATTCTAACAGTATGTTCATTAATGCTCAGTATGTGACCATTAATTGTACAACATATGAAGCTTTTATGTTTAAAGTACTCACGTGCGTAATTACGTACAATAAGTGTAATCATTATGGACACTACACATTTGACCTACTACATATGAATATCATGTTACTCTATGGACTTAATACATAATCCCATCATTTCGATCTCCAATGAAAAACACACAACCACTTAGCTAAATAATATCAAACCAGTTATTGCTTCACTGTATGTAATGTGAACAGACAATCACTGTTCTCTAATTACACCAGAACAATGTTTGATTCTGGCCCTCCGGCACTTGGCTTACCTGAGCCACAAGCCATAATCCGGCTGGGTTGGAAGAAATCACGCAGCTTTTGCCATACTTAAAAATAACTCGCGGAATGCATGCAAGGGTATGCTATGTGCCTGCAGACCACAGGTTTTGTAAGCTGCAATGCGACTCCGAATTGCTATTGTCTACAACTTTTTAAATATCAATGAGAAATGGAAGCTTAATTTCGAATAACTTCCAAACTGTTTTGGTTTAGTTGCATATTGGTTCAAATGGTTCAAATTGCTATGAGCACTATGGGACTTAACAACTTAGGTCATCAGTCCCCTAGAACTTAGAACTACTTAAACCTAACTAACCTAAGGACATCACACACATTCATTCCCGAGGCAGGATTCGAACCTGCGACCGTAGCAGTCCCGCGGTTCCGGACTGAAGCGCCTAGAACCGCACGGCCACCGCGGCCGGCTAGTTGCATATTAATTAACTAACTTAGGAAAGTGTGACCAAGACTGAATCACTAATCATTGTTACTATAATGTGAATACCAAAAACAATACTCATGAAACTGCTTCTGTAGACAAAACGTCTTACACACATGAAATTAACTCCTTAGCCAAAACTTACATTCAGTGTTCTGAAAGAAAAGGGGTTAAGAGTGACCTGAATCTTTCCTAAGTATGTGTATATTCTGCATTACTTGAAACAGCAGTATAAAGTAGTCAAAGAATGCTAGGTACGAAATTTACAAAGCAAAACAAAAAATGTTCCCTAAAAGCGACAATTACTAACTAACGCAAATGCATAGCCAGATATTACCTCCTTTAACACGTTGCACCTATAGCAATCCAAAATCGGACCTCTACACCAGCACACGCCTACTTAAGCCGGCACTCGACAATGAAATACTTACCCAAACGGAGTGACTATTTGACAACAATATAAATTTTGGAATTCAGAGAGTCTTCTTTATACAAATACTCATGAAAAAAGTTTACTCTGGCAAGTGTCACAAACAAAACTGTCTCTTCTCATAGTGTAACAACCTTTCATCTTTACTCCGAGAAATCTGTAGAAGATATCCGGCAGTTGAGACATTATGAACGCAGGTCATAGCGAATTTTGTTCGCCTCTTTTCTGTTGCTGGCTACAGATGGACGGCTACCTCCGTTATGAACCTGAACATTCGTCCTTCCATTCTTAAAGAAACGACTTTATCGATGCATAAAACTTGTCACTTATTACATTTGGTCCGTGTAATGGAAAAACTGCGCGAATGTCAACAGCTCCTGATGGCGTTGCCGGCACGTGACGCGATACGTTAAGTACACTAGTGTCCAACAGTTACGCATAATAACGAAAACACCGAAATGAAAAGAGAGAAGGTAAGCAATTGTCCGATATCATCGTAAATATTTTCCTTCGAACCCCAATTGCTCGCTCTGTATAGAAAAGGGGTACTCCGTGCTGTGCACAGCGGCGTAACTTTCCGGTAAACACAAACAGCGCGTAAGGCCACTCATGTTTGTTCGTTCAGTTCATAGAGAGCAGATTCAAAAAATGGCTCTGAGCACCATGGGACTTAACATCTGAGGTCATCAGTCCCCTAGAACTTAGAACTACTTAAACCTAAGTAACCTAAGGACATCACACACATCCATGCCCGAGGCAGGACCGTAGCGGTCGCGCGGTTCCAGACTGTAGCGCCTAGAACCGCTCGGCCACCCCGGCTGGCTTAGAGACCAGAGTGCAGTCTCTTGATAAAGTTGAAAGTGTAATACGAGTACTACAGAGACTCGATTTGGACCCTCTTTCGCAGGGTAGAATACTCAGCCGCTCGGGAGCAGGCCAGACATTGACCGAAGTCTCAATATCCTTGGATGTGCTGAAAACTATCATTTTGAGGCTTTGGCAAAGCTTTAGAGACACAGGGAAATTCGTCGTAGGCCTGTGCAATGTCGGTCAAGAAAAGCATCTGCAAAGCAGGACCGATTACTGGCTGCAACTTCCCGTCGAAATCGGAATGCACCTGCAAGTAAATAGGCTGCATAGCTTGCAGCTGCCTCAGGAGTTGCTGTTTCCCGATAAACGGTGTTTGAGAGACTCGCAAGAGCAGTGCTGTTTGCCATGTGCATCCCACTCACTCCAGCACAAAGACAAGACCGTGTATTGTGGAGTCAGCAACATCAAATTTGGACCACGAATAAATGGGGAATATGCTCTTCATAGCTGTATCCCACTTCGACTTACAAAATGATTCTCGTCGCACATTACTTTGGCGAGAATCCCATGAACGTGTTGGAAAGAGACCAGTTTGATGGTGATGGCATCATGGTGTGGGGAGGATTCATGTTGAATAGCCGCACAGAGTTGCACATCTTCGTTGCTTATTGGAGGATTACTGTAAACGCTGAGAGGTACAGAGACAATCTATAGCTACCATATGTTAGCATTTTCAGAGGTGCAGTTGGACGAAACTTCCTCTTTATGGATGATAACGCACGTCCGCATAGAGCTGTTCTGGTGGATGACTTGTTGAAGATGAAGATATCCGTCGCATTGGCCGGCCAGGAAGGTCCCCGGATCTGAGTCCTATAGAATGTGGAAAGCGAATTTCATCCCTTCAACCTCCACCAAGGTCACTTCCAGACCTGTGCACCGCTCTTGGCTGAGGAATGAGACCAACTGTGAGCAGAGCTCCAACCGTCTCATAGAGAGCATGCCACGTAATAATGCAGTACGTGTGGCCACTAGGTGTAACCGCATCCCCCCATTAATGGCTTCCTTTGTTGTGTAAAAGATTTACCAGTTGCGTTATTTTCTTACCAATGTGTATCTCAGCTATCATAATTTTTCTAACATTATGTTTCTAGCACTGTTGTATGCCAAAAGCCTCCTGATTAAGCTTTAGCTTGTTCAGTAATGCTTCCGATATCCTGAACAAGCAAATATGACCTCTTTTAGTGATCATACTAAACTTTTGGACACTAGTGTATATAGGTGGAGCAAAGACGCATGGGGACTCATTCCAGTGACAATAAGGGCCGAAAATGGGGAACTCCGCTGAAATAAGCGACTTCGAGGAAGGATAGATGGTTATGGCCTGTCGCCTGGGAACTAGCATCTCGGAAACCGTGATGCTAATCGGATGATCACATGCTACTGTCAGTACCGTCTATGGAAGGTCGTCGACGGTCGGTGAAACCACAAGTAGGTGACAAAGTATTGGACGTCCACGCCTCACCACAGAAAATAGCGGTCGGAGGCTTGCCTGTCCCGTAAAACAGGATAGGCCCCTTTCTGTAGCAGATAAGATGACAGAATATAATGCTGGTGCAGGCACAAGAGTTGCAGAGCACACCGTTCAGTGCACATTACAGAGCATGTGGCTCTGCAGGAGATGAAGCCTACATCTTCCAATGCTGATTCAGTGAAATCATCAGTTGTGAGTGCAGTGGGCACATGATCATAGATATTGGATCAAGTATCAATAGAAACTGGTCACCTGCTCGAGTGAATCACGTTTCTTGCTACACCAAGTCGATGGTCGTCTCCGGATACTCTGTCATCCAAACAAACTACTGCACGGACACAGGCCAGTGGGGGCAGTACAGTACAATGAGGGCGTTAACCTGGGCATGCAGGGAAGCTGTGGACTACATGAACATTATTACTGACCATCTGCATTCCTTCATGCTGGATGTCTTCCCCGAGAGTGATGGCATCTTCCAGCATGACAACTGTCTGTGTCACAAGAGCACAATTATGCCACAGTGGTTTGATGAGTCTGATAGTGAACTTACGTTGATTGGCACCAAATTCGTCTGATATGAACTTGATGGAACATCTATGGAACGCTTTCAGGGGCCAATACCACGCCCACAAACCACCATCCTCTAGTTTACGGGCGTTGACCTGCTCGTAGACATGTGGTACCACATACCGCCAGAGACACAGAAAGAGCATGTCGAATCTAGCCCTCACAGAATCGCTGCCATATTGCTTTCCCCAGACAAACTGTTGTAACTGCACTTTGCCTGCAATCGATGTGTCTAATGTGACTTCTGTACGCTGACAAAAGCCACCGAGGTGCCAATTATATGTCTGCGTGGACAGGGTTCCTCTCCAGACAAACAGTATCACGCATGTATACACATAAATATTAGAACCACTAAAATAAATGCAAATTTTTATGTCTACAACAGTGATTTACTCAACAACACCAATACTTACCTCTCACGTGATACTTGTACAAACAGTTTTATCCTGTGCAAGTGTTCCATTCAGAGACAATGTCCAAATCCTTCCTCCTGGCGTAGACACTGCTCTGTGGCCATGTCTTGCTACTTACCTCTCACGTGATACTTGTACAAACAGTTTTATCCTGTGCAAGTGTTCCATTCAGAGACAATGTCCAAATCCTTCCTCCTGGCGTAGACACTGCTCTGTGGCCATGTCTTGCTTTGTGGCTTGGCTGCTGATTTCCCATCAGAGGCATAGGTGTGCTTGGCGATTCCTTTGGTGAAAACGTTGATGCTCCTTAGCATGTGAGCTGCGATGGAAGTGCTTGGTTAGATGGAACTGTAGCTGCATGTTAAGTCATGTAACACATCCCATATTTTGGCTTGCGCACTGATATGAAACTGCGCACTACCTGTTCCAAGCGGCCGCTTGTGTGCACCGTAGTTCCTGTTATGCTGGTAATCTTTGCTGTAAGTAGCCTTGCGAGTAGGCTGCTCCATACAACCTATGTTTCCGGCTAGATCGCAGTGGAATGGCGACCATGTGACTCGAGCTCGTAAGATGGACCAACACGCTATGTAAGAGGACGGGCAAAAGGTAAGGGTGAGTGACTGTTGCAGTATCCGCCCGTAAGTTACGCCGCTGCGTTTGCTACAGCCGCCGCCATGGAACGAGGGTGCTGCCACGAACGATTAAGCAGCTGCCAATGAGATGCAAGCATCCCTTCTCTGGAGATCCAGTGGTGGGTGTATTCAAGTTCGAACATTCGCTCACTAGGCACAGATACCATCGGTGACCATGCAGCTCGTTAGAATCAAATTACAATGAAATGAACACCCTTAGCTGCTTACTGGCGTTGACATACGTCAGCGGGGACAGATGAAAATGTGTGCTCCGACCAGGACTCGAACCCGGGATCTCCTGCTTACATGGCAGACGCTCTATCCATCTGAGCCACCGAGGACACAGAGGATAGCGCGACTGCAGGGATTTTATCTCTGACACGCCTCCCGCGAAACCCACATTCTCAACAAATTGTCCCGCACTGTTTCGTGGGAGGCGTGCCAAAGATAAAATCCCTGCAGTCGCGCTATCCTCTGTGTCCTCGGTGGCTCAGATGGATAGAGCGTCTGCCCTGTAAGCAGGATATCCCGGGTTCGAGTCCCGGTCGGAGCACACATTTTCATCTGTCCCCGTTGACGTATGTCAACGCCAGTAAGCAGCTAAGGGTGTTCATTTCATTGTAATTTCACATTTTGTTTGTTTGCCAGTTGAGTAACATTTACAGACTTTCATAGTAGCGAGGACTCGACATCTTCTGAAAAGACATTGTATTGAAGAGTGACAAATTTATAAATCTTTTGTGTCTCGATATATTTCTGCATTCAGATCTACTGTTAGCAACTTACGCTGCAAATAAAGCAACAAAATTATGTTTTACTTTTACTATTTGGTATTAGATGGGGAATAAGTTAATATCTGAATACTCTGTTTATGAGCAGTGTCTGTTCTTCGCTCCTGTATTCAGTAAAGAACCACACAGCGCGCTAGTAAGACATAACAATCTTGTTAAGCGGATGGGATCTAATAAGATGTCAGGTACGTCACTACAACCTGCGTTGCTGTGAATGGTTATCGGAGCGTCAGCATTCTTGATAAATGAAGCTGCACTGAGGCTTGACCCCACAAATCTGCTTGCCCGTGTTCTCGGTCGTCAAGATGGCGTGTATATGGAAGAGGCAGTCCCAGTGTACGGCTGGTATGGCGAACCTTACACTGCCCGGAAGTGGTGGCACAGGTGCACAGCTGCAGACGGTCAGGTCGGCGGGGGAGTTGGGGGATATGGAACTCGCTGGGGTGTGTACTTTGATACATTTGGTGATTTGAGACCATAAGAAAAATTGTGTCATGGCTTCATCCAAAGAACAAGGTGTTCTACTGTTTTTGACGCTACCAATACTTAAATCATACCCCTGTGGTCATTTATGTCTAATGTCTCATCTGATGGATGCATAAGAACAAAAAGCGTGCGTTTCGTTGCATCAATTGAGTTGTAGATACGATGTCACACATTCTAACCTTAAAGAAATGTTCATCTACTTACGAGCGAACTACTTTCCTCCAACAGATGTTAGGTGCTGTGGAGTAATGCATTTATTGATCTGGAAACATACGAGAGCTGGAACTTTAATAGTGGCAACTATTTATTTACAGCTCGTAAGAAACAGATACGTATTTCAAAATTTTACTGACCTTCAAAGTAGTCACCAGCATTGTGTATAACACGTTGCCAGCGATGTGAAAGTCGTAGGATACTCTTAGCAGTGCCAGTTGTGTTGACAGTCCAGACGGCGCGGTCTATTCCCCGACGAATTTGTAGCAGTTCTGAAGCGAATGCCGTGATGTGTTTCCTTCAGTTTAGACATCGAGTCTAACTCACGGGGGCTTAAGTCAGGGGAGTGCAGTAGGTGGTATAGCTCTTGGCAGCCCCATCAGTCAAACAAATCAGTAACAGCTTGCACTGTACGTGCTTGAGCATTGTCCTGCAAAATCATGGTCAGGTCCTCTAGAAAGTGTCATCACTTCCGTCTTTAAGCTGGTCGTAGGCTGTGTTCCAAGAATGAACAGCATAGAGACATACCCCTGGCGGATCCTCTAAGTTTGTTCGTCGTTGTGCTACGTCAGTGTTGTGTTTGGTGCTGTTCTCCAGTGACGTCAAGAACTGTGTTTTTAACCGTGTGCTGGACTTGTACATAGTGTTGCTGCCAGTGATTGTTATGTGCTACGCCGACCATCGCAGCTTTTATGCTGCGGCCGTACTTCGTCTTGTGTTGCTTTTAATCGTCACAATGTGTGGTTTTTTGTGTACAGTTTTTAGGTTTTTATCACCATTTATACAGACGCCCCCTTTTTACGCTATCTTCCGCTATGTTTCCCCTGCTGTTTCGCCATATTTCCTCCTTCACGTTGTTTTAAATGTCACCCTGTTATGTACTGTCTCTCGGCTGAAGAGCGGCGCCTATGCCGCTGCCAGCTCGCGCCATATGGGGCACTGAAATACAATAAAGGAAAAAAAAAATGGGTTCCTCCCCGCCTAACAGATGACTTTCATCTGGTTGTACCAATGAAGAAGGCAATTCACGGGAAGCAGTACGGGGATGATAGGGAGGTTATTGATTTCCCGACACCCTCCACCCCCCCCCTCCCCCACCAGTAAGCTGGCGAAAGGCCGTCGCATTAAGGTTGGTTGGTTGGTTTTGGGGAAAGAGACCAGACAGCGTGGTCATCGGTCTCATCGGATTAGGGAAGAATTGGGAAGGATGTCGGCCGTGCCCTTTCAGAGGAACCATCCCGGCGTTTGCCTGGAGTGATTTAGGGAAATCACGGAAAACCGAAATCAGGATGGCCGGACGCGGGATTGAACCGTCGTCCTCCCGAATGCGAGTCCAGTGTCTAACCACTGCGCCACCCCGCTCGGTCCGACCGTCGCATTAAGGGTGACTATATTGAGGAATAGGGTTTTGTAGAGAAAAAAGAGCGGGGAATAATCTAGTGTGTTGGAATGTGACTAAGACCAAACTGCTTTCAGAAAAAAGATGTGTTGCATTAACTATTGAACACCTCTTTGTTTACGCTCTCATATGAAGTAGTGGCCAGAACGTTTTATTTGGTTAATGACATTGCTAGCTACTGCATCTTGCAGCTTACATTTGAAATTAAAAATTGGACTGGGTCTATATACTGCGTATACATAGAGGCATTGTTTGTTTTAATTACTGCACCATTTACTTTTGGCGCGTGTTATAATGAAGCGTTATTGAAATATGTTTGTGTTGACACGAATGTTTGAGCGAGAATGTATCTTTCTTTCATCCTGATTGCTATGTTTCGTGTGATGAAATCTTGCTGCGCTGTATGAAACAAAGCGTCGTAAATCGGAGTTCCAAAATCATGTACTTAGTGATCAGTATTTTAACTCATGTTTTCTTCGAAAGTGCTATTGCGAGTTCCCGTGTCTAAATGTATTACTAATTGTTTTGGAAGCACCTGTTTTCTGCGAGATTAATGTGTCTTGTAATCTGACTACTAACAATCAGCGACAGTCCAGACCACAAAAGATACTGAAATTAGAATTATATATTAATACCTTCCGCTGCTGACGGGCATTGATATATATCGACGGGGACAGGTGAACATGTGTGCTCCGACCGGGACTCGAACCCAGGATCTCCTGCTTGGATGGCAGAGGCTCTATCCATCTGAGCAGGAGATCCTGGGTTCGAGTCTCGGTCGGGGCACACATTTTCACCCGTCCCCGTCGATATATATCAACTCCCGTCAGCACCTGAAGGTATTAATATATAATTGTAATTTCGGTTTAGACGGCTGCAGGTCGTCAGTGGTGTCCGAAAGAACAGGCACCATATCCACGTAAGTACAAAAGATACGAGTTACAGTTAATTACAAATAAGAGATAAATTAATGGAGGAAAATATGTGTTGATGCCTGCTAGTGCTCTTCACAAAGTCACGATTCTGTCACTCAAGAGTGACAACAGCTCTAAATTTTTTTTTTTTTTTTTTTGGGCAGTTTAATCCGGCATTAACACCTATATTAATTTTCGATACGTGGACTGCAGATGAAAGCCATATTTGGAAAAAGGATGAGACATCCTGTGGATGAGGCATCCTAAGTCATCAAAGAATCGTTAGTTTGAAATGAAGTTTGGAGGATAAATACTGTAGAGAGAAACTGTTGCATGAGTACTGTAAGCAGTTTCAGTGGATGTAGACGAGGTGAACAAGAATATGGAAACATTATAACCACAACACATTACCATGCCCAGTAAATTGCAGGCATTCGAAACAGCTTCCAGTCTTCTTCGTATAAATAAGTAGAGGTCCTGTATGGTTTTAAGGGAATCTTTGTACCATTCTTCCTTCAAAATGGTGGCAATCTCTAGTAAGGAGGTTGAAGTGGATAGCAATTAAGCACCTTTCTCTTCAAAGAAGACCACAATGGCTCAATAATACTGAGATCCGGTGATCGTGGTAACCGGAAGGGCAGCGACACTTTATCCACGTACGCACCAAACCAGTCTTGAACAGTGCGAGCTGTATGAACTGGGGCCCGGTCCACTTGGAACACAGCATCACCATATGAGGGACCAAATCAGTCAAAATGGCCACATAATCCATGGCAGTAATGTGACCTTGCAGGGTAACTATGGGGCCCATGTTCCACTGCTGAGACATAAATTGGGCCAGAGATTGGAAACTATGTGAAGCATATCTGACCAAACGACATTCTTCCATTGCTCCATAGACCAGATTTTATGACTTCAGCATAATGTTTTTCTGTTGTGGGTATTTGCATCACTGCGTGTAGTTTTGAATTCCGGCCCGTCCTGTGATTCGCTGCATCTGGAGTTCGCATCTTGTTGTTTTGGTACTGACAGGGTTCGTGAATGATACATTGAGTTCTGAGTGACTTTTGCTGCTGTCGTCCTCTTATTTTTCGTCACAATCCCTTTTCATTGATCGTTTGTCGCGATCACTCAAATACACATTTCCGTCCACACTGTGAGATAGCGGGTGAGTTTGCGCTTTCTCTATATTCGGTATAAATGTTCGATACTGTGCCTCTTCAAACACCGTACATTTCTGTTATCCTCCTTACAGAAGGACCCACTATATCAGCTCCAACAATTTGTTCAAGTACGAATTCACTTAGGCCTGACATAATACGCTCACAACTACACAGAACACTGTTCCGACCATGACTGACACTTACACCGTATTTTGGACATTGAATTGTGCCGTTAGTGGTGTGTGTGTGTGTGTGTGTGTGTGTGTGTGTGTGTGTAATTTCTAAGGGACCAAGCTGCTGAGGTCATCGGTCCCGAGACTTACACGCTACTTAAACTAACTTATGCTAAGAACAACACACACATCCATGTCCGAGGGAGGACTCGAACCTCCGGCGGGAGGGCAGCGCAGTCCGTTACATGGTGCTTCAAACCGCGCGGCCACACCGCGCCGGCCCGTTCGTGGTCATATACAACAACTCAATCTGTAGGGTTGGCTAGCACCTGCATTTATATTCAAGCACTCGCGGTGTTTCCATATTTTGTACAGCCCGTGTAGGCTGCAGTATTTATGCAAAGATGAAAAGTCACAATATGTGCCATATCAAAAAAAAATGTTCAAATGTGTGTCAAATCTTATGGGACTTAACTGCTAAGGTCATCAGTCCCTAAGCTTACACACTACTTAACCTAAATTATCCTAAGGACAAACACACACCCATGCCCGAGGGAGGACTCGAACCTCCGACGGGACCAGCCGTGTACCATATCTCCTGATTCCTAAGATAGTTGCAAGAATTGGGTAAATAACATCTACTATGAACGTACAGTCTTTAACTCTATCGATATCTCTGCTAGTGTACTCCTAGTATTCAGTAACTGTCGAGAAACGTGTAAAAACTGCAATACGCTTCTCCAATTCAAATACAGATGATGAATCTGAGTATGTCCGGTGATCAGAGACATAAACGTTGACTCACTTGAATGTGTGTATAACTTTATTTAAGTTATACACTATAACATTTCAAATCTTATGGTTCCATCTTCAGGTGCTTCTTTCCTTCCAGCGTTTTCATATGTCTTACTATGAACGTACAGTCTTTAACTCTATCGATATCTCTGCTAGTATACTCCTAGTATTCAGTAACTGTCGAGAAACGTGTAAAAACTGCAATACGCTTCTTCAATTCAAATACAGATGATGAATCTGAGTATGTCCGGTGATCAGAGACATAAACGTTGACTCACTTGAATGTGTGTATAACTTTATTTAAGTTATACACTATAACATTTCAAATCTTATGGTTCCATCTTCAGGTGCTTCTTTCCTTCCAGCGTTTTCATATGTCTTTTTGTGTAATAAACAGCCTCGTTTAAGTGAAAACGATGTTCTTTGTACTAAATAAAATAAATGGTACGATAAAACTAGTAATTCTTATTGGTAGAAGTACCTGTTATGAGCATACAAAAGTAAAATATCTCTGGTAAAAGAGAGAATAATCAGATGTGAGAAAGTAAAACTACAACGATGAACTCAAAGACGCTATACAATTTAAACACCTCAAATCAACAAACGATAAATGACAGTTCGTGTACAAAGATTAAACTAAACGCTGTATTTAGAGGTACAAGATATAAAAACATTGAATGCTAGGCGGTCCGGAGATTTAAGATATTTATGAAAGGACATCCTCTAAACACCATGAGCTGTACTTCAAATGTTTATCTGCCAAACAGGTATTTTGGTGTAAAACCCATTGCTGGTGTCATAGATCTCAATAACAATGACATCCTTTTCATTTAATACGATAGTATATGAAATCCGTCCTGTCACACAGAACACGTTTTGTTGTGTTACTGCTGTCAAATCACAGGCAGTGACAATTCTTTATCACGTCTGACACTAACTAAGTCAAACGTGATCAAGAATTGTCACTGCCTCAGATATGACAGCAATAAGATACACAAAACTTGTGTTGTATGTGATAGGATGGTTAACTTTTCCTATCGTATACTCCAAGCGAAGCTCATCGTATTTACATGTCCTTTACTAAAGTTATGATTAAATTACAGAGGATCCTAACATATCACTTACTGGTGTGCAATTTCAGAAAACATGCCAAACGTCCGGTTAGCGTGACGTTTACTGCACGCTCGTATATGTAAGTTATTAGCGTTTCAACATAACCATGCAAAATAAGTAGGAGCAACTGTGTACAGGGTGTAAATAATAACAGCTTACAGTCAGGTGACAGAAGTCATGGGATGCCTCCTAATATCGTGTCCGACCTCCTTTTGCCTGGTGTAGTGCAGCAGCTCCACGCGGCGTGGACTCAAGTCGCTGGCGGTCCTCTGCAGAAACAGTAAGCCATGCTGCCTCTACACCCGTCCGTAATTGTGAAGCTATTGCCATTGCAGGATTTTGTGCACCAACTGACCTCTCCACTATGTCCAATTTTCATCTCTTCTCAAATGAACCACTGGCCATGAAGACAACTTTTTACACAGACAAAGAGCTGCAGCTCAACATGCAAAATTGTGGGAAAGCACAGGAGGCTATGACGAGGTTTTTGGAAAGTTGGTACAACGCTACGAGGGAAGTCTAAGTCGGAGCGGTGACGGTGTAGAAAAGTAGCTGGAAGGTGCAGCTAACTGTTGCAAATAAAACAGTTTTCAGTTTCATTGTGGTTTCCATTTCACTACCGATCCTTCCTTTCTTTCCGAGTAGTCCTCGTACAGACCTTTAAAGCGTTTCATAAAGCCTCTTCCGCAAACCACTCTGTATATAAGGGGCAGTCAAGTAAAACCGAGACATGTGGAATAAAAGGAAGAGAACAATTTATTACTTCAAAAGTAATCGCCTAAACAGATAATACAGTCGTCTGTTCTGAGACAAGACGGTCGACGGCTAACCACATGTTGCCAAAGGTTGTTTCGAGTATGCTGAAGAAGTTTCGTTGGGAATCCCTTACACATCCTCCGTACATTCCCAGTATCTCCCCAAGCAATTTCCATTTTTTTGAAGCGCTGAAGGAAGATATTCGCGTCCGTCGATTTGCTTCGGACGAAGAGATGCACGCCTGGTTACAATTATGATTCCGTAGGCAACTGTAAACATTTTTGCATGAAGCCACTGACCGTCTTGTCTCACAGTGGCATAAGAGTATTAACATTTATGGCGATTATTTTTGAAATAATAAACAGTTTACTTACTTTTCTACTTCTCCATCTACGTCTATACTCGGAAAGCTACCTATCGGTGTGTGGCGGAGGGTACTTTGTGTAGCACTAGCACTTCTTCCCTTTCCTATTCCAGTCGCGAATAGTTCGCGGCAATAACGATTGCTTTGATTGGCGACTCCATAGTGTCCTGTGCACTACGACCAGATAATGGGTATACTTGAAAGGATAGACAGCATTGGTCGTATATTTTTGTTTATTATCGCAAAATCGATTTTCGGTCACTTAGTGACCATTTTCAGTGCTGTAATATATAACTTAAATTAGTAAGCACTGGTGTCAATAAGCTTACGGCGATCACATAGACTGTCAGTCTATGTGATCGCCGTAAGCTTATTGACACCAGTGCTTACTAATTTAAGTTATATATTACAGCACTGAAGATGGTCACTAAGTGACAGAAAATCGATTTTGCGATAATAAACAAAAATATACGACCAATGCTGTCTCTCATTTCAAAAATAACGATTGACATGTGCGCTCGAATCTCTGTAACTTTATCTTCATGGTCTTTTCGCGAGACGTACTTAGGTGGAAGTAAAATACAGGGTGTTACAAAAAGGTACGGCTAAACTTTCAGGAAACATTCCTCACACACAAAGAAAGAAAATATGTTATGTGGACATGTGTCCAGAAACGCTTACTTTCCATGTTAGAGCTCATTTTATTACTTCTCTTCAAATCACATTAATCATGGAATGGAAACACACGGCAACAGAACGTACCAGCGTGACTTCAAACACATTGTTACAGGAAATGTTCAAAATGTCCTCCGTTAGCGAGGATACATGCATCCACCCTCCGTCGCATGGAATCCCTGATGCGCTGATGCAGCCCTGGAGAATGTGTATTGTATCACAGCCGTCCACAATACGAGCACGAAGAGTCTCTACATTTGGTACCGGGGTTGCGTAGACAAGAGCTTTCAAATGCCCCCATAAATGAAAGTCAAGAGGGTTGAGGTCGGGAGAGCGTGGAGGCCATGGAATTGGTCCGCCTCTACCAATCCATCGGTCACCGAATCTGTTGTTGAGAAGCGTACGAACACTTCGACTGAAATGTGCAGAAGCTCCATTGTGCATGAACCACATGTTGTGTCGTACTTGTAAAGGCACATGTTCTAGCAGCACAGGTAGAGTATCCCGTATGAAATTAGGATAACGTGCTCCATTGAGCGTAGGTGGAAGAACAAACTATAATGAGCTCTAACATGGAAATTAAGCGTTTCCGGACACATGTCCACATAACATATTTTCTTTATTTGTGTGTGAGGAATGTTTCCTGAAAGTTTGGCCGTACCTTTTTGTAACACCCTGTATATGTTGACTCTTCTGTGTATGCTCTTATAACTTTAATATTAAACCTCATCTTGTTGCGCAACGATTCTCCTGCAACGTCCGCCACTGGAGCTGGTTGATGATCTTTGCGACGCTTTCGTGTTTACTAAACGAACCTGTATCGAAACGTGCTGCTCTTCTTTGGATCTTCTCTATTTCCTCTATCAGTCCTCTCTGGTAGATCGCATCCTGACGGGCAACGAACGAGAATTTTGTAAACTACCTTCTTTCTTGATGGACTACATTTCCAACGTAGTCAAGGAACACGCTGTTTATTTGGGCTCAGGAATCTATCGCCTTCTGGATCTCGTGGTCAAACAGAGCGATCTGGGTTTCACACGACTGTTCTTTTTGAAACCCACCTATGTTTCCATTTGTCTCGTTTTCATTTGATTGCTCCTCATAATATGGAATACATTTCCAATAGCATCTGTCTCTTCTGCGATTAGTTTTATCTGATCGTCCCACTTTAAATCACTGCGTACGCATACTCCTTGATCTTTTATAAAAATACCTGCTTCCAGTGTTGAGCAATCGCGTAACCATGCAACAGTGGGTCTTTCTGTCTATGTACACGCATTACGTTACATTTGTTCATGTTGACGGCAACTGCCACACTTGCATCAAACGTCGATCCTCTGTAAGTCTTCCTGCATTCGGTACAATTTTATGGCGTTGCGACTGCTCTTACAGCATCACCCGAAGAAGCCTCATAGGACTTTCGGTGTTGCGTGCTGTGTCATTTATACACATTGTGAAAAATAATGGACTTAGAACACTCCCTTGGCGTACACGCGAAGTGATGTTTACGGCTGAAGACTTCTTTCCATTGAGAATGACGTGCTGTGTTCTATCTCTTACGAACTCTTCAACCCCGACACAAAGTTTGTCTGATATTCCGTATGCTCGTATTTTGTTCATCAGGTGACAGTGGAACTGTATCGAATGCCTTACGAAACTCAAATAATCCGTTTGAGCGCCGGTATGTACCGCCTCTTGGGTCCCGTGGACGAACAGAGAGAGCTAGGTTTCACACGTTCGTAATATTTGGAACCCATCTTTTCTTCCATCTGTCTCCTTATAAATTAGAGAATAATCTTCTCAGCAGACGTTGTATACGTCACTTTGGCCTTTTTATCTGTATGTGTTCTTGTGTATTTGGTATACTTGATGACTGGCTCACACAAAGTGAAACTGAGCTTACTGCAACATTAGCTCGCCTTCGAAAGCCGGTAATTAGGCTTGTTGAAGCGATTGGTAAACATTATTGGACACGCAGTGTCGCTGTACTTATTTAAATTCAGGAGAGCCTGCGCGCGTGTGGATCGATGTCGCAGAACATATTCGAGAGGCGCTTTTCCTGCGCTGGAAATTTCACTTTTGCCCAGTACCCAGTTGTTGTAACGGCAGGTCAACTATAAGCTTTTGTTTGTTTGTCACAGAGGCATTCTGTATTGTTTTTTCATAATTCCCTACAAAATGTATATCAAAATAAACTGCAATCGTTAACATAAACAGTAAACATTTTAAATGGATGACAAAGTATTTACGACGGTGACACTTGCGACGAAAGGAAGCTGATTATTTGCAATGTTCAGATCTATGAAAATGAAATAAAAAATGGACAATATGCAAACATCGTCAAGATCTAGTAACATTAATATGACCACCGCCTATGTTCAACGTCAAAGTGCAATAACCTCTAGCAGACGGCAGGCGGGAGCACTAGCAGTAGACGGTATAGACGATATATAAACCGTGAACGGAGATGTAGAAGACAGAGCAGGCGTTGTCGTAGTGCGGGAACGGGCAGATTTATGTCACGTCCTTAAGGGCATGATCATTGGCTTTCAGGTTAAAGGTGGAAAGGTTTCCGAAACGGCTGAGCCTGTGAACTGTTGGCTGCCGCATTGGTTAAAGTATACCATGCATGGGAAAATGGCGCTATCCAAAACGAGTGCCCAGGCAACTATGGTGAACCATGGCCTGTAGATGACAGTGGCAAACGGCGGGTGCAGGAATGTATACTGGTGAATAGACGTGCAGCAGTTGAGAAACTGATCGTCCAGATGCTATCAAATGTAGAGTGCGGCTTTAGAAGTCGTTTAACAACTGAAAATGCTATATTTTCTTTTCTCTGTGAGGCACTGTATGGATTAAACAATAGGTTTCGAACGCTTGGCACATTTTTTGACTTGTCTAAGGCGTTTGATTGTGTTGATCAGAAAATATTGCTCCAGAAGTTGGACCATTATGGAATACGGGGAGTAGCTTACAATTGGTTCACCTCTTACTTTAGTAACAGGCAGCAAAAGATCATTATTCACAATGTTGAGAATGGCTGTGACATGGGTCTGAGTGGGGTACGGTCAACTGGAGGGGTGCCCCAGGGATCAATGTTTGGGCCACTCTCGTTTCTTATTTATATAAATGATATGCCCTCTAGTATTATGGGTAACTCTAAAATGTTTCTCTTTGCTGATGACACTAGCTTGTCAGTGAAGGATGTTGCGTGCAACACTGGCTCGGTTTCAAATAGTGCAGTTCATGACCTAAGTTCATGGCTTGTAGACAATAAACTAACGCTAAAACAGTGTAGGACTTACTTTTTACAGTTTCTAACAAACATTTCAACAAAACCTGACGTTTTAATGTCACAGACTGGGCATATGATTAGTGAAACTGAACAGTTCAAATTTCTAGGTGTTCAGCTCGATAATAAACTGTCCTGGAAAGCCCACGTTCAGGATCATGTTCAAAGACTTAATACTGCCATTTTTACTATTCGAACGGCATCTGAAGTGAGTGATCGACACGCAAATTAGTCTAATTTGCTTATTTTCATTCGCTTATGTCGTATAGTATCATATTTTGGGGTTACTCTTCCCATTCCAATAGGATATTTTTGGCTCAGAAACGGGCGGTTCAGGCAATAATTGGTGTAAGTTCATGAACCTCTTGTCGACCCCTGATCACGAATTTGGGTATTTTGACATTGGCCTCTCAATATATACATTCCTTGCTATCATTTATTGTTAACAGTATTAGCTTATTTCGATAATTAAGCAGGTTTCAGTCAGTTAATACTCGTCAGAAATCAAACCTGTATTTGGATCGGACTTCCTTAACTCTTGTGCAGAAAGTTGTGCAGTATACTGCTGCATCCAATTTCAATAAGCTACCGCTCGAATTCAAAAATCTTAGTAGTAATCCACGCGCTTTCAAATCGAAACTGAAGAGTTTTCTCATGGGTCACTCCTATCTGTCGAGAAGTTCCTTGAAAAATTAAGATGATTCTTGTTGTATAGTTGATTGCGTTTAATTAAACTTATGGATTGACTTTTTTCGAGTTCTTAAACATTTTATTTTCATCTGTTATCACTTTTATGTTGTAATTTCATGTACTGACATATTCCAAGACCTTGGAGATTTGCTCCTCAATTTGATCCTACGGAACGTGATGTGTAAATAAATAAATAAATAAATGAACCTAAGGGCTACCAGTAGTGTTCCCTCAACGACCGTTCAGCGAACGTTGCTGCATATTGTCCTCCACAGCAGGCGCCTGGCCCATGCACCCCAAGCTGACTGCTGCTCATAGGCGACGAAGGCTGAAATTTGCTCGTTAGTACTGCAAATAGACGTCCATCGAGTGCTGACAGGTGGCCTCTTCAGATGAATCATATTTTATGCTCCATCGGGCAGACCGCCATTGGCGTAAACGGCCCTGGAACAATCGTCGGAAAGGTCCAGACTAGAGTAGGTAGCTTTATGGTCTGGAGAATGTGTTCGTGACATTCTCTGGGTGATCTCGTCATTCTGAAAGGATCAATGGATGAACACAAGTACGCATCTATCACTGGGGACCATGTACCCCCTGATACGCAGTTTGTAATTTTCTGGGCACCATGGCATCTCCCAGCAGGGCACTGCAACGTGTCACACAGCTCGCAGTGTACCTGCGTCGTACGAAAAGCATCATGATGGGTATATCGCACTCCCCTGGCCACCAAACTCCTCGGTTTAAACACAGTCGAGAATTGTGGGACCACCTCGATCGGGTTTCTCGCGCAATGGAACCTCAACCGAGAGACCTTGTGCAGCTGGCCAAGACATGGAGTCGGCATGGCCCCACATCCCTGGCGGTACTTTCCTTCATGCTTCTGACGGGTGGTCACGTTAATTTGACTGGACCGTGTATTTTCAGAACAGTACAAGCCATTCCTACAGATTAATCACAGTGTGACTATATAATGACTATAGAGTGTACTGAAATTTTCCCACGTCTACGTTCACATGATAAACTCTGCAATTCACACTCAAGTGTTTGCAGAACCACTGTCAGTCTATTTCTCGACCGTTCCACGTGGGAAAAATGAACATGTAAATCTTTCCGTGAGAGATCCAGTTTCTCTTATCTTATTACAATAGTGGTTTCTCTTTATCTATGTGAATGGCAACTGATACATCCGACGCGATGTCTCGATATTCAGCATGGTTGTTGCCAAAGATCGCGTGAGTCGTTGGCAAGTTCGAGGCACACACGCATGTAAGCGAGCAGCTTTTTAAGGAGTGCGAAGAGGAACCGAAGTGATTCCTGTAGGTGAGGACGGCACGTGTCTCCGCTGGTCCACGTGAAAGCACGCGGCAAGGTGCCGCATGCAGATCATTTAGTTGCGGCTCACGGAGCTCGTCAACGACTACACTGGAAGAACTTGTGATGAGGAGCAATAGTCACAAACTGTCCCAACCTCCAGCCCCATCCAACTGCAACTAGTCCCATCCCACCTTCTCCCATAAATGTACAGCCTCCTACCAAATCTAAACTGATTACTCTCTTCTTCATCACCACTATCCATCAAAACATTCACTCATTCGAGCGTTCTCATATCCTCTATCAACTCACCCTGGCAGCCCGTTACGTATTTCATTTAAATGCCACTGCTACATATTCCCAAAATCACTCCCACTTTCTCTTTCCCGATCACACACCCTCATCTAATACATTTCATCCCACCCTTGGGCAGCACCTCAAACCCCACAACACCCTTGATCCCTTCCATCACAATCCCTTCCTCAACCACACGAACAACTTTTCTCCGTCTCCCAACTCCATTCCAGCTCTCTGTCCTTTTGTTTCACTCTGTACTGTTAGCCCCTTACCTGGAGCTAGTCATCAAGCAGACGCTACAAAGCATCATCTTCTGCAACTACTGGCCATGAAACTCCAACTCCGCCAAATCAGTATCATCCTGAAATGTTCAGTACTCATATGTTGTTCACCTTTCCGTGTTTTAAAGCATTCCATTATTGTGTTCAAAACTTTAGACTGAAGAGCAGATACACCGCTGCTGCCTCCACACTAGGAAATGAAATGACGAAAAAAGGGAGACAAAAAATGAAGCTATGTTCGGAAATGCAAATGCTGTTTGACGTCTGTTGGTTTTATAAGACTTCCATTTATCCCCAAGCTCCCCCTTATGGATGGGCTGGGCACTTTCCTTGGTTGACATTTCTGCCTGCCCCGAACAATACCAAGTAATAAACTGGTTTTTTTTTTAGTGATTCATTATACATGTTTTGTAGTCGTTCTTTTCTCTGAAATGTGTAACCCCATATAGTTTCTCTATTCCACAACTCAAACTGGTTGCATATGTAATGTGCTGTTGGCTGTAAAATATACGGCAAGTTGTATTCGTGTGATATTTTGCTGTGGGCAGTAGCAGCCATTCCAATGCCAGGCATCTCCCCAGTGTTTTGGGCGACTGTTAACTGGCTCGATAATTCCGGCACTGCACTTGTGGCGGTTAGTAACTGGTTAAAGTCTTTGTTGAGAAAAATCTACCAAGCAATGTGTTGGTAACGTGAAACTGATGTAAATTTGTGGTGTCCTTCTAACCGTTTTATTATTCGTGGCAGTCCATACACCAGTTAATTTTTTTAAAATCATGTCAGATCAAATAAGAGATAACGTCCGCATTATCTTTCCTATATTGGAATATTTTTTAATATTTGAAGGGGCTAATGACTGGCATCTATGCCTGATTTTTCTGTTTTAATTGTTTTTAATCAATAATCGTCAAAATGAACTAGTGCCCGTTTATCTTTTTGTACTGAAATTTGTTTAGTATTTGAAGGGACTAGTGACCTATATCTGCATTTAAATTTATTAAATGTCTTGCAGCGACTAGTGTCCATTTACCTTTGCTGCATTCGAATCTTTTAATCATTTTAAGGGTCTAGTTCCCGACCGTTATTGATTACATTCTCTGTCTCAGATTTCAATATAAGGAAAGACTAATGGTCGTAATTTGTCACTGGTAATCTTACTACACTCCTGGAAATTGAAATAAGAACACCGTGAATTCATTGTCCCAGGAAGGGGAAACTTTATTGACACATTCCTGGGGTCAGATACATCACATGATCACACTGACAGAACCACAGGCACATAGACACAGGCAACAGAGCATGCACAATGTCGGCACTAGTACAGTGTATATCCACCTTTCGCAGCAATGCAGGCTGCTATTCTCCCATGGAGACGATCGTAGAGATGCTGGATGTAGTCCTGTGGAACGGCTTGCCATGCCATTTCCACCTGGCGCCTCAGTTGGACCAGCGTTCGTGCTGGACGTGCAGACCGCGTGAGACGACGCTTCATCCAGTCCCAAACATGCTCAATGGGGGACAGATCCGGAGATCTTGCTGGCCAGGGTAGTTGACTTACACCTTCTAGAGCACGTTGGGTGGCACGGGATACATGCGGACGTGCATTGTCCTGTTGGATCAGCAAGTTCCCTTGCCGGTCTAGGAATGGTAGAACGATGGGTTCGATGACGGTTTGGATGTACCGTGCACTATTCAGTGTCCCCTCGACGATCACCAGTGGTGTACGGCCAGTGTAGGAGATCGCTCCCCACACCATGATGCCGGGTGTTGGCCCTGTGTGCCTCGGTCGTATGCAGTCCTGATTGTGGAGCTCACCTGCACGGCGCCAAACACGCATACGACCATCATTGGCACCAAGGCAGAAGCGACTCTCATCGCTGAAGACGACACGTCTCCATTCGTCCCTCCATTCACGCCTGTCGCGACACCACTGGAGGCGGGCTGCACGATGTTGGGGCGTGAGCGGAAGACGGCCTAACGGTGTGCGGGACCGTAGCCCAGCTTCATGGAGACGGTTGCGAATGGTCCTCGCCGATTCCCCAGGAGCAACAGTGTCCCTAATTTGCTGGGAAGTGGCGGTGCGGTCCCCTACGGCACTGCGTAGGATCCTACGGTCTTGGCATGCGTCCGTGCGTCGCTGCGGTCCGGTCCCAGGTCGACGGGCACGTGCACCTTCCGCCGACCACTGGCGACAACAAGGCAGAAGCGACTCTCATCGCTGAAGACGACACGTCTCCATTCGTCCCTCCATTCACGCCTGTCGCGACACCACTGGAGGCGGGCTGCACGATGTTGGGGCGTGAGCGGAAGACGGCCTAACGGTGTGCGGGACCGTAGCCCAGCTTCATGGAGACGGTTGCGAATGGTCCTCGCCGATACCCCAGCAGCAACAGTGTCCCTAATTTGCTGGGAAGTGGCGGTGCGGTCCCCTACGGCACTGCGTAGGATCCTACGGTCTTCGCGTGCATCCGTGCGTCGCTGCGGTCCGGTCCCAGGTCGACTGGCACGTGCACCTTCCGCCGACCACTGGCGACAACATCGATGTACTGTGGAGACCTCACGCCCCACGTGTTGAGCAATTCGGCGGTACGTCCACCCGGCCTCCCGCATGCCCACTATACGCCCTCGCTCAAAGTCCGTCAACTGCACATACGGTTCACGTCCACGCTATCGCGGCATGCTACCAGTGTTAAAGACTGCGATGGAGCTCCGTATGCCACGGCAAACTGGCTGACACTGACGGCGGCGGTGCACAAATGCTGCGCAGCTAGTGCCATTCGACGGCCAACACCGCGGTTCCTGGTGTGTCCGCTGTGCCGTGCGTGTGATCATTGCTTGTACAGCCCTCTCGCAGTGTCCGGAGCAAGTATGGTGGGTCTGACACACCGGTTTCAATGTGTTCTTTTTTCCATTTCCAAGAGTGTATTATTGCCTGTGTCAACTAAAAAATAAACTACAAGAGGCTTCGACCATTAATTGCCAGCAATTTAAGGAGCTTAAGTGGAGCTTATGTGGCAGGAGTTGTTATCTAATTACTGAAGTTGTATACTGCTCAAGCGCCAATGTACGCTATTGTTGTGTAATAAATGTGTTTAAATATTTAAATATTAGTTCATGGGACACTATCACAGGGTTGCAGAGGCACTGCAGAATATGTGTTCCAGAAACTGCTTCCCGATGATGATGCAAAAACTGATTCACAAATACATACCAACATAAGAACGGAAATGCAATATGAATATACCACTGAAACTGTCGTTCGTCCATTTGCATACGAAGAGGTAACTACAGCAATTGTGAAATTGAAGACAGGTAAGGCTGTTGGTCCTGATGGCATCCATGGTGATGTTCTTCAGTAGAGTGCACCAAAAATAATAACTTTCTTAACCAACACTTTAAATTAGGCGTTACTGGCTGGAAAAGCACTCGCTGTATGGAAAACGGCCAGAGCAATAATAATAAACAAATCCACGGCAAAGATCTCAAGGGCCCTAAATTCTATAGACTAATCTGTTCACTGAAAAAAATGTACAAGGACGCCTACTGTGTCATAGTCTCCTGGCTCACTGAGAGCTAATTGAATTGGATCCATATCATTATGACTTTGGAAAAACTAACTCAGTTGATGACTCAATTAACCAAACTTTCAATATAGTCAATGAAACACTTACAAAGTATTCCACTGCAATAACGATAGACATCGCAGGCGTTGTTTGCACAGCTCAGGGAACTTCGGATCCCAGCAGCCCTACATAATAGTCTACAGGACTACTGTTGCTGAGAGTTTTGCGGAAAACAGAAAAGTAATAAAAAAACTCACAAAAGGGTGTCCTCAAGGATCAAATTGCAGTATCATTTTTTTGGACCTCAGATGTGAGCCCTTACTACAATTATTTGAAGATCACGCCTGTGCCGATGAGATTTTTGCCTATGCCGACGACCTGTTGATCGTAGTGTTGGCGAACTCAGAGCACAGTTAAAATTTAGAGCAGGTAGCATATTTCGGGAGATGAATAACCGGTGCTGCAAAATAAACTGATTATAGCTCTAAGCGAAATAGTGTACATCATACTAAAAGCATACCTCAGTAGGGCCCCATCCGTTAAGTTAGGGACAAATAGTGTAAATAGGAAAAAGTGAATAAGGTACCTGGGCATAATGATAGATGAAAAACTGTCATTCAGAGAACATATGCATACAATTTCCGAAAAAGGAGAAAAATTTTAGAGAAATTAGCAAGAATTAACAAAATAGACTACAGAATGCCCACTAGATTTGTGAGTGTGTATCACTGTGAAATATTTGAGTCAATTATGAGCATTGGTGCCAGTGCATGGGCAGACAACTCAGCTTCGCGGTAAACAGAACCATTGGGTGTCATAGGTAGAGAGGTGTCTTGTTGCGATTCTCAGGCACCTTTGGAACGACATCATTTGATACTCTTTGTATGGTCCTGGGTATTTGTCCAATTAACATAACGATGAAGTACCGTGCAGCAACATATTGGTTCAAAAAGGGGAATATGGAAAGAGTTACAGCAATAACAGCAGAAGATATCACTGACAAATGGCTTTTAAAGATCTGGTACGTGGACACATGACAGGGAGATTGTGGTGTGTCTGAAAAAGACCGTAGCGTGTACGATTTCTTCCCAAATATTAGAGAAAGCATCAAACTGAGACATATTGACCCAAGTCGTGGAATGATCCACTTCTTATCTAGTCATGGTCCCCGTACCAGTCATTTACATAGAATTAACCTTAGGCAGAGTAATGTATGCTCATGTGGGAACATTATGACCCAAAAGCATACATTACTACACTGCTCGCTACACACTCAGGTAAGGCAACAGGACTTTATTCATGACAATATCTACAATTCCATTAGAAATCAGGACAAATGGACAGAAATGAATAATACAGCCGACAAAATTTCGAGGCAGTTACAAAGTGAATACATCAAAGACAGACGCAGACAGAGAAGACAAGGTAGGAGACGAGGTACTGGCAGAAGTAAAGCTGTGAGGACGGGGCGTGAGTCGTGCTTGGGTAGCTCAGTTGGTAGAGCACTTGCCCGCGAAAGGCAAAGGCCCCGAGTTCGAGTCTCGGTCCAGCACACAGTTTTAATCTGCCAAGAAGTTTCAAGACAAGAAAAGTAATAACAGTAGCGCTGGGGATACTGAGAGCTCAAATACTAACAATGATACAGGAACAGAAACAGAAAATACAGTTGGTACAAATATATGATAATAGTTATGAACGATATGGTATTATGTGCAATAACATTGAAAATTGATAATGACACTAACTAAACGACATAAAGTAATAAAACACAAAAGGGTTTATGATGTAACAATGATACCGTTTAGTGCAATATTGTAGTGTAAGTAAACATATAAAGAAATGGACAATGCACTATAATGTACAGCAGACAGTTTTAAGTATGTAATAAAAGAATAGCAATTAACAGGAATTCTGAAATGTATTAAAATTCAGTTGTAAATAAAATTACGTGCTATTAATTAAAAACACAACATGATGTATGTCAGAGATGATTGAAATAATTTAAATGATATTAAGAAATATAATTTACAGAGAAAATATGATGTATGATATAGGCAGTTGAGATAATGTTGTAATGTGCAGAATGGTACTAGAAGGAAGTAAAATAAAATATTTAATAACTATACATTTTGCGTAAGTAGAATGCTGCAAAGACATTTCTTTACTAAAATATTGTATGTAACTAGTAATTTAGGATACATAAATTTAATTAACTTGCTTGTCTGAGGGCCACAGCTCGATGTTACTATACCGAGACCTGCCCCTCAGGCCTGCAAAGCAGGATGAACTAATTTTGTTATTAACATATAGGAAATGACTGCCTATTAATGCCAAGGACCATGGACATCTACCCTAAATTATACCTGACACTGTAAAATAAACTAATGTTATGTTTAGGAATAGACCTAAAAGTCATATGCTCAAAGAGTTAACGAGGCTTCCCCTTTCTGCTGTAGTTTATGACGGGATTTCACATATTATAATGTATTTTTATTTATCTTCCTTTTATTAATAACATACACTGACATTTAACATCTTTCTACTTTCCTTTTCTACTTTCCTTTTACTTAAATCAGTAATGTTATATTTCATTTTATAAGTTTAAATAGCTGCTGATAATTCATTATCACCGCCATTCCACAAAAATGGTCCGCCTCCACGTGGTGGGACATGGACAACGGCACATTGGTCACTCATGGTTATCTGGACGGGAGTGAGTATCTAGAAATAAATGCGGATGTGCATGTGTTTACCGACGAGTGTACATATAGACATGTTTGAATGGCTGATGTGACTGCTAAAAGACAATCTGTCGAAAATACGACCCGCTATACTGGGTGAGTCACTAACTATTGCCACCAAGAATAACTCCGAAAGTATGATAGGAGGTGAAAAGTTTGTGGGACAAAGTTTCATGGGACAACGGGGGCCATAATATGACGTCGGTTTTTGTTGCTAGGTAGGGTCGCGTCAGAGATATGAAGGTCAACTTTTCAAATGGGATGCTATAGTTTGGTACTTATTTTCTGATAGCAGCTATCGAGACGAATCCAATTATGTGTAACAGTACGGTCTATGAGGGTCACCGAAAGTCAAAAAGGTGACATGAACGTCCATTTACAAAAGATGTTCGAAGTAATGACCATTGGTATCACTGCAGTGCTGCAATATTCTTATCATGTATTGAGTGGTATTCCTTAGCACATCGGCATTTATCGAAGCACATCCTCTGACAATTCTCTCTCGCATATCTTCAATTGTAGTTGGAACGTCTTTATAAACAATGCCTTTTACCAATCCCCACAAGAAAAAATCCAGAAGCGTCAAGTCTGGCGAACGAACCGGCCACGACACATCTCCGCGTCCAATCCCACGATTTGGGAATTGTCTCTGAAACTCATTTCTAGCCATCAGCGAAAAATATGCTGGATGCCCGTCGTGTTGTTACCACATCCTGTTCCTTGTTCTTCAAGGTATTTCGTCCAATAACAGACCTAATGTTTCCTGCAGGAATGTGGTGTACTTCCTACCATTAAGATATCTTTCGATGAAATAGGGGCCTATAATTCTGTCCTCCAGAATCCCTCACCATACATTCACCGACCACGGTTTTTGGTGTGCAAGTTGCCACAGCGAACATGGATTTTCAGTTGCTCAATAATGCATGTTATGCAAATTAACATTTCCGTGGTTCGTGAATGGAGCCTCGTCAGTAAATAAAATTAAATTAATAAATTTGTCATCCGACTGAATCTGAAGTTGACCCCATCGGTAGAATTCAATGCAACGCATGCAATCCGTACCAGTTAATTCTTGGTGGAGAATGATATGGTAAGGATGATATTTATGGCGATGCAGAACACAAACAACACAACTCTGGCTCATGCCAGATTCCTTTGCGATTTGACGCGAACTAACACAAGGATCTCGAACCGCAGTGGCAAGGGGACCAATTTCCGTTTCCTCGTTAGTAACTCTCCTTTGGCGGATATGGATAAAGTTCCAGTTGTTCTCAATTTATCATACACATATTTAAATGTACGACGTGTAGGGTGAGTATATTGAAGATATCTTTCAGGTTACAAGTCTCTAGCTCTCACTGAATTTCATTGGCATTCTCCGTAAATGCGAAGCAGATCGACTTGTTCTTCGAAGTAATACATCATTCACATTCGCTTCATTCGACGATACTAGTCACCGTTCCTATTGGTGTCGTATTGCGAAACTGTCGAATGGTGTTTACATGTGAATGGCAAGTTAAATAGATACGCCGTTTGCGGCAAGTATTTACTATTTGCACGATATACGAGAAAGAATTGTCAGAGGATTTGCTTCGGTAAGTGCCGATGTGATAAGGAATGCCACTCAGTCCATGATAAGAAGATTGCAGCACTGCATTGGTACCAATGATCATCACTTCGAACACCTTCTGTAAATGGACGTTCATGCCACCTTTTTGACCTTCGTTGACCTTCAAAGACCTTACTGTTACACGTCATCGGATTTGTCTCGATAGGCGCTATCAGAAAATAAGTACCAAACTATAGCATCCCATTTAAAATAACAAAGTTGACCTTCATATGTCTGAAGTGACCCCACCTAGCAACAAAAAACCATTGTCACATTATGGCCCCCCTTGTCCCATGCAACATTTGTCCCACGAACTCTTCAGCTACTATCATACTTTCGGAGTTATTGTAGGTGGCAATAGTTAGTAACTCACCCTGTATAATAAAGGCACCGGGTCTGAATGCAGGCAGCAGTGGGGGAAAAAGAGTTCGTCGCCCAACTGTTTACTACAGCAGGATCCATCTATCGTAGCTATCATGCTCAAAAAGGGCACAAGTTAGCGTTTCACCAACAACAGAATGTGACAATCGGAGGAGAAAATTGGTGATTGAAATTTCGCGAAAATATTTTACCACATCGGAAAACGCCTTTGTTTTAATGTTTGACACCGTAACTCGGCTATCGTACTCAAACACTCTCTCCTCAATTTCACGATAATGCAAAACGAGCTGCCTTTCTTTCAAATTTTTCCATGTCCTCCGTCGGTCCTGTCAAGTAAGGATTCATACTGCGCAGTAATATTATAGAAGACGACGGACAAGAGTAGTGTAGGGAGTCTCGTTAGTGGATTAGTTGCATCTTGTAAGTGTTCTCTCAATTAAACATAAATTTCAGGTGGAGACCACAACACAGCATGCCCAGCAGACGTGCACGTGCAGCTGATCACCATCTTCTGGGCCCTGAGAAAGGCACTGACTATTCCACTGTAAGAAATAAGCTATCAAAACGGCTGTATGTGGAGTTAGGTCAAGGTCAGAACTGTAGTTAGTTCGCTACGCATAAGTTTGGTAAACAATCTACAGAGTGTTTCAGCTCAGCGGTTACCAATTTTCAGGACAGACAGAGTGCACTTACTCGATGGATAATCACGCAGCAATTCATGGTGAGAAACGCTTTCCTGGTGCGCTAGTGACGACACAAAACACACGGAAGGAACGACACGAACAGGATAACCCAATGCGTTTATTACGTTTAGTACAGGTGAAACGCTGGGTCAGCTTTGGCTTATGCAATAGATGCCGCTACGTACACCGCAACGTCAGATGACACAGCATGTGCACGGTCATTGTGGCCGCACTCTCTTTGAAGCTCCATTTCGCCTGCCGACACTGATAGTAGGGTGGCACGTTACACGGACGCGGATCTCGCCAATATGCGTTTCGCATATGGGGTCGCTGATTGCAGTGGGAGAGGCACACAGCAGCTGCATGCCAACGTCACCCCACGAATCACACTCTGTGCCACACCTTCCTTGCACGCTTGCGCGGAAGTTACCCGAAAGGGAATATTTCAGCAAAGACATACAACGTAAGCGAACAGTAACAACGGTACCCAACTGGAAGACTGTGCTAGGGCTGGTACAGACAGTCCCGGTGCCAGCACTCGGGCAGTCGGCAGTCATGTTGCGATTTCCCACAGCAGCTGCTGGCGGATCCTGAATGACAACTCCATGAAACCGCATCACATCCAGCGTATGCAGTTATCAGACGAAGATGATTTTAATCGATGAGTGGTCTTTGCATGTGATGTTTACAGATGCACACAACAGATCCCTGTTTACCAACCACCATTTTGTTCATTGATGAGCCGACCTTCATCCAGGAGGGAATGTCGACCCACATAACAGCATGTGTGGTCGGAGGAGAACCCACATATCACAATAGCCCGTGCAGCCCTGACACGGTTTTCAGTTAATGTACGGGCCAGCATCATCGACGACCACCTCTTTGGGCTGTACTTGCTGCCCCAGAATTTGACAGGTGCAATCTATCTCATCTTGGTTCAGCAAGTATTGCGGCAGCTACTGGACGTCGCACATGTACCCACTGCAATGCGTTCTGCCATATGCTTTCACAATGATGGGACTCGTTCACGTTACAGTCTCAGTGTGCGTCGTAACCTGAATACAATACATCGTCAATATTGGATCGGCCGGGGTGGTCTGCTGCTTTGGCTAGTGAGATCGCCATATCTGGGGTCTGGGGTACTAAACTCCGGTTAACAGTGCTGAAGTACTTGTTGCACGCATCGTGCCAACTGCTGGGGATGTCCGGGAAACACCTGGTATTTTACAGAACATTAGATTTTCCATGTACTGTAGGTGGGAGGCCCGCATTTTAGTCCAGGGTCGTAGTTTCGAGCATTTTCTTTGATGACGACCTTTGTCTGTTAAGCTGTATTAAGTTTAATAAACATGTTTTCTCACTCTGTTCATGTCCTTTATGTTTTGTGTTTTGTGTTGTCACTACAAATGTTTTCCACCATGCACTTGAAGGGGAACAATTTTGATTGAATATTTTAACTTCAGGGCGTAAAGTGGTAGTGGCACTTAGGCTTTTTTTGGAATTTTTTCTATCTTTGTTGTTTTTTGGTATTTGCTTTGCTGGAATTCGTACAAAGCCGGCGATAACTTGCTGCATGAAGTCTAGATCAATAAAAATTTAATCAGTGAGAAGTTAAAACTAAGCTCCAGAGTTCTTACTTAAGCAAACGGAATTTTCCTTGAATTAATCTTGAGCCCCCAGCCCCCCCACAAGAGGGGCAGCAGCCTTTTCAGTACTAGCAGGGGCAACAGTCTGGATGATTGACTGATCTGGCCTTGTAACACTAACCCAAAACGGCCTTGCTGTTGTGGTACTGCGAACGGCTGAAAGCAAGGGGAAACTACAGCCGTAATTTTTCCCTAGGGCTTGCAGCTTTACTGTATGGTTAAATGGTGATGGCGTCCTCATGGGTATAATATTCCGGAGGTAAAATGGTCCCCCATTCGGATCTCCGTGCGGGGACTACTCAAGAGGACGTCGTTATCAGGAGAAAGAAAACTGGCGTTCTACGGATCGGAGTGTGGAATGTCAGATCCCTTAATCGGGCAGGTAGGTTAGAAAATTTAAAAAGGGAAATGGATAGGTTAAAGTTAGATATAGTGGGAATTAGCGAAGTTCGGTGGCAGGAGGAACAAGACTTTTGGTCAGGTGAATACAGGTTATAAATACAAAATCAAATAGGGGTAATGCAGGAGTAGGTTTAATAATGAATAAAAAAGTAGGAGTGCGGGTAAGCTACTACCAACAGCATAGTGAACGCATTATTGTGGCCACGATAGACACGAAGCCCATGCCTACTACAGTAGTACAAGATTATATGCCAACTAGCTCTGCAGATGATGAAGAAATTGATGAAATGTACGATGAGATAAAAGAAATTATTCAGGTAGTGAAGGGAGACGAAAATTTAATAGTCATGGGTGACTGTAATTCGAGAGCAGGAAAAGGGAGAGGAAGAAACATACACTCCTGGAAATGGAAAAAAGAACACATTGACACCGGTGTGTCAGACCCACCATACTTGCTCCGGACACTGCGAGAGGGCTGTACAAGCAATGATCACACGCACGGCACAGCGGACACACCAGGAACCGCGGTGTTGGCCGTCGAATGGCGCTAGCTGCGCAGCATTTGTGCACCGCCGCCGTCAGTGTCAGCCAGTTTGCCGTGGCATACGGAGCTCCATCGCAGTCTTTAACACTGGTAGCATGCCGCGACAGCGTGGACGTGAACCGTATGTGCAGTTGACGGACTTTGAGCGAGGGCGTATAGTGGGCATGCGGGAGGCCGGGTGGACGTACCGCCGAATTGCTCAACACGTGGGGCGTGAGGTCTCCACAGTACATCGATGTTGTCGCCAGTGGTCGGCGGAAGGTGCACGTGCCCGTCGACCTGGGACCGGACCGCAGCGACGCACGGATGCACGCCAAGACCGTAGGATCCTACGCAGTGCCGTAGGGGACCGCACCGCCACTTCCCAGCAAATTAGGGACACTGTTGCTCCTGGGGTATCGGCGAGGACCATTCGCAACCGTCTCCATGAAGCTGGGCTACGGTCCCGCACACCGTTAGGCCGTCTTCCGCTCACGCCCCAACATCGTGCAGCCCGCCTCCAGTGGTGTCGCGACAGGCGTGAATGGAGGGACGAATGGAGACGTGTCGTCTTCAGCGATGAGAGTCGCTTCTGCCTTGGTGCCAATGATGGTCGTATGCGTGTTTGGCGCCGTGCAGGTGAGCGCCACAATCAGGACTGCATACGACCGAGGCACACAGGGCCAACACCCGGCATCATGGTGTGGGGAGCGATCTCCTACACTGGCCGTACACCACTGGTGATCGTCGAGGGGACACTGAATAGTGCACCGTACATCCAAACCGTCATCGAACCCATCGTTCTACCATTCCTAGACAGGCAAGGGAACTTGCTGTTCCAACAGGACAATGCACGTCCGCATGTATCCCGTGCCGCCCAACGTGCTCTAGAAGGTGTAAGTCAACTACCCTGGCCAGCAAGATCTCCGGATCTGTCCCCCATTGAGCATGTTTGGGACTGGATGAAGCGTCGTCTCACGCGGTCTGCACGTCCAGCACGAACGCTGGTCCAACTGAGGCGCCAGATGGAAATGGCATGGCAAGCCGTTCCACAGGACTACATCCAGCATCTCTACGATCGTCTCCATGGGAGAATAGCAGCCTGCATTGCTGCGAAAGGTGGATATACACTGTACTAGTGCCGACATTGTGCATGCTCTGTTGCCTGTGTCTATGTGCCTGTGGTTCTGTCAGTGTGATCATGTGATGTATCTGACCCCAGGAATGTGTCAATAAAGTTTCCCCTTCCTGGGACAATGAATTCACGGTGTTCTTATTTCAATTTCCAGGAGTGTAGTAGGTGAATATGTATTGGGGCTAAGAAATGAAAGAGGAAGACGTCTGGCAGAATTTTGCACAGAGCATAACTTAATCATAGCTAATACTTGGTTCAAGGATCATAAAAGAAGGTTGTATACATGGAAGAATCCTGGAGATACTTGAAGGTATCAGATAGATTATATAATGGTAAGACAAAGATTTAGGAACCAGGTTTTAAATTATAAGACATTTCCAGGGGCAGATGTGGATTGTGACCGCAATCTATTGGTTATGAACTGTAAATTAAAACTGAAGAAACTGCAAAAAGGTGGGAATTTAAGGAGATGGGAACTGGATAAACTGAAAGAACCAGAGGGTGTAGAGAGTTTCAGGGAGAGCGTAAGGGAACAACTGACACGAATGGTGGAAAGAAATACAGTAGAAGAAGAATGGGTAGCTCTGAGGGATGAAGTAGTGAAGGCAGCAGAGGATGAAATAGGTAAAAAGACGAGGGTTAGTATAAATCCATGGGTAACAGAAGAAATATTGAATTTAATTGATGAAAGGAGAAAACATAAAAATGCAGTAAATGAAGCAGGCAAAAAGGAATAGAAACGTCTCAAAAATGAGATCGACAGGAACTGCAAAATGGCTAAGCAGGGATGGCTAGAGGAGAAATGTAAGGATTTAGAGGCATATCTCACTAGGGGTAAGATAGGTACTGCTTACAGGAAAATTAAAGAGACCTTTGGAGAAAAGAGAACCACTTGTATGAATATCAAGAGCTCAGATGGAAACCCAGTTCTAAGCAAAGAAGGGAAAGCAGAAAGGTGGAAGGAGTATATAGAGGGTCTATACAAGGGCGATGTACTTGAGGACAATATTATGGAAATGGAAGAGGATGTAGATCAAAATGAAATGGGAGATACGATACTGCGTGACGAGTTTGACAGAGCACTGAAAGACCTGAGTCGAAACAAGGCCCCGGGAGTAGACATCATTCCATTAGAACTACTGACGTCCTTGGGAGAGCCAGTCATGACAAAACTCTACCATCTGGTGAGCAAGATACATGAGACAGGCGAAATTCCCTCAGACTTTAAGCAGAATATAATAATTCCAATCCCAAAGAAAGCAGGTGTTGACAGATCTGAATATTACTGAACTATCAGTTTAATAAATTCCAATGGTTCAAATGGCTCTGAGCACTATGGGACTTAACATCTATGGTCATCAGTCCCCTAGAACTTAGAACTACTTAAATCTAACTAACCTAAGGACATCACACAACACCCAGTCACCACGAGACAGAGAAAATCCCTGACCCCGCCGGGAATCGAACCCGGGAACCCGGGCGCGGGAAGCGAGAACGCTACCGCACGACCACGAGCTGCGGACTCAGTTTAGTAAGTTACAGCTGCAAAATACTAACGCGAATTCTTTACAGACGAATGGAAAAACTGGTAGAAGCCGACCTCGGGGAAGATCAGTTTGTATACTGTAGAAATGTTGGAACACGTGAGGCAATACTGACCTAACGACTTTTCTTAGAAGAAAGATTAAGGAAAGGCAAACCTACGTTTCTAGCATTTGTAGACTTAGAGAAAGCTTTTGACAATGTTGGCTGGAATACTCTCTTTCATATTCTGAAGGTGGCTGGAGTAAAATACAGGGAGCCAAAGACTATTTACAATTTGTACAGAAACCAGATGGCAGTTATAAGAGTCGAGGGGCATGAAAGGGAAGCAGTGGTTGGGAAGGGAGTGAGACAGGGATGTAGCCTATCCCCGATGTTATTCAATCTGTATATTGAGCAAGCAGTAAAAGAAACAAACGAAAAATTCGGAGTAGGTATTAAAATTCATGGCAAAGAAATAAAAACTTTGAGGTTCGCCGATGATATTGTAATTCTGTCAGAGACAACAAAGGATCTGGAAGAGCAGTTGAACGGACGGACAGTGTCTTGAAAGAACGATATAAGATTAACATCAACAAAAGCAAAACGAGGGTAATGGAATGTAGTCGAATTAAGTCGGGTGATGCTGAGGGAATTAGATTAGGGCTTAAAGTAGTAAAGGAGTTTTGCTATTTGGGGAGCAAAGTAACTGATGATGGTCGAAGTAGAGAGGATATAAAATGTAGACTGGCAATGGCAAGGAAAGCGTTTCTGAAGTAGAGGAATTTGTTAACATCGAGTATAAATTTAAGTGTCAGGAAGTCGTTTCTGAAAGTATTTGTATGGAATGTAGCCATGTATGGAAGTGAAACATGGACGATAAATAGTTTGGACAAGAAGAGAATAGATGCTTTCGAAATGTGGTGCTGCAGAAGAATGCTGAAGATTAGATGGGAAGATTACATAACTAACGAGGAGGTATTGAATAGAATTGGGGAGAAGAGGAGTTTGTGGCACAACTTGACAAGAAGAAGGGACCGGTTGGTAGGACATGTTCTGAGGCATCAAGGGATCACAAATTTAGCATTGGAGGGCAGCGTGGAGGGTAAAAATCGTAGAGGGAGACCAAGAGATGAATACACTAAGCAGGTTCAGAAGGATGTAGGTTGCAGTAAGTACTGGGAGATGAAGAAGCTAGCGCAGGATAGAGTGGCATGGAGAGCTGCATCAAACCAGTGTCAGGACTGAAGACCATAACAACAACAACACATCTAGAGCCGAAAAGAATTAGAGATATTTTGAAAATACGTAAGATAGACAGGTCAAAGATAGTAATTTTCTGTTCGATTCATTGAAGACTAACAGCCCAGAAATATAATTTACGTGTATTACGTCCAGTGAACCCTATACTACCTGGCTGTATCACTCCTGGAGATGTGGAAAATTTTTGGGTACCTACAACGTGGCGTACTACGCAGACGACGAGAATCTGCAGGCACGCCGGAATTCTGTTCTGAGATTAGGAATTTACATCCATGTGGTATAGAGGTCACACATTACGTCTTGCTAGACGGTAATAATCTTTTATACACTAATAATTAATTAGCTTAGTACAGGCGATAGAGATAAAAATATAGTAATTTTGACAACAAGAAAAGAAGGAAATAAAAGTATCTGTTTGATATTGATAAATAAGGAGGGAAATATAATTGTATCTCTGACTTGGCAGTTAATTTGATCTTTGCTTGAAGTAAGCAAAATTTATGCAATAAAGGAAGGAGGGTTTGAAGTTATTATGCTTATTTCTATTAACTGTTAGCAAAACAAACTTTTTATTTGTAGAGCTGCGCAACTATTTACCGGAGAATGAACCTATCGTGAGCGTTCAAAAAGATAATTACATTATATTATTTCGCTCAAGTCAGCGGTATAAGAGGTCCAACTGCACGTAGTTAGATGGTGTATAACTAAATGTAAAGTACCACATGGCCATTCTCTGGTTGTCATTCGCTTATTAGCTAAGGAAAAGGATCTACGCTTTACTAATATGGTAATGAAACTAACCGTTAGTAAAACGGTGCTCTAGGAGTAGTGTCTTCGATTAGTAATTAAAACGTTATTGGTCCCGGGTTCGAAACCCGCCACCGATCGAAGTTTCATTAATAATCAGCATTGTCGGCCGAAGACTTCTGGCAAAAGAAGTCTCCTTTGTCATGCCAAGGGCCTTGTCAGAGGGCGGAGAAGCGGACAGACCTTCAGGGCACTCTCTTGTCCTTGGGGTGGGAAACTGCCCCCAAAGGCGAAAGAATTCGCAATGATCAACGGCATGAGGACGCAGAACGCAACGGAAACCACTGCATTAAAGACACATAACGCGTATCCACAGGACATGTGTCCTGTAACTGAAAAAGTGTCCTCATGATCTCTCCATTGGCAAAAGAGTCCGGAATAGTACTCCACAGAATACGCTGAGGAAGAACGTAGGCTACTTTACAAGATGTGTGGTACCACATATTTATTGGTTTGAAGGACATAAAGCGATTTACTCTTTGATTTCAAGTCGAACAGCATGTCGCATATGCATCATATGCATCATATGCATCATCTGAAACACACCAGATGTAATCATTTATTACTGCTTCCACAGCAAAATAATTTTTAAATTGATTTGTGCGCTGTTTTCGTAGGAGCGAATATACTAGTTGAGAAACTCAGCTTTTAAGCGTTTTTGGGACAAGTACGCATCACAAGATCTCCCTGATCCCTCGCCATTGAGGAAAAATTACGTTCCAAAACCTTATAATCAGGCAAACCTACTTAATGTATTAGCCAAAATGAATTCAGTTATTTGTGTATATAAGTGAAAACTGTTTTCACACTCGTAAAAGCACATGTTGCTTTGCTAACCAAGTACTGGATAAAATTCGAGAGTACTTGGGAACTTCAGACACATGGACATCTGAAGATGAAACATTGATTTTACTGGGTAGTATGTTGCTAATCTAACAGTAGGAAAATTGACCGATGATGGTCCTGGTCAACCCCATCTAGTATGTTGTGAAGTCCTGCAGCAAGCAAATAACCACACAACTTCTCGTTCCTTTCATACGGATTGTGTAAGTTTTAATCAGATTTTGTAACTCGATAACAGTTTAAATAATTATTTTAGTCTCATTTAGGTCTCCATTTCTGTAAATCATTTCCTGAGAAAATGCTTCTTATATTTTATGTATTCTGTAGTCAAGCAATCTAAATAAATACATTTGATGTCAAGTAATGCTGCTCCCTACATGCTGAAGGTCAGGAAAGCAATAAAATATCCTACTCAAATGTAAAACCTTCATCGTGTGGCGGAAAAAATAAGCTCCAATTATGACAATGTCAATATTTGATACGCTTAACTAAAACGGTATGAGTAAAATTTAAGTATATAAGTTTTAATGGTCAAAAAGCTGTAAAAATGAATCAGTCATTTAAAGATTATATTTTATTTAACACAGGTGATTCAAAAGCCCCTGCACTTGCAGTTTCTTACAGAGAGAGCCTACCTCAGGTATGGTTACCCCTTCAGACCATCCTTACTAGGTGGGATACTTTGTTGGAAGCTGAAATGATTTATTGTGACAGTTTTTAAGACATTAAATCAGTATGAAATAAAATTCATTCGTTGTTAACTGCAATAAAATACTTCAATATTTAGTTATAAAGTAAATACCTCCGTCATCATATTTAGTAAACAGTTCCTCGCCAGATGATCTCGTGCGCATGAGAGAGGCACAAGCAACATTTGAGTGCAAAAATGTGCAACAGTATTTAATTAACATTAAGACAAAATTCTCTAGACTGTTCTGTAACAAAAGTAGAAGCCACGTGTCCGCACTGGCAGACTCAACGTAAATTGTTGAGAAATTCCTCAAATTCCTTAGTCATGCGCAACAGAAAGTGGAAGTACACGCAAAGAACAAACTGAGCAGTCTCACAAACATGTGCCCAAACAACGGATTCCTTTGTTCAGTGATGGAAGTATTTTGTGGTGAAAGGGCGAATGGAGAACTCGACCTGACACAGCCACAGATTCGTTGTTTCAGTTTTCCGACTATAACTTCTTGTGATATAGTGATATCATTTTTCTGCCTACAAAAATATTTTGACAGATAAGCGCAGGAACCACACAGAGAAAATTTAGAAGTGTTGTTAGTTTTTTAACTGTGCAAAAAAGGAAGTGAATTAATAAACTGGGAACAAAAATGACAATGCATATTTTAATATATTGTTCACTTGGTCGTGCATTTATTGTACTTTGATAGTACATGAATATATGCATACTTTGGGATTTTATAACGAATGGAGCCGGCCGCGGTAGTCTAGCGGTTCTAGGCGCGCAGTCCGGAACCGCGCGACTGCTACGGTCGCAGGTTCGAATCCTGCCTCGGGCATGGATGTGTGTGATGTCCTTAGGTTAGTTAGGTTTAATTAGTTCTAAGTTCTAGGCGACTGATGACCTGAGAAGTTAAGTCGCATAGTGCTCAGAGCCATTTGAACCATTTTGTAACGAATGGAATTCTCGTCACCATTGCCTAGGAGTAACTTGAGTTCTTTTCGAAGCTGCTCTGCCGCTTTGGCTTGAGCTACTCACATTACTTACAAGCGTTTTCGTCCGTTGATATCAAACACTCGCGGCCAGTTCTGCGACCACCAGTGAGGGTGGTTCTTGCTGAGGCGGGCAGACAGCCTGGACGTGGGGTGGGTGCCATATCTCCATGGAAGTGCGGCCAAACGCAGCCGGCGTTATCGCACTGAAGGAGCTCCGAGTAGAACTGAATAATGGCGCTCCGGCTGTCGATGACGAGCCATTTAAGAATTCCCTGTCCCCTGGCTCTGGTCGCCGAAATATCGAATACGGAAACGCTGAGTAAGCGTGTAAACGTGGCCTGCGAGGGCGGATGCCGTGAAAACAGCTTAAACGGGTGGTGTATGTAGTAATGGGAGTGAGAACACGTAAGACGCTGTTGAGAAGGGGGCCTCTCCTGTACTATATCCTGTTGCGACAAGTCACGGGATAACGACATCCACATATACAGACGGTGGTAACGTCACGTATACAACGTATAAAAAGGCAGTGCGCTGGCGGAGCTGTCATTTGTACTCAGGTGGTTCATGTGAAAAGCTTTCCGACGAGATTATGGCTGCACACGGGAATTAACACATTTTAAACGCGGAATGATACTTGCAGCTAGACTCGTGGGACATTCCATTTCGGAAATCGTTAGGGAATTCTGTATTCCGGGACCCAAAGGATCAAGAGTGTGCCGAGAGTACCAAATTTCAGGCATTACCTTTCAGGGACAACGCAGTGGACGGCGGCTTTCACATGACGACTGGGAGCAGTGGCGTTTGCGTGAGTCGTCAGTGCTAACAGACGAGCAACACTGCGTCAAGTAACCGCGTACATCAATGTGGGGCGTATGAAGAACATATCCGTTAGGACAGATGCTAAAGGACAACACTCTGTGAAGTAACAGCATAAATCAATGTGGAACGTACGAAGAACGTATGCGTTGGAACAGTGTGGTGAATTTTGTCGTTAATGGACTATGGCAGCAGACGACGGACGCGAGTGTGTTTGCTAAGAGTATGGCGTCGACTGCAGCTCTTCTCCTTGGCTCGTGAACATATCGGTTGGACCATGGACTACTGAGAAACCGTGGCCTGGTCAGATGAGCCCCGATTCATTTGGTAAGAGCTGATGGTTGGGTTCGAGAGCGGCGCGGACCCCACGAAGCCATCGACCCAAGCTGTCAGCATCGCATGGTGCTAGTTGGCTCCATAATGGTGTGTGCTGGATTTACATGGAACAGGCTGGCTCCTTTGGTCCTACTGAACCATTCACTGACTGTAAATGGTAATGTTCAGCTACTTGGACATCATTTGCAGCCATTCATCGACTTCTAGATCCCAAACAAACATGGAATTTTTTTGTATGACACTGAGCCACGTCACCGGACCACAATGGTTCGTGATTGGTCTGAAGAACATCCTGAACTATTCGAGTGAATGATCTGCCTCCGAGATCGCCCGACATGAATCCCATAGAATATTTACGGAAAATAATCGAGAGGTCAGCTCGTACACAAAATCCTGCACCAGCAACAATCATACAACTATGGGCGGCTTTAGAGGCTTCATTTTTCTGCAGAGGACTTCCCGCGACGTCATGTGTCCATCCCACGTTGAGTTGCTGCACTACGCCTGGCAAAACGAGGTCCGAAACGTATTGGGACGCAACTCATCACTTTTGTCACCTCAATGTAGGCAAGTACAACATGACTCAGAATTCCCATTACATACTTCTATCGGTCAGCTACAAGGTACGCAAAGGTTTACATGGGTACATGTAATTGTTTGCTGAAACAGTGTACTAATGTGAAACAAACTGTCTTACAATACGAAACATACGCCTTAATTTGAGGAACAAATTTCTGAGACGTACGCTTGGAGCACAGCATTGTATGACAGTGAATCATGGACAGTGGGTAAACAGGAAAAAAACAGAAGCGAAGCGTTTGAAATGTAGTGCTACAGAAGAACGTTTAAAACTAGGTGGTCTTATTCCACTACAGCACAGTGCTTCATAAACAGAGTTAATTGGATTGGATTGTTTGGGGGTAGAGACCAAACAGCGAGGTCATCGGTCTCATCGGATGAGGGAAGGAAGTCGGCCGTGCCCTTTCAAAGGAACCATCCCGGCATTTGCCTGGAGCGATTTAGGGAAATCACGGAAAACCTAAATCTGGATGGCCGGACGCGGGATTGAACCGTCGTCCTCCCGAACGCGAGTCCAGTGTGCTAACCACTGCGCCACCTCGCTCGGTAAACAGAGTTACTACATAAATGACGTAAATAGTAGAATTACCGGTAGTATTGGTAGAATTGGTACGGAAAGAAACATAAATGAATGTCTAAGAAATAAAATGGGAATCGACGACTTCTCTTTGCTTTTTTGTTTATTTAGTGCATGTTTTGCACATATTAGAATAGCACATCATTCAGAGTTAGTCCATTGTGTATTCTATAGCCTTACAAAATAGAAACTGTATTTTAGAAGTAATAAATATTATTTTTAATCGAAACTCCATCAGGAGTGGCGTGCACCACGAGCACCACACCGGAATTAATAACAAAGGGAGGTTCAGCATTGGTCGTTGAAGCAGAAATATTTATTTCTGTTTCAGCTACAATTCTACCTTCGAGCTCAAAGGTATTTTTCACTGAAATGTGCAGATATTGCAGTTTTACTGCTTGTATTTGTGAGCCCACAGGGCTTTCATACTAGCTCTAACGACGGTCACGCAGTGATTGAAATTGATTTGCAACAGAAATAAGGATTTCTACTTCAATGAGCAATGCTCGCCCTCGTTTTATTAATCATAAAAATTTGTTGCTCGCGTAACTTCTGCTCTTTCATGTAACCAAAGGAAGAAGTTTTTATACAAGTACAGTTTACATGCACAAACACAAATAAATATATTTAATTATTGTTGTTATTTTGTGCTCAATAGAACGTACCTCATCATGATCAAAGGCAAGAGTTTCCTGACATTATTTATAAATGCGGAAGTCATTCTTGAATAACACAAACATGCTTTATATAAGTTCGACGAAGATTGAATCGATGTTAGACATATTTTTTGCTGCTTTTTTTTTTACTTTACATTTTTGTTGAGGAAATTATGAATTCCAGCGCTGTGTGATAAATCTAAATGGTTTCCTTTTATTTACTACATCATCCCTCTGAATCACGTTACAAATCAACAATTTTCGATTAAAACCTGAATTAAATATTGAAAATTTCAGTTTTGCTATAAAAAATTTTTATTCTTAAGTAACAGACAGGGGAATAACTACGTAGAACAAAAATGTTCCGTAGCTTACTCTGCCCTTTTGTATACCCTCACTCAGTTTCTAGGCGTTTCACCACTTCCGCTTTTCAGGTGAGTCTAGTACGACACTGATCGCATACGAAAGAAAGCGATCGTTATGAGGTAACGTCGCATGAAATTAACACACCTAACGTACACGCAACACAGGTACGACGTTAACTGACTGAAGCTACCAAACCTACAGTACTCTGTGGTTACTTTTGGTACTCTACGTAACGGTAGTCTACAACATTTTTACACTTATATTCAAAATTACTTCGTCATTTATTTTGCAATTTTGATATTATTTTAAAAATATAAATTTATGTGTTTTAGTATATTATTGTCAAAGATCATTAATTGAAGGACTATAACATTCGTTTATAACAAACTACTCAAAACGAGTTCTGCAAAATTCTACAGTAGAAATGCTGGTAAAGTTAGAAACTTTGCATTACGTAGAACCCAATGAATATGACGCTAACATCATTGAGGCGCGAGCACTCGGGTACAGGCTAAGGGTCTGCAAGCTTACACTGGCCGAGACTGGACACAGTGTGGCTGTGCCAACGAGCGTAATTAAGTGCATTCTCGATATGGTGCCAAAAGTGCGGCAAGGCACTGTAAATATTCAACGAACGAGCACATATTTGCGTCACCGTATAAGGTTTAGTGCAGAAGAGTTGGCAAAATGGATTACCGGAAGAAGAGAACAGTGTGGCCAAAATTGGTACAAATTGCTCGTTACGGAAGGGAGAGCCTATTGCCAGTAACTAACTGTTGCCAAGGATTGCAATAAGGTGCACCACCTGCAACTTGTGACAAAATAAGACTGTGCCATTCAGTGTAGTATTGTAAAATACTTGCGTGTCGCAGACTCAATATTTTCGAATGTTATAGGCCAAATAGCATTCAATCTTAATGATTTTTCCAAGGCATCAACCGAGCGAAACAACTCTAAAATATATATACCTGATTCACAAAAACTTAAATGCATTTGCCATTAATACTTAAATTTAAGTAATTCATGAAAGTAGAAACAGTGACAATTAATTGAAGTTCTTATATCATTGTAATGCGTTAACAGCGTTCTATAAGTTTTTGAGAAAGAAATTTAGTGCATATTAATAATAACTGAAAAATACTACAAACGTGTAGCGGTTTTTCATGTCTAAACATAAGTGGTTATTTTTTCTGTGTCCTGCATACCTATATGTAATCTTGGCTTCTGTAATTTGAGCGTTGCTTCTATTGATTGCTCGTATTTGCAATATCACATTGACTTTAACTGTCTTAAAATCTGGTATGGAACACTGATTAATCGTTAACACTAACTTCATAAAACCTAACGAGAATACAAATTATTGTGAGTGACATTGCTCAGTCCATACAAAGTTACGTATTTCTAACGGCTAATCAGTATTGGTTTTCACTGATTCTAAACTGTTTTACACTGGAGAGCCAAAGAAGCTGGCACTCGCCTAATATCGTGTAGGGCTCCCACGAGCATGCAGAAGTGTCGCATCAAGACGTGTCATGGACCCGACTAATGTCTAATGTGGTGCTGTATGGAAATAACACCATGAATCCTGCATGGTTGTCCATAAATCCGTAAGAGTACGACGGGGTGGAGATCTCTTCAGAACAGCACGTTGCAAGGCATCCCGGATATGCTCAATAATGTTCATGTCTGGGCAATTTGGTGGCCAGCGTAAGTGTTTAAACTCAGAAGTGTGTTCCTGGAGCCACTCTGCAGCAATTCTGGACGTGTGGGGAGTCGCAATGTCCTGCTGCAATTGCTCAAGTCCGTCGGAATGCACAATGGGCATGAATGGACGAAGGTGTTCAGACATAATGCTTACGTACGTCATCTGTCATAGTCGTATTTAGAAGTACCAGCGGTCCCATATCACTCCAACTGCATACGCCCCACACCATTACAGAGCCTCCATCTGTCCCCTGCTAACATGCAGGATCCATGGATTCATGAGGTTGTCTCCATACCAGTGCACGTCCATCCGCTCGATACAATTTGAAACGAGACTCGTCCAACCAGGCAACATGTTTCCAGTCATCAACAGTCCAATGTCGGTGTTACTCTGTGTCGTGCAGTCATCAAGGATATACGAGTGGACCTTCGGCTCCGAAAGCCCATATCGATGATGTTTCGTTGAATGGTTCGCACGCTGACACTTGCTGATGGCCTAGCATTTAAATCTGCAGCAATCTGCGGAAGGGTTGCACTTCTGTCACGTTGAACGATTCTCTCCTTGGTCCCGTCCTTGCAGGATATTTCTCCAGTATCAGCGATGTCGGAGATTTGATGTTTTACCCGATTCCTGATATTCACGGTACACTCGCTACCTCGGAGATGCTGCGTCCCATCTGTCGTTCGCCGACTGCAACACCACGTTCAAACTAACTTAAATCTTGATAACCTGCCATTGTAGCAGCAGTAAACGATCTAACAACTGCGCCAGACACTTGTTGTCTTACATAGGCGTTGCCGACCGCAGCGGCGTATTCTGCCTGTTTACATATCTCTGTATTTGAATACGCATACCTATACCAGTTTCTTTGGCGCTTCAGTGTAATACAGCAGTAGTTACGTTCCACTCATATCATTAACGCGGTGGTCTGTTTTGAGCTTCCTGGTGTACAGTTACCGTTACTGCCTAAACACAAGTCAGTAATTCTCATGCAATATCGACTTCACCCAACCAGATACCAGCGCGCTGGTGCCTCCCGCCAATTGAGAGGCTAGACATGGTGAATTCTTAGGAAAATAAAATTCTTTTCCTTTCTTCCTATAGAGGTTCCCACCCTAGCCGAAGGGCAGCTGCCACCTTCTCACACGTTTAGTATGGGGTGCTGACATGTTACGGTTCTCATAATGAGGGGTGCTGAACAACGGATGAACTTTCTTCCGCATCCTCGGCCAATGGGGTGGCGCGAGAGGACTCACGTGTTGCTTTGGGTGCGGACGCGAAAGGAACTGTGCATAAGGATAGCTCTCTCTTGCCCGCCAGAGCCTATCACGTTAACATACCCCCTCCTGCTCTCCTATGCCATGCCTTAGACTTTCGCGAGCTACACTTAGGGTTCGGTCGGTCGCTTCCCCTTTCCCCAGGCACCAAATTATACTGTCATTTAGCATTAACCTTTCTCGGAGTCAGTTTTATGGCAGCCAATATCTTGTTGTTTATTTGATTACCTAACTTCCAAGTGTTCACTTCCTCTCCACTCGTGGCTACCTGCAAGAATTCTTCTCGCCATCGAATCAGATGTATTCTGTCTGTTTTAAACCGGGGATCTAGAAACGACGGAGAGGCTTCATTCCGCCGTAGTCCTCAGTGGTTCACAACCTCACAACAGGCCACAGCAATTCACCCACCCCACCGCCGCCCCACACCGAACCCAGGGTTATTGTGCGGTTCGGCCCCAGTGGATACTCCCTCCCCCCCGGGAACGTCTCATACCAGACGAGTGTAACCCCAAATGTTTGCGTGGTAGAGTAATTATGGAGTATGCCTGCGTCAAAACGGCGTTTGCGCAACAATTGCTGACACAGTGTAACTGGGGCGGAATAAGGGAAACCAGCCCGCATTCGCCGAGGAAGATGGAAAACTGCCTTAAAAACCATCCACAAGCTGGGCGGCACACCGGACCTCGACACTAATACTCCACCCAGATACGTGCGGGGGACCGGCCCGTCCGGGGGAGCAAGGCGTTGCGTTCAACCGTGCGGCAAGCCGGGCAGGTAATCCAATTGGGTAGCCACAAGTATCTCACGTGTTAACGATCGGCAAGTATGCGACACAATTTCTGGTGCAGCCTGTGGCTGCCTCTGGCTCAGGTTAAGCGCAGGGACCCGATCTCTGCCATGCTGCATATCTCCATCGTGGCACCGTGAGGCTCCTGGATTCGACGCCTGGTTCGTTCACACTTCCCAACGCTGTCTCCAAGCCACTATAAACCCCACGCTGCCCACATTGTCACGACGCACCTCCGCCGTCGACAATGCTGCTTTCACGTGATTCCACTAAAGTAAGCGTCGCTAGCCTCTGCTTTCACATCCTGTCGGCGATCTGCCGAATATAAGTGCCGTCTAGTAGTCTGAAGAATTATGGAACTTTTGCCAAGCAGAGTTGTTGTACTTCCCGTGCTATTCTGATACATTATTGTCGGCTGTAGCTCCATTTGTAGTCACCATGCCTCCAAAAACCTGACCTTGAGGTGAAAACACGTCAGAGAACAAGACGTTATTGATTCCTTACCACTGAAACTTAATGTTGCTATGGTTAGAAATATAGAGTTAGAAAATTACTGAATTGTAAAGCACTCGAAAGCATCTCGCTACTGCCTCACCTACCCTGTTTTCTATTGCCAGTAGTTTTTCTTCAGTTAATTTTATTGTCCCCTTCTCGGGAAACCCAACAGAGAATGTGGGAACCTTTTTGTGGTGTGGATCACATTTGTGCTTGGCCTGACACTTTGCTGTTGGATATCGCAAGGGTAAAACCAATCAGAGATGCACATGTCTATATAGAATTGGTTTACACCGGTAAAAATGCTGAAAGATCTGAATACTTGACAAAACGCTAAATAAAGCAGTATTCCCACAAGTGGGATGCTAGATACTACCTCAACAAGCTGTTGAGCTTCAGATCGAGGTCGGAGGGAGATCTTGAGCCATTTGGAGATGGGTTGAGGTTCACCTCATACAAGACTTATACAGTTGGTCGAGATGTTATCCAAAATGGTGTGCTCCTTGAAGAAACTGAGGCGTGCTCAACTGATGTCTGCATCAACTGTATTATTCTGTAAATTGGCGAAGAGTTTACCGTCGGCTCCCTCACGTCACTCCATGAACCACTCTGCCTGGCATGATACTGTGAAGAAGCGCATAACATCGAGTCGCATCGCGTGTTTGCTAATGGATCAGTTTGTGGCCGATGCAGGCACGTCTGTCACACAGCTAATACCTGTCTAGCGCCGTATTGTCCTAACTGGCGAGGTTGTGGGCATTTAGGAATGCACTGCCCACAGAGCCGAAGGAGGTCATTTCGTGGCCACGCCGGTCAAACCTGCGGCCCAGAAAATGCCCATTTTAATCAGGGAATGGCACTCACTGCTACAGTTGACGTCCTTGCTAAAATGTATGTTGCTCCTCTACCGCCACCATCTGCCATCATGTTGCTTACAGCCTGAAGATATTCTAAATTATAGACCGAAACCAGCTGCCAACGTAAATAAACATCTCTCGCAGTCGAGACTATTTTCCTGAATTATGGCGAAATTTTAGTGAATACAGCTTCTCAGGTAAGTGTAGTTTCTTTCTCCTGGTAACAAGTGACCCTTGAAACTGCCCCAATAGCGTATTAGTGCGTTTTGTACTAAAGTCCTCCAGATGTGTGTTGAGATAAGCTGAAAATCGATGAAATCGCCTGTGAATTTGAGATGTAAGTGATAATTAGGATAATAAAAATGAAAATTTGTGCAGGATTGGGACTCAAACAGGATGTCCCACTTTCGGTCGCCTAAACTGCTTTGGCTATCTGTGCATGAATCCTGGCCCGACCCTAACTTCCATTTGTCTTCACCCTTCTGTCATAACCTACAATCATACATTAAGTATATTCCCATCCAGGAAAAACATATTCATTGAGTATCAAGGACCTGTTATAGGCGAATACATACGAAATAGCAATTCCTGTCTTATTAAGAAATGCGATGCAAGGCATAGCTATTTCGTATGGAAGTGATAAGGCAGAGAAGGTCTGATTTTGACAGCATATTGACAAACCATTTCCTGCGTCAGTCAATGGCGTTGATGACTTCCAGTCACACACCATCAAATTGAGTAAAGCAGTTCACACTTTTTGCAGTGAGCCGGCCGAAGTGGCCGTGCGGTTAAAGGCGCTGCAGTCTGGAACCGCAAGACCGCTACGGTCGCAGGTTCGAATCCTGCCTCAGGCATGGATGTTTGTGATGTCCTTAGGTTAGTTAGGTTTAACTAGTTCTAAGTTCTAGGGGACTAATGACCTCAGCAGTTAAGTCCCATAGTGCTCAGAGCCATTTGAACCGTTTGAACTTTTTGTAGTGACAACATCTCACAGACGCGAGGAAATCCGGATATGTGCGCCACTCCCTGAAATTCCGACACACTGAGTATCCTGGTGCTGAAAGAAACCATCCCTGTAAAAATAACTGGCAACACTGGAAATGTTCTCTCGTTGACTGTCTAAATGGAGAATGTTTTTTTGAATTATGATATCAAAATGATATCTTCGACCAAAAGCAAGTGCTTGTGAAACGAAGCCTGTGCAGAGAAGCATCTGTGAGAAGCATCTGTAGGAGATGAAGTCTAAGTTCCCGTGTATGTGTATATTTTTGGAGTCTGAGATGTGGAGATACCCAGAGGAACCATAACGGCCAGCATGCAAAAAGCAGCTGAAAGCGAAGAATCCTTTACTGAAAGGAAACTTAAGAGAAGACGAAAACCATCATCAGCTCAAGAAATATATGCAATGATGCCAGTCCTGAAGAAACGGTTGCAGTCTGAGTTGTCCCATTTGTCCGACTCTGCACAAAGCTTATTATAACCAGTTTTGGAGGGGTATTCATAATTGTTTCAAGAGATACACTATTTGCCAGCTATTGATCTAGTAGACAGCGAGATTCTTACTAGAAATGAAAGACCAGTTTCCCAGAAACCGTATGAATCCTGGATGAATTACAGCCTTTTCTGAAAGAAAATTCCAACAACTTGATGCGAGAAGAGTTAGTCCCCGGTCGAGTTTAACTGTTGTAGTCCCAAAAACACTCTGTTAATGGTGACAAAACATACCATCTATGTGTGGACATGAAAGTCATAAATAAAATCATCTCTCCTGACATGCACCCCCTGCTAGGTCTTGATTAAACGTTGGATGGATTAGAAATTGTAAATTTTTCACTACTCTTCACATGCACTAAAGCTATCATCATATCCTGATAGGACCTCGGGACCATAAAACAGCTTTTGTTGCTTTTTTTGTACCCTCTAGGCATCAAATCGGCTTTACAGAAAAACAGACCATCCTGCCCTCGTAACGTACACCTTCCCTTGAACGTGTATCACCAATTAAGTGCCAGCTCAGCAGCTTCAGTAGTGTGCAATACAAAGGTTGTCTGTGAAGCTACCGTTTGGATAAAAAATCATCGATCCTGAACTTGTTAGGAAATTATGCTCCCCATTACTTAGATGGATGTCTACAAACAAACTCCCAACCTTTACGTGTCCTACGTTTGGTGCCGAATTGGTTAACTTAATCTCCACTTAAATTTATGGTTACGGCCATCATTCAAAGTATTCTGTTGCCAGTCAGTAACATTGGAAATTTAATGTAATATGAATCCTACCCCGTAAGCATTCCAGGTTACAAATGCTATGGTATCCTGCCAACCAGTGGCTCCATCACGACATTATCGCTCCCTCTCGTAAACAGTCTGCTCAATTGGAACAATACGACTTTAAAATTAATTGGAAGTCAATTTACTTTATCTGACCGTCTTACCTTCAGAGGTGTACTCCTGTAGCAGATGATCGCTGCCATTTAACATTACTATCGCTGATGCCGAACACGGGCACCGACAGAAGTACATGTTAACTGTGACGTTGCCTAGCAGCATTTCCACTCCTCTAGCCTATTGTTGCTGGGTGGTATCCTGTTGTTTTTATATATAAAAGATGTTATTGTAAATGTTTCTGCAAATCACCGCAAACTGTTGTCCTGGAGTGCCAGGGCCGGCCGAAGTGGCCGAGCGGTTCTAGGCGCTACAGTCTGGAGCCACGCGACCGCTACGGTCGCAGGTTCGAATCCTGCTTCTGGCATGGATGTGTGTGATGTCCTTAGGTTAGTTAGGTTTCAGTAGTTCTGAATTCTCGGGGACTTATGACCTCAGCAGTTAAGTCCCATAGTGCTCAGAGCCATTTGAACCATATTTTTGGAGTGCCAGCCAACAGGCAATTTTATAAGCCAGTGAAGCATGGACCCCTCACCCCTTAGATATATAAGGACAGTTCTAAGTTTATTCATGTGATTGAAGAAATAAGCGGTCTTGGTAATTTTTATTACTTCCCAATGACACGTTTCACCTTTATTTAGGCGCCTTGAATTGGCGCATGAAAGAAATACAAAATTTCAAAATAATGGTGTGACCCTATTTAGTGAAATTGACTTACTAAATAAATCTTACTTACTGATATTTGGCAGCTGTGGGTAGTTGTAATACCACGCATTAAATATACCAGCAGGTAAATGGCCATTGTCAACGCTTTAAAAGCACTACGCAGTGTCCTGTAAAATACAACAGAGTAGAAGATGACCGAAATGTAATTTTTAAAAGAATATGTAACCTCCTTTGTTTCCAAATTGACAACCCACATTAGAAATAAAAAGAAAGTGAGAGATTGCCTTATTATCGCATGTGGCGCAGTCCAGTGCAAACCAAACTGGGTCAGGCCCACAGTAAAGCTTTACTCATAAACATGTTCGGAAGTATTTGCTGTTCTGGCTACACACATCACACCGGAGATGGAAACATACAAGGCCCCTAAGACTAGTGCACGTAGCTCTCAGTAGATGACGCCTGCAGGCTGAGGTCTACAATAGTTGTTCAATTGCTAAATCTTGTCATAGCTGCAACCCACGACAGTTACTATAGATGACACGGGTTCTAAAAATTTCTGATAAAATGTTTACATTAACAGCCAGAACAATAAGGGTGAATAAACTTAAAAACTGAAATATATAAAAAATACATTGATATATTGCGAAAGCATAAAAGTACATAGGAGGGATCCGAATAACAATTTTGAGTGCCCCAAACAGTATTATAGCCAACAAAATTGTACATACCCGAATCTGCTCAAAAATTATGATCTACCAGGATTCTGTCATGATAAGGTTTAGCAATTAAACACTATTGTAGTTCACAGCCTGCAGGTGTCATCTGCTGAGAGTTCCGTGCACTACTCTTTAGGGACCTTATAGGTCTTCACATACAGTGTGATGTGCGTAGCAAGCATAGCACAATTCCTCCGTCATGTTTGTGATGCAAAGCTTTACTGTAAGCCTGATCCCGATTCGTTTGCATTGGACTGTGCCACATGCGGTAATATGGTAATATTTTGCTTTGCTCTTACTTCTAATGTTGGTTGTCAATTTAGGGACAAAACAGGTTACATATTCTTTTTTGAAAAATACCTTTCTCTCATTTTCTGTTTATTCTATTTTGTAAGAGACCGGGCAGTGCATTTACCTGCTGGGATATTTAATGCACGGTGTCTCTACTACCCACTGCTGCCAAATATTAGTAAGTTTCCAGATTGAGATTTTCACTCTGCAGCGGAGTGTGTGCTGATATGAAACTTTCTGGCAGATAAAAACTATGTGCCAGACCGAGAGTCGAACTCAGGACCTTTGCCTTTCACCGGCAAGTGCTCTACCATCTGAGCTACCCAAGCACGACTCACGCCCCGTCCTCACAGCTTTACTTCTGCCAGTACCTCGTCTCCTACCTTCCAAACTTTACAGAAGCTGTCCTGCGAACCTATATTCAGTGAACTGAGGATGAAGCCCGACCAACAGGCATTAGATGCATTGAGAATGGCTAGCTTCTAGATAAAATCTAGATCTGCCAATAAAATTTAAAAAGGGCGACTGATAGCTGAAATCTATTATTTACAAGTCAATATAACAGTCGCTGATTGCAACAGTCTTCTGAATGGGAGGTAACCTGATGAAGTTGTTTAATGTTTTTTTGGTAATCCAATCTCGCTAAATGGGGTCACGTCACTATTATGATATTTAGCATGTCTCCCATAGGTCGATCCGAAGATGCCTAAACAAAGGTGAAACGCGTCATTGGGAAATAAAAAATAATAAGATTGCTTGTTTCTTCATATCATACTGGTTGCTCTACCAACCCCGTTAATTAAATTGGAAAAAGTTTTAGTCATGTGAAATAGTTGTAAAAGGCTTTTTGAGTTCAATGTCAGGATCGCTGAGTTCTGTACCAGTATTATTGTACCTAATGACCGTAGACTAGTTTCTTATTACACGTAGTAAAATAAACTAGCCTTATTGTCGCTAGTCAAGCTCAGTAATTGAATGGGAAGGGTCCTTCATCACATTATTCCCTTTCTAATTGTTCAAACCATGCCTCTGGGCCTCCTACTAATGGTCACCGAACGGAGTGTTGCAGAACTCGGGATGATGCCACCTCGGCACGGACCTCTGCAGCCCGGCTGCATCTCGCTGCCGTACGCCGAGGTCCACGTCACGACGCCACTGCCACGCAGCCTGCCCCACCCTTGCACACCGAACCTCTCTGCCTCCGGCCATCTCGCTTAGTGAGTGCGCCAGGCTACAGGTGGAGAGGCCACAACATTTGAACATTTTAACCTTGGTGGAAAAAAGAGAGACAGACAATGCATTGTAAACAGCAGAGATTTATTGTGAATTATACCTCAATAAACATTGTTCCAGTGTAATACTTTAAGATTGAATTACGCCCCGATTTATGGCAAAGAAATATTAAAATATTAAACCCTGCCTTAGTTTTAAGATTTTTTGAACCATCAGTCCATGGGAGTCAAAAATTTTCTGTCATCTGATTTCACTTAATGTTTGTATTTCTCTTTACAACCCATGCCCAACTCTTGTGGAAGAGGAAAGGAGATTTTATTTATTTGCTATTTCTTTCAGAATGTTCTCTGTATGAAAGAACAGACAGAATGTTGCACATAGATCGGCACGAAAACAGCACATAAGGTTTAGTAAAATTTCAAATGTGTTAGTAAAAATTAAGCTTTACGCTGTTTAAGGGGAAAAAATCTACATAAAATACCTAAGAAAAAGAAAAAGAAGAATAATAACTAGCAGAAAAGTCTACATAATACCATTTGACCATCTGGCGCACAGATATATGTTGATCCGGAATTCAGAAGGCACCCCCAACTGGTCGATTACACTGTATGACGTTGGTACATCACAAATTTTGAAATTTAAAATTCTAGACTGCACTACCATAAAATGCTACACTACACAGCATTACGCTAGACAACACTACACAACTATAGCACTTGGTATCAGAACCAGTGTTGGCGTAAGCTGTCGCCAACACACTGGTCGGCAATGATGTAGTGCGAAGATCGATAGTAGGCGCTGGATCAAGCGCGCCTATCACGAGAGACGCCAGAGACACACTCGCAAGCAACAAGCCGCCAACGGCCTCTCGACAGCAAGTATTTAGGCCACCACCACTGACAAGACGGCCTCACTGAATCAGTAACTCACATTCCATTTTGGCGTCTATCAATTTGCAGTGCGGGCTCTGCTCACATCTAAGGCTACGACAGTACATAGCGACCACCTTAGTGTAATAGCACGATAACCCATATTGTCTGCAAGTGGACTATTACTAAGGAGCTTGTACCACTATCATGGACTCTATTAAAGTTAAATTCAAGTAAATAAAGAACCGTGTTAATTCACGTGTGCATGTGTGTTGTAGAAAGAGGACATCAGCCACCCATAACAATATGCTCTTCCTTGCTCCCTTGGTACAAGACACTACAGAGCCCAAAGATTTTGTTTGCTTCTTTTGTGTTTTAGCTTGCAGGGGTGATCGTGTTCAGGCGTTTGCTAATTTGTTGTTGTGTTCTTGCATGCATTCCAGCGGGGGAGCCGCAGAACTAATCAATTTCTCTTTTCAGAGGTTTGTTTGCTTTTTGCTATAACGTATTTGTGTAAACCATGAATTCCCCGCGCCCTCCACCCCCTGCCACCACGCCTCTGCCGCAGACGACCAATGTGATGGATCTAACACAAGTTTTCCAGCTTCAGAACCAACAAATCGCTACTTTACTGAGGGCGGTACAACAACTACTGGCTGCACAAGCTGCGCCGGCCGCACAACCACAACCGAAGAGCCCAACATGTGGCGCCTACCAGTGTACCAACGTTCCAGCAATTTAACAACACGGAAGAGAAATGGGCTGATTACCTGACACAGTTCCAAGCACATTGTCAAGTTCATTGTGTTCAAGGTACTGTAAAGTTACAATACTTCCTTTCTATTATGGGATCCCCAGTGTTCAGGTTAATACAAAAACTATTCCCAACTGCATCTCCCGACGGGACTCAGCTACGACCTAGTATTCGCTGCATTAACTAAATACTATGACTAGCAAGTTCAAGTAGCTGCAGCTAGATATGAGCTCTTTCGCTTGCAGAAAAATCCAGAACAGACGTATCGCCAGTCGTACACAGAATTAATGTCCATAACTAGGAAGTGTAAGTTTAAGTGTAGTTGTGGCAACTTTTACAATGATCTCATGATACAGGGTGCAATAACATTTAATGGTTGGGTTGTTTGGGGAGGAGACTCTAACATTCTGCGTGGTGTCTGTTTGTTCTATATCGTGTCTCCCTACCACTTTCGCGCAACGACGCTCTGAGCGTGTTTTTTAGGGAATTGACTAGTTTGAACCTGGGATCTGTTGCTGGTAAGGAGACGCCAGACCACACATGACATGTAGAGTTCAGAAGAGTTCAGTGAGACTAGCGATGATATAACCAAATACTTAATGATTTCAGCGTCAGCTCTACTGCACTCCCTGTAAAAGAATCGTAGTACTAACTAAATTTAGTGGAAGGGGTTCAAGGCTTTCCTATTTTTAGTTAGCTGGTAAAATAACGTCAAAAAAGCAGTTAAGTTTACCATTGGAAATTTTATTCTACTTACAAAACATTGTTTATAAATTGCACTATTGGTAAAAGGAAATGTTTTAATACAGGATGATAAAAACCAACTGCGTTCAACAAAAATGTGAACGAATATTCCCTGAATGGGTTTCCAAGTTCTACAATGGATCGAAGGATGACCTATGCCATATCACATCTATAATCTAGGTTTAAATTAAGTTTCACAAAAGAGAAAACTATCAAAATGGTCTACATTGACCCTCAATTATCTTTAATTACTTATCTAACTTGTCGTAAATTACAGTGGCTGATGTGGCTTCTCAATAACTATATAACAGAAAAATCATCGTGTTTCAGATTTTTACTTCAAGTGGCAAATGTGAGCACCATGAGCTTTAATTGACGATCGACACTAGTATTACGCAAAAAGGGGGTGTAACAGATGAGACTTCTGCAGTTCTGAGTGAAGCTTTATGCGCTGTTATGCGGCATCGTGTGCGTTCATTACCTTGTCGGTATTCGTCAGGGGGCAGCGGGAAGCACAGCTCCGCTCACCTCGCCGTCTCGGAAGCAACTCTTCCCTAACTTCTCCTTACTACAATTTACCGAAGTTGGTTTAAAAAAAAAACTATCTGGCTGTGTTTTCATCTGACCAATCAGGGTCTCAATGTTAACCTTAAGCTCCGCCTACAAAAAATTCTGTCTAGCCAATGAGAAACGTTATACTTTTCGTGGTGGGGCAATTATTTTAAAGTTTGCAACGTAACAGAGACGCGGAAAAGTCTCACGCTAAAACCTGCGGCTGGGCGTGGCCCTTTTTGTGTTATCGTAAGATCTATAATGTTCTTCTGGAGGGCTCTAGCTTTTAACATGGGCTGGAGGGTGGTCCTAGCGGTTAGCTGGCGACGTGAGTGTCCGTCCCTTATCGTTGGGCCTTCCAGCTTAACACAGTTCTGCTCTCGGCTTCTGTTCTCGTTTCTCCCCTCGTAACTGCGTCTGTCTCACGGTGGGAAGGTATGACATGCATTTAGTCATTCTTGTGTTAGTCTGTGGTATTCCATTTGCTCACTCGTTACTCGTATAACTTTGATTAATTTAATGTCACGATTTATTCGGAGCTATGTGACATACTACTGGATTTGCTTATCATGTCAGGGTTTTCATGGAAGGTGTTGGATTTGCCTGACACCTTACAAGACTAGACAGCAAGGTCATCGGTCTCATCGGATTAGGGAAGGACGGGGAAGGAAGTCGGCCGTGCGCTTTCGAAGGAACCATCACGGCATTTGCCAGGAGCGATTTAGGCAAATCACGGAAAATCTAAATCAGGATGGCCTGACGCGGGATTGAACCGTCGTCCTCCCGAATGCGAGTCCAGTGTGCTAGTCACGGCGCCACCTCGCTCGGTAACATTTAATGTCCCAGATCCTAGAATACGGGAACGGATCCTAAAGCACTCTCATCCATCACTTCCTCAAGCATTCCAAATCTTAGAGCAATATGACTAGGGTGCCACAGCGGCCGATAAGTTTGACCAGGCCCCGATTTGGCGGGTCGAGTCGCAACTTGTTCGCGACCGCCCCAAGCAGGCACAACAACGGGCGCGGACACAGCCGGCGGACAGACACGTATACAGGCAAACAGGCCTGTGAATTTAGTGAAGTTTTGCCCCAGATGTTTTGCTCGCCCTAAAACACAGGATCGCCAAACAGGTAACGCAGCGTGTCACACGTGTGGAGAGGAAGGCCATGGCCAAGCAAATTGTTTGAAACGGCACAAAAACGCCAACTTCGCCCGCTCCCAGAAAAAAAAACAGGCTCGTGAACATGCAATGAACGTTGTGTTTTCACAACCTACAACAGTTTCTGACAAACGTAAGATTAAGGTTGTGCCTCCTTCTCGCCCTAGTGATGTGCAACGACGTTCTAACAAACTATTCCTCTCATTACGAATTCCTAGCCGTCGTGTGAACTTTCAGCTACACACAGGTGCCTCAATAACTTTACTTAATCGTGTCACGTACAAACAGTTAGGCTCACCACGCCTTTTTAAATCTAGCAAGCATCTCACTACTTACAACAGACAGGAAAGTCCTTGGACAGTGTAGTTTGCCTGCCTCTTACAAACCTCGTACTACGGCAGTGAATTTTACTGTGTTGTAATCAAGAGACAGCGAGGGCATATTTGGTTTAGAGGCCTTTGATTTGTTTGGACTTAGCATCCAAAACAATGTACTTTCAGTGTCTGCTTTTGAACCAAAAGACAGTGTGGCTAGGTTGCTTAAAGAATTGCCTGTACTGTTTTCAGAAGGAATGGGAAAAGCTAATAACTTTGTAGCGCGTGTTACAATGAGAGACAATGCGCACCTAAGTTTTTCTTGGCCCAACCCATTCCAATTGCTTTAAGAAACAAAGTAGCTAGTGAATTGAAAGAATTACTAGATAATGGTGTAATTGCGCCATTTAAGCCAGTCAGTGGGCAAATCTACTCATTTTGTTGCCTAAGCCTTCTGGTCGCATTCGCATTTGTGTTGACTTCGACTCTACAGCCAACCCACAGACAGTAGTTGACACGTATCCGTTACCTCGCCCTGAGGAACTCAACGACAGGTTCAAAATGGTTCAAATGGCTCTGAGCACTATGGGACTCAACTGCTGTGGTCATCAGTCCCATAGAACTTAGAACTACTTAAACCTAACTAACCTAAGGACATCACACACACCCATGCCCGAGGCAGGATTCGAACCTGCGACCGTAGCAGCAGCGCGGCTCCGGACTGGAGCGCCTAGAACCGCACGGCCACCGCGGCCGGCACTCAACGACAGGCTTGGTACAGGACGTTACTTTTCTAAGACAGATTTACGTGACGCCTATTTGCAAATTCCTTTGGATGATGAATAGCAGAAGGTGTTTGTTGTAAACACACACTTAGGACTGTTCAAATATTTGCGTTTGTCCTTCGGCAGTGCTTCCGCACCCTCCATTTTTCAACGTTACTTGTTTGTTCAAACTATCTTGTCGATATTGTCGCTTCAGATCGTACACCAGAGGAACACATTGCCAATTTATGTACTCTTTTCCGAGTGCTGTCAGAAGCAGGACTCAAGTGTCGTCTCGAAAAAGAGTGACTTGTTTCTCACTGAACTACAGCACTTAGGTGGAGGAATGTGGTGGCGTAAGCTGTCGCCAGCACATCGGTCGGCAAAGATGTAGCGCGAAGATCGCTAGTAGCTGCTGGATGAAGTGCGGTTATCACGAGAGAGGCCAAACAAACACCGACAAGAAACACGCTGCTAACGCCTTCTCGACAGCATGTATTTACGCCACCGCCGCTGACTGGAAGTCCTCATTGACCCACTAACACTCCAGTTTGGTGTCTGTCAGTTAATTGAAGAGTGGGCTCTGTTCACGCTTCAGGCTACGATTACCGATACTGTTTGCAAGAGGACTATTACTGAGGAGCTTGTACGACTATCATAGACTGTATTAACGTTAAGTACCCAGTACAAGTAAATGAAGACCCCTATTAATTCATGAGTGCATTTGTGTTGTAGACAGAGGATACCGAGCACCCACAACAACATCCTTGCTCGCTTGGTACAAGACACTACAGGGGAGACGAGGACACTGCAGAACCAACCTGGATTTCTCATTTGCCTGGATAGTTAGACCTCGGCGCGCTAAAGTGCAATTCAGTAATCAGAGGGGCTGTGCTGCTGTGCCAGCCAAGGTTCTGAGGTTGGGAGGTGTCTGCCAGGGTCTCAGGAAACCTTTCCTCGTCCTTCCTGAGGCTCATCTCCTCACTGCTTCCAGAATCATTGTATAAATTCTTAAGAAAGTAAAAAAAAAGTCCATTCTCCTTTTTGAGATGCGTAAGCGAGCTTGAACGCTGGGAGCCGTCACCGTCTCACACCTTCAGCGTGGGGTGATGAATAAGGAATCCCTTCAAAAAAATTTGATCAGTCTTTCCCGCCAATGGGGTGGCGTGAGAGGAATCACGTGTTATTTCAGGTGCGTACGCACAAATAACTGTGCAAAATCGCGGCTCTCTCTGGCCTGTCGTTTTGATACGGTCCTGTTCCGCCCTCCTGCACCATGACTTATACTTGCGAGCTTCACTTATGGTTCCCTTGGTCGCCTCTCCCTTTCCCCAGGCATAGACGTATACCCTAATTTAACAATAAACCTATTCGGGGTCAGTTTTTTGGAACCTAGTGTCGTGTTATTTACTTGATGTCCTAACTCCAAATCCCCACTTCCTCTCAACTTGTACCTACCTGCTCACCAGTTCATAACTTTTGCTCAGATATGAGCTGGCGTTCATAAATTATCATTAAGTGACGAATATTTCTATCTTAGTCACATAATCTATTAAAATTGGGCTAACTACGCTACAATGTTGACTGGAATACTCTCTTTCACATTCTAAAGGAGGCAGGGGTAAAATACAGGGAGCGAAAGGCTATTTACAATTTGTACAGAAACCAGATGGCAGTTATAAGAGTCGAGGGGCATGAAAGGGAAGCAGTGGTTGGGAAAGGAGTGAGACAGGGTTGTAGCCTCTCCCCGATGTTATTCAATCTGTATATTGAGCAAGCAGTAAAGGAAACAAAAGAAAAATTCGGAGAAGGTATTAAAATTCATGGAGAAGAAGTAAAAACTTTGAGGTTCGCCGATGACATTGTAATTCTGTCAGAGACAGCAAAGGACTTGGAAGAGCAGTTGAACGGAATGGACAGTGTCTTGAAAGAAGGATATAAGATGAACATCAACAAAAGCAAAACGAGGATAATGGAATGTAGTCAAATTAAATCGGGTGATGCTGAGGGAATTAGATTAGGAAATGAGACACTTAAAGTAGTAAAGGCGTTTTGCTATTTAGGGAGTAAAATAACTGATGATGGTCGAAGTAGAGAGGATATAAAATGTAGACTGGCAATGGCAAGGAAATCGTTTCTGAAGAAGAGGAATTTGTTAACATCGAGTATAGATTTAAGTGTCAGGAAGTCGTTTCTGAAAGTATTTGTATGGAGTGTAGCCATGTATGGAAGTGAAACATGGACGATAACTAGTATGGACAAGAAGAGAATAGAAGCTTTCGAAATGTGGTGCCTCAGAAGAATGCTGAAGATAAGCTGGGTAGATCACATAACTAATGAGGAGGTATTGAATAGGATTGGGGAGAAGAGAAGTTTGTGGCACAACTTGACTAGAAGAAGGGATCGGTTGGTAGGACATGTTTTGAGGCATCAAGGGATCACAAATTTAGCATTGGAGGGCAGCGTGGAGGGTAAAAATCGTAGAGGGAGACCAAGAGATGAATACACTAAGCAGATTCAGAAGGATGTAGGTTGCAGTAGGTACTGGGAGATGAAGAATCTTGCACAGGATAGAGTAGCATGGAGAGCTGCATCAAACCAGTCTCAGGACTGAAGACCACAACAACAACAACGCTAAATTATAAGATGCGATCAAAACGCTTCTGTTCGAAGGCGTAGAGTCAAGAATCGGTATGACAATCAGACAAAATCTTCAGCGTTGAGGCAATCATCCCACTGACACACTAGGTTGAAGATAGCCGTATGGTAGAGCACCGTGTTCTCCCGTGTGAAGAAGCCCGTAACTGTCTGCTGCGCATCCTCGTCAGACAGTAATCGTTGCCCCTTTAAGGCATTTTTTAAGCGACGGAAGGCATGGTAATCGCACGGTTTTCGACCAAAGATACTGCCGAGTGCACTTTCTTCATTCTCCGATAGATGTCTACCAGTGTTTGTCCTTCGGTAGGTAAAAAAACAATAACAGCACGATGCTTCTGTTTGGGAGCATATGGTAATAACGTCGCCGTTATTCATGTTTCCGCATTTACCGCACGCACATCGGGAAGACACGAGTGCCACACTGATCCGTTGCGTACATGTCGGTGCTTACACACCTGCATCAGAGTCGCGCAACGTTGCGTATAATAATTGACTTGAATACAAAATTTGTTTCCGATCGTTGCTGACTGGTCTACTTAACTCTTCGATAACTATCAATAATATTTGTTATCATACTTTAGGTCAACGTTATTCCTCGGAATCGACGCCTTTTCAGTGTGGTACTGGTAATATTAGGTTATCCAGATCATTAATAAATCGGAGAGTATTACTGTGTGGCTAAAATGGTCAACTTGTACCAGTTGATAGCTGCCTGCCTAGCCGCTTTCCACAGGAATACGCTATGTGCCGGCACCGGGTTTCACTCCCTCCCTTGCCTTCATTCACAACACTTCACTGTACAAGAACTCATCGCAGCCATCCACACGACACATACACACGTGACACTTCATAACAGGTCGGAGGAAAGCGGCGGCAGAGCATTTCAGCTAACAGTAGAACCTGGCATACTCATCATCACCAACTTCTTCCCGATTTGTGGGATATGCAGACCTTCGCTAGAAATGAAAGAGAGAGAAGTGGGGGCTCCAGATGGCCTCGCATTTCGAAAAAATACCATTTCTGGCGCTGGTCGGGCGAGCCATGATCCGTTTACGTTATTATTTTGCAGCTGATGATGTGCACGTGCCGAGGTACTATAAGTTTTCAAAAATAGGAGAAGCTATAATTTTCTCGACAATTATCCCGGAAAGTTATTTTTCGCGTGCAGCTACCGAGAGTTTCTCGATATTCAAAATCTAACTAACGGAATACGATGTACTGTACGCTTTAATTACAATCTGTTATTGGTAGGTTATTTGCAGAGTCCTCGTGGACGATGTAAATGCAATCTTTTCTAGCAAATTTATTTTCAATCCCAAATTTACTTATGCCTTTCCTATTCATTCACATTATGAAAATAACAACAAATACTATACTGTGTGAATTACCTAAAACTTGCAACACAAATAACGCGGAAACATATGCTATTGATGTGCAGTTTTCACCCAATGCATTGGTAGTCAGGGACTAGTCTTATCAGCGAATAAACAGATTTTAATAATACTTAGAAAACGTAATTTTTTGTGCAAACATACAATTTATTTAAATGGAACAATGCCTATTGACTTTAACAGGCTAAAAATCGGATAAATTAGAATGTCATTGGTGTTTGTCGCAGGATTCTAATGTGAGTTGTGTAACAGAGATCGTACTAGTATTTCGAAAAGTTTACACACCAGCACTTCTTTGTGCCATTCAACCTGCATAGATGTTAGGTACGATTTTGCTACGTTTGCTTACACTGTGTTTGTGCCTTCCCTGAGTGCATTGCAACTTGTTAGTCAGTTAGGGTGTGAAAGTCTAAGCAGTGGGTCGTGAGTAGATGTTGGGATTTACCGAACCAGAAAAAGCCAACATCTGCTCATGGTGTATGGAGAGCTTAGGAAGAACGCAGTTCATTCTTATACGGTGTATGCGGCAAGATATCCCAATACACACCAACCGTCTCGGCAATTACGAGGGCGGTTCAGAAAGTAACCTCCGATTGGTCACAGTGCGGGTTGTGGGGGGAGTAGCGACGCCATCTGTGCGTTCACGCACTCAACAGGTCAGTCGGCATCAAGCCGTGGTCGAGTGAACGTCGTACCTGCGCTAGTTTAGTTTTTGTGGCAGTTTGAAATGTGTGCTGCAATAGAAAACCCCGCCAAATGTGAAGTGCGTGCTGTCATAAGGTTTTTTTACAGCCAAAGGATATTCTGCAGCAGCTATTCATCGTGAGCTTTGTGCCGTGTACGGACCAAGAGTTATGAGTGAAGGAGTTGTCCGTGAATGGGTACGTTTATTTAAAAGTGGACGAGAAAACGTTCATGATGAAGAGAGGAGTGGTAGACCATCATTGGTGACTGACGAACTCGTTCAGACAGTTGATGCAAAAGTTCGTGAAAATCGACGTTTCTCAATGTCGGAGTTGTCTACTGGTTTTCCACAGATTTCTAAGAGTCTCTGGTACGAGATAGTGACAGCAAGATTGGGTTACCGTAAGTTCTGTGCGCGATGGGTGCCCAAAATTCTTACCGACCACCACAAAACTCAAAGAATGGCCTCTGCATTAGACTTTCTGTCACGTTATGAGGACGAAGGAGAACCGTTGTTAAACAGAATCGTGACCGGTGACGAAACCTGGATTAAGTACGTGAACCCTGAGACAAAAGAACAATCAAAGATGTGGGCACATTCAAATTCGCCTACCAAACCAAGAAAAGCCTCGCAAGATTTTTCTGCCAGAAAACTGATGGCAACGGTGTTTTGGGATGCCAAAGGGGTGTTGTTGGTTGAATTCATGGAACGTGGTACGACCATTAATCAAGACGTGTACTGTGAAACAATAAAAAAGTTACGACGGGCTATACAGAACAAACGCCGTGGTATGCTGACTTCCGGTATCGTTTTTTTGCACGATAACGCCCGTCCTCACTCTGCTCGCAGAACAACGGCCCTTCTTGAGTCCTTCAAGTGGGACGTTATCAACCATCCACCTTACAGCCCAGACCTGGCGCCAAGTGATTATCACCTCTTCATGCATTTGAAGAAATGGCTCGGGTCACAGCGGTTTGATGACGACGAAGAGCTCAAAGATGCGGTCACAGGCTGGCTCCAGGCACAAGCGGGTGATTTTTATGCAGAAGGAATTTCAAAGCTTGTGAAGAGATACGATAAGTGCCTCAATCGCTATGGAGACTATGTAGAAAAATAGTGCAAAGATGTAGTTGTAAGATGTATATATTAAAATATTTTTATTTAACTTGGTGTATTTTTTTAAATCAACCGGAGGTTACTTTCTGAACGGCCCTCGTATTTATCAACTTCTTTAATCCGTTACTGAAAGTCATAGTGTAACACCTAGACAACGTAATAGAAGGAAACAAGTAATGACAGAAGAGCGCGAAATTAAACTTCTTGCTTGTGTTTCAGTCGATCCGCACGTTAGCTCCAACGAAGTTTCACGAGGTAGTGGCGTGAGTCAGGCAAGTGTCCTATACATTCCCATCGACATAGGTTCCAACTCTATTGCATCTCTCTCTATCAAGAGCTACACTGAAACGATTATGAGAATCGTGTTAACTTCTGCATATGGGCATTAAGACAGGATACTCCAGACGTATCACGCTATAACCTCTCCCTTCCCAATCGGCCTACTATACTGCAATATAATTGAACGCGATCGCGTATATCTAATGAAATTTAATGGTGGTGTGGGGGGGGGGGGGCGTTGTGGGAGTGCTGCTCTGTGCCCACCTTTTGAAAATGCTGCAGTCTAATCAGTTACTTTATATTTCAAAATTTTGAAAATCTATTATTTTTTTAATGAATTCTTCTACCAGACTGCATAAACTTTAATTTTTCAGTTAACCTTAGCTTAAAAATTTAAGTCTTATTAGTAGTTCTTACTTTCCCCTATAAATGTCGTATTTGATATTTTCAGGTTCAGGACCTTCCCTAACATCAATGCCGCTTTAAAAAGAATGTCGTGAGTAAAGCTCAATAGCAATTAACGAATTTTAAAAGTTTTAATTTTTTTAGGGCGGACATAAAGAAGCCTCCTCCCCCCTCCCGTCGATAACACGTGTTACTGAAAGTGTGCTGATATTGGTAAGAGTACCATAATAGATATTTTCAGGTTCTGGACTCTACTAACGCATCATTATCTCTTTAAAAAGAATGCTTTTAATGTAAGTCAACAACAATAAACAATTTTTTAAATTTTTTTATGGTGGGTATAACACCCCCTCCCCTTTGACAATGTGCGTTTTGGGAAATTCGTTGGTGTTGCTTGGGGTAATCGGTAAATAGCACACAGTCACTTGCTCCATGTCGAATTCTACATTGTGTTGAAATATTTCTGTATATCTTCAAACGACAGTGCTGCAGAGGAAGGAGCACCCTGGGCTGGAGTTTCAGCTGAGTGTCATAGGGCACGGTCGTAAAACACAACCTTTCCTTCCCTACCAATGTTATTCGAGCAGGGCTGCAGGAATCAGGAAATACTCTGAGATGAAGAGGCTGACACAACAGAGAGAGTCGTCGCCGGCTGCATCAAACATGTTGATGGCACACAAAAGAAGAAAACTTAGTTCGAAAAGAGATTGTTCCTATGTTGTAAAGAAAACAAAATTGATTCACAGTTCTTAACTCTACTCAGCGTCTTTTCCTGTTCTTCCCTGTTTGTTACCTTTGTTTCGTCTGCCATGCATTATTTTGCTTCCAAGATACAAAAACCCCTACATCTTGTTCATAGTGGCCACCACAGTTGTGAATGTGTTGGATGAAGACGACCTTCTTCCATTTAGATTAAAAAAAGAAAAAAAAACAAAAAAAAACACGAAGGAATTATCCGTATGGAACGGAAATCTTTACATGTACAGACGAAGAAGTGATGTGATTATAATTTCAGGGAAACCGAATGATTTATTCAAGCGAAGGAGCTTCACAAATTGAGCAAGTCAATAACGCGTACGTCCGCCTCTGGCCCTTACGCAAGCAGTTATTCAGTTTGGCATTTGATACAGTTGTTGGTTGCCCTGCTGTGCTATAGCGTGCCAAATTCTGACCAATTGGTGCGTTAGATCATCTAATCCCCAGCTGGTTGGTGGATCCTGCCCATAATGGTAAAAAAGTTCTCAAGTATTTGAGGTCTGTTCAGACCAGGACGCCTTAGAAATGAAAATAACAGAGAATTCACAAGTGATGTTTCTGTTTGCAACCCCTGACAAACAGCAAGCCTAGTATCTTCTATCTATCTTCTCATTTTGCATATTCGGGCTAATTTCACAGAGTATTGTAGAGATTTTGATACATTTTTCGCTAATAGATTGATTGGTTCACGAGAATTTTCCTTATGCCAGACATGATGTCTGTAGCAACTTGTTTGTCTTAGCGAGGGTAATTGTACACACATGCCTTCCTCGTGAATCAGCCTAACTACTAACGAAAATCATATCAAAATCCCTACAGTAGTCCGGGAGATTAGTATTCATATTGTGTGTGAACGCAGATTACCCGTCTTTCCCTATTCGTATTACGCAGTTAACTACAAAAATTACTTTATAAGGACGATCGCCATGCTCGTTCCACAAATAACTTCTGACGCAGTATGTGGTGCATAACTCCTGTCGCGCTCTTTACCAATGGAACCGGATTGACCGCTGGCTAAAGAGTTTTTCTCCGAAACGAGACTTCTCATGTAGCGTCGCAGGAAGCGGACTAAAACGTCAAATCCTAGGACATGGACCAACTCGATCTCTCCACCTTTCAAGCTGTGTGATGAGACCTCGTTTTCTCGCGAATGTTCAGCGGCGTGTCTCGCAGGAAGCCCTTCGCTACTCCCAGTGGCAAAATCAGGTACTATTGGCGCTTCCTTTCTTGTAATGATGCTTGATGTTATATAGGAGTTAGGAGTATTTAAGATTTCCTCCCGTCCCCAGCGCTGTTGGTTCCACTTAAACGTTTGTTCGTTTTATAATTTTGCTCTGGTGAAACACCGTAGTAAGGGACCTAAAACAAAAATCCGCTGTAATATTTAAATTAACAGCATAAAAATCATAAATGAAGAATAAATATTTGTCTTAGCTTCACGCTGCAATTTAAAAATTGCACGTTGCGCAGAGCTACTGAAAATAACTATCCACGTTTTCGTATACATTCATAATTATCAACACTCTGCCTTTCATAGCTGAAAGTTAGTGACCCATCACACAATCCTCTCAACAGTCTGTCTCCATGTCTTCTGCATCTCGGAGAAGTTGACTCCATGTTTATGTTTCTTCATCTTTATCTGGTCTATCCATCCTCTTGGTGGTCTTCCCTGCAATCTTTTCCCTTCTACTTTCCCTTGGATCATCATCTTTTCCAAGTTATCCTCCTGTCGCTGAATTACGTCACCAAAGAGCTGCAGCATTTGTTGGAAACAAATACTGGACATCATCATCTCCACCCTGATTTCCTGAAGGATTGATTTGTTTGTCCGTTTGTCCATCCATGCTATTTTCAGCAACCTGCTATATGTCCACGTCTAAAAACTCTTTCTGAACCACTGAGCCCCCGTAGACAAAGTGATTCATATTTTGGTAGTACATCAATAGAACGTAGTGATTCGCCTCTGTCAGTTATCACGATCTTGGTCTTTTTCTTATTAACGCTATAAAATTTAAAAAAAATTGTCGCTGAATTAAAAACTGTCTACAGGGTATCCCTTTCAGACCTCTCACTTCTCAAAGGCCCAGAAAAAAACTACATTAGATATGATAATGAAATTGCACCAAATACTAGAACGTCTGAAAGAATCTATTTAATAATCATCAGTACATCTCTACGTGTGACCCATTTGTAGCACGAAGGATATTGAGCCAGTGATACGACGCCTTAAAATAGGGTTATTGTCTAACCTGGTCGCATACACTTTCCTGATTCATAAAAGGTTATCTCATCTGAGAGTAAACATCTTTTCCAGAAGCTAGCATTCATGTCGATACGCTGCAGCATATCCGTAGCAAATTTTTGTCTGTATGGTGTGTAGCTCAGGATCACATGTTGTGGAATTTACACCTTGTTAGGTTGCAAAAAAAGACGCTGGTGTTCTACATAATACAATTTTGCTCATTAAGTCGTCCATGTAATTACCGAATTGACGTTCGTGAGCTTCTGAGAAACTCTTGTCCTCCACTGTCTCTATCGAAACACTACGATGTTCACCGCTAGAATGTTTCGAAACACTTCCAGTTACCAGAAACTTACGACACCGTTCGTTAATTGTGTTCAAATGAGGTAAATCGCCGGCCGGTGTGGTCGAGCGGTTCTAGACGCTTCAGTCTGGAACCGCGCGACCGCTGCGGTCGCAGGTTCGAATCCTGCCTCGGGCATGGATGTGTGTGGTGTCCTTAGGTTAGTTAGGTTTAAGTATTTCTGAGTTCTAGGGGACTGATGACCTCAGATGTTAAAGTCCCATAGAGCTCAGAGCCATTTGAACCATTTTGAAAACGCGTTTTATAATAATATATAAATAGCTGACCAGATGAAATTATATCTTCCAGAGTGGTGTTAAGTCTTAGCTTTATCTATGATAACGAATATAGGGTGAAGGAATGAATCCAGGCCTTGATACAAATTTTAATTCAGTGATTCAGCCATCATTCATTATCATAATGTAACGAAATAACTGAAACGAATGAAATCTCAAAATCAAGAATTACAAAACTGTCCTTTTTTATGACGTAAAGTCATCGCTGGCAAGCCAGTCGGGAACGACAGAGAAGAGAAGGCTGTGAGAAGATGTCAGCCAATCGCAAGCTGACCGGCCCTCCAGGACGACAACGCGACAGTAGCGGCTCCTAGGTGAAGACGGCATAAGCGTAGCGCCCAACTGGTGGCACCCACTTCGATAGCAGCTTCAGCGTTAGCCACTTCGTTAGCTGACGCATTGTAGCCCATGTCATTAGCAATCTCTATGTAGCACAATTAGAGATCAGCAGTCACTGCAACTCAGTTGACAGACTTTTGGTACTCCGGTCGCTAGGACCGAAATTGTTGCATGTGTTTGTCGATTCTGAAGAAGACTGATTATTTTGTACGTCGCCTCTTTGCTTGCGACACCTCTGTGAAATTGCACTTGTGGATGATGATGTATAAAGGACTTTAAGAATTCTCAGATCAAAGTTAAGTATTTGTACTTGTCTTGTTGTTATAAAACTCATTAATACGAGCTGTTTGATCGATTGTCTAGCCAACCGAGTATGCAGGATTCCTAGACACAACATCCTTAACGACCACTTACAATACGCTGAAACATTTGTTGTTGTGAAATATATACATAATGGCAAAAGACTTTCTTTAAATTCACAGTATACAACAAATATTTTGTGTAGACTATAAATATTTTACGTCAATTGACGTAATATAATATTGATGATATTTTAATTATAGTTTTAGCTTCCTTATTACAAGAACAAATCTTTGATTTTTTTTAACATTTTTTGTAGTTTACATTGTTTCATTTGAGCTACGTCCATGTCTCTCCCAAAATGTATAGCGGTCAAAGAAAACTATCCAGATGTCAGCACAAAAAAGAAGGCTGCAAAACGATGCTGAAAGCCAAAAACAATCATACCCAGAGTTGTAACAAAACAAATGACGACTCTGAGAATCCAACATCAAGTACAGTTTTCAAAGGAAATACGGAATCATCAAATGATGATGACGACAGAAAAATGTACGAAGTTTTTAATCAAATGGAACAGATGACACTCTGACTCCAACATCACCAGATGAAAGCATTTAAAAGCTTGTCCAAAGTGACACACACAGAAATCATAATTTAACCTTTGTGTACAGATACAGCATCGTGGCAAAGAATTTTAGTAGACGCTGAAATAACTTTTTAGTAAGATGAGGTCCACCTGAACCGTTGCATAGTTACGAATTTCCTTTGTGGCGCAAATTATTATTATACACGAATTTTAAGCAATGGAAATCATGTTTCCCAACAGCATCGATATATATGCGTCTAGTTTTTAATAGGTAATACTTTTAAAACATGTTCAAAATTAAAGGTTTAACTTAAAAACCGCTGAGTGACACTTGAAGAGAGAGTAGGACAGAGACGTTAAAGCCTTTGAAAGTTCAATTGCTAGGCATTTACTACAACCAATATGTACCCTTGAGAGTCGGCAATTTGTCTTTTTGTCTGGTGCGACGTAATTGCTAGGTAGGCACTGTATCATATCTATTTCAGTTTTTTTCCTGGGACTTTGAAATGTTGGAGGTTTCAAAGGGACTCCTTGTGTATTCTCGCAATAAATTACAGGCACTGCGGCTCATAATAACTTCCTAGCAGTCGTTTACTAGCAGCTATTATAAATCTGTAAGACACTTCGCTCACTTTCTTCGTAGAGAGAATACCGTTTTTCGCAATGTGTTAGTATTTCAGGGAGATTGTCTGCACACCACCAGGTTTGAGGTTTGTGTTGTCTATACGTATTATTGTGAGGACGTGCTGAACAGTTATGTTCCCGAATATTTTATTCTGTTCTCAGTAGCGGCTAAGATATTAAATATTACGCATATTACTCGATCGACTTCCCCGCTATGCTGACTCAAGTTGTCACTAGATGGCTCCGAACTGTAGCACGTAACATGGCAGTGTTTAACCTAACTGTGTCGGTGAGTGGAAAACAGCATGCTGTAATCGAGTTTGTGACCGCAAAAACCGTACACATATGAGCATCCTCTCCTTCAGCGTGAGAGTGTCAGGCCACACACGAACACTGCAACAATCCGAGGGTTCGGTTTCACACTATCGATCACCCTACATACAATACCGACTTGGCTCCTATTATATGGCGTAATTGTATAATCAAATTGGTAGTCAAATCCATGCTGATTGTCTTTTTATTGGACGATTCGTATTTGCACAGTCATTGTGGGCAAAGCTTATAACTTTCACGGAACAGAAGAATGAGCATTGCACTGTATTTTATACTCTTACAAAGATAATCACATTATAATCTCATACAATAAAAATAATGTCTTTTCTGCATTTATCGATCTATATTGTATATTTTTACAGTTAGTGTTATTACCTTTCGCAGATAAATCAATGTTTGTAATTCATTTTGAGTCACATACAGTCATTTTTATTTATGTTTCACCTCGATAATGGTGAATATTGCAAAAGGGACACTGCACTCCTCCAATGTTCATCTGCTTCCAAATCTTAAAAAAACACGTTTGAGTTCTTCACTTTGGTTTTGATGATACGGTGCAAGCAAAGGTGAAGTTGTGGTTCCGTCAACAAATTCAAACCATTCTACAGCAATGGTATCTCTCGTTGAGAGAAATTTGTTTGCCGCCGGAGTGACCACGTTGCAAAGTAAATATGAAGACGTGAAGAATAACTATGAAGCATGTTAATAAAGCTTGTTGTATTTAAAAAGATTTAAGAATTTTCAAATAAAAAATTTGGAGGCATTTCTTTTCGGCAACCCGTGCCTACCTATGTGTGAAGTCTAATTAACTACTAAAGGCATTTTGATACGGTTTTCACTAATAGAAAGATTGAAGCTTTGCGCATATGTTACCGCTTCGCCAGACAAGTCGTCCATTCGTTGAGACTTAGTGCTCTCCATGCGAAACTGAGGTGGGTCGCTAATTCAGCTCTAACACCAACTACTGCAATGATGAGGATGCGTATTTGTGTTGTGGATGGCTCTAGACTGCTTTGATGAGGTCTCGTACTGCTTGCTTACTCGGCGGTTGCCACAGGCACTTTAATAACGCATGGCACACGAATTCAAGCCAGTAGGCTGAGCTGATTGGTAAACATCATATGCTGCGGTACCGTACGCTAACGACTGTTTGTTGTAACAACAAGGCAACAAGTGCTTGTTAAACCCCCGAGTAGCAGACTAATCTGGCAACGAGTAAACTAACTGTGTGAATGATGAGCCAGACTCTCTGTATGAGCCAGTATTAGAATAACAGCAAATTCTACTGGCGGACAGTATTTGTTAGACATCAGCAAACAATGGCTCCCGAGGATTTTTGATTCAGACGTTCTTAATTAAAGGCCCGTTTTTGAGCTTCCATTCGAGATAACGGTCCGATTTACGCGCACAATATTTCGGTATCTTACTAACGCTCGGAGTAACTTAATGTGTGCCAGTACATCTGGAGATGACTCGGCCAGCTGTCAAAATTCTGTACTCGACAACGAAATACTTAACTCGCCCTGAAAGACAAATACAGACCATCGTCTGAGGAGACGCAAGGCTAACGCGCTAGACTTGCACACGAGAGGTGCAGCACGCAGATAACTGTCTGCTCATCCAGACTTCGAATCTTCCGATACTTACCGTCACCTCGGAAAACGTCACTAGATATTCCGGATAACATTTTGAAGTAAACTTTATCATGATTTTAGGCACAATTCCCTGAAAACGCAATCACTCAAAAATTCTAGCGACAACGGTAGTGCTTTCGCAAACGCAACTGAAGTTTCATTTAAAAGTTTCCGAAGGAACCGGGCTGATAATTTTGCAATATGAATTCAACCATCTGTATATTAGAAAATTAAAAGCTCAGAACAAGAGCCGGCCGGTGTGGCCGTGCGGTTCTAGGCGCTCAGTCTGGAACCGCGTGACCGCTACGGTCGCAGGTTCGATTCCTGCCTCGGGCATGGATGTATGTGATGTCCTTAGGTTATTTAGGTTTAAGTAGTTCTAAGTTCTAAGGGACTGATGACCACATATTCTAAGTCCCATAGTGCTCAGAGCCATTTGAACCATTTGAACCAGAACAAGACAGCAGAAGAGTGCGTGACGAAGTGGAGCAAGTGCATTTCTTAATGAAGCGGAACGGTAGAATGAGAACCTGGTACCACAAGGAAACTCGGCAGTGACGCAAGCATGTAAGTCACGTGGTTGCCTGTTTAATAAAGAAAAATTTTTAATGCAATTAAAAGAGACGAACACAAAATGTGCTGGGAAGATATTCTAATACTCCAAAAGATTTTGTACAAGATAGATAACCTCTTGTTGCTGTTTGTGTTTAGAGTAACTCACAATAATTATCAATAACGTCTGTGTGTAATATGGCAAGAAAATAATGTTAAGAACTCATTCGGTCTGCTTTTAGGTGACAAAGAGAGAGTTTAAATGCCATCAGTTTTCACAGATGTAATAATCGAAATGTGTATCTCCATGTGCTTGGCCAGATGGTTCCAAGCTAATGACTATGGTTTTCGTTACAATTTGAACAAATAAGCGGTACAAGAATTTTATCTGTAGAAACATACTCAAAAATAACACAGCTTGCAAGAAACGAAAATGCACAGATTAAGCGGAAAGCGTGCAGCGCCCTCACGTAAGTATATGAAACACCAATCTGCATCGTCCATACGAAAACTAGTCCATACCACACAAAAGCCGGTCCGAAAGTGTTTCCTGTGCGACCATATTGTCCCGAAACGCAATTTTTACGTGTATCACCTGACTGGCTCCTGCAGTCCAAAGTCCTTGAACTCCGAGACACGTTCTATGTGTAGCTGCAAAAAGATAACTGCAGCATACAGCCAGGCAGTCCACCTTTTTAGAGCACTAAATTTTGACCCACACGCTCATGAAATAAGTCGGCGTGGGTGGCTGACACCTTTCAAACTTAACAAAAGTACTGCGATGCTTACTTAGGAAAGGAACGGCGTATTTTCTTCGTTATGCTTGCGTTGTATCAACCTTAGCGCCTTCTGCAACAACTTCGCTATCGTCTTCATGGTGTGAGTTAGATATCTTAACGCATGCATTTCAATCCACTGCCAATAAGCAATTACTATATGGCGTCTCATTCCTTACAAGATTGGGTTGGGTTGGGTTGGGTTGTTTGGGGAAGGAGACCAGACAGCGAGGTCATCGGTCTCATCGGATTAGGGAAGGACGGGGAAGGAAGTCGGCCGTGCCCTTTCAAAGGAACCATCCCGGCATTTGCCTGGAGTGATTTAGGGAAATCACGGAAAACGTAAATCAGGATGGCGGGACGCGGGATTGAACCGTCGTCCTCCTGAATGCGAGTCCAGTGTCTAACCACTGCGCCACCTCGCTCGGTTTCCTTACAAGACATTCGCACAAACCATCTTTGAATATTGCTCAAGTGTTTCGGACTCATGCCAAGTAGGACTAGCAGAGGATGTTGAATGTATACGAAAAAGAAGTTTTCTTTGAACCATGGGAAAGCATTATGGAGAATCTCGAAAAAAACTGAGCTAATTTACACTTAAAGATAGACACAAGCTACACCATAAAAGCCTGCTTACAAAGCATCGAGAACCAGCGAGAAATGGAGGAATATAACACAAACTCATATGTATCGTTCTCATAGAGATTTAACAGACAACAGCAGACAAATTACAGCACAGCAGAAGTTTCTAAACACTCTTTCTGTACTCCAGACATGAATGGAATTGTAAGGAGACCTGATGGAAAGTAAAAATTTGCAGAGAATATATGTATATCTAAAATTCAGTTACCTACGACAAATACGCTACTGATCAAAAGTATTCAGACACCTACTAGTGGACATTAATATGGAATACATCCACCATTCGCGTTTATGACAGTTGGAACTGTGCTGAGTACGCTTTCAGTGAGATAGCTGAATGTCTCTCGGGGAATGGCAGTCCATTCTTCCTCAAGAGCCGAAACCAGCAAAGGTAGTGATGTTGGAATCTGGGGTCTGGAGTCAAGTCGACGTTCAATATCATCCCAAAACTGCTCTACTTGGTTCAGGTCAGGAGTATGGGAAAGCCACTCCATTTCAGTAATGTCACTGTTCACAAACCATTGACTCACAGATGCTGCTTTACACCTAGGTGCAGTGTCATTCTGACATAACCATCGTCCCCAGACTGCTCATCTACTGCATGCACTTCACAATCCTGTAAAATGTGTTAATGTGTATCCGCATTTAGCGTTTTCTTGAGCGCTTGGAAAGGACAACGGCCCAGCCACGGAAAACACCACCACCTCATCTTTACGCCTCTTCTGGTGCTACACATAATGGCAGGTAACGTTCTCCAGGCATCAGCTAGACTCAAACCCTTCCATCAAACAGCCACAGGCTATACCGTGATTCGTCACTGCAAATAACTAGTTTCCAGTCACCCACTGTCCAGTGCCTTCGCTCTTTGCACCACCTCAAGCGTCGTTTAGCATTGAGTATAGAAATGTATGACTTGTGAGGAGCTCCTCAGCCACTGTAACCTATTCCGTTCAGTTCCTTACGCACGTTCATTGTTCTAGCTGGACTGCTGGTAGCACTTTGGAGCTCACCAGTATGCTGATTTAATGCTGTATAGTCCCTGTCTTTTCCAGGGACAGATGTGGACTCTGACCACAATCTATTGGTTATGAACTGTAGATTAAAACCGAAGAAACTGCAAAACGGTGGGAATATAAGGAGATGGGACTTGGACAGACTGAAAGAACCAGATATTGTTCAGAGTTTCAGGGAGAGAATAAGGGAATAATTGACAAGAATGGGGGAAAGAAATGCAGTAGAAGAAGAAGAATGGGTAGCTTTGAGGGATGAAATAGTGAAGGCAGCAGAGGATCAAGTAGCTAAAAAGACGAGGGCTAGTAGAAATCCTTGGGTAACAGAAGAGATAATGAATTTAACTGATGAAAGGAGAAAATATAAAAATGCAGTAAATGAAGCAGGCAAAAAGGAATACAAACGTCTCAAAAATGAGATCAACAGGAAGTGCAAAATGGCTAAGCAGGGATGGCTAGAGGACAAATGTAAGTATGTAGAGGCTTATCTCACGAGGGGTAAGATAGATACTGCCTACAGGAAAATTAGAGAGACCTTTGGAGAAAAGAGAACCACTTGTATGAATATCAAGAGCTCAGATGGAAACCCAGTTCTAAGCAAAGAAGGGGAAGCAGAAAGGTGGAAGGAGTATATAGAGGGTCTATACAAGTGCGATGTACTTGAAGACAATATTATGGCAATGGAAGAGGATGTAGATGAAGATGAAATGCGAGATATGATACTGCGTGAAGAGTTTGACAGAGCACTGAAAGACCTGAGTCGAAACAAGGCCCCAGGAGTAGACAACACTCCATTGGAACTACTGACATCCGTGGGAGAGCTAGCCCTGACAAAACTCTACCATCTGGTAAGCAAGATGTATGAGACAGGCGAAATTCACTCAGACTTCAAGAAAAATATAATAATTCCAATCCCGAAGAAAGCAGGTGTTGACAGATGTGAAAATTACCGAACTATCAGTTTAATAAGCCACGGCTGCAAAATACTAACACCAATTCTTTGCAGACGAATGGAAAAACTGGTAGATGCCGACCTCGGGGAAGATCAGTTTGGATTCCGTAGAAATGTTGGAACACGTGAGGCAATACTGAACCTACGACTTATCTTAGTAGAAAGATTAAGGAAAGACAAACCTACGTTTCTAGCATTTGTAGACTTAGAGAAAGCTTTTGACAATGTTGACTGGAATACTCTCTTTCAAATTCTGAAGGTGGCAGGGGTAAAATACAGGGAGCGAAAGGCTATTTACAATTTGTACAGAAAGTAGATGGCACTTATAAGAGTCGAGGGACATGAAAGGGAAGCAGTGGTTGGGAAGGGAGTGGGACAGGGTTGTAGCCTCTTCCCGATGCATTTCAGTCTGTATATTGAGCAAGCAGTAAAGAAAACAAAAGAAAAATTCGGAGTAGGAATTAAAATCCATGGAGAAGAAATAGAAACTTTGAGATTCGCCGATGACATTGTAATTCTATCAGAGACAGCAAAGGACCTGGAAGAGCAGTTGAACGGAATGGACAGTGTCTTGAAAGGAGGATATAAGATGAACATCAACAAAAGCAAAAGTGGAATTATGGAATGTAGTCGAATTAAGTCGGGTGATGCTGAGGGAATTAGATTAGGAAATGAGACACTTAAAGTAGTAGATGAGTTTTGGTATTTGGGGAGCAAAACAACTGATGATGGTTGAAGCAGAGAGGGTATAAAATGTAGACTGGCTATGGCAAGGAAAGCGTTCCTCAAGAAGAGAAATTTGTTAAAATCGAGTATAGATTTATGTGTCAGGAAGTCGTTTCTGAAAGTATTTGTATGGATAGTAGCCATGTAAGGAAGTGAAACATGGACGATAAATAGTCTGGGCAAGAAGAGAATAGAAGTTTTCGAAATGTGGTGCTACAGAAGAATGCTGAAGCTTAGATGGGTAGATCACATAACTACTGAGGAGGTATTGAACAGAATTGGGGAGGAGTTTGTGGCACTACTTGACTATAAGAAGGCATCGGTTGGTAGGACATGTTCTGAGGCATCAAGGGATCACCAATTTAGTGGTGGTGGTGGTTAGTTTTTAACGTCCCGTCGACAACGAGGTCATTAGAGACGGAGCGCAAGCTCGGGTTAGGGAAGGATTGGGAAGGAAATCGGCCGTGCCCTTTCAAAGGAACCATCCCGGCATTTGCCTGAAACGATTTAGGGAAATCACGGAAAACCTAAATCAGGATGGCCGGAGACGGGATTGAACCGTCGTCCTCCCGAATGCGATTCCAGTGTGCTAACCACTGCGCCACCTCGCTCGGTACCAATTTAGTATTTGAGGGTAGCGTAGAGGATAAAAATCGTAGAGGGAGACCAAGAGATAAATACACTAAGCAGATTCAGAAGGATGTAGGCTGCAGTAGTTACTCGAAGAGCATGGAGAGCTGCATTAAACCAGTCTCAGGACTGAAGACCACAACAGCAACACAGTCCCTGTCTATAGGTACATGAGATCTGTCCTGTCTTCGTTTAACTGTTGTTGTTCCTTCACTTTTCCACATCACAATCATATCATCAAGAGTCGACTTGGGCCGCTTAGAAGGGATCTGTTACTTAGGTGATGTACAGTGAGTAGTCCACATATCAAGTCGTTGTGCTCTACTGACCGGTCCATTTTGTTGTACTGCCTCTCTGCTGACAACGCAGTACTCCCTGCCTCGTTTTACATTGATAGGTCTGTCTCTCGTGGCATCTAATAGTCAGTCCTGCATTACATAGGAGTGTATGGATACTTTAGCTCAGATGGAGTACATCTGTTGATAAAATCGAGAGACAGCGATGGAGGGTATGCTAATTGGGTTGCATAAGTATCTGGCAGAATACGTGGTGAAAGGTATTCACGTCTCCATCGTTGCTCTGCTAAACCTGTAAAGTGCATGCCATAGACTATTTCCCACTGTACCATGTATTAGGATTTCTCCCCAAATCATTCACGTATGGTGTGTGGGTATAATTAGTGCTGAAATGTCTTTATGGACACTATAATTTTTCTAATGTTGTATTCACAATGCCTACGGGGAGCGATATGTAAGGGATTGTAGTAGGGTAAAGGTTCATAATATGATGGTACCAGCTTACATGGGGTACATAGTTATTATTATTCTTCGCACCTGACATCTACTAGCAAGTATCAGAGCTTGTTCTATATGTGTCGCTACGCCATCTTCTGACAGGAAGCCGTTGGTGAGCTGTAGTTCGTTGTGGCTGCATGCGTTTCATTGTATCTGCCATCTGACAAAAATTTGTAGCGTTACAGAAATCAGGCTTCATCGTTGTTGGAAGTTGGGGTTTCTGACTTCATAAGTGCTTTATTTATTTAGTTTTAATGATTAAGTGTAAGTTCTTTCAATATTTATTCAGTTTTGTGCATCTCTATGGCATGTGATTATGACGGAAAGTGAAGATTGTGGTGACCATAATATGGAGTAGTTAGTGACATGTAAAACGGGATACCCTATATTTGGAGGAGCGTATTTATATATTTTATTTCATGATCGACGTTCTTTTTAATATTTGTGAAATGAAGAAGATATATTATACAATATTATATTACATTATATTATATATTTTTTCTTGATAGATGGCTTCACTGAAGAAAAGAAAGGCTTGAGATACAGACAAAAGTCGTTTTAAGGAAAGAAATGGGCTACTTAAAAACAACTAGACATTTCTGTGTACCACAAAAAACATTATCAAGGTATGTAAAGCAAAGGCGAGAATCTGACAATGAAGATATTATTACAAAGTTAGGAAGAAAGCCAATATTTCCACCACATCTGAATCTGGCTTGATAAGTCATTGCTTGCTAACGGAGGAGTGATTTTTTGGGGTATCCAGGACTGGTTTAAGACGGGCTGAAACTGCTGAAACGGCAGTGGAATCTATCCGCTGAAGCAAAATGTGTTCAGAAGCCATGACTTTGTTGCACACTCTGGAAATTAAGTACTTACCGAGCGCCAAGGTCAATAGCTACCTGTCAATGGACTTCAAACAACTGATGACAGGGATATTGTGAGTGCTGCAGGCGTGTGTTTCCTGCCATCCACAGGTCTTTTTGAACAAAACTCTTTCTCCTCAAGATCGCAAATTCATTCGTCAAATTGGTTGCTGAAATCTGCAGACTTGAGTCCTCTGCCATCTATTTCTAATTCCGCTGCAGAAAGAAGTTCTAGAGCAGGTTCTGCGAAGATCATAACTTCATCGCCATATAAACAACAACTGGCAAATAGTCAAGTGAAGAAGATCGTCAGAGTTGATAATCAGAAAACTGCAAGGCCTACACAGACTAAAGGATCCCAGAAGAATCCGAAGAAGGATTCCTGTGCACAGAGAACGTCAAACAGCCTTGCTACGCAAATTGGAAAAGAGGAAGAAAATCTCTAGATCTTCCAGCTACATCTTCTTCAGAATATTCAGAATTTTCTTCCGTCAGAGGATGACGATTGGGAAATGAAAGCGAAAATGAAGCTGATGCGGTATGTGTGTATTGTACAGGGTAGCTTTCCGATGATTAGGCAGGTGAAGACTGAATCCGTTGTTGCGTGTTTTCATTTCATTTACTTTAGTTGATTTAAAGTAAGAAATAATTTCCATTCAAGTGTTTTCTTTTTGTGACTGAAGAACTTAAAACAGTGCATTATCTGTTTATCGAAACTGTGTTAAACTATTTCTAGTCATATTATTTTATTGCTATATTTCTAATTAAAAACTGTAAGAAAAGTCGTACCCAATAATAGAACCCACCCCATATTGGAAACCATGTTTGGAATTTCTGAAGTGAAACTAGAGAAGAGCTACCATTTAAATGTTTTCTTTTTGTGACTGTACAATTTAAACAGTACGTTATTTATTTATGGGAACTTTGTTAAACTGTTTGTAGTAATACGATTTTATTGTCATATTTCTAAATGAAAATTGTAAGAAAAGGTGATACCCCATAATAGAAGCCACCCCCATATTAGGAACCATTTTTGGGATTTTTTAAAAATAATCCACAAAAGAAAGATTTTATATTTAACAAGCTAAAAGCCAAATAAACCTAATCTTAGAATCCCATATTGTAATATAAGTGTAAAAGTTGTGTTCAATTCTTATGGTGTTAGCGGAATGAGACAAAATCAAATGCTACCCTATATTAGCACACACTATAGATTCCTCACTTAATAACGTTTCTAGAAACTTTTCAAGTAGGCTGTCTTCAGACAGTTCAGGTTTCTCAGCATTTCTGCAATGCTCTTCCACTTTTCGAACAAACATGTAACCATTCGTACTGCCCTCCTTTGTGTACGTTCAATGTCATGTTAGTCTTACTTGGTACAAGTACCATACACTTGAGCAACGTTCAATGATGGGCCACACGAGGGTTTTGTAGACAAATTCCTTTGCAGACAGATGGCAGTTTCCTAGTGTGAACTGAATTCTACCATCTCGTTTACCCACAATTGACCCTACGCCATTACCCCTTTTCACAGGCCCACAAATTGATACATCTAGCTATTTCTACGAGTTGCACGATTCTGATTGTGACTGACTGATATGATGGTCACAGGATACATTCGTGTTGGTGTTCTATGAACAGTACACTCAGATTCAGAAGAAAAAGAATACCTTAAATGACTAGAGATAGGATGTTGACATTCACAAGACAAGTACATTAGTATGTTCTGGAGTTCAAGGTCAGCATCGTCATTGCGGCGCAACTCCACCTCCGGGTAAAATGTACCTGCAGCTGTCGTTGTCACTAGAAAACAACAATAATGGACCAGTGTGACTTGAACAGACGTGCAGGATGCCTCGCAGAGGTATGTGCGAACTGTACCGCCAAATCAGTGACATTGAAAGGGGGCGAATTATTGGCATGAGAGTATGTGATGCATCCATCCGGGAAACTGCTGCTGGTGTGGGACGAAATGTTTCGGCAGAGCTACGGGTGTGTGCAAAGTGGTTCACGAAAGGCCGTAGAACTAGACGATATGTATCAGGCAGCACCACCCAGACCACCGCCCGAGAAGATCGACACCTCATCTGAATGGCACTGGAGGACAGAACTGCGTCCCTCTGCTCTGGCGCAGCAGACATTATAGTCACAGGTGACGGTCCATGCGATCTGGGCTACGTGCGCGTCGTCCACTTCTCCGCCTACCTTGGTCGAATTTGCAGAAACATGCTACACGGCAGTGGTGTATGGATCGACGTCACTGGAGACGGGAATGGCATCAGAGAGAGTTTTCGGACGAATCCAGATTCTGTTTGTCTGAAAATGATGGTGGCATTTCGATTCGCAGCAGACAGGGGGAGCTGCATCACAGTGACTGTATTCACAAAAGACATACAGCGCCAAGTCAAGGCCTTATAGTGTGAGCTGCTATTGCTTACAACCACAAATCACAGTTCCTGCGTTTGCAGGTCACTGTGACCTACGTGAATAACATCCTGCGACCCATAGCCATAACCTTTCTGCACAACACCCCAGACGTCATTTTTCAGCACTGCAATGCACGACCACAATGTTGCTGCACGAATACTTGCCTTCTTAGTGTCACAATGTCAACATTTTGCCCTGGCCCGCCAGATCGCCAGACTTGTCGCCAATCGACAACGTGTGGGATTCGGTGAAACGACGGGTGCAGCGCTATGACCCAGTGCCAGCCACCACAGACAAACCTCGGAACCAGGTGAATGCAGCATGGGTGGTTGTACTACAGGACGCCATTCGCGCCTTACACGCGTCGATACCATCACGCATGGAACAAGTTATCAGGGGCCATTGTAGTGGTTAATAAAAAAGAAAAAGGGAAGAAACGAAAAGGTTGAAAATGTGGGAAGAAATGGTGAATAAAAAGGGGTTTTAAAATCGTTAATGACCGTGAAAAAGGGAAAGAATGAAATTACAGAAAAGTTATCGGACTATTGATTCGGAAAAGCTATTGTTGGGGTGGTCCTTGTGGCGTTTCTGAGCAAAAGTCAAACCAATCTGCACGACAAAAATTATTTGAAGGAGAACAGACAGTAACAAAATGTGATTAACAGGGGGAAAGGGCGTAGATAAGAGTTCATCCTTTACCATGTTAACATGTCTTCTTTCGTGCGGCGTCCAGGTCTTCAAAAATCTCCTACTTCATGTCTGCGTGAAAAGTAGTAGCTGCTCCGAAATCTTGTAATCGTCCAGGAATCACTAATTTATACAAATCAAAACCATCTTGGTATTGAATGCAATTTATTTTACGTTGATACTTCCATCCTCCGAATTTCATACCAACTTCCACAATACGTCTGCACATCAATGAGTTTTTTTGTCTTAATCCGACCAAGACTAGGTAATAAGTAAGTTAAGCTTCCGCTCTCAAGAGACAAAAGACGGATAGAAAAGAAAAAGGAGTTACAATTTTAGAACCTTCAGTTTCTTATATATTTTCTCTGCCGCCGAGCGCTCATGCCGCTGCGACGGTATAATTTATATCTGAGGGAACGAGTGTAGCGCGGCGAAATTCAAAGTCCCGCTACACCATGGCGGACCCTGTGCCTACTTGGCAACAGGATACATGCTGAACCGAGGTGATTCAAATGTTTATCATTTCTGCAGGCCTTGCGACTTTACATCTCCTATGAATATGAACGTCCTATCTCTAGGCGTTCAAGGTGTTCTGCTTTTTTTCTGAAAAGTTTGAACTGTTAAACATTTAAAGCAAGTTATCAATCTTTGCACCGTTTTAATTTTTTTCAAGAGCGGACTGAAAAAAATGCGAAACGAAGATAAAAAAGATATCGCACCTTCGAACGGGTAATCAAACCGCGGCCTTCCACGTGACTGGCGGAGGAACTAGCCACTACACTACTTTCTCGCTTTTGTGACAGGTACATCACAGTACTGACGTCATGTTACGAAACAACAGAAGTCGCGTTATATTCGCTTCCAGCTTCAGGGGGCGCGGGTGTAAGCGCAGTAAAGCGGCGGCCGTGCTTCACGCGGAGGACTTGCTAATTAGTTTACAAGTTGATCCGGACCCTGGCAGGCGCCTGCGGCTATCGAACGTCATCTGCCCTGGTCAGTACAGCGCCTCCGGTAACGCCACCCTCGTTCTGATGGGACTTCATTCGGCAAGAAGTAACTCATCCTCTCATGCAAAATACTGGCTACATGACTAAAGCGCGAGCGGTTCTTGGCGCTACAGTCTGCAACCGCGCCCACTACGGTCGCAGGTTCGAATCCTGCCTCGGGCATGGATGTGTGTGATGTCCTTAGGTTAGTTAGGTTTAAGTAGTTCTAAGTTCTAGGGGACTGATGACCTTAGAAGTTAAGTCCCATAGTGCTCAGAGCCATTTGAACCATTTGACTAAAGCGCACCTTCTCACGGAGCTCCATAGTGGACTGTAATTATCGTATGACAGCGAAATTTTGTAGATATGCTAATGCATTAATGCGGGATCGACTTATGCTGCAAAAAAATAATTCTAGTTGTGACCATCAGGTGCAAATCAGGCGCCGTACACTTTTTCTAAGACGGTATGACGACCACGCTGTCATTTGACAAGCCGTAAAGTGAGTGAACAGAATCGCTATCGAGAAGATAGACCGTGCGCTGACGCTGAATCTCTTGTACTGAACGGCAACAATTGCAGTGCTGCAGTGTCGCCGACTGAAAGGTCTCAGGAGAGCCCGGATTTCATTAAATGGTTTAAAGAAGACGATAATGAAATCTGAAAATACGGGTGAGCATGGTGTGGCAACTGCAAGAGGAAGGCATCCTATCCCGGTGGCAGTTATTGACGATGTTACTGTAGCTGCAACTGGCCATGCAGCTCGTGCACCGTGTAGTGCCGGTGCTCGTGAGACTGCATGAGGACGTGAGTCGTGCCAGTGTGGCCTGAGCTCCCAGTTGGTGCGCATCGACAGCACAGAAACATACGTATATAGCTTCTTTTCTGTGTTTACTTCGTAGATTCTTACTTAAATTTCGTGTGAGTTTCGTATAGGAGGTGTAATTTCGAGTTATAGTTACTGTAATCGTAAATTCAGGCAGATTGTAGCGCAGTCGTTAGGCATTTGTACAGGCTAGTTCATACTGTAACCTCCCCACAAAATAAAATAAATAATATGAATAGGATTCTAATTTAGTGTAACCTCAAAACAAAATTCTTTCACAGTGTAACCTCCCCACAAAATTCATTTACATTTATAACCTCCCTACAAAATTCTTTTCACATTAACCTCCACACAAAATTCTTTGTGATTTAATCGAAGCTCAAAATTCATTCACATTTAGCGTAACCTCAAAACAGAAAAATTCCTAAACCTCTCAACAGTAAAAATTATAATTATGTCGTTCACATTCAGTGTAACGTCCCAATAAAAAAATAAATTCAGTAACCTGGTAATAAAACAATGTAACTAACCTCTCAATTAAATTGTCGCTCACTTATGCCTTTTTCTATAATTCACTGTGAATTTAACCTGGTAAATTTTGGATAACATCAGTGCTGCGTCATGGCCCTGAAAGATCATTCTGAATAAAAAAAGGAAAAATTCTTACCTCAATGAAGTCACCGGATATATCTGCTCTTACAATAAATTTTTCCGGCACAGCTCTGTGCAATGCTGGCCGACCTATCTCTCATTTATGAAAGGAAGCAACTGATTTTTCTATTGCAATAATTGGGATGATCATGGATGGGAGAAATTAGTAAATTCTTTAAATTGAAATGAATGATTGTTAAAAGTTACTTTTTATGAGGAAGATTATTATTACGAGAGTTTTAAAACATTTACATGTGACTTGAGATAACATTACTACATATGCGCGAGGCTGCTTTTTGCCTTATACAATAATACTCAGGCTCCGGCATCGCTGCACCACAATTGGGCCAGCCAACATGATACACCACACCCGACCAGAGCAGACTCCAGACTAGCAACAACTTACTGCTACAGCTACACAGTTCCTACTGCAGTCAACACTGCTCTCTGGTCAGAGACCTTGCATATCGCAGGCAGCGCATGAGCAATACATCGAAATTACATCTGCTCGGACCTCTTACATAACCCTCCACTGGGGGGGGTAAAAATTTGGCAGCGATGGTGAGTCAATTGGACTTGCCATGAGCAACAAATTTTTCTAAAATCTACTTAATTAACTAAGTTTACAGTCACAGAGTATATACATATATATATAAGTGCAGAACATGAAATGAAATAGAGTGCACATGCACTGAGTACAGAACATATCAAGCAATGACAAAATGTATACGCAATGAGTACAAAACACATTAACAAATGACATAAAGTGCACACGCACTGTATATATTTTTTACCATTTTACAAGAACTAGGATATGCAATGAGTACAAAACATATTAATAAATGATATAAAGTGCACACGCATAAGAACTAGGAAAGGATCATGGTTGTAGCACAGTAGGTTGCACGTAGCTGCACTGAAAGTGCATATCTTTCTACAGAAGCACAACACCAAGTGAGACAATCTGAAGTTCTCTTCCCTGAAGTATTAATCAGTGTAGCCAAGATACTGAAATCTCGTATTAGTATTCAATGTTATCATTTTGGTAGTACATTAGGTACACCAAACATTAGAACCATAATAACATCTCCATCTTTCAAGGTGGTGGACAGCATGATGTGTCAAAACCACATTCTTGTAAGGTACACCAACGTAGAATTAGTGCAAAAACCAAATATAGTGCTCCATGATCATTAGGATAGACAGGACAAACGGATATTGCAGTAATTTCTGGTAATTAGGTCAGAAGGTGAAGGACATTAAGTTTTATCCTAGTTATCATAGAGAATTACACTAGTCTATCAACCGATTTGAGTAATTGTTGGCACTCATTGCCTAGTTACTAAACATTTCTGTACTATTTATGGAGTATTACAGAACAGTATTCATAAGTCATCTGATTACACTAAATATTGGCACTCATTGGCCAGTTACAAACTATATTTATGTATTGTTCAGAAGTCATCATTCAAAGCAAGAGTTAATTATTGGCATAGCATTAACATAATTCATCTAGTTATAGTAATCATTGGCACTCATTGGCCAGTTACAAACCATTTTTATGCATTATTCAGAAGTCATCATTCAAAGCAAGAGTTAATTAATGGCATACAATTTACATAATTCATCTAGTTGTAGTAATCATTGGCACTCATTGGCCAGTTACAAACCATTTTTATGCATTATTCAGAAGTGATCATTCAAAGCAAGAGTTAATTAATGGCATACCATTTACATAATTCATCTAGTTGTAGTAATCATTGGCACTCATTGGCCAGTTACAAACAATTTTTATGCATTATTCAGAAGTCATCATTCAAAACAGGAGTTAATGAGTCTAGCATTAAGCTACTGGTATTCATATATGATATCAAGTAAGTGATATAAGACAAATTTAAAATATAAGAAAGAGTGGCATTCATTGGCCAGTTACAAAGTATTCATATAGTTTTATGAAACATTATTCAGTATTATTCAGAAGTCATCATTCAAAATGAGAGTTAATTATTATCATAGCATTTATAGAGTATAACAAAAATATTATTTACAGAAATTATTGGCATAACATCTATGCATTATTACAAAACATCATTCAGTACTACTCAGAACTCATCATTCAAGTGACATAGGACACATCCAAAATGCAACACACTGCAACTCTTACTCAAGGTCCATGGTCCAATAATACATAGATATAATGGATTCAATACATCAGACAAATCTGCATTATATTTAGTACTATAAATATCTCTTAAACTAGTAGCATTATTTGGGACTGGTAATACATTTTTTTTTGTGCCAGCAATGCATTGCATTGGGATCGATAATTAATTGCTGGGGCATGAAAATATTTGCTTTTGACTTATTGCTGCAAATAAGGATTAGTAACGTCATTTGTCATGAGTCAGCTGTAGCAAGGTTATGAAACAAGTGGAGTATATTTGATTACATTCACGAATGACACACACAAATGGGTAAAAAAAATGCAAGTACTAGAACAGGTTTAATAACTAACTGCTTATAGCACATTAATTTCATGAATAGCTTCTCCTGGACAAAATACAAAATGGATTATTCAGCTGAAAGAAGAAAGGCATACAATGCTGAAAAGTAGTGAACTTCGAATTAACAGGTAATGAAACGTGTACTCAATATGTATGTACTCTAGCTGTTTTTTCCAAAACATTCAGTCATTATACCATGCGATATAAGACATACTGTCAAAACGAACGGCAACAAATACTTAAATAACTACATAGCATTTCTTAACTAACGGTAAATATATAAACTTCATCATTATCCTCATCTGCAAAGAAAAACTTCATTATTCATATTACCATAACTTCATTACTATCATCACCTACAAAGAAAAACTTCATTATTCATATTAGCATATTCTTCATATAACTATTCATCATCATTCATTATCATCTGCAAAAAAGACACTTCATTATTCATTATTCATATTACCATTTACTTCATACAACCATTCATAGTATAGAGTTTCTTATTTCTAGCATATTTCATCACTAAAACTAAGATGTGTAGTTCTGTCTGACAGCCTGCATCAATCGCCTCGTATTCTGAAAGAAAAAAAGTAGTTAAGACTGCTGTCATACGGTGTGTATAGTATATTCTTCTTAATGCTTGTTAATTCTGATCCATTTACTCTTCATCACAAGGTATTCCATTTTCTTTCGTTCATTCTGAAGGTCAAATTCCCATTTATTAGTAATCCACTGTGGTTTGTTTAATTTATTTCTTTTACACGTTATTGCTTTCTGAAAATGATGAATAAGGATTAATATCTTGCATTTAAATCATATACCCATTAAATAGAAACTGGTTTCCAGTGATACAATTAAGCATACAGCGTAGCATGACAGAAAACGTATTATATCAAAAACAAAAAAATGTACACAGAGTATCATAATTTAGGGGCAAAAAATGTAAAATAGTCAAGATATTGAGATATCATAAGGAAAAATGTTAAAGTCAACTGGTGTTTGTTATATCTTAAAGATTTCGTAGTGCATACAAACAAAACAGGAAAACAATCGTACATCCACGAGAAATGGAAAATGTGCAACGTCTGATATACAACGACAAGAAAAGCGACCTGCTAACCTTATCTTGCCGGGCACTTGCCAGGAAAAAATTTGATAATCATCAGTAAGTAGTCACATAGATAGAATTGCATAATAGGTCATAAAATATGTAAGTTTATCTGGAAAAATGTGCACGGTCTGATGTGTAACGACAAGAAAAGCGACCTGCTAACCTTACCTTGCCGGGCACTTGCCAAGAAAAAATATGATAATCATCAGTAAGTGTTCATATAAATATCTGCAAATGGCATTACAGTGTGATAAATCATAAAGTATGTTCATTCCATAAAGGGTTTAATATTGGAGACGTGGTGATTGCCTTTACTTTTTCTGTTTCTCAGAGTTTCGACGTGTACTACATTGGGGTGAGGAATGCTGCGAATTCGATATGGACCTGCGTATAGAAGCTCAAATTTACTGCACCTACTCTTTCCTCTGTTGGATAAATAGTGTGTGCGTACTAATATCTTCTGTCCAACGTGAAAGTCACGGCGTGTACAAACCTGTTTTTGCTGTCTTCTCCGGCGCTCTGCGGCACGTTTGATGTTGTTCAGCGCAATGTCAATTATTTCATGTCTCGTAGTCGACGAGATGTAGGAAAGGATACTAATTCTTTAATTTTGTTAGGTGGCTTCAACATTTTTCAAAATAACAGTCGGAGATAGCATAGTAGATTCATTTGGTATGGAGTTAATTACATCCTGGAATGAGAGTATATGTGTGTCCCAATCAATATGTTTTTTATGGCAGTATATTCTACATAGTTTACCAATTTCTTTTATCAGTCGTTCACAAGGATTCGAAGAAGCGTGGTACCTGGATATATAGATCGGAGAAACGTTTCTTGTTCGTAACATACGTGTCTATATAGCAGATCTAAATAGTGTTCCATTGTCGGAAATTACTTTCAATACATGCCCTACATGAAATAGAAAATGTTTTACAAATGCTTTCGAAACAGATTTAGCAGTAGCTTTGCGTAACGGAGTGAAGGTAACAAATTTCGAAGTGAGTTCAACAGCGATAAAGATGTAGCAAAAACCTCTATTAGATCTGGGAATCGGACCAAAAATGTCTACAGCGGCCATGTGTCTCAATTTAACAGGTACAATGGGATGTAACGGAGGAATATGTGAAGTCGTGTCTGACTTAGCTTTCTGGTAGATTTTACATGACGCTAAAACTCGTCGAATACGTTTCTCCATGTTGGCAAAATAACAGTTCTGTCTCAGTATAAGAAAACATTTTCTGGCTCCGTAATGTGTGTAACTTAAATGAGTATACGAAATTAATTTGTTAACCAGTTCGTCAGGAATGCATAGTAACCAGTTGTTGCTGTCAGGGTGAGAGCGGCGAAACAGAATATTATTGCATACAGTGTAATGGTTTCTGATGGTAACATTATTCCTATCTTGCCAAAGGTGTTTAATTTCTTTCCACGCGTTGTCTTTGCTCTGCTCTTGTGCTATGTCTCGTAATGATGACGAAATAAAATTTTCAAATGCAACTTGTTGAATATACATGACGCTAAAATTTGCTTGGCAGAAGTTTGTTCCGATGTCTTGCTGATTGTTGCTGAGAGAACGGGATAGTGCGTCTGCTACAATATTTTGCGTACCGGGAATATGAACAATTGAAAAATTTAATTCCTGTAAATAAAGTTTCCATCTGTTTAATGTGTCGTGTGTAAATTTTGCTGAAAGTAAAAACTGTATCGCTCTATGATCTGTGTAAACGGTCGTATGTCTTCCATAAAGATAATGCCGAAATCTCGTAAATGCCCTTACAACACATAATGTTTCAAGTTCTGTGACAGAATAATTGCGTTGAGCAGGTGACAGAATGCGACTCGCAAAGGCGATGTTTTTAATTACTGTAGTGCCATCTTCTTCAATTTCCCGAAAAATGTGTACGCCTAAACCGGTGGTAGAACTGTTGGTGGCAATTGAAAAATTTCTAGTAAGATCTGGATGGGATAAACGTGGTGCAATCAACAAAGATTAGATTAGATTAGATTAGATTAGTTTAATACTAGTTCCATGGATCATGAATACGATATTTCGTAATGATGTGGAACGAGTCGAATTTTCCAATACACGACGTAATTTGGTTAATTTAACAACATACTTAAGTTAATATAACAACTTTATTTTATTGTGTTTTTTTGTTTTTCTTTATTTTTTATTTTTATTTTTTATTTTTTTATATTTTTTTGTTTTTTTTTTTCTTAATTTATATCTAAAAATTTCTCTATGGAGTAGAAGGAGTTGTCATTCAGAAATTCTTTTAATTTCTTCTTAAATACTTGTTGGTTATCTGTCAGACTTTTGATACTATTTGGTAAGTGACCAAAGACTTTAGTGCCAGTATAATTCACCCCTTCTGTGCCAAAGTTAGATTTAATCTTGAATAGTGAAGATCATCCTCTCTCCTAGTATTGTAGTTATGCACACTGCTATTACTTTTGAATTGGGTTTGATTGTTAATAACAAATTTCATAAGAGAGTATATATACTGAGAAGCTACTGTGAATATCCCTAGATCCTTAAATAAATGTCTGCAGGATGATCTTGGGTGGACTCCAGCTATTATTCTGATTACACGCTTTTGTGCAATAAATACTTTATTCCTCAGTGATGAATTACCCCAAAATATGATGCCATATGAAAGCAATGAGTGAAAATAGGCGTAGTAAGCTAATTTACTAAGATGTTTATCAGCAAAATTTGCAATGACCCTTATTGCATAAGTAGCTGAACTGAAACGTTTCAGCAGATCATCAATGTGTTTCTTCCAATTTAATCTCTCATCAATGGACACACCTAAAAATTTGCAATATTCTACCTTAGCTATATGCTTCTGATTAAGGTCTATATTTATTAATGGCGTCATACCATTCACTGTACGGAACTGTATGTACTGTGTCTTATCAAAATTCAGTGAGAGTCTGTTTACAAGGAACCACTTAGTAATTTTCTGAAAGACAGTATTGACAATTTCATCAGTTAATTCTTGTTTGTCAGGTGTGATTACTATATTTGTATCATCAGCAAAGAGAACTAACTTTGCCTCTTCATGAATATAGAATGGCAAGTCATTAATATATAATAAGAACAAGAAAGGACCCAAGACTCACCCTTGTGGAACCCCATTCTTGATAGTTCCCCAGTTTGAGGAATGTGCTGATCTTTGCATGTTACGAGAACTACTTATTTCAACTTTCTGCACTCTTCCAGTTAGGTACAAATTAAACCATTTGTGCACTGTCCCACTCATGCCACAATACTTGAGCTTGTCTAGCAGAATTTCATGATTTACACAATCAAAAGCCTTTGAGAGATCACAAAAAGCTTGTTTCAGATTGACGAATTCAGAATGTGTTTGGCTATCCCAGGACCAAATAGTGTTTTTACCCGTCAATTGACATAATCTAGGGGTATCTAAAGCAGAGTAATGAATAAATTTACGAAAAAAGTTAATTAAACCCAAAAAGCTGTGTAGTTGTTTCTTCGTCGTAGGAACAGTAATGTCACGTAAAGCTTGAAGTTTTTCCGGGTCAGGCGCAATGCCTTCTGCTGAAATTACATGTCCAAGAAATTTTATGGAAGTTTTGCCAAAGTGTGATTTACTAAGATTAACTGTGAGTCCTTGTGCACAAAAGTTCGTAACAGTTGTTCAAGAATCAGATTGTGTTCAGACCAGTTAGCTTCTGCAATAAGAATGTCGTCTACATACGTTGTGATTCTGTCTTTTAATTCTGTCGGAAGTATAGTATTCAAACCGCGAATAAATGCTGCTGAAGAAATAGTTAAGCCGAACGGTAATTTACAAAATTGATAACAGTCACCAAAACAGAGAAAAGCCGTGTACTTTCGGCAGTTCGGAGGAGCTGAATTTGCCAAAATCCCGATTTCAAATCTAATGTGGAATGAATAGCAGTACCATGAAATTTCTGTAGAAGTTCTTCTAGTGTTTGAGGGCGATCTGTTTCATTAATAATAATGTCATTGATGTGACGCGAATCAAGTACGAGGCGAAGTGAACCATCCTTTTTCTTAACAATATGGAGCGGGTTTATGTACGGACTAACTGCCGGTTCAATAATTCCTTGGTCAAGCATAGCTTGCAATTCTTTCTTAACTTGTTCTCTGTGAATGTATGGAATGGGATAATATTTGGCTTTAAATGTATCGTGCTGTTTAACTTGAAGTTCATACATAAAACCGGACATAGTACCAGGGACGTTGTCAAAAACTGGAGCTTGCTGTAAAAGAATTTTGTGTAGTTGAGTACGTTCGTCGTCTGTATTTGCATTGCTCTGTTTAACTTTATCAGAAATCATCTGTATAACGTCATAGTCGGCTTCGTCTGGAGTATTATAGTTGTGTACATACGTATCTGTGAACAATGTCAAATGACAGTCTGTGTTACGTGATGCAGAAATGACCTCTGTCCGATTAATTGTTTGTTCTTCTGCAGATAAAGAGTGCTGAAATTCTAATGCCAGTTGTACATTTTCATCCTTTAACATTAAATAGGAAATTTGAAAGTCAATAACTGCGTCATGTTGTACCAGAAAATTCGTACCTAAAATAACGTCTGTTGTCAATAAGGGAACAATCCAAAAATTTGAGTGAAAAGTATGACCTGCAATACAAAACGATAAGTGTGTCTGTAATTTTACATCTACTCCTTTACCAGACACTGCACCTTTTACTTCAATTTTGCCTAATGGTAATGTAGGATAGGTATTCTCTTTGTTACATTCGTTGAAAGTTTCCTCATTTATAACTGACATAGGTGATCCAGAATCGATTACTGCTGAAAATTTGTATGATCCAATCTTTACTTCAATGACAGGGTGTGAAATGGTTTTTTGAATAACTGGTTTTTCCTGCAAAAGAGTGTCTCGGATGTCGTCAAAAGTAATAACATTTTCGTGAACAAGATTCTGTGTGTCAAAAGTATTGCTTGCGTTGCTGGAAGATGCAACCTGTGCTGTATCTAGTCAAATTCTATCTGACGTGCTATTATTTGCGGGAGGATGCTGTGGCATTTCCACTATTTGTACTGTTCTATTATTTCTTCCTGACGTATTACGTTCGGGATGATATCTAGTGTCTGGTTCATTCATGATAATATGTTGTTGCGGATGATTTTACTGCGGATAAGAGTGACTGTTATTAAACGTACGCTGAAAATTGTGCTCATTACTTTTACGTCTGTCATGATAGTCATTTCTATACGGTGCATCGCGATGTGAGTTGAAATGGTGTGTTTTCTGTACGTGCTGATTTCCTTGCTGCTGTGCGTTACTATTTGGCGGAGCCGACGCTATACGTGTAGGCAGCGAAACATTAAAGCTTGGTTGACCTTGCACATTACATTGTTGGTTAGGTATGCTAACCGGTTGGTTTTGTTGCTGTTGTTGGGAAAAACCTCTATTGTTACCAAAATGTGGTTCCTGTTGCTGATAATTTTGACGATACTGATAATTAAAATTTTGTCTGTTATTAAAGTTCTGGTGGTTGTCGTTCCTGGAGTGTCTATTACCTTTGCTATTGAAATAGCGTGGCTGATCGTAATTACTGTATGTTGGTTGGCCTTCGTTATGATGTGAAAAATTTTTGTTTATGAAGGAATAATCTGACTGCTGAACTTCCAAAAGCTGTAACAGATCTCTAAATGCCGAAATATTTTCTTTCTGCTGACCTGTTAAAAGTGATACTCTTAACGATCGTGGTAATTTAGAAATACATAATTGGATAAGTGCAGATTCACTGTATGGCTCACTTAAGTATTAGTTTTGTTGGACCATGTGTTCAAAAAAATTGCGTGACAGTGGAAAAATTTGAGTTCTCATAATTCGGTAAACTAATTAATTGATCCTTGATTCCGCGCTGTGTCGTCTTCGACCAATACGCTGACAGAAAATCATTCTGAAATTCTTCTACCGAATAGCATTGTCTCGTGATCGGTCTCATACGAGTTGCCGGTTCGCCTTCCAAAAAACTGCAAATAAATTCAAGTTTGTGTGTTACGGGCCAAGTTGGTGGCAAAGCAAAGCTAAATTGTTGTATCCAGCCCAAGGGGTGAATCTGTGTTCTGTCATTTTTAAATACTTTAAATTTTCTCACGGATAGAAAGTGCTTGTAATCAAAATTATCGTCTCTGAAAGTCTGAACGGGTTCAGGATTATATATTAATTTGTTTGTCTGTGACTGTTCGGAATCTAAGTCACGTACTCTCTGTAAATTACCTAAATTATACTGGCTGTGTGAGCCTGACAAATGTTCGGAGAGTGGCGTATGCTGTGATGTGTTAAAGGCTGAAATATTTTTCATCTCCGTCACTTCTTGCTGTAAAGTTGACAATTTTCTACGCAATGTATTATTGGACGAACCTATCTCACTGATCATCTGCCGTAAATTTTGGAATTCGGGTGTTTGTTTAAACGAAACTGGTGACCTATCGTCTGATTTGGTGTCGTTATTATTTTCGATAACATCAATACGACTGGCCAATTCATCATATTTTTCAGTCAGTGCTTTTACTTGATCATCGTTTTTAGTATCACAAGCATTAATTTGTTTTTGTATTTTACGTGTGGTTTTGTTTAATTTCTTAACGTCTGCTTTGATGGCATCGGGATCCTGTATTAGTTCCAACTTTTCAAGTCTGTTGGTCATTGTGTGAAAGTCTAATGTGTGTGTGTCTGTTTTCGTTTTAAGACCGGAGATTTCATCATGCAATTCGGTGTTCAACTGTTTGATTTCGTCTGATACTGTAGCAATATTGTTGTCTACGTATGTTTTTGCTTTCGTAAACAATTTACGCTTATCTTCCTGTCTTTGTGCAGTAATTGTTTCCATGACTTGTTGCTTTACTTTATTCTGTTCCTGTATAAATTTACTGTAACGCGTTTCACTGTTTTGTAGGTGGTGATTAAAACGTTCGTCAATTTGGCTGTTCTGTTGGTCAAATTTCGTGCCTACTTTCGCGTCCAGTGTGTGTGAAAGTTCTGCTGACATTAATTTAAACTCGTCTCGTAACTGTGTTGCGTTATCAGAGCATTGTTTAGCGACTGCACTAATTTCGTCTCTAGGTAATTTAGTTGTGGCTGCAGCTGTATTACTTAATTCTTGTGCCACAGATCTAATTTCTTCACTACTGTTCCTAGCACAAGCCTTAATTTCCTCACGTAATTGTTCTTTAGTATCATGACATTGCACGGCAAAGGCTGTAATCTGTTCACTAAGTTGTTTGAAATTGTTGTCTCGTTTATCATTCGACTTCTTGGAATTTCTGTCTAGTTTTTCATTAAGTTGTTGTTTGAGATTTTCATTATTTTCATTAAGTTTTTGTTCGAGACTTTCATTAAGTTGTTGTTTGAGATTTTCAATAAGTTGTAGCAATAATGCCATAAATCGATCCATGCCAAAATTAGCTGCTGTATTCTCTGTGCTGTGTGATGGTGTATCTGCATATATCATGTTTTGTGTACCGGTAATCATTTGGTCATTGTCTGATACTTGAAAAGGTTCGCCAATTGGATGTGCACTGTTGGTCACAACACCGGAATCAAATAAATCTGACGTATTCTGACTACATTGTTCATCTTCATGGGAAAAGTTTATCTGTTCACAATGCAAATTTTGCAAACCGGGTATGTCAGACTGGTCAGCGTTCACTGTATCAGAACGTGCCGCGTCATCAATTGTTACATTTACTGTGGACATAATTGAATTTGTTTGCTCATCATTAGAATTTAACTCAATACTAGTGATCGGTACACACTGATTATCAGTAATTAGAGGATTATCGCTGTTACACTGAGTGTCGCACGTATTATCGGTCAAATTATTCGACTCGGCTATTTCACTCATTGCACATCGCGATGTACTGTTAACAGTTTTTCGCGGCATTTTCACAGTTCAGAATTAAACACAAAAATGAAACAAAGACGAAGCAAAAAATGGAACAAACACAATCACAACAAAGAGAAATAAATTACCGATGATCTGTGAAAGAAAGAGTGACAAATTAGTAAATGTGTTGCGCCAGATGCAAACTAAATTTAAGTAAATAAGAGCAGCAGATATATGACTACTTCTCAGAGATTCACAAAGAAATACGATCCTGGCAGAAAGATACGTATATAGCTTCTTTTATGTGTTTACTTCGTAGATTCTTACTTAAATTGCATGTGAGTTTCGTATAGGAGGTGTAATTTCGAGTTTTAATTACTGTAATCGCAAATTCAGGCAGATTGTAGCGCAGTCGTTGGGCATTTGTTTTGTTTTGGTACGTCAGTGGCACTTGTCTGTCTAGTAGGCTCTCAGAGACCAGTGTGACGTGAGCTCCCAGTTGGTGCACATCGACGGCGCAGAAAGATACGTATATAGCTTCTTTTCTGTGTTTACTTCGTAGATTCTTACTTAAATCGCGTGTGAGTTTCGTATAGGAGGTGTAATTTCGAGTTATAGTTACTGTAATCGTAAATTCAGGCAGATTGTAGCGCAGTCGTTAGGCATTTGTACAGGCCAGTTCATACTGTAACCTCCCCACAAAATAAAATAAATAATATGAATAGGATTCTAATTTAGTGTAACCTCAAAACAAAATTCTTTCACAGTGTAACCTCCCCACAAAATTCATTTACATTTATAACCTCCCTACAAAATTCTTTTCACATTAACCTCCACACAAAATTCTTTGTGATTTAATCGAAGCTCAAAATTCATTCACATTTAGCGTAACCTCAAAACAGAAAAATTCCTAAACCTCTCAACAGTAAAAATTATAATTATGTCGTTCACATTCAGTGTAACGTCCCAATAAAAAAATAAATTCAGTAACCTGGTAATAAAACAATGTAACTAACCTCTCAATTAAATTGTCGCTCACTTATGCCTTTTTCTATAATTCACTGTGAATTTAACCTGGTAAATTTTGGATAACAGCAGTGCTGCGTCATGGCCCTGAAAGATCATTCTGAATAAAAAAAGGAAAAATTCTTACCTCAATGAAGTCACCGGATATATCTGCTCTTACAATAAATTTTTCCGGCACAGCTCTGTGCAATGCTGGCCGACCTATCTCTCATTTATGAAAGGAAGCAACTGATTTTTCTATTGCAATAATCGGGATGATCATGGATGGGAGAAATTAGTAAATTCTTTAAATTGAAATGAAGTATTGTTAAAAGTTACTTTTTATGAGGAAGATTATTATTACGAGAGTTTTAAAACATTTACATGCGACTTGAGATAACGTTACTACATATGCGTGAGGCTGCTTTTTACCTTATACAATAATACTCAGGCTCCGGCATCGCTGCACCGCGACTGGGCCGGCCAACACGATACACCACACCCGACCAGAGCAGACTCCAGACTAGCAACAACTTACTGCTACAGCTACGCAGTTCCTACTGCAGTCAACAGTGCTCTCTGGTCAGAGACCTTGCATATCGCAGGCAGCGCATGAGCAATGCAGCGAAATTACATCTGCTCGGACCTCTTACAATACATTCTTTGTGTGCTTCCCTTGCGTTATCTAGGCACGGACTCGTGTTTCAGTAACTGTTGTTCAACATCGATTAGAATGGAGAGGGACTGTGCTTGCTGTGTTCGGATGAGGGCTGAGTTGGCATCCCTTCACTCACAGCTGCAGGCGGCGCTGACTTGGGTCGCACAGCTTGAGGCTGTTGCCAATGGGCACCACTGTGGATATCACAGGGATGTCAACCTCGCCCTGTCTGTCCCCAGATCGGTCTGCCGTTGTGTTTGCCCTGGTCGCTGCCCGCAGTGGGGCTGAGCCCTCGCCTGTGGTTGATTGGGAGGTAGTTCCAAGGTGTGGCAGCGAAAGACGTCCCCGGAGGCTGATCAGAAAGCCTCCCTGGTGCGTCTGACAAACAGGTTTCAGGTACTGTCTCTGGCTGAGCCAGATGCAGCTGCCTGCCCTGTTTCAGTGGATGATTCTCAGCCTTCAAGGTCGGGGTAATCGCTGAGGATGGGCTTATTGGTAGTTGGGAACTCCAATGTTAGGCGCGTAATGGGGCCCCTTAGGATATGGCGGCTAAGGAGGGGAAGAAATCCAGTGTGCACTCCGTGTGCATTCCGGGTGGAGTCATTCCTGATATGGAAAGGGTCCTTCTGGATGCCATGAAGAGCATAGGGTGCAGCCAGCTGCAGGTGGTGGCACATGTCGGCACTAATGACGTGGGTCGATTTGCATCTGAGGGAATTCTCTCTGGCATTTCTCTCTGGCATTTAACGCCAGGAACTTGGAGAAATGAGATCACTCCTGCTGCAACGTTTACACGATTAGCGATCATTCCACGACGTTCAACACGGACTGCCCAAGACATCGGAGATGAATTCGCTGCTTATTTCGTTTCTGAAGAGGGAAGATTGCCATGGAAAGATGATTACCAATAACGTATTAAAGAATTTTTTTCAGCTATTAGCTGTGTACGTACTTGTGACTGCCTGACTGCACACATTTCAACTACCTATATATGTGAAGTTTTACTTTCATTACTTCTTATCTTATTATTTTTATTTCCTCAAATAACATAATATACGAATAAAATATAAGTAAATGTACATGTGCTTAAATATATTGTGTTAGAAAAATAAATGTTATTCATTACTATTTATTTATTACTAGCTGAGTATCCAAAGTTGCCCTAGTATGTATTCCAATCCTGTTAGTCAATTTTCTCCTTTCTCCTCTGTCACGTTCAGAGCCCATTTTGCCATAAGCCCTACAATTTTATCACAATTAGAACTTTTTTAATTTTTAAATTTCAAAACTATCAGTATTTACGTATATTCCTAATAGAAATGGTAGTAAGCTAAAATAAATATAAAAAATATGTTAAGATAAGATATCAGATGATTAATAGTATATAAGGGAATAACACCAAAAATTATAAAAATAACAAATGATCAGGGACCGGAGTGTAAGCTAAGAAAGACAAAAAGCTAAGTAGCTGTGGAGACAGAACCCAAAAGAGACCGAACCCCACTAAGTTTCTTAATAGGTTTTTTATACATTTCCAAAAATAAATTTTTGTTTACTTACATCTGTGTTGATTGTCGTGGCTAATAAGTTCTTTTTTTTAAGCTGTATGAGCTGTAACCTCCCCACAAAATATTATATATAATAATAACAAAATTGGTTCCCATTTATAATCTCCGTACAGAAATGCATTCACATTTAATGTACCCACAAAATTCTTTTCTCATTTAATGTAAGCTCAAAACAGAAAAATTCCTAAACCTCGTAATAAAAAAAAATAAATTCAGTAATCTGGTAAATTTTGGACGACAGCTGTGCTGCGTCATGGCCCTGTAAAGTCATTCTGAATAAAAAGCAAAAATTCTTACCTCGATAAAGTCGGCAACTATCTGCTCTTACAATACCTTTTTCCGGCACAGCTCTGTGCAATGCTGACCTATACATTTGTGATTTATGAAAGGAAGCAACTGATTTTTCTTTTGCAACAATCGGAATAGGAGAAATTAGTAAATTCTTTAAATTGAAATGAATGCTTGTTAGAAATTACTTTATATGACAAAGATTATTATTATGACATTTCTAAAAGATTTACATGGGAGTTCTCATAACATTACTATACATGCGCGAGGTTTCTTTTACCTTATACTATAACGCTCAGGCTCTGCCATCGTTGCACCACGACCGGCCCAGCCAACATGATACACCAGACTGCTCGCTAGCAACAACTTACTGCTACACAGTTCCTACTACATACAACACTGCTCTTTGGTCTCAGATTCTCTTATAGCTTACATATCGCAGGCAGTGCATACCTCTTACATAACCCTCCACTGGGGGGAGGGGGGGGGGGGCAAAAATTTGGCAGCGATGGTGAGTCAATTGGACTTGCCATGAGCAACAAATTTTTCTAAAACCTACTTAATTAACTAAGTTGACAGTCACAGAGTAGGAATATGTGAAGTCGTATGTGACTTAGCTTTCTGGTAGATTTTACATGACGCTAAAACTCGTCGAATACGTTTCTCCATGTTGGCAAAATAACAGTTCTGTCTCAGTATAAGAAAACATTTTCTGGTTCCGTAATGTGCGTAACTTAAATGAATATACGAAATTAATTTGTTAACCAGTTCGTCAGGAATGCATAGTAACCAGTTGTTGCTGTCAGGGTGAGAGCGACGAAACAGAATATTATTGCATACAGTGTAATGGTTTCTGATGGTAACATTATTCCTATCTTGCCAAAGGTGTTTAATTTCTTTCCACGCGTTGTCTTTACTCTGCTCTTGTGCTATGTCTTGTAATGACGACGAAATGAAATTTTCAAATGCATCTCATTGGATATACATGACGCTGAAATTTGCTTTGCAGATGTTGGTTGCGATGTCTTGCTGATTGTTGCTGAGAGAACGGGATAGTGCGTCTGCTACAATATTTTGTGTACCGGGAATGTGAACAATTATAATATTTAATTCCTGTAAATAAAGTTTCCATCTGCTTAATGTGTCGTGTGTAAATTTTGCGGAAAGTAAAAACTGTATAGCTCTATGATCTGTGTAAACGGTAGTGTGTCTTCCATAAAGATAATGCCGAAATCTCGTAAATGCCCATACAACACATAATGTTTCAAGTTCTGTGACAGAATAATTGCGTTGAGCAGGTGACAGAATGCGACTCGCAAAGGCGATGTTTTTAATTACTGTAGTGCCATCTTCTTCAATTTCCTGAAAAATGTGTACGCCTAAAGCGGTGTTAGAACTCGGTGGCAATGGAAAAATTTCTAGTAAGATCTGGATGTGATAAAAGTGGTGCATTCAACAAAGCTTCTTTCAGGTTCACAAATTCAGAATGTGCTTGGCTATCCCAGGACCAAATAGTGTTTTACCCGTCAATTGACATAATCTAGGGGTGTCTAAAGCAGAGTAATGAATAAATTTACGAAAAAAGTTAATTAAACCCAAAAAGCTGCGTAGTTGTTTCTTCGTCGTAGGAACAGTAATGTCACGTAAAGCTTGAAGTTTTTCCGGGTCAGGCGCAATGCCTTCTGCTGAAATTACATGTCCAAGAAATTTTATAGAAGTTTTGCCAAAGTGCGATTTACTGAGATTAACTGTGAGTCCTTGTGCACAAAAGTTCGTAACAGTTGTTCAAGAATCAGATTGTGTTCAGACCAGTTAGCTTCTGCAATAAGAATGTTGTCTACATACGTTGTGATAATGTCTTTCATGCAAAAGTGTGTGTCGGATGTCGTCAAAAGTAATAACATTTTCGTGAACAAGATTCTGCGTATCAAAAGTATTGCTTGCGTTACTGGAAGATGCAACCTGTACTGTATCTAGTCAAATTCTTTCTGACGTGCTATTATTTTCGGGATGATGCTGTGGCATTTCCACTATTTGTACTGTTCTGTTATTTCTTCCTGACGTATTACGCTCGGGACGATATCTACTGTCTGGTTCATTCATGATAATATGTTGTTGCGGATGATTTTGCTGCTGGTAAGACCGACTGTTATTAAACGTACGCTGAAAATTGTGCTCATTATTTTTACGTCTGTCATGATAGTCATTGCTATATGGCGCGTTGCGATAGGAATTAAAATGATGTGTTTTCTGTACGTAGTGATTTCCTTGTTGCGGTGCGTTGCTATTTGGTGGAGCCGACGCTATACGCGTAGGCGGCGAAACATTAAAGCTTGGTTGACCTTGCAGACTACATTGTTAGTTAGGTATGCTAACCGGCTGGTTTTGTTGCTGTTGTGGGGAAAAATCTCTATTGTTACCAAAATGCGTTTGCTGTTGCTGATAATTTTACACATACTGATGATTAAATTTTTGTCTGGTATTGAAGTTCTCGTGGTTGTCATTTCTGGAGCGTCTAATGAAAACTGTCACTTTCGGTAAAACTTGTCGTATCAGGTTTTCTTTACTAATTCCTAATTATAGATAGGTCGATAGTTGAAGAGCTGTTTTGATAGATATAAAGGATAGTAGAAGAGAAGGCAGCAGTGCAGGAAACTAAAGATGAAATAACACTACTACGGCTCGGGGCCCTGTGCACGCTACAGCACATATTCATTGATGCGTAATGAATCCCCTGAGGTCAATTACGCGCTGTAAATAAATTTTAGTTTCTGCGTTACAGGCAATGCCGGTGAAAATTCAAAAGCAAATTGTTGTATCCATGCCAATTCTGGTTTCTGCACTACAGGCCAAGCTGATGAAAATACAAAAAACAAATTGTCGTATCCAGTCCAAAGGATGTATTTGTGTTCTTCTATTTTAAATACCTTAGATTTCTTACGGATAAAAATTGCTTATAATCAACGTTATCGTCTCTGAATCTGTGAACAGGTTCAGGTTTGTGTAACAATCTGTTTGTGTGTGACGGTTCAGAGTCTAAGTCATGTACTCTCTGTAAATTATTTAAGTTATACTGGCTGTGTGAGTCTGACAAATGTTCGCAAAGTGGCGTACGCTGTGATGTGTTAAAGGCTGAAACATTTTTCATCTCTGTCACTTCTTGCTGTAAAGTTGACAATTTTCTACGTAATGTATTATTGGACGAATCTATCTCACTGATCGTCTGCTGTAAATTTTGGAATTGGGGTGTTAGATTAAACGAAACCGGTGACGTATCGTCTGATTTGGTGTCATTATTACTTTAGATAACATCAATACGACTGGCCAATTCATCATATTTTTCAGTCAGTATTTTTACCTGATCATCGTTTTTAGTATCGCAAGCATTAATTTGTTCTTGTATTTTACGTGTGGTTTTGTTTAATTTCTTAACGTCTGCTTTGATGGCATCGGGATCCTGTATTAGTTCTAATTGTTCAAGTCTGTCGGTCACTGTCTGAAAGTCTACTGTGTGTGTGTGTCTGTTTTTGTTTTAAGATCAGAGATTTCGTCATGTAATTCGGTGTTCAACTGTTTGATAGCATTAATTTCGTCTGATACTGTAGCAATATTGTTGTCTACGTATGTTTTTGCTTTCGTAAACAATTTACGCTTATCTTCCTGTCTTTGTGCAGTAATTGTTTCCATGACTTGTTGCTTTACTTTATTCTGTTCCTGTATAAATTTACGGTAACGCGTTTCACTGCTTTGTAAGTGGTGATTAAAACGTTCGTCAATTTGGCTGTTCTGTTGGTCAAATTTCGCGTCTACTTTCGCATCCAGTGTACGTGAAAGTTTTGCTGACATTAATTTAAACTCGTCGCGTAACTGTGTTGCGTTTTCAGAGCATTGTTTAGCGACTGCACTAATTTCATCTCTAAGTAATTGCGTTGTAGCTGCTTGCGTATTCCTTAATTCTTGTGCTACAGATCTAATTTCTTCACTACTGTTCCTAGCACAAGCCTTAATTTCCTCACGTAATTGTTCTTTAGTATCATGACATTGCGCGGCAACGGCTGCAATCTGTTCACTAAGTTGTTTGTTCTGTTCATTTAGGTTGTCGTGTTTTGCTTTCAACTGTTTGAAATTTTCATTAAGGTTGTCTTGTTTTTCATTCAACTGTTTAAAATTTTCATTAAGGTTGTCTTGTTTTTCATTAAGTTGTTTGTTCGATTCATTAAGTCGTTTGAAATTGTCGTCTTGTTCTTTCTTAGACTGTAGCAATACTGCCATAATTCGATCCAAGCCAAAATTAGCGACTCTATTTTCTATGCTGTGTGATGGTGTATCTACATGTGTCGCATTTTGTGTAACCATTTGGTTATTCTGTGATTCTTGAAAATGTTTGCCAATCGGATGTGCACTGTTGGTCACTACACCGGAATTAAATAAATCCGACGTATTCCGACTACACTGTTCATCTTCGTGAGAAAAATTTATCTGTTCATTACGTAAATTTTGCAAACCGGGTGTGTCAAACTGGGCAGCGTTCATTGTATCAGAACGTGCCGCGTCATCAATTGTCGTTAAATTAACAGAGGACACAATTGAATTTGTTTGCTCATCATTAGCATTAAAATCATTACTAGTGGTCGGTACGCACTGATTGTCTGTAAATGGAGGATTATCATTGTTACACTGAGTGTCGCAAGTATTATCGGTCAAATTATTCGAGTCGTCTATTTCACTCATTGCACATCGCGATGTACTGTTAACAGTTTATCGCGGCATTTTCACTAATCAAAATTAAGCACAAAATGAAACAAAGACAAAGCAAAAATGGAACAAACACAATTACAACAAAGAGCAATAAATTGCCGATGATCTGTGAACGAAAGAGTGACAAATTAGTAAATGCGTTGCGCCAGATGCAAACTACATTTAAGTAAATAAGAGCAGATATATGACTACTTCTCAGAGATTCACAAAGAAATACGATCCTGGCCGGTTGTCGCCAAGTGTAGCCTCCCCACAAAATATTATAAATAATAATAATAATGATATGATTCTAATTTTTTTAGTGTAACGTCCCCACAAAATTTTTTAATATGTAACCTCCCTACAAAATAAATAATAATAATAATAATATGAGTATGATTCTAATTTTTGTGTAACCCAGAACTAAATTGGTTCCCATTTATAATCTCCGTACAGAAATGCATTCACATTTAATGTCCCCACAAAATTCTTTTCTCATTTAATGTAAGCTCGAAACAGAAAAATTCCTAAACCTCGTAATAAAAAAAAATAAATTCAGTAATCTGGTAAATTTTGGACGACAGCAGTGCTGCGTCATGGCCCTGTAAGATCATTCTGAATAAAAAGCAAAAATTCTTACCTCGATAAAGTGGGCAACTCTCTGCTCTTACAATACCTTTTTCCGGCACAGCTCTGTGCAATGCTGGCCTATACATTTGTGATTTATGAAAGGAAGCAACTGATTTTTCTTTTCCAACAATCGGAATGATCATGGATTGGAGAAATTAGTAAATTCTTTAAATTGAAATGAATGCTTGTTAGAAATTACTTTATATGACAAAGATTATTATTAGGACATTTTTAAAAGATTTACATGGGAGTTCACATAACATTACTAGATATGCGTGAGGCTGCTTTTACCTTATACTATAACGCTCAGGCTCCGCCATCGTTGCACCACGACCGGCCCAGCCAACATGATAACAATGTTCCAACCACAGGCAACTCCAAATTAAAGAAGACTGGTCACAAAAAATACTAAAATCACACACACATACAAACAAAACCTACTGCAGACAATAAAATATTCAGAAGCAAATCTAATGCAAAATTCTATACAAAGAAACGACAAATACACAATATTCAATCGAAAAGAACCAACAAACTTCAAACGAAAAATGACAGCTCTGAAACCGAAAACAAAGAAATAATCAATAACTGTCAAAACTAGATACCATTCAACTGAGCCATTACCACAAACCATTACCATCCACAACAAGAGACTACCACCGCCAACAACAAGACACCCCTAAAAAACAATCCATTTCAAAAAGAAAAAAACAATTTTAAAAAACAAAATTATAAATATGATCACTACTCATTTCTCTCACAACAATTTCAGCTGCGTTCTTAAGCTCCTGCCTAACTTGACACTCGGAAATCGCGGCACATAGGGAAAGAATAACCATAATTGTGAGAACCAAGATCATAAATTTGATCGCTACTCGTTTCCCTCGTAACAATTTAAGCTGTGCTCTTTGATTGCTTCTTAAACAAACCCTAGTAAATCATGACGTATTGTATCTGGGATAAACAGCGTAGCAGTACCGTTTACTGGGACAGCCATGGATAACATTTAACAACAGCCACTCATATCCCTCGCATTGTAAACTCATGATGCCACACAGGAAGTCACTGGTCAAAGTCGACGAGTGTTATCGAACCGTGCGCTTGACCCTTTCTCACTCGCAATTAATACGTCATCGAAGATCGAAGATTTCTCGTCAACACATGTTTGTATAAGCTTTCGAAATGGTTTAGTTCTCGTTTACAGAAAGAACAACAGCAAAAAACACACTTTTAAACACATGGAAACTTTGTGTTTTCTAGCCAGATCTACGAAATAACTAAATTAGTGAATATTTCTCATCACATCACGAATCAATTATTCAAAAATAGTCTTAGTCGCATTTATTATTATTATTCCGCCAACCGGTTTCAACCCGACTTAGGGGTCATCTTCTGGTGGTGTCACACCTGTCTACATAACGGCAGGAAACTATAGTCGACCAATGGTGTAAATGCCCAGAAGATGACCCCGACGTCGAGTTGAAACCGGTTGGCGGTATAATAATAATAATAAATGTGATTAAGACTGTTTTGAATAATTGATTAATCACACTGATCGCTGCTTCATCTCTACAACAATGTTGTCCAAAAAAACATCACGAATCCATAACGTGAAGCAAAGAAGGACAGAGTTCACCTAAAATTACGAAATTCATCGTCGTATGCTATCTCCTCCATGGCTCAACCAACGAAAATGTGAAATGTGTTTTATTCATTTCATAACGTACACAATTTCAGAAAATTTGTCTGATGTTCAGTAGACATGTCAAAGTTACAATTTGTTTATTTAAATTTTGTCAGACTTACAATAATACTTTGGGGAGAGTTTACTTACTGGAAATTTGTCAGACTTACAGTATTTACATCTACTATAACTATCATAAATGTTTATTCCATTTTAGGGATCCAGCTCCAAGAATCACTTCGCCCTTCATGAAATCTTCCACAGAGTAGTAGCGTCGTTTAATTAGAAAATCATGTAACTTGCTTTTTAAAATATCTATCTTCATATTCATTATCACACACCCTTTCATTGTGTTGTGAATTTTCATGGTTATATACTGAGGAGTCTGAGCACACAGTTTTTAGCGATGAGAGATGAGCATAAAGTTCTCTTTATGTCTTGTGTCATATGAGTGTTCAAAATGATTTTTTAATAGATCAGCTATGCTCCATAGGAAACGAACCACCTCAGAGATGTATAAAGAGAGGACAGTTAATATTTTTAGGTCTTTAAATAATGGTCGACATGATGCCCTCGGCTGAATTACCGATTCAAAGTAGCTATAATATGCTATTTTCCTGGTGGCCAATCAGTGGCACAGGCTAAAATTTCCAATGCAAGGCTGTTTAATTTATTTGCTAGATATTCTATATGAGAATTCCAACTGGAAGTTCTGTTTTAAGTTTATTCCCAGGAACCTGACTGAGTCAAGTTCTTCCATTTTTTGATTGTTTTGAGTGACACAGATTTCTTCAGTTTTTGGATGTTTCATTTTAAAACTCATCATGTGTGTTTTTGAAATGTTTAGCCTTAAGCCATTTTGACTGAACCATGTTTCCAGGTTACTTAACGTGTTCATGACACTCTGTGGTATATTGTCAGAATTTTCATTTTCAATTAGGGCAGAAGTATCACCTGCAAACAAAGTTAAATGAGTATTTATATTGAGAGACAAGTCATTTACGTAGAACAGGAATAAAATGGGTTCAAGGATTGAGCCTTGAGGAACACCTTGTGACACATTTTTCCACTCAGAGAAGTGATCTGCTCCATTTGATGTGATTACTACCCTCTGTTTCTTCTCCAAGAGATATGATTGAAACTAACTGACTACTAACACAACAACATATTTAAGTAACGAGATAATACCTATCTTATCTTACTGTGGGCTAAATATCATTCTTACTTCGGACAGAAGGAAAGTTGTCGACGATAAACGACGGTAGAGGTAGCGAATCTTCCAGGTATACTACGAACTTATTCCGGAGAATGCTAAGATTTTACACATTCTATGTTCTTTTTGTTACTTCGACTGTAGTGTGATAATGACCTCCTCTCCCTGACATATTTGTTATGTTGAGAGATTGATCTGTAGCGCAGCCCGGGGTCTAGGTTAGGTTATGAGGTGATAATTTGCGATTACTCAAAGGAGCCTACATTACTCTAGTTGCATGATGTACAACTAACTACGGTAGCCTACAATTTGTTCTTCATCCATTTCCTCAACAGTTGCAGCAAAATTTTCTCATTAAGGATCTCATATACGCTCAACTTCTTATCTCCTAAATTATGGCACAAGCTGTTCAGTAATAGATTTCTCATGTAGAGCAATTTCTGTTCCTCACTTTACTAATGATAGCAAACGTTAACAAAGGAAGTCATTTGGTCGTTGGACAGACTTTTAAAACGTCTTTAGAAAGTGGGCGTTTCTAAACTGGTTATATGATAACAATACACACCATTCCTTTCGTCTTGCACTTCTCACAAAAATCATAAATAAATGTAAATAGATTGTCTTTACAAGCAAAGATGATAATTTGCAAAGCAGTCTTCGGATGGTCTTTTTTTATATGGAAAGAGTAAGTGTAAAACGACACTCACTGTGTCATCCTTGTATCAGTATAAAGTCTAAGCTGCTACCAAAGAGCACCAATATTATCTGTTAAACTCAGTAACTACGTTGACTGACGACTTAGTATCCCCAGCGCCAAATATAGCTATACCGCAATGTTAGGATTAATACATTGCAAAACACAATACAAAAGGCTCACCTTTACCAACTTGTCCTAAGATAAAAATTTGTTTGTCTCGATTCAACACATTAAAATCTTCAGCTACGTCACCTGTGACTTTGTCCATTTCGTAGCGTATGCGAAGACACGTATCCGTGGAAATGACGTTATTGTTCATCAGATTACTGCCGATTGTTGCATGAAGCGCGTACGCTATTCGATACAGAGGAGGGGCGCCCGCAGGGGGGGGGGGGGGGGAGCAGTGGGGGCAGTTGCCCCTAATGAGAATTTATTCAGTTTACGAATAGAAAAAATACCTGTAACTTCAGGACTCAGTTATGTATGATTTAAAATGCCTGTAAAATTACCACTAAAATAGCCGGAAAATATCGATAAAATGACGTAAAATGATATAAAACATATGTAAACAGAATTACAGGATGAACTAGAGCAATGAAAAACTTTAAAGGAGAATCGAACTAAAATTAAAAAAGGTGATAAATTTAAAAATTGTGTGTTTTTCTTTAAGAAATCTCGTTCGTTGAAGATGTGCAAAATTGTTATATATCGGTCTTACAGCTATTGCCTACGAAGTATCTTTATTTTTATTTCTACACCCACTCGTGGTAGAAATTGACAACAGCAAGCGAGGCAACAATGGGAATAATCAGATGAACCAGCAGTTTATTGTTAACTTTTACAACATTCTTGAGCAACATTTAAGCGTTTTTCCTGAAGGCACGACCATTGATCGTTCTTTACATATTAAAAGAATCAGTTGCGTTATAAGGGGACGTTAAACACAAACGTAAAAAAATGATATCTTCCTTGAAAACTAATCTACGATACAGTATCTATATGACGTAAAATACAAAATTAAAGATAGATATCTACAGCCGGAATATTCGAGATTTTAGTAACTGTAAACAATGCATATCTGATAAGGAAAGACCGTTTACATGTTAACAAACTCTGGGCATTACTAATAAGCTATAATAAAATGAAGCGAATCTGCCGATCGACAAACTACTACATGTATACGTGGTCCCATTAAGAATCGTCCCATGGTGAGAGTTCCATCTCGAAAATGTTGACTTGTAGGGTACTAAAATGTCACCCTCTCTGTTCCCACCTCACTAGGTACAAACCTCTTCATAAACCTCAACTGGCAACACAATACAGTGGCACAACAAAGCACACTCGGCAAAATTTTGTTCTTTCAAATTTCAAGTAATGGTTAACAATTGTCAGACGCTAATTTAAATTATCGTATTGTATTATGTTCCTTTTCGTTTGCTGAAGAAGTGTCCGAGGGTACTGTGTGGCCACTAATATCGCTACTTGTCTGTAGAAGTAGGCAATATTCGTCATTGGAACTACTGTCAACGAACGTGATTTAGCAGGGTGTGGCGTGAGCTACCTTCATTTCCGGAACGTTCTAGATGAGTCTTGCTATGTTCTAATAAGAACATATCGCATATATATTTCCACATCCATCGCAAGAAACCGCTCCAAACGATCGCGCGAAACTCAAAAGTCGCTGGCTTGCGGTCTAATGGACACCGCGCTGTTTCATTGTTGAACCAAAACCTCTCCCTCCCTCCCGCCACTGTGATACGATTTCAGCTTCTGTTCTTTAGTCATCGCTCAGCTCGCTTCGCTTTAAGGGTTGTGTAAATTCATTGTGAGTTGTAAGTGGACAGTGGTGCATGATTGTGGTTTGCATAGACTTTTGTGCGTTGTGAATGTAAAAGCGCAGTGTATACAATAGCAAAATGACCGATATACGTAAGTTTTTTGTACCTCATAAGCGAATGAAAACTACAAATGAAAGTGGAGGTGTCGAAGAAGATACTGTCTATGAAGAGGTATCACAGGAAAAGGGTGAGTCAAACGCAACCACCACTATTAAAAATTCCAGTAGTTGTGCTGATGGAGAAAGTAAAGACGAAGCCAGTACCTCTGCTGGCTTCAAGTGCGTTGATGAAGAGGGTAGTAGTATCCTGGTCAGTATTCCCGATGTCGGAAATTACATTGAAAAAAAAAAAAAAGGATATTGACAATTGTCTACAGTAGAAGATTTTATTGAATCCATGGCAACCTGAAAAAAGTTATAATTTTAAGAATGACATAGACAGCACAAGAAGGACATTTCGACCAGACTGGCTGTCATTATATCCGTGGCTGGTCTATTCTAAAGCAGTTGAAGGTGCCCTCTGCAAGTTTTGTGTGCTTTTCCGCCCACGCATAACGCATGGTAGTCATTATGGCGCATTCATGAGCCGCCCATTCACAAATTTCAAAAAGTTCCATGAATGTTCAAAAATGGATATGAATTCCGAGTGGCATAAAGATGCAATAGAAAAGTCAAATAATTTCATTAGTGTTGTGTTACGTAAATTATTCATTTTTTTTAAACGTACAGTTTTGTTTGAAATGAACAGACAGTAAAATCAAAGTATTGTTATTGTGTCGACTAATAAAAAGGAGAAGAAAAACCAAATAATTTGGGATCATCATCCAATTAAATTAAGAAGAGGGGAGGATGGAGCTTTCTAAACGTTGTTTGAAGGGAAGGATGACAAGATATCCTTCAGTTACTTCCGAATGTCGATTTTTAATAGCAGGAAAACAAGTATTTCAGAGAGAAAAAGCTTAGGACAGGACCAAACGAAAATGGCGGCAAAATGTACAGTCTGCTAATGTAAAAACAGGTTTTACTATAGTTATAATGTTAGTTCTTTATGTTCATAACTCTGGCATGGTACTAAAAGTGCGTCAGTATTTCTAAACTGCATATAAGGGGAATACATCTGGCTTACCATGAAACGACAAATGCTCTTCAGAGAACAATAGTAATTCAGTAAGCATATTAGAATGCGTAGGCCTATTCCAAAATAGAGCTGTATCACATGAAAGAATCGTTCTTAGTTAGTACACTACGCAGCTGCAGAACACTATTGTTAAGTGCCTAAAAGAAGCTTTCACAGTAATGTAAGTGAATTTGACCAGTGAATTTTACACAGTTCAGTGTAGTGAACCGTTTTTTTCCGGACTGTTAATTTAAATCCAACTGCGTTCACTGCATGAGCAGTGTTTTTAAGCGCTTAAACAGATATTAGTGGTAAGAAAACAATTTATTGGCAGAATACGGTTCAGAAACATAAAATATGGGAATATATACAGGGTGAGTCACCTAACATTACCGCTGGATATATTTCGTAAACCACATCAAATACTGACGAATCGATTCCACAGACCGAACGTGAGGAGAGGGGCTAGTGTAATTGGTTAATACAAACCATAAAAAAATGCACGGAAGTATGTTTTTTAACACAAACCTATGTTTTTTTAAATGGAACCCCGTTAGTTTTGTTAGCACATCTGAACATATAAACAAATACGTAATCAGTGCCGTTTGTTGCATTGTAAAATGTTAATTACATCCGGAGATATTGTAACCTAAAGTCGACGCTTGAGTACCACTCCTCCGCTGTTCGATCGTGTGTATCGGAGAGCACCGAATTACGTAGGGATCCAAAGGGAACGGTGATTGACCGTAGGTACAGAAGAGACTGGAACAATACATTACGTCCACATGCTAACACCTTTTTATTGGTCTTTTTCACTGACGCACATGTACATTACCATGAGGGGTGAGGTACACGTACACACGCGGCTTCCGTTTTCATTTACGGAGTGGAATAGAGTGTGTCCCGACATGTCAGGCCAATAGATGTTCAATGTGGTGGCCATCATTTGCTGCACACAATTGCAATCTCTGGCGTAATGAATGTCGTACACGCCGCAGTACATCTGGTGTAATGTCGCCGCAGGCTGCCACAATACGTTATTTCATATCCTCTGGGGTTGTAGGCACATCACGGTACACATTCTCCTTTAACATACCCCACAGAAAGAAGTCCAGAGGTGTAAGATCAGGAGAGCGGGCTGGCCAATTTATGCGTCCTCCACGTCCTATGAAACGCCCGTCGAACATCCTGTCAAGGGTCAGCCTAGTGTTAATTGCGGAATGTGCAGGTGCACCATCATGCTGATACTACATACGTCGACGCGTTTCCAGTGGGACATTTTCGAGCAACGTTGGCAGATCATTCTGTAGAAACGCGATGTATGTTGCAGCTGTTTGGGCCCCTGCAATGAAGTGAGGACCAATGAGGTGGTCGCCAATGATTCCCCACCATACATTTACAGTCCACGGTCGCTGTCGCTCTACCTGTCTGAGCCAGCGAGGATTGTCCACGGACCAGTAATGCATGTTCCGTAGATTCACTGCCCCGTGGTTTGTGAAACCCGCTTCATCGGTAAACAGGTAGAACTGCAACGCATTCTCTGTTAATGCCCATTGACAGAATTGCAGCGCGACTGCTACGGTCGCAGGTTCGAATCCTGCCTCGGGCATGGATGTGTGTGATGTCCTTAGGTTACTTAGCTTTAAGTAGTTCTAAGTTCTAGGGGACTGATGACCACAGATATTAAGTCCCATAGTGCTCAGAGCCATTTGAACCATTTTGAACAGAATTGCACTCGATGATTAAAGTCATCACCGTGTAATTGCTGATGTAGCGTCACATGAAACGGGTGAAAGCGGTGACGATGCAGTATGTGCATGACACTACTTTGACTCAGTCCACCGGCTCTCGCAATGTCCCGTGTACTCATGTGTGGGTTCATGGCAACAGCAGCTAACACACCAACTGCAACCGCTTCTCCTGTGACGGGCCTGTTACGGACCCGTTTGCGTGCTACGACCATACCTGTTGCATACAGTTGGCGGTAGATGTTTTGCAATGTGCGGCACGTTGGATGCTCTCTGTCCGGGTACCGTTCTGCATACACCCTGCAGGCTTCAGCTGCATTTCGTCGACACTCGCCATACATGAGTATCATCTCCGCCTTTTCAGAGTTCGAATACACCATGGTCACAGTTCCTACATCACTAGACTATCACAGACGTCTGGTAACACGGTGTACTACAGTTGGTCTGCGTGCGGAGACGAATGCAGAATAACAATAGCAGCAAGCGCTACATGCGGACACTGCGACAGCTAGACCAAACCACAACAGTGCACTACAGCCACACTCGTAAACACGGTCGTCATCGTAAACATGTCCCTGCAGGTACTGCTCGCCGACCGTGGCCCGTGTTTGTTACAACACGCAACTGAACGTCGGAGGTTTCAAGCGTCAACTTTAGGTTACAATATCTCCGGATGTAATTAACATTTCACAATGCAACAAACGGCACTGATTACGTATTTGTTTATATGTTCAGATGTGCTAACAAAACTAACGTGGTTCCATTTAAAAAAAAACGTAGGTTTGTGTTAAAAAACATACTTCCGTGTGTTTTTGTATGGTTTGTATTAAACAATTACACTGGCCCCTCTCCTCACGTTCGGTCTGTGGAATCGGTTCGTCAGTATTTGATGTGGTTTACGAAATATATCCAGCGGTAACGTTAGGTGACTCACCTTTTATATATATATATATATATATATATATATATATATATATATATATATATATATATATATATGTGTGTGTGTGTGTGTGTGTGTGTGTGTGTGGTGAAAATTTTTTACCCCTACTGAGACAAAAACCTGCGGGCGCCCCTGATACAGAGAGAGGGAAATATAATACGTTCTCCTTCGTAGCTCGCCACGTCGGGTCATCCACTTCCGCTGGACGCATAAGTGTAAGGCAACGAATACTTTCAGATTAATGAGTGCGATATCCCTACAGGCATCCACGGCGTTGTTATTGTTATGGTCTTCAGTCTATAGATATGTCTGATCCAAGTCCCCACGCTAGCGTGCACTGTGCAAGCCTCCTCAGCTCTGCGCAACTACTGCACCATACGTCCATTTGAACCTCATCGCTGTGTCCAAGCCTTGGTCTCCCTCTATAATAGGTAACCTCCGTATTTCCGTCCGTTACCAAATGAACTATTCGGTGAACCCTCGGGATCTGTGCTATTAAGTGATCCCTCCTTTCAGTCACGCTGTGCCATGAATTTCTTTCCTCCCCAGTTGGATTCAGTACCTCCACATTAGTTATTTAGTCTACCCCTCTAATCTTGAGCATTATTCTGTAGCATCACAGTTCAAAACTTTTCTGTTCTTGTGAGGACTGTAAGTCGTCCACGTTTCACTTCCATGCAAGGTTACACTCTTGAAAAATGCCCTCAGAAAAGCCGTCCTAATACGTAACTTAATATTAAATGTTAAAAAACTCGTCATTTGCGAAAATATCTTTTCTTACTGTCGTGAGACTATGTTTTATACCCTCTCGACTTCCGCGGTTATCAGTTATTTCGCAACCTAAATAGCGAAGCTCATCTACTGCTTTATGTGTTTGATTTCCTAATGTGATTCCCTCAGCATAGCCTGACTTAATTCCGCGACATTCCATTAACCTCGTTTTCTTTTGTTGATATTGCTCGTACAACGTCCTTTCAAGACACTACACATTCTGATCAACTCTTGTCATAGATCCTTCGCTGTCCCTGACATAAGGTAAATGGGTTGGGCATACCCAGAGTCTGTTTCTTCTCACTGATATTTAACTCTATTTCCAAGCTTCTCCTTCGCTTTCTTTCCTGGTTACTCAATGTAAATATTGAATTACGTGGGGGATAGACTACAATCCTGTCGCTCCGTTTTCCCTTCTCAAATAACGCTTCACTCCAATACTTTTCGACTCACCCGCTCAACAGTAGCGCTATTTACACGTGAGTTTTAATACTTATTCAAGAATATTCTGCGCTGCTAATTGAACTAATGGCGAAACCATGACATTCAGTAAAATAACTAAGAAAGGGTCAAAAAACTCGCACGCCAACCAGCGTAGATTCCTAAAACATCGAACATGTGAAACGCAACCCGCTCTTTCCTCACATGGCATCCTAACAGCAACAGATCAAGGCAGTCAAGTGTATGCACTATTTCTTGACTTCTATATTTGTATACGTGACTTCCGGTGTCCCCCAGTGAAGTATATTGGGACCCCTCGCTGTTCATGACGTATTTAATGACCTCGCAGAAAATATTAACAGCATCTTCAGACTTTCCGCAGATGATACTGTTATCTGTAATAAGGTATTGCATTTAAAAAGCTGCACCAGTATCTAGTCGGATCCTGATAAGATTTCAGAGTTGTGCAAGGCTGACTGGCAACTTATTTTAAATGTGCATAAATGTGCACTTCACGAAAGGAAAAAACTTACCCTAGTATCCTAAGATTTTCTGGGCGGGAAGGCGTGCCGGCCCCCATCACGAATCAACCCAGCGGATTAGTGTCGAGGTCCGGTGTGCCGGCCAGCCTGTGGATGGTTTTCAAGGCGGTTTTCCATCAGCCTCGGCGAATGTGGGCTGGTTAAACTATATCGGCGACTGCTGCGCAAACACTGTCTCCACACACGCGTACACCATAATTACTCTACCACGCAAACATTTGGGGTTACACTCATTTGGTGTGAGACGTTCTCCGGGGGGTCCATTGGGGGCCGAACCGCCTTGGGGTTCTGTGTGGGGCGGCGGTGGGGTGAGTGGACTCCTGAAGACGGTTATGGGGTTGTGGACCACTGAGGGCTCTGGCGGGAACGAAGCCTCTGCGTCATTCCTAGGTCCCCAGTTCAATACAATACAATAAAATCTTATGATTACAAATGAGTCAGAATTGGAATCAGTAAATTGATAAAAGTATCTGGGTGCAAGGTCTCGTATAGTCATGAAATTGAACCATTACATAGGCTCAGTCGTAGCTGGAGCAGGTGGCAGACTTCGCTTCACTAGCAGAACGCGAGAAAAATGCCATCGATCTATGTGTGTGGGACCCGTACTGAGCAGGACTAATAGTGAGTACTGAACGTATAGAAATAAGGGCAGCATGACTGGTCACAGGTTTGTTTGATCCGTGGGAGAGTGTAATGAACACTGGCAGACGCTTGAAGATAGACGCAAACTAACTCACGCTCCATATGTGAATGGAATAGACACAAGCCCTACTATTTGGTACAGTGGGAAGTACCCTGTGTCATTCACTTCAAAGTACTTTTCCGATCGCAGCTGTACATTTTTCCTCCTTGGAGTTGTACATTGCCAGCGTCCCAGAACACTGTGTGTTTGAGTGGTACAGCGAGTATGTTTCAGATACGCATGTGGGTATGTTGACTACAAACAAAAGTGAATTAAATGTGAGAATATGATATGATTTTAAAAGTCAGCACAAATAACAAATTGTTAAATATTCACAAATGTGACACGAAAACAGTGTGTTCTTTGACCGTGGGTGATGGTGATACGGTATGACGAAATGCCCCGATGTTTTCTGGGAGTGAATCGTCAAAATTCGAACTTCTTTTTATGATTACAAAGGTATTTGAGTTCTACTGCCTTACCATCAGTTGAACTTTTCTTTCCTGTTAGTCTGTACTTTCTTCCTATGACGATCTTGTTTTTTCATGTACTGTACTCTAAAATGTGTATCCATTGCTGTCCTGATTATTTACAGATCCCTTCATTAATTTCGAAACTTCTAGATTAGGTCGTATATACTTCATTTCTTACGTTACTCGTTATGTTTTTTTTGTGTGTGTTATAGCAGATGTTACACTCACAGATGTTTCAGTTTAGGCTGTCGAATCGTCTAGGTATCGATATTTTTGAACATTATCATTTGCTAGGTGAACTTGAAAGAATGAGTAGGGTCTGATTATTGCATTCGTGGCTTAATATTTCCAAACAGGACTTGTATTGTTTCACTGTCAGAAGATATCTGAACTCTTTGTATGAATTGAAAATTACAAGACACACGATTATGTGAGTTTACACTGCGTGACGTGAAATAGTAGTAAAACTGTTCCCTCGCTCCGTCTACTGAAATTCTGGTGCGAAGAACCTCCCAAGTAACAATTCACACTTTACAGACCGAAAGTCGTAACTAAAAAAAAAAAAAAAAAAAAAAAAAAAAAAAAAGAGGTAGCGGGCAAAACAAACGGAGAAAGGGGGTTGGGGGGAGAAGGAATTGGAAGAAGGATAAAAAAGAGGAGGGAAAGGGTTTGAGGGCACCAAAACGGGAAGAGGGTGGAGGTGCATCAAAGGAAGGTGTGACAAAATTCAGATTGGACTGTGATGAACAATAGCTCCACACAGAGTTTCCATAACAAGTTCGCAAAAAAATTAGGTCTGACGGACTGATAATTTAAGAAATCGGTGGAACAAGGCCCTTCAATGTAGGGATTCAAAGAAGGACTTAAATTTTCAATTATTAGATAAATAATATTTAAAATACGAGTATATTATGAACGCATTTGAACGCTTATACATTGTACTGTAAAGTACCAATGTTCATCAAAAGTTCCAATTTTATCAACTTGGTTGGTGTAAACATTATCTGCAACTGCCACCTATATTTATTTATATTCCAGACACGTTTCACCTTTTTACACTCCTGGAAATGGAAAAAAGAACACATTGACACCGGTGTGTCAGACCCACCATACTTGCTCCGGACACTGCGAGAGGGCTGTACAAGCAATGATCACACGCACGGCACAGCGGACACACCAGGAACCGCGGTGTTGGCCGTCGAATGGCGCTAGCTGCGCAGCATTTGTGCACCGCCGCCGTCAGTGTCAGCCAGTTTGCCGTGGCATACGGAGCTCCATCGCAGTCTTTAACACTGGTAGCATGTCGCGACAGCGTGGACGTGAACCGTATGTGCAGCTGACGGACTTTGAGCGAGGGCGTATAGTGGGCATGCTGGAGGCCGGGTGGACGTACCGCCGAATTGCTCAACACGTGGGGCGTGAGGTCTCCACAGTACATCGATGTTGTCGCCAGTGGTCGGCGGAAGGTGCACGTGCCCGTCGACCTGGGACCGGACCGCAGCGACGCACGGATGCACGCCAAGACCGTAGGATCCTACGCAGTGCCGTAGGGGACCGCACCGCCACTTCCCAGCAAATTAGGGACACTGTTGCTCCTGGGGTATCGGCGAGGACCATTCGCAACCGTCTCCATGAAGCTGGGCTACGGTCCCGCACACCGTTAGGCCGTCTTCCGCTCACGCCCCAACATCGTGCAGCCCGCCTCCAGTGGTGTCGCGGCAGGCGTGAATGGAGGGACGAATGGAGACGTGTCGTCTTCAGCGATGAGAGTCGCTTCTGCCTTGGTGCCAATGATGGTCGTATGCGTGTTTGGCGCCGTGCAGGTGAGCGCCACAATCAGGACTGCATACGACCGAGGCACACAGGGCCAACACCCGGCATCATGGTGTGGGGAGCGATCTCCTACACTGGCCGTACACCACTGGTGATCGTCGAGGGGACACTGAATAGTGCACGGTACATCCAAACCGTCATCGAACCCATCGTTCTACCATTCCTAGACCGGCAAGGGAACTTGCTGTTCCAACAGGACAATGCACGTCCGCATGTATCCCGTGCCACCCAACGTGCTCTAGAAGGTGTAAGTCAACTACCCTGGCCAGCAAGATCTCCGGATCTGTCCCCCATTGAGCATGTTTGGGACTGGATGAAGCGTCGTCTCACGCGGTCTGCACGTCCAGCACGAACGCTGGTCCAACTGAGGCGCCAGGTGGAAATGGCATGGCAAGCCGTTCCACAGGACTACATCCAGCATCTCTACGATCGTCTCCATGGGAGAATAGCAGCCTGCATTGCTGCGAAAGGTGGATATACACTGTACTAGCGCCGACATTGTGCATGCTCTGTTGCCTGTGTCTAAGTGCCTGTGGTTCTGTCAGTGTGATCATGTGATGTATCTGACCCCAGGAATGTGTCAATAAAGTTTCCCCTTCCTGGGACAATGAATTCACGGTGTTCTTATTTCAATTTCCAGGAGTGTACATTAAGGAATATTCAGCTGATTCAATCTGGAATAATAAAATTTTATTTTCATATGTGACACTTATAGATTTAAAAAAAATTACGTCATAATTTTTGCATCCGATATCTGCCTTTCCTCTCATTGGGCCATAGTGTAGAGGGTGCACTGACACTTCAATGGTAAATCATCGACATATTTTCACGTCACGATTTTCTCGTCTTGCAGTGTCCACTTTCCGCAGACTAACTGCTGTGGAATACCACTTCTGGTCTGGCACCAAACGCAGATTTTTCGTACGTGAACTGTCGCTCAATGGAAAATTTGCGGGCGAACTGTAAGAGAACGGGCACTAAAGAGAAATATCTTAGCGACAACCTAGGGTTTGTTCCCAGAATGGCAAATTCACTGTGTAGTGACGTGTGCCAAGTTTTGAAACTTACCCGCCCTCTACAAGCTTCTAAAAATGGGTGTACCTGCAAAGATCACCACACTCTTGTCGAATATCCTCGAAAACCGCCCATCAAAGGTAGTCGTCAACGATGCGGATCAGACCCTTTTATGCCAAAAGCGGGAGACCCACAGAGAGCCATCATCTCTCCCCTGCTATACACATTATACACGGCAGACATCCCACTACCCAACAAGTGGAACGAAGGTCCAATAGACAAACCCAAGACTACCTGTCCCTACTAGAAAGCTGGCTCAGCCAATGGAAGATCAAACCTAACGCTGCCAAGGCACAACTCATTCTTTTCAAACATAAACGGGCTCGCACGCCGCAACAGAAATAAGAAGGCTGCAGATTACAACTACGGGGACAAACCATAAAGGCGAAAGATACCGCAAGGTATCTGGGTATTGCCCTCGACAAACATATGTCATGGGAGGCACACGCAAGGGGCATCACGACAAAACCCAAAACAAGACTAAACCTACTCCGCCTACTCAGAGGCAGGACCAACGGAGCTAAAAGGGAAACAATAATCTACACGTACAAAGCTTTTGTTCGCCCCATACTTGAATACGCCACTCCACTATGGATGGCGAACAAAACGGTGACACGGAGGACAATGGCAACAGTAAGAAACATACTAAGAATAGCAGGCCAGATGAACCCCAGGACCCGAAATGGATTAATATACAGAAATGTACAAGTGCACCCCCAAGGAGAAGATGGCTAGAATTAACCGCCAAAATCGGCACCAACAGATTACAGAATAGAACAGGCACAACATAAATTTTACTAAGAAATGACACAGTCCTGAGCTACCCAAAAACAAAACACCCCTATCCGCCTATAGTAATCAAAACAGGCAAGCGGTGGTCTTGCGGTTCTAGGCGCTCAGTCTGGAACCGCGCGACTGCTACGGTCGCAGGTTCGAATCCTGCCTCGGGCATGGATGTGTGTGATGTCCTTAGGTTAGTTAGGTTTAAGTAGTTCTAAGTTCTAGGGGACTGATGACCACAGATGTTAAGTCCCATAGTGCTCAGAGCCATTTGAACCATTTGAAAACAGGCAATAGATGAGAATTCAGCAACAAGCTTCACCAACAATGACGTACAACAGGACATGATAAAAACACCTTCAGGAGGACGAATCAGAAGAGGAAGACGACACTTAAAACAAGAACGAAAATCACGACCACACACTAACCAGACACCAAAGAAGATAAAACAACTAAACACAAGAAACAGAAGATTCAATAAATCCATGCTGAGGTTTTAGGGAGGTTTCCCTCAGCACTCGGGCAAATGCCAGGATCTTTTTACCCTCCCACGCGACAGAAAGCGATGATATACGAGATGAGACTCAGAATAAGATTAGAAAACCCACACCCTCTTTCTCCAAATAAAAAGTGCCACCACAGTATACCTTTATTTAATATAAGGCACCAAAGAGCAACAGGCTCTCCATGTGCCCGCCTCACCCCTTCAGGGTAAGGAATGAAAGATGAAAAAAAAAAAATTCTACCACTGTGTTTTTGTCACAAAAGAAACATTCGTTTTTCAGTGCCTTGCTTTGGCCGTGACAAAAGCGCACATGTTTCCGCAATATCTGCCAACGGATAAAAATCTTCCCACAATGTCGCACAACGCTCGGCAGTGATTAAATCCGTGCACTCAAAAACATTTCACTACTCTGAAACTCGACTCAAGCAAAGATCTTTATTATTTTATAATGCAGGCCGCTTGTGCGAAAATTACGTCACACAGAGTTCTACAGTGATTAAAGCCGTGGGTGCAAAAACATGTTAGTATTCAGAAATTCAACTCAAACAAGGCTCTTTGTATTGCAGACTGTATCTACTAAAATTACAACATCACAAATTTTGTCTTCGTTAACGATTGTAGAATTATTTGTTCATTACTACGAGCAAGCAGAACAAAATGAAATGTTTACCGCATATCTTAGCAATTACTTTCCATTGGTGATTCAATACGCATCCGCGTAATTTTTGCGTTTCATCACTGACGAATACTGTCAAAAAAGAAAAAAAAGTTTTTAATCTCCTGATAAAATTCGCAATTAAAACAAATATTTCAGATAGAATAAGTATTTTCACTTTTCTTTCTCACTTAAGATACAACATGAATTTTAATTTAGATATTCTCAACGCCATTAATTTCCAGTACATGAGAATAATAAACGGACTTCACATTACCACAACCACCAAGTTAAAAAATATGATAATCACAGATATTCCCTTGCGAGAAGTAAACAACTAATGTGTAGCAGAAATATGACATGAATTGGATTAATAAAGTTTGCTTGATGTAGACTCCAACATATTTCTGTTTCTGTACTATCGTTAATAGAATTGAGAAAGAGACCCTCAAATTTACTATTTATAATTAATCTAAGATTTTTCGTACCTTGTGTTATAGTTTTACTATTTTCCTTTGAAAAGATTGAAGGTTGGTTTATTCATGCAATTAGCGAAATATTCGTATTACAGGTTTGAGTTACTGCCTCTCAAATAGAATTTCAGTTTTAATATTAACGTTAGTTTGCTTGACTTTTATGATGACATACTTTTTAGTTATTTTTGCAAAGGCCTTTAAGGAATAATGACTCTCGTAATCAAAACAATTAAAATGTTACTTTGTAGCTTACCGTCGCCGGACAAGGAAACATCAGACTTCGATATTTAAAAGATAGGGGTTGCTGGTCCGAAAGGACACTCACAATAAGAGACCACTATTAAAATGTTAGTTGACGGCATTGTCTTTCGTCAGTTTTCTTCGCGGTATTGCTGCGAAATATTACTACACAAATACAAGTTGTTTGTAACAGAAGCAATTAGATTCGGTATACTGTCATTGTAAATAAAACACCGATATTTTTAATGACTTACATTAACAACGAAATATTTGTACGGTGTCTGGTAGATTAAGTAGAGACGTTGTTCTCAAAACTCTAACAGACGGAACAGAGGAATAATAATTGAAAGTTTTTGTCTTTTGTTTTAGAAATAAAAATTATCTGGGAAATTACCTTTTACGGCTGTCACATGTAAATAAATCAATTCTTTGCCGCTACTCGATGTATTTATTCCATAGAGAATTTTTCTTTTCCCTTGAAAGATCTATTACAAGATGTATTCAACATAGAAATATCCTCTTATTCGTCGCTGGGCTTTTCGGGTAATCCTTCGATTCGTGACTGAAGTCATTTCAGAACAATTGACAGTAAACTGTTATCTTGCACAGGGGTGCAGTAAGATACGTATGGGGTCACGCGTGTGGACGACCTCCTGGTTGAAGTAGATAGCGATTGTCGTACATCTTTCCAAATTAACGACTGTCGTTCCGTAATGAAGAGAGAAAAGAAAAAGGGAAAGGAAGCCCTCAGGTAATCGACCGACAGGCGTGTCATCCTTAGTCATTCAACATCGGTTGAGGTATGGATGAGATAGGTCAGCACATCACATTCCCAGTCATTCATCTACATCTACATGGATACTCTGCAGATCACACTTAAGCGCTTGTTAGGGGGTTCATGGAACCACCTTCACAATAATTCTCTGTTATTCCACTCTCGAACAGCGCACGGAAATAACGAACTCCTATATCTCTCGGTGTCAGTGCTAATTTCCTTTATTTTATATGATCGTTTCTCCCTCTGTAAGTTGGCGTAGACGAAACATTTTCGCATTCGGAGGAGAAAGTTGGCAATTGAAATTTCGTAAGAAGATTCTGCGGCAAAGAAAAACGCCTTTGTTTTAATGGTGTCCATCCCAAATCTTGTATTCCTCCGTGAGGCTCTCTGCTCTGTTTCGCGATAATACAAAACGTGCTGCTCTTCTCTGAATTTTGCGCATGTACTCTGTTAATCCTATCTGGTAGGGATCCCAGACCGCGCTGCAGTATTCCAAACGAGAACGGACAAGCGTAACGTAGGCAGTCTCTTTAGTAGACCTGTTATATTTTCTAAGTGTTCTGCCAATAAAACGATGTCTTTGGTTTGCCTTACCCACATCGTTTTCTGTGTGTTTTTTTCCAATTTAAATTGTTCGTGATTGTATGGATGACCTCATACTTTTCATTATTTTCGGTCAATTGCCAATTTTGCAATACAGATATCTTTTCTAAATCGTTTTGCAATTTGTTTTGTTGTTCTGATGACTTTACAAGACGATAAACGACAGCATCAGCTGTAAACAATCTAAGACGGCTGCTCAGATTGTCTCCTACATAGTTTATACAGATAAGGAACAGCAGAGGGCCATAACACTACCTTGGGGAACGCCAGAAATCACTTATTTTACCTCTCTGACAAGAAACAATGAAAGTGTACCCAGTAAACTAATATACGAACATCGTTTCCTAATTTCATTGTCACATAACTGGGACGATATTCCACAAGCACGCAATTCCACTGCAAGCCGCTTGTGTGGTACAGTGTCGAAAGCCTTTAGGAACTCTAGAAATACGGAATCAATCTGAAATCCCTTATCACTAGTACTCAACACTATGTGTAAAGAGGTAGTCGTGTTTCACAAGAACGACGTTTTCTAAATCATTGTCGCGCGGGGTAGCCGCGCGGTCTAGGGCGCCTTGTCACAGTCCGTGCGGCTCCCCCCGTCAGAGGTTCGGGTCCTCCCTCGGGCATGGGTGTCTGTGTCGCTCTTAGCGTAAGTTAGCGTAAGTTAGTTTAAGTTAGATTAAGTAGTGTGTAGACTTACGGACCGATGATCTCAGCAGGTTGGTCGCATAAGACCTTACCACAAATTTCCAATTTTTCTAAATCCGTGATGACTGTGTGTCAATAAACCGTTCTCGTTTATTCAAAGTGCGAGCGAGGATTTCACAACGAGCACCTCGATGGAACTTTCAAAACATGAATGTATTCTTGTGCCTGATAGAGTTTCGAATATTATCTACGACGATGATTGGCTAAAAGAGGGAAAGCAAGCGCAGTTTACCTTCAGCGGTGATATCTGTAATGTCAGCACATCTGTAGCACGTGTGCCGTAACCTTGCCAGCGCACTTATCGCACGCGGTTGTGCTCCGTCATAACCAGCTCTGTGAGCGTGCCTACAAGGCACGGACGCTGTTTACAAGTAGCGTAACGAATGCAAAATTCTGTTTTGGATGACACAAGAGCGTGTAACATTTTTTTCCATAAACTAATGACTCAGTTCCACGTAATGTAGATCTGCAGAGAAATATTAATATCCGTCCAAGAAAAATCAAGTGTACGAAGTTCATTTTTTTTACTTGTTTCTAAAATAATGACGTTGTATTCATTTCCCAATTGCAGTATAAAGTGTTCTTGTCCACTACTATGTCTGTGATGGTTGTGGTGTAGGACTGATGATTCATCATGTCCACTTGATTTCCCTACATCGGTTAAGGGTAGTACCGGGCTGATTCCTTTTCAAAAGGCCGACTTCCCTTCCCATCGTTCACACATCCTTCCCTCTCTCTAACGACCTGGTCGTTAATACCTAGTTTTCCTTCCTTGCTTAAGTCTTGTCCGACTCGCAGATGTTCATCGTGCAACGAAATTCTGTTCTCGCTTAGTTAATGACATCCTGACAGTAGTCTGCGACATGTTACATGTGTCGACAATTGCTGCCCTTTGTGTCGGTAACGTATGCAGAATTCTGTCGCCTCCTAAACACAATACGGCAAGAGAAACCAAACTAACGTAGGGAGTTTGACCCTAAAGCGAACTGTTACAGGATTGTTACCTACAATCATTTGGTCACCACCACGAAAGCGGCAGATAAATTTGCATCTAGAGGAGACGTTGACGGAACTGTATGAACGTATCACTCAGTTTTGTTAATTATATCTGGTCTCTCGACATCATTCAGACAGTCAGCGTCAAGTACATGTGTGTTAAGCAAACTACATTCAGATATAGGACCTAACACACACACACACACACACACACACACACACACACACCATAACTATCTAAATGACGAATCTGTTGATGCCTGCCCGCATCTCGTGGTCGTGCGGTAGCGTTCTCGCTTCCCACGCCCGGGTTCCCGGGTTCGATTCCCGGCGGGGTCAGGGATTTTCTCTGCCTCGTGATGGCTGGGTGTTGTGTGCTGTCCTTAGGTTAGTTAGGTTTAAGTAGTTCTAAGTTCTAGGGGACTGATGACCATAGATGTTAAGTCCCATAGTGCTCAGCGCCATTTTTGTTGATGCCTCTTTGCCAACAACCGATCTCTTCTTTTAATCAATCTACACTCCTGGAAATGGAAAAAAGAACACATTGACACCGGTGTGTCAGACCCACCATACTTGCTCCGGACACTGCGAGAGGGCTGTACAAGCAATGATCACACGCACGGCACAGCGGACACACCAGGAACCGCGGTGTTGGCCGTCGAATGGCGCTAGCTGCGCAGCATTTGTGCACCGCCGCCGTCAGTGTCAGCCAGTTTGCCGTGGCATACGGAGCTCCATCGCAGTCTTTAACACTGGTAGCATGCCGCGACAGCGTGGACGTGAACCGTATGTGCAGTTGACGGACTTTGAGCGACGGCGTATAGTGGGCATGCGGGAGGCCGGGTGGACGTACCGCCGAATTGCTCAACACGTGGGGCGTGAGGTCTCCACAGTACATCGATGTTGTCGCCAGTGGTCGGCGGAAGGTGCACGTGCCCGTCGACCTGGGACCGGACCGCAGCGACGCACGGATGCACGCCAAGACCGTAGGGTCCTACGCAGTGCCGTAGGAGACCGCACCGCCACTTCCCAGCAAATTAGGGACACTGTTGCTCCTGGGGTATCGGCGAGGACCATTCGCAACCGTCTCCATGAAGCTGGGCTACTGTCCCGCACACCGTTAGGCCGTCTTCCGCTCACGCCCCAACATCGTGCAGCCCGCCTCCAGTGGTGTCGCGACAGGCGTGAATGGAGGGACGAATGGAGACGTGTCGTCTTCAGCGATGAGAGTCGCTTCTGCCTTGGTGCCAATGATGGTCGTATGCTTGTTTGGCGCCGTGCAGGTGAGCGCCACAATCAGGACTGCATACGACCGAGGCACACAGGGCCAACACCCGGCATCATGGTGTGGGGAGCGATCTCCTACACTGGCCGTACACCACTGGTGATCGTCGAGGGGACACTGAATAGTGCACGGTACATCCAAACCGTCATCGAACCCATCGTTCTACCATTCCTAGACCGGCAAGGTAACTTGCTGTTCCAACAGGACAATGCACGTCCGCATGTATCCCGTGCCACCCAACGTGCTCTAGAAGGTGTAAGTCAACTACCCTGGCCAGCAAGATCTCCGGATCTGTCCCCCATTGAGCATGTTTGGGACTGGATGAAGCGTCGTCTCACGCGGTCTGCACGTCCAGCACGAACGCTGGTCCAACTGAGGCGCCAGGTGGAAATGGCATGGCAAGCCGTTCCACAGGACTACATCCAGCATCTCTACGATCGTCTCCATGGGAGAATAGCAGCTTGCATTGCTGCGAAAGGTGGATATACACTGTACTAGTGCCGACATTGTGCATGCTCTGTTGCCTGTGTCTAAGTGCCTGTGGTTCTGTCAGTGTGATCATGTGATGTATCTGACCCCAGGAATGTGTCAATAAAGTTTCCCCTTCCTGGGACAATGAATTCACGGTGTTCTTATTTCAATTTTCAGGAGTGTATGTCATAAATTTCCTCTTTCTCCAATTCGATTCTGTGCCTTCACATTAGTCATTCGATCCCTCTGCCGAATTTTCAGCTTCTCCTGTATCACGACATATTAAAAGCTATAATACCCTTCTTGTTTGAACTGATCGCTGTTTGTAGTATGGGTGTTAATTCTCGTTGAGGATGTCAGCTGCACTACTGGCCATTAAAATTGCTACACCACGAAGATGACGTGCTACAGACGCGAAATTTAACCGACAGGAGGAAGATGCTGTGATATGCAAATGATTAGCTTTTCAGAGCATTCACACAGGATTGGCGCCGGTGGCGACACCTACAACGTGCTGACATGAGGAAAGTATCCAACCGATTTCTCATACACAAACAGCAGTTGACCGGCGTTGTCTGCTGAAACGTTGTTGTGATGCCTCATGTAAGGAGGAGAAATGCGTACCATCACGTTTCCGACTTTGATAAAGGTCGGATTGTAGCCTACGCTATTGCGGTTTATCGTATAGCGACATTGCTGCTCGCGTTGGTCGAGATCCGATGACTGTTGGCAGAATATGGAATCGGTGGGTTCAGGAGGGTAATACGGAACGCCGTGCTGGATCCCAACGGCCTTGTATCGCTAGCAGTCGAGATGACAGGCATCTTATCCGGATGGCTGTAACGGATCGTGCAGACACGTCTCGATCCGTGAGTCAACAGATGGGGACATTTGCAAGACAACAACCATCTGCACGAACAGTTCAACGACGTTTGCAGCAGCATGTACTATCAGCTCGGAGACCGTGGCTGCGGCTACCCTTGACGCTGCATCATAGACAGGAGTGCCTGCGATGGTGTACTCAACGACGAACCTGGGTGCACGAATGGCTAAACGTCATTTTTTCTGATGAATCCAGGTTCTGTTTACAGCATCATTATGGTGGCATCCGTGTTTGGCGACATCGCGGTGAACGCACATTGGAAGCGTGTATTCGTCATCGCCATACTGGCGTATCACCCGGCGTGATGGTATGGGGTACCATTGGTTACACGTCTCGGTCACCTCTTGTTCGCATTGACGGTACTTTGAATAGTTGAAGTTACATTTCAGATGTGTTACGATCCTGAGAAACCCTACATTTCAGCAGGATAATGCACGACCGCATGTTGCAGGTCCTGTACGGGCCTTTCTGGATGCAGAAAATGTTCGACTGCTGCCGTCGCCAGCACATTCTCCAGAGCTCTCGGCAATTGAAAACCTCTGGTCAATGGTGGCCGAGCAACTGGCTCGTTACAATACGCCAGTGATTATTCTTGATGAACTGTGGTATCGTGTTGAAGCTGCATGGGCAGCGGTACCTGTACACGCCATCCAACCTCTGACTCAATGCCCAGGCGTATTAAGGCCGTTATTAGGACCAGAGATGGTTGTTCTGGGTACTGATTTCTCTGGATCTATTGTCCACATGACAATATCAACAAGATTTTCACTAAATCACATATTTTCATATATTCTTCCTTAAACACATATTTTTGAAAAAGTCTTCCAATTTAGAATTCTGGGATATGGGATCAAAACTGGAAAAAGTGCTGTATAGAGGACATTCTACAAAATTTCTATGTTGCAGGAGCAAGCTGTCAGGTTTTTCTGGATGAACATAGTTGCTGTCAACCAGCTTGCTTAAAATATTCTTCATTATCTTGATACGGGACACTTTTTTTGACAATACTTTTTGGTTCTGGACAAGAAATAAGTTTAACTAGAGACAGTTCACTGGAGACTTTTCTACAAGCTTTTTAATAATTGTAACTATAAACTTCATAGATTCATCCTTTACTTCCAGTGCATCTCTCTCTGTGACTTTGTTGCTATTCAGAAGTTTCTTCAATAATCAGCCCTTGAAAATGCTAAGCAAGATTTTGATGTGTCATTCAACAACCTTTTTGAAATGTGAACTCTGCTAATTTTATTGGAGAACAAATTACTCTAAGATGTTCTTCCTTTAACACACTGAATGGTGGCAGCATATTGCATATCAGAGTTGTCAAACATGCAGCAACAAATGGATGCAGGGGTTTATAATTTTGATAGTGAGTCAAAAATGGCCAAGAGAAATTTGCAAAGTGAAGAAGGAAGCTTAACTTTCACAGCATTTTACATAACGGTGGATAACTTACAACATGACATAGCTACTTTTCCCTTTGCAATATTGGACTTACTTTTTCATGTCATCCCAGATTTATATGGCTTTTGATACTGCTGGACCATTGTCTAACCATTGATTCACACAAAATATTAACCCAAGTTTTTTGGTGTTTAGAGACGGCATACAACCTTCACAAATTGCAGGTAGAGACTACTTAAAATGATGTCCACATTCCATTTTGAAACTGCCCCCCACCCTCCCCCCCTCTTGAATGCATTGTGCATAACATGAAGGCTGCAAGTACCTACATTTAAAATATAGTTTCCAAATTCTTTTATCACTACAGTTTTTAAGTACTTACAATATTTTCAATTTATTGCTGGACTATCCATTGATACTGGAAAAATTTTAGAAATCATACGAGTTTTCAATATATCCTCAGAAGCTACACGTCCCATAAAGGCACAGATATATAGTAATTAGTAAGGACTTTGTTCAGCTCAGGATGCCATAATCAAAAAATCACTATACATTTCCCTAGTTCAGGTTGATGAATTAAGGGCCTCATCAAACAATAAAACAATATTAACCATTTCCTAACACAGTGAAGCAAAATGTCTTGAAAATGATATAAATATCCATACTTTTTCTCACCACAGCAAAACTTTTTCCGCAATTTGGTTATCGTGAAATATGGTAGCAAAAAGTTCATTAATACTAGTGCAGCTATTAGAGGAGTAATGTGAATTTGTACACTTCATGCGCCACAGATTATAGCTTATATGAATGTAAGAAGGAAGTGTTATCAGCATTTGTGGTAGTTTCTGTTGTTCTGGACTCGACTGCCTCTGCCATGTCTGTATTTGGGTATGTAGAATTTTCAGCAACAGTTGATGGGTGGGTTTTGATGTCTTTAAGTGATTTATTCTCCCTCTTTTTATCTTTATTAACTGGTGTTTTCTTCCTGTAATAAAAAAAAGTATGGTGTAAACTGTAAGTGGTATGGGCTTGAATACTTTTGTATTTAGTATTTAAAAATAGGCCTTTTTGTCCATGAGGTGACCCTTCAGTCTACTTTCACCCTTGTCTCTGATGCTTAGCTCACTGCTGCAAAAACACACATTGCTTTTGTATTGCAAGAATGAGGCTTATCTACATTCTGTATTCTTCTTCTTCTAATATATTAAAACACATTGACCACCTGGTATACTGAAAAAGACCAATACAATGAAATTAATGGCACACAACAAAATCTTAAACTGTAAAATAACACATGAGTCACATTTATATACATGCTGATGGAGATCTTCAACTCAAAATTTCTTAACAAGTTCTCCGATATTTGAGGTACTTATAGATTTTCCTATAGTAATTAATAATAATGTCATACTACCCACACAGTATGTAAACTTGCCAGACCAAATGATCTTTTTCAGGAACAGTAAAATAAAATGAAGATAAAGAAATAATACCATGAAATAAGATGTTGAAAAGTAGTAATTTTTGGAGGAAATAAAATATGTAGCTGAAGGACCATTAAAATTTTGTGGATAAAATAAGGACTTTTTATAGATTTTAAGAAGGTGTAAAAACCCTGATTAATAATTTGGAGCTTACTTTTATTCAGTCAGATATCAAATTTGAGAATATGTACAAGAGCTTACATGATGATAAAAAAGTGTAATATAAATACAGATTTGTTTCAATTCATTTACCTTTGTATTTATTGTGTTCATATCTTTGTTGCTACCAATTTCCCCAGGAAAACTGTCCATTAATTTATTGGCGAACCTTATGCTTTGGTGCATTTCATCCATCAGTGCCTGTGAACAGACAGATTCTTTTGTTTTCTTTTGGTAGGGACAATAAGTCAGCAACAAAGATTATTTTTTTCCCTTTACAAATCATTTATATTGCAATTAATGCTGATTTTTCTTTTTTGTGCTGCAATGATATGCATTTCCTGTTGAAATAGTTCCAAAAATTCAAGAACTTCAGCATTGCTCCACTGTTCCAACTGAGACAATTAAAAAAGAGAGAGACAGAGTGCTGGGAAGTAAATATGACAATGGAGAACAAGTGAACAAACTCATGAGACAAAAAAGGCAGAAAACAAACAATGTTGGAACCAATGTGTTGTCAGCACACTAATATTGGCCCAAAATAAATGTTTGGTAGAAAAATACTGAGAAGCAATGGTATGGTACCAACAATGGAACCAACATAGGTACTAATGCTATTTCATCAGTCCACGGCCGGCCGAAGTGGCCGTGCGGTTAAAGGCGCTGCAGTCTGGAACCGCAAGACCGCTACGGTCGCAGGTTCGAATCCTGCCTCGGGCATGGATGTTTGTGATGTCCTTAGGTTAGTTAGGTTTAACTAGTTCTAAGTTCTAGGGGACTAATGACCTCAGCAGTTGAGTCCCATAGTGCTCAGAGCCATTTGAACCATCAGTCCACACATTGGACAAACACTGTTGGCACCAATATTCATTGTTTTGGGACCCATGGTGTTAATAGAAGCTTTTGCTCTCATTATGTTGCTGAAATATTTCTACTTCTGATTAGTGTCTAGAACTTCTTGAAGTGATACTTCCAACACCATGAACAGCAATGGCAATAATGCCACTTGTGTCACTGGGGTGGGAGGTAATAACTCTTGTCTTATACTATCAATATAACAAGTATCAAAGTGATGTCTATCAGTTATTTTTTGTAGCAAATATGGAAACTCTACTGTACTGTATCACATATTTTCAGATATCAACACATCGAATTATCTGTTCTTTTACACTCCCTCTGAAGTACCCTGGTCAACAGAAGCAACTCTGCAGTTCATTGAGAACTACTAAGCAAATACACCCCAAGTAATTACCTTTGTGTTAAAACATATGCACAATTTATGGGAGACTGTTGTAAGAACTTTAACCAGAGTGGCTGGCATCTGTTTTCCCACTGCTCAGTGTGGAAACAGTTGGAAGACGTTAGAATATAACAACGAGATAGCGATCAGTAACAATAGAGTATCAGATAAAGGGAGGAAAAAACAAGAATTCATGAATTTCAAAAAGAAATGGACAAAACATGGGGGGAAAACAAATATTAATCCTCAGCAACTGCATGCTGGACGTGGTAAGTTACATAAATTGATAGTTGGTGCATGCATCATGTAAACTTCCTTACAAAATTTCATGCTGACAAATTGCATTGTTGAATTTCATACTACATGATGATTTCATTTATTTAATGGTGGCTGAGACTCCAGAAACAGATTCATTTTCTTGGCAGTCATAAGAGTGAAGTGCTATCAGCCTCATGTAACAGCTTGGCAGTGACAGACTTATTTCATTAGAGACAATATTATGAAATGATAGTTGCTACTCAGCATACAGTGGAGATGCTGAGTTGCAGGTAATTCCAACAAAAAAACTGTCAAACAAAGCTCTCAGCCAAACAGACAACATCACAAACCCACAGATGCAAACACAATGCACAAACACGTGACCACAGTCTCTTCCCGTGGCAACTTATTTCATTATATTGTTATTAAAGTACTGGATGTATTGTGTCCTTGGTAATTATTACTGGGAGTTGAGCAAAGTCAGAGAAGTTACTGCTTGATATGTTTAGTTATTTGGCCATTGATTCTTCCGCAGTTGCTGCTTAAATGTTTCATTCTGTATTTATAAATTTCTGTCTTTAATGAAAACTGCAAATGAAGCTTAAACGGATTGGGATCAGATGTATTTTCTTTTTGTTTACAGTACTATCAGAGTATAAAATTTGTGTACACAATAAATATTCAAATTCAGTGTTTTCTTTAGTATGTGTTGTAAACAGTTTGTCTGCAATCACAGTTGGTGGCAGCAACACTGCCACCTGGGGGTGTTCATTGTCTTCTCCATAATTTTTCATGGTTATGGTGTCTTACAATATTTAGCATAACACCACGTGTGCCATTTCTCTGGCACGTTGCGTATCCAGCACTATCAATAGCGACTTGTATTTCTGTTTCCATCTGATTCAGCCTGCACAGGCGCTGAGGCGGCTGCTTCCCTCTGGAGCGTTTTTTTCGGGGGCCACGCCCGCTCTGCTCGGCAGTTGGATTCGCACTGAGCTGGTGGTATTTTGCCTTCCGCACTGGCATGGAGATGTGGTCTCGTTGTTGGCGGGCCTTGTTGATTTGGTCACTGGGTGGTGTGGCATGTTGGTGATGTGCTGTAGTGGACAACTGATGGATCCCCGCATGAGATCGCTTGAGGTTCTCCACCTCTGAAAAGGGTGCCACGATATCGCTTGGGTTTCCACATCCAGGTGCTGTAAGGACTGCAGGGCAGGCTTTCTGTGTGTTTGCTCTGTCCGGTCTGCGTGGAGGTGTCGTTTCACCTTACTTCAGCTGTTGTTTATATTATCTGTGTGATTCCGTTTTGGCCAGAGTCTGGGTGTTGAGTTTTCTGCTGGTGTGTACCCGGTCGTCACCCCTGTTGTCCCGTCCGGGGGGCAGGCGTATCTGTTGGTGGGAATTATTTAGCAATGCGTGTTTTGCATGGACCCGGTGTGCTCTCGCGCCCTGATTCTGAGTTGAAATTACTGTGGGCAGGCTGAATCGGTTAGTGTGTGTTATTGGTTTTCTGGCTTACCTAAAGTAGAAGGCATAGTGTACTGCAACTTTTGTATATTTTTTGTTATGCATTTTGCTGGTCATATATCTTCACAGTCTGCTAGTTTTTTGATGCAAGGGATTTAAGAAATGGAAAGGTACCTTACACTATATCTGTAACTCTGAAATGCTGGAGTATCATAAAGATTCATTTTTATGTTACATAAACTTAAGGCAAATACACAACAACAAACAAAAATCTATGGACACTTCACTAGAACAAAATAAAGTCAAAAAGAGAACAGAGCAACTGAAGCTCACAATAACAATAATAATATTGTGTGGAAAACAAGTATTGGCTATACATAGCCATATCATGGACCAATTGCTTTGAATAACTTGCCTTCTAAAAATGAAGGAAATTTCAGATGACAAAATATGAACATTTCTTGTCTTTCATTTTTCTTACTTCCACAACTGCACTTAGCACATAATTTTGAAAACTTCAAAAGATCTGGGTCTGGATGTCAAATACTCTAGAGGAAAAGGTTACAATGGCACTCATGTTAGGAGTGGAGAGTTTAAAGGGATACAAGGACACTCAATTACAACATAAAACTATTTATAAACTGCGTATGTCACACTGTTTAAATCTTGCAGAATTTCGTCAAATCCAAGACATCAAGAATTTGTTTCAGTATCATTAAAAGTCATCACACTGCAAAGACGCAAGACATTTTACCAAAGAAGATTGAAGAATTTTGCAATGAATTAAATATTTCCATTTAAGGGAATGATGCATAACAAAATGGCTGGAGAGTCATGACATTACTTTCATCAAGCTTCTGAATGCCGTATGAGAAAGTTTGGATGATAGTCATTGGACTGATGGTGATGCATTAACTGGTGCCAAGGTATTAGTTAACTCCATCTGCATGATGAAACTTATGGTTTCCCTTTTTGTAAGTGAATTCATTTTCAGCAAAGCATTTTTGTTGACCATATACCTTCAAAAAGAAGATTTTCATTTTACTGCCACAGTCAAACATTCTCAAGTGTTTAAAGATCTGTTGCTGCACAATGCAGAAAGTATGCAAATGATCATTTTGAGAAACTTTTTACTTATACAAGAGCAATGTCTGAGAAATGTGAGGCATCCATCATAATTCCAAGGACAAATAAATGGTAAGTCTATCAATCCAACATAAATATTGCTGATCCCAAATCAAATTTCATTTTTGGATGCCATGATTTTACCAATAGGAGTAAGTACTTAGGTCACAAAAATATTCTATATTCCTTTTCCTGTTTGATGTCTGTCTCAGGACATTGATCAAATTTTATGAAGATGATGTTGAAAAATGGTGCTTTCATCATCACTAAAAAAGCACATGGTCAATGTTTATTATGGGATTTTCAGGCACTGAATAATCAGTTACTGAAAAGTTAAACAGATGTGAGAAAGAGATGTTTCTCAAAATACATAATCTTCTTAGAATAGTGCAGTCATCCGTGTAACAAAAGCAACACTAGGTTGAGCTGCAGTACACTTAGAAGACTCTTAGACATATTTAAAGAATTAAAACAGAGGAAAATTGATTTACTGCTCTGGCATTTATGAATACATATATTTTAATGTAGACAAACATTAATTAAGTGCTCAATATGTAAGTCCAAAAGAGCTGTCATATGCATATTTTGTCACAATCTGCAATCTTCCATAACTTATTTAGTTTAATTTTTAATGTCAGTGAATATTGTCAAGACATTTAATAATAAAATGTGACACCATTTTCTATATCCTCAAGTATACCCCTATTTGGTATTTAAAATATCACTTAGATTTTTTCAGTTAGCTGAAGTTAGTTGCCAGACTGCAGCAAGGAAACAAAATTTAATGAAGCTTGTGTTCTTGGCAAGCAGCCAGCTTTGGTAATGTGCAAAATGTGAGGAGCCATCGAAATACTAAAACCCCATAAAAACATGAGTAGAGAGGATGGACTCAGTCTTTCCCATCTTAGGTGCCAGTCCTCAGGGTCCAATAGGCCACACCAACAATAAGGGACATGAGAACTACCACTGAGTAATTGTCACCACACAACCTGCATCCAGTAAGAAGAAAAAGTGAGCCCACATCTCATTTCCTGATGACCACCAATCATGGCACACAATGCAAGAAGCAATAGGTAACAGCAGATCCCCACCCTCCAACATCATATCCAGTTGGAATAAAGTCCTCACTCCTTCCATCTTAAGAGACCAATTACAACAGTTATCTTTTTAATATTGTGATGTAATGTTATGCTCAGTGAGCAGTAATGACAAAATGTAAGTGATGGCACAGCTAAAACACACCAGCAGTTCAAGAAGAAGGCCACAGTAAACGTGGCTGAAATATTTTCTTTTTGCCATCCTGGTGTGGCACTATACTCAGAAAACTTTTATGTCAGTTTGTTAGACAGTGGAGTGTGGAAGCGGGCAACATTGTTGGACCAATGTTAAGCGTACGATATCACTGCAGCGGTTTGGTTCCTTACAGGACACATTCTCACTTTCATCTTTTAACATGTGATACTGAGTTCAGTTTCCATGATTGTAATATGCTTATCAGTTTTCTGAAAACTTTCACTGGCTTAGGATATTCTATTGCATAGGCTTATTGTAATTTAAACATGATATTCATAGAAACAATGAAAGTGGGCAGAACAGTAAGTCAGCAGCTGCACATATTGTCTGCAATTGATTGTGGCAGCTGGCACCTGAGGCCACAACAAAGCTCATATTTTGCTTTGTTGTTATGATGGAAGTGCAGTAAACAACTGCATATCAATCAATTTCTTATTGTGATCTAAGTATATTACAGTTTTCAGGTTTCACAACAAATGGTTTTGGATATATGTGCCACTAGTCAATATTCATTGTATGTTCTTTTTCAAAAATTAATTGATACATATATTGGTGTGGCAAAGTGGGACACAAGTTCAGTTTACAAACATAATTTTTTTTGGAGGGTTAGGAAGAGGCTGCTTGCCCTTACCTGCCCCTGTACCATTTTTGAGTCTGCAGGAGTGGGCTATCATAATAACAATTATTCAATTCAGATTTTAGTTTGAAGAGTTTTACTTCATACATTAAATTATCCACAATGGAGACTGAAGAATTTTGGTGTAAGATGTCACCTCCATACTGCCAACACCACTGTCAAAGAAGGTGGAGGAATGAATAGAGGTTCGGCGCACACTGTTGCTCTTGGGGTGAAAAACTGTTCATAAAAGTTGGAAGAATCAGCAATGATGCAGAAGATAATGGAAACCACTGCATCAAAAACACATAATATGGCCTATCATTAAAATAAGTGTCATGATGATCTTTCCATTGGCAAAAGATTCTGGAATAGTCACCCAATCTGATCTCTGGAAGGGTACCGCCAAAGGGGAGGTGACCATGAGAAAAAGACTGAATAATCAAAGAAAAGATAATGTTCTACAAGTTGGGGCATGGAATGTCAGAAGTTTGAACATTGTAGTGAAGCTAGAAAATCAGGAAAGAGAAATTCTAAGGCTCAATTTAAATATAGTGGGGATCAGTGAAGTAAAATGGAAAGAAGACAAGATAGGATAAGATAGGGTAATAACAAAAGGAACAAAAATGCTATAACAGGAGTAAGATTCATAATGAATAGGTAGGTACAGCAGAGAATGAAATACTAAGAACAGTTCAGTGATAGGCAGCAAATCAACACTGACAACAGTAGTTTAGGTATACATGGCGACATTGCAAGCAGAAGATGAGGATATAGAGAAGGTAATATTAACAGGTAATTCAGTATGTAAAGAGAGATAAAGATCCATTAGTCACGGAAGATTGGAATGTGGTTATATGGGAAGGAGCAGAAGAAAGTGTTAGCACAGAAAAGGGAATTGGTAATAGGAATGAGATAGGAGAGAGATTAATTGAGTGCTGCAATAAATTTCAGCTAGTAATAGTGAATGTCCTATTCAAGAATCACAAGAGGAGTAGGTACACCTGGCAAATGCCAGAAGATATGGGAATATTTCAGTTAGATTACATCCTGGACTGGTAGAAATCCTGAAATCAGATTTTGGATTGCAAGACATACCTGGGAGCAGATATAGACTTCAATTACAATTTCGTAATAATGTCAAGCAGGCTGAAATTTAAGAGACCAGTCAAGAAGAATCAATGCACAAAAAAATTGGATATGGAAATACCAAGGAATGAAGAGATTAGCTTGAAGTTCTTTGAGGGTATACATACTGTGATAATGAATAATTCATCAGGCAGTTCAGTTGCAGAGGAATGGGCATCTCTAAAAAAGACAATCACTGATATTGAAAATAAAAATTTGGGTACAAGGAAGGCAACTGGGAGGAAACCATGGGTAGCAGAAAAAGTGCTTCAGTTGATAAACAAAAGAAGGAAGAACAGATATGTTCAGGATTCAGAAATACAAGTTGCTCAGGAATGAAATAAATAGGAAGTGCAGGAAAGCTAAGGTGAAATGGCTGCTTGAAAAACTGAACAAATCAAAACAGAAGTTACTGTTGGAAGGAGAAACTCAACATATAAAAAAGTCAAACATCTTTCTGAAACTGATGGTAAAGGATTAACCATAGAGCAGATCTTCAAAATTTTGGGGAAAATAGGGATAAACTATAGGGAAAGATGGGTAATATACAACATGTGCAAGAACCAAGAAAGAACAATGAGATTGGAAGACCAAGAAAGGAGTGCTTGAATTAAAAAGGATATAATTTGTAAGTGTTGTCTTTTGCCCTCACTGTTCCATCTATACATCAAAGAAGCAATTTTGGGAATAAAAGAATGGTTCAAGGGTAAGATTAAAATCCTAGGTGAAATGATATCAACAATACGTTTCACTGGTGACATTGCTATCCACAGTGCAAGTGAAGGAGAATTACAAGATCTGTTGAACTGAAGGAACAATCAAATGAGTACAGAATATGAACTGAGAGTAAATCAAAGAAAGTTGGAAGTAATGAGAAGTAACAGAAATGAGAACAGAGGGAAACTTAAAACCAGAATTGGTGATCACAAGGTAGATGAAGTTAAGGAATTCTGCTACCTATGCAGCAAAGTAACACATGATTAACAGAGCAAGGAGAACATAAAAAGCAGAGTAACATTAGTAAAAAGGGCATTCCTGGCCAAGAGAAGTCTATTAGTATCAATCAGAGGCATTTATTTGAGGAAGGCATTTTTGAGAATGTATGTTTGCAGCTCAGAAAAAGCAGTGAAATGTGACTGTGGGAAAACTGGAATAGAAGAGAATAAAAATATCTGAAATGTGGTACAACAGAAGAATGTTGAAAATTAGCTGGAATGAGAAGGTAAGGAATGAGGAGGTTCTCTGCAGAATCAGTGCTGGAAGAATATATGGAAATCACTGACAAGGAGAATGGACAGGATTGACAGGACATCCATTAACACACCAGGGAATCACTTCCATGGAACTAGAGGTAGTCAGAAGGTAAAAACTGTAGGGAAATACAGGGATGGGAATACACACAGCAAATAACTGAGGATGTAGGTAGCAAGTGCTACTCTGGCATGAAGAGGTTTGCACAGGGGAGAAACTATATTACATCAAACTAGTCAGCAGATTGATGATTCGGAGAGAGAGAGAGAGAGAGAGAGACATATGTGGCTGCAGCTCAACCTCTGGACCACAACTGACCTTCAGTGGATTCCTGTCTGCTTGCAGAAGGATAAAGTATGACATCATTACAAATGGATAAGTAGTTTGAATTGGGGAAGAATGCAGAAGGAAATGAACTGTGATCTTTTCAAAGGAGACATTCCAACATTTGTCTTAAGCAATTTAAGGAAACAATGGAAAACTTCAAATCTGAATGATTGGCTGGGTATTTAAACCACCTTTCTTCCAAATTAGTCCACTGGCTTACCAGTGTGCCACCTTGCTTCAATGTCTGCCATATTGAATAGTGGTGTCCACCAAGTAGCACCTAGGAAAATAGTGCAGATGAGCATGAAAAACTTCAGTGATTTGACCTCCAACTATTACATCAATCACACATTCTGCCTACATAGGGAACACATGGAGAAATACAGACTAGACTTTTTGTCTAACAACTTGGATACATTCAATGGCCCTTTCTCCATGTGGGAACAGCAGTTTGCATGTGTCACTGTTCCATGACCTGACAGGATTCCTTACATTATGCTACGACTTTCTAAGCATGGAGGCAAAAGGCATCTTCCTATGCCTCTTCAACCAAATATAGTCTGAAGGTCAGATCTATGGTCTGGGGCAATCCTGATAACACTTCTGAATCCAAGGAAGGACAGGTTAGCTACATGTGTGTTACACTACCAGCTGTGCAGAAAAGATGCTTGACTAGATGATAAACTGACACCAAGTGTGGGCACTTGAGACCAAGAGATTGTTCAGTCACTTCCAGTCTGGGTTTCAGAAATAGCAGTCCATGCTTGACAATCTCCTCCAATTAAAGGGTGCAATACTTATGTAATAGCAGTTTATTGGTGTCTCCTTCAATCTGGAGAAAGCATATGATACCAGCTGGGGAGACAATATCACCCATCAACTACATTTATGAGGTTTTCGTGGGCATCCCCCCCATCTTGCTGCAGTCCTTCCTCAACGAAAAATATTTCTGGTTTCAAATTGGCTGTACAAACACTTATCAGTTCCCTCACACAATTGTGCTCCTTCCCAGCAGACAGATAGGGGAATGCTAACCAGATATGGTGGGTACTGAGGAAATAAAATACTTGGGGTAGACCAAAACTAGTAGCTGCTGCCATGCAGAGAGAGAGAACTGTCAAAGGCTAAGAGAGAGAACCCTGACAGAAAACACCTGTGAGCTTGCATGTGATTGCAGGCCTGATTGTAGTCAAGGGAGCAACCCTCCCATTAAGCTAGGGGATATGGGCAGATAACCCATGAACCTGAAACAGGCATATCACAGAAAGTGCAACAGAGTATACCAACAATCGGATGGATTTAAGGATGACAACCTTGGCAATGAAAAAGGTGAGAAGAATAGGCTTCTGGAATGTGAGAAAAGTGTGGCAAACAGGTAAAGAAATGTAAATGGTACAAGAAATGGAATGATATATATTAACAATATCATGAGAAGGAAAGTTACTACTCACCATATAGTGGAGGCGGTGATACTGAGTCGCAGATAAGCATAAGTTTACGGGTGTTGTTTCAGTTGCTTGAGACTGCAGTCATGTGTGTGATTTGCATTTGCATGAGTGTGTGTGTGTGTGTGTGTGTGTGTGTGTGTGTGTGTGTGTGTGTCCATTGTTGATGAAGGGCAATGGTTGAAAGGCTTTAATTGTGAAAGTCTTTTGTTGTGCCTATCAGCATCTCTGCTATATGGTGAGTAGTAACTTTCCTTCTCATAATATTGTTACATTCCATCCTGGATTTTCCATTGTTTGAACAATAGATATTAGAAATTTTAGGATTAAGTGAAACAAGAATAACTGGATCTGGACAAAGAAGGATAAAAGGAGGGCATATCCTCCTCTATTCTGGAAGAAGGGATGAAACACATATTGAAGGTGTGGCATTAATTCTAGACCACAGAGAAAAGCAGTCTTTGATAAAGTGGCACTCAATTACAGAGAGAATCATGGTTGCTTGCTTTGCAATCACGGTAAGACCAGTGACCACTGCACAATGTTATGCACCAACAGAAGTGTCTGAGGATGAAGAGAAAGACAAGTTTTATAGCAAACTTGAAGAAGCACTGCAAAAGTGTCAAAAAAGAGATATCCTCCTGCTGATGGGTGGCTTTAATGCAAAAATTGGGAATGACAACCATGGGATGGATCAGATTATTGGGTAACATGGGTTTGGTACCTGGAATGACAATGGAGAATGTCTCATAGACTGGTGTGGCATGTTTAACATTATCATTGGAGGTGTCATGGTTTTCACCAAATGGCAGAAAAGAGAACCAGATAGACCAATTTGCAATCAGCAGGACACGGCAAAGATCACTACTAAATGTGAGGAATAAAAGGGGAGCAGATGTTGGTTTTGACCACCAACTTATGCAGCAACAGTCTGTCTAAAAATAGTTGCACACATGAGACACTGCAGGCAGAAGAGGCTTAAGTTTAATTTTGAAAAGTCTGAGAGGTGTTCTCGATCCAACTGAGAAATCATTCAAAGTGCTTAGCAGAGGAAGTGAAAGGAATAACATTATGGGTCAGTGGTATGCAGTGGAAACAACCTATGCACAGACTGATTAAGAAATTCTTGGAACAAAGGACCATGGCAGACAAGACTGGATCTCTGACCATACTTGGGATGCAATACAGCAGAGGAGAAGGCAGAACTATAGCTAAATTGTGCACAGACAAGGGAAATAAAAGAAGAAATCCAACAGAAGCACTACTTATTAAATAGGATGGTGAAGAGGAGTTTCAGAAAAGATAAGAGAAGCTTCATCAACAATCTCGCAGCTAAGGTGGAGGTGACAGCTAACAAAGGCAATAACAGGACACTATATAACATCATAAGGAAAGTGTCAAATAAGAAATTTGGGATTGATATGCCAATCAAGGACAAGCAAGGAAAACTACTCACAAATCGAGAAGACCAAGTGCAGAAGGTGGAAACAACATTTTGAGAACGTTCTGTACAATGAAACCACAGATGACAATGTAACTCAACTGAATGTGGATGGGGAAGAACTCCCACAAGATATGTCAATCAACATAGAACTGCCACTCAAAGAAGAAATCACTAAAGCAGTCAAACACATAAAAACTGGAAAAGCTTCAGGCCTGGATAACACCAGTCCAGAGTTACTTAAAGTAGACCCCTCCATAACAGCAGAAATTTTACATCCACTCCTGACAGCCTAATGGATGAATGAAAAAGTACTGAACAACTGGAATAGAGGCCTGCTCATCAAGCTCCTCAAGAACGGAGACCTATTGGTTTGTGATAGTTGGAGAAGCATCACCCTGCTGTCAACCCCATGCAAAATTCTCTCATGAATAAACCTAAATAGGATAAAAGCATATGTAGACAAGAAATTAAGAAGAGAACAAGCAGGATTCAGGGAAAGTCACTCTTGCATTGACCAGATAAACACCTTGAGAATAATGCCTGAATATTCATATGAATACCAATCACCGCATTACCTGCTGTTTGTAGACTTTGGAAAGCCCTTTGACAGTATAATTAGAATAAAAATATGGAGCTCACTGCAAACTTTTGGAATTCCCAAGACAATGATTGATTTTGTGAAGTGCATGTATGAAAACTACATGTGCCAGGTTCAACATCAAGGTCAGCTTTCAAATCCAATAACAATGAAAATGGGAGCTAAGCAAGGCTACATGTTCTCTCCGATGCTATTTAACACAGTACTGAATCTTGTAATGGTGCAAGCAATGGATAAAGTGATAGGAATAAAATGGACCAATGGAACACATCTAGAAGACCTAGATTTTGCAGGTGACTTTTGCCTTCTACCCCACAGCCTCAACGACATGAAAGAGATACTAGAAGATCTGAAATCTGCAGTGAAGAAAGTTGGATTGATAATTATTGGCCAAAAAACAAAAGACATATGGGGAAATGATAACACCACTGATCTTAAGCCTGTGAGCCAGGTAATCAAAAGGGTAGTTAATTTTTGCTATCTTGGAAGCATGACTAGACCTTATGGTGGTGCAACAGAGGACATTAATAGCCATATCAACGAAGCCGAGGGCACTTTTACAACTCTTCGCTCTATCTGGAGATCAAAGGAAATAACATTGAGGACCAAATTGTGGATATTTGAAATTAATGTAAAATCTGTGTTTGTAGATGGATGTGAAATATGAAGAGTGATGAAACAGCTAATCCATAAGCTGTATACATTCAACAACAGATGTCTGAGGAACATCCTGGGGATATGGTGGCCAAATGTCATCTCTAACAAAACACTCTGGGAAAGAGCCAGTCAAAAGCCAAGTAAGCTGCAAATAAGAAGCAGGATGTGGTCATGTTTAGGACATATGTTTAGAAACCAAAGAAACAGTGTAGAGTTTTCTTGTTTGGGAAGCAAATATAAGTGTCATTAATGAATATCTTCATAGTCAGCTCCAAGCATTCAGTGTGGGACACAAAGATATTGAGCATCTTTGGTCAGACTTTAAAGGTATTGTCCACCACGTGCTAGAGAAACATGTGCCTAGCAAAAATAGTGGGGAGGGAAAGGATCCACCTTGGTTCAACAAGCATATTAGGAAGTTGCTGATAAAGCAGAGAATTTTGCACAGTCATTTTAAACATAGTCAGTACTCCGCTGACAAAGAGAAATTTTGCAAAATGAAAGCAGCCGTCAAAAGGTCAATGAGAGATTCTTTTAATGAATTTGAATGCAATATTCTATATGCATATTCTAAAAATAACCCCAAAAAATTTTGGTTGTACATAAAATCTATAAATGCTGCAAATAATTCAATACCTTCTCTTGCTGACAGTATGGGTAATGTAACAGATGATGATAAACATAAGGCTGGAATTCTAAACCTAGCTTTCAAAAACTTGTTTATGGTAGAGGACTGCAGCACCATTCCCCCTTTCAATTACCAAACAAATGTAAGGATGGCTGACATAGTGTTTAGTGTATCTGGGATTGTAAAACAGTTAAGATCCTTAGACACCAGACAGTACCTCCGTAAGATTTTATGCTGACTATGCTACAAATATAGCACCATTCTTATCCATCATCCATCAGAGATCATTGGAACAGCAGAAAGTTTCTCAGGACTGGAAGAAGGCCCAGGTCACAACAATCTATAAAAAGGGATGAAAATCAGATGCACATAATTACTGCCCAATTTCACTGACATCAAATTGTTGTAGAATCACGTAACATATTTTGTGTTCAGAAATCATGACCTTCCTAGACTCTGAGAAGCTCATCTGCAGAAACCAGCACAGTTTTAGGTAACAGCGGTCATGTGAGACACAGTTGGCCCTCTTTGTGCATGATATACGAGGGTGGACCCAAAAATAGCCGGAATTTCTTTCTAGAAAGCATTTACTTTATTGTTTTCAAATACAACCTTACTCTCCATTAGCATTAAACTTGTCCAAACATTCATTCCAGTGTTCGAAGCACCTTTTAAATTCATCCTCTTTGATACCTGCTAGCACTTTCATGACATTGCATTTTATGTCTTCCACATCCGCAAAACGCTTCCCTCTCAAGTCTCTGTTCATCCTCGGGAATAGGAAGAAGTCCAAGGGTGCTAAATCTGGTGAATAGGGTGTGTGGTTCAAGGTAGTCATCTTTCTTGAGGCCAAAAACTGGCGCACACTGAGAGCTGTGTGCGTGGGAGCATTGTCGTGATGCAGGAACCACATGCCAGAATCCCACAAAGCCGGACGTTTTCGCAACAAACTTCTATGAAGCCATTTCATAACCTCCAAATAGAATTGTTGGCAAAAAATACAGATCAACATCGTTTTCACATTCAATTTCACTTGTCGAGCTTTTACTGGTCGAGGTGAGCCAGGTGACTTCCATTGTGATGACTGTTGTTTACTTTCTGGATCATACCCATAGCACCATGACTCATCACCTGTAATGATTTTGATGAAAAAATGTGGATCATCTTTGAACGCATCCTTCATTTCGAGACAGGCTTGAATGCAATGATCCCTTTGATCTCCGGTAAGAAGCTTCAGCACGAATTTTGCAGCCACTCTTCGCATCCCCAAATCGATGGTCAAGATGTGCTGAATTGAGCTCCAGGACAACCCAAACAAGTTCTCGAGTTGGTCAATTGTCCTGCGTTAATCTTCACTGATGAGATCATGGATTTTGTCGATTGTTGAAGGTCGACCGGTATGGGGCTGATCTTCAACCACCATTTCTCCCTTCTTAAACCAAGAAAACCATTCATACACTTGTGTTTTACTAAGAGCATGGTCTTTGTAGGCTGTCTGAATCATCGCAACAGTTTCTGCTGTGTTCTTGCCGAGCAAGAAACAAAACTTCACTGCCGCACATTGTTCGTAAGAACTAGCCATTTCCTCGTGTCATGTCTGCACTGTACGCACACTCAAAGAACTGCCAAAGAAACCACACTTCTCACTGTTGGGTGATGCCTCATGGCAGAATGACTCAGCAGAGCTTCTACTACAATGCTCTGGTGGTGCACCCTGCTACTACAAGTACACGATGTGCAGCATTATGATTCTGGTTACTTTTGGGTCCCCCCTCATACAACAGGCTCTAGATACTGGCTCCCAGGCTGATTCCAAATTCCTTGACTTCCAAAAGGCATTCAACTCAGTTCCACACTGTCGCTTGCTCCAAAAAGTGCACACTTACAGTCTATCTGATGACATATGTGGTTGGATAGAAAGTTTTCTAACAGATAGGGAGCAGTATGTCATCCTGAATGGGGAGACTTCAACAGAAACAAACGTAACTTCAGGTGTGCCCCTGGGGCAGTGTAATTGGTCTGCTACTTTTTATGATTTACATAAACAATCTTGCTGATGGTGCTGACAGTGGTGTTAGACTGTTTGTCGATGATGCTGTCATATACAGGAAAGTAGTATCACATGAAAGTTGTGAACAAATCAATGAGGATTTGCAGAAAATAAATGCATGGTGTAATGACTGGCAGTTATCTCTCAATATTAGTAAGTGTGACCTACTGCATTTAACAAAGAAAAAATCCCTGTTAATGTACGAGTACAAAATAAATGCCCAGTCTTTGGAAGCGGTAACATCTGTCAAGTATCTGGGTGTAACTATTTGAAATGATCTCAAATGGAAAAATCAGATTACACAAGTAATGGGTCAGGCAAACTCTAGATTGTGGTTTATTGGTAGAATGCTGAAGTGATGCAGTCCTTCAACAAAGGAAATTGCTTACAATACTTTAGTTCGTCCAGTGTTAGAGTATTGTTCATCCGTATGGGATCCAAACCAGTTGGGTCTGATTCAAGAGATTGAGAAGGTCCAAAGAAGAGTGACAAGGTTCATGATTCGTACATTTAGCCATTGCAAGAGTGTTACAAATCTCATAGAAAGTTTGAAGTGGGACACACTTGCAGATAGACAACAAGCTAAATGGAAGGGGCTGCTCACTAAATTCCAAAATCCGATCTTCGCCGAGGATGTAAAGCATATATCATTACCACCAACTTTCATACAGCGCAATGATCATCATTCAAAGATAAGGTAAATTAGAGCTTGTACTAAGGCTTTCACAGTTGTTTTTCCCTCATGCGGGAAATATGACTTTGGCATGATTAGTGCCCTCCGCCACACACCACTTGATGGCTAGTGGAATACATATGTAGATGTAGATGAAGATATAGGAGACCAAATGAACACATAGCAAAGGAAGCACTTAATTGGATCCTGCAGGAACGACGAAGACGAGGCAGGCCCAAAATGATGTGGAGACGATCAGTTGAAGCAGAAAGTTAACAGCAAGGAATAGGATGGGAAGAAATGAGTATACCAGCAGAAGACAGAACAAGACACTGATCCTTTGTTGCAGCCCTATGCTCCACATAAAGAGTTAAATGAATTATTATTATTATTATTATTAACAACAATATTAATAATAATCAATATTACCTCCTCCACATCAAGGAGCCCAGGCAAGTAAGGATTATTTTTGGACACCTTTGCAGGTTTCTGCTCCTCTCCAATCTCACAAATAACACACCTCATATGTAATTGACCCTTAACATGGAGGATTGGGCTGATCCAACTGGTTTTAAATACTCTACAGAAACAACTGTTTGTGTGTACTTTTATCATTCACGTCAATCCTTTGCTTACCCAGAACTCCAGCTGACTACATCATATTTTGACCTCAGTGCGGGTCCTGGGGCTCATCCCTAATCAGAGGTTGTCATGGCTGCCACACCTCCATGATCTGAGATGTAGATATCTGAAAGCACTAAACAGCTAAAAATGTATTGGTTATAAGAAATTGGGAGTGGTTCAGTCCAGTTAGCCCACAGTCTATGGAATCTTTGACCACGCTGTGGCAGCATAGCTTATGTCTCAGCTAGACCTTCCTATTTAGAGATATTGGATGCTGTCAATGTTTCAGTCGTTAGACTGGCCACAGGACCCTACAAAACCAGTCCCATTCCTAGCTTCTGCACAGAGGCTGGTGAGCTACCTCTTACGATCTGGCAAGAACTCCTCATGGTGTGAAATGTATTCAAACTGAGGTTCATCTCTGAACACCCTGTTATTAGTACTGGGATTGAACATTTCATACAACATAGGTTTACATCACCAAGCAACTTAGCCTTTTTCTCTCCATGTGAAGGAGTATCTTGAGCAAATTGGGGTAGCAGACGTATCAGTTCTTGGAGAGGGGAAGAGAAAATATGATCCCTGGATGATTGGCAAACCCATTCTGAACTTGGACATGATGGAGTACAACTAGGCCACCACTCCACTTATACCTTTAAAAAGAATTTTTAACAGCAGTTTATTGGTGTTTCGTAGAGCACTTGATAGTTTTTACCAATGGATCAAAGCTAGTGGGCAATGACAGGTGTTCTTTTATCTTCCCACATTTTATCATTAAAATCTGTCAGGCCACTTCTTGGTGTACTCTGCAGAGTTGTGAGTAGCCAAGAAGGCTCAATTCTTGGTAGAGGGAAATTTCTCCTCTGCACAGATTCTTAGTGCTTTTCAGGCTATTCAGCAAATGTTTCCAGCAGGTAGGATAGTTCAGATAGTTTGGGACACTGTCCACCTCCAGCAAAAGCAAGAGAAAGGGGTGATCTGTTGCTGGGTCCCTGGACACATGGGAACTGAGGAAAATGAGAAAGTTGACAGATCAGGAAAAGCAGTCTGCCAGGAAATACCACAGTTCACCTTAACACCCCCACAGACTATCATGTTGTGGGTGACAGATTGTGTTGGCTGGGTAGGAAAGACTAACTGTAATTGGCCAACAACAAGCTGCAGCTGGTCAAATGGTCAAACCAAATACTCAGCCATGACACACTTTCTTTTGAACTCCAGAAAGGGATGAAGTGGTTCTCAACTGCCTTCATGTCAGACACTGCCCAATGATGCATGCTTATCTCTTGCAGCATGAGGATCCATTGGAATATGGTGTTTGCAGTGTCCCCCTCACAGTGCACCACGTTTTATCATCATGTGTTATGTATTTTGATAGGACGGAGGCCTTTGGTCTACAGAGTGACTTACCCTCAATTTTTGGTGATGATGAAACAATAGCAAGAAAATTGTTGACTTTTGTGATGCATCGGGACTTCTTCCCAATTTAATTGCATTAAGGTTTTAATGTTCTTTTTTTGGGTGGCTGGCTTATCCTACTACTTCCATGTTCAACCAGCCATTTGAATGTCATTCTCTGTTTTATTAATACTATTAATGAAAGTATGAACAGATACATACTAGAGATGGTATTTGAAATTTTTGTTACTGCAGCTGTACTTCTATTACCTTTGCCGTTCATTTTAATAAGAGTAACTACTCATACATCAGCACTCCAATCTTGAAAATGTACTGATGACTGTTGTTTAGTGCCCAACGGTTTTCAATCCATCTGTCCACTTTGTTCAGGCCTTGCAAGATTTGTCATGGCACTTCTTCAATGGAAATTTCCATCAGCCTGGAGCCCTTAGTTGATGAATGTCGACTTTTATAATACAGTGCGATGTTACAGTGCCTATGTTGTTAACAGGAATGAAGAATTGTTCCTTCAGACATACATGCATGTCTAAAGGAACAGACACTGTGGCAAATATAGCCATTATGAAATACAAGAAATATATTCACAGTTATGAATACAAATAAACATGATCTAGATAAGGAAATGGTTACAATAAAACTTTTTTTCCAGACTGGGACTCGAAACTGGATTTCTCTCTTTACATGAGCAGACACACATGCTTCCTTAACCTGACAACACTGGAGCTGCTATATCCTAGTATAGAGGCTGACCATCTGGCCTCACCTCTTCAGGGTTGCCATCCCTTCAGCCAGGACTGAAAAGGCACATGTGAGCAGGGCTTTGCTAATTATCATGAGCTCCAATGTAGGTGCATTACAGAGCCCCTTAGGAAGAAAGCATTGAGGGCTGGAAAAAAAGCCAATGCGCACTTGGTATGTGTGCTGGGGGGCCTCACATGAGATGTATAGGCAGCCTTACTGTGGCTATAGATTATGCAGAGTGCAGTCTTCTGCAAGCTGTGGCTCACATCAGCACCAACAATGCCTGTCACACTGGTTCTGTGGCCATTCTCAATCCATACAGGCATATCCAAAGGAACATTGCATCATTCTTCTTAACAATACAAGCACTGCAGTACCATATTTATCCACTGATACTAAGCAGCAACGTTTAGTTAAAATGTCCTGCCTTGTATGGGAATTTCAAAATGAGTGTCACAGTAAAGGTTGTGTCACAGAAATGACAAGATATGAAACTTTGGGTCTGGCCATGCATTGTGCACAGACAACCAAATCAGTTAAGACAATCACTTGCATAAAGCAGGAAGTACAGGTTCCAATCCTGGTCAGGCACAAACTTTCATTGTTGTCAATCTCTTATACAGCTGATGATTGTCTGTATTTGTAACTGTAATTATATGTCATAGATTTTCTGATACACCTACTATTGGCTTCAGGAGTTTTCAACAGTAAAAATGACTATTTCCAGAAGGTTTTGGTCTTGGTCAGCTGGCCACTGGTTAACCCATGTTGTAAGGAAAATTGTCTTTCTACATCAGTGGCAGTTCATAGCTAACATTTTTATCTATGAGTCACCATTGATATCGAAAGACAATTTTCCTTTCCTAACATTTTAGCTGTGAGCTGCCACTGACATTGAGAGACAGTTTTCCTGTCTGAACATTTTAGCTAAGTGCCACCACTGATATTGAAAGACAGTTTCCTTTTCCTAACATTTTAGCTATGAGCTGCCACTGATATTGAAAGACAATTTTCATGTCCTAACATTTTAGCTATGAGCCACCAATGATATTGAAATACAATTTTCCTTTCCTAACATTTTAGTTATGAGACACTACTGATATCAAAAGACAATTTTCCTTAGAACATGGATTAACTACCAACTAGAAAACTTTTAGTCTTTGTTTTAAAACTGTGTAAAACCAAACAAAAGTGCAAAAAAAGAAAATTTATTCTTAAGCTGAATAAAATCATATAAAAACAAAATCAAACTCTTTTTTACTTACTTTAACCTATATTGCCACAATTAGAGCTCAATCTATTTATTTAAAAATGAAATAAATTATTCTTGTTTTAATTTGCCTGGAATTTTATGCCTGGATGACAACTAATAAAACGTTTCTCCACAAAAAACACTGCAGGGGCATTTAGTCTTTCTAAATTCATAGTACTTCTTAGAAACATGTTTTATTCTTTCCAGGGTTGAAAAGCAGCATGCTGGCTCTTATATAGTTCTGGGTACGGTAATCAACAGTGCCTATGTCAACTGCTCACAGTGCACCACCCACATCTCAGCAGAAGACACAACTCATAGATGGCCTACCAGCTTGTGCAACTGCAAGTCATGCTGGATAAAGGGCTCACCGTATTCATATGAGTGGCACTACAGGTGCCAGCAGAGGATGATGCCTTTGGATCCACTCACAGCATTTCCATAAATTTCTGATGTGTTCATAGATAGTGTACCCTATACTAACTTTGGACACAACAGACATTTCCGAGGATGAGGACAGGTTTGTTGTGATTGATTGGATCTGTGGGATATGATCAGACACTCTGGCTACAAGGAAGTGACTTGACTTGAACTGGATTCATCAGTTTTAAAATTAACCAGAACAGGCACTCATTAGCAGAAAAACAAAAATAACAATTGAAATTCGTTGTTTTGTTAGAGGCATGAGTAAGAAGTATAAATATTTTTCCTTGCATTTATTTTCACTGCCTTGGAGTGTTCTTAATCTTTGAACTAAATGGCAACCACTGAAGAGCATCAGAGCCAACAGCTTCTTGAGTTAGTGCCACACATTATCTAACTGCTGGATTCACAACAACCCAAGCAGCCAACTATGAATGACACACAGAATTCTGAGGCCAAGTGCTGCCTCCTGTTTTTCATACCTTTGATGCGAGATAGGAGATCTGGACAGAAGAAAAGCTTCAACTTGAGCAGCACTTCCCATTGTACCAAATTAAGGTGACCCGTGATGTTCTTTCTTCTGTTTCTTGGGTGGTTATTGAAAGTTTTAGACTGTGTCAGAAATTGTTCCTGGAAGTAGGACTCCAAATCCTACCCTATGAAGAAGTTATTATGAAACCTTATGAAATTTTTGAATTTTAAATCCATATAACCATTGCTGATTCCAAATTCTTTTTTATGCATTGTTACAGTAACCTGTCTTATAAGGGAAGGATACCTGAACTTAGAGGCCTGACTAGGAATTGTACATTTAACTGCATTTGTGGAGCTTCATTTCCAAATGAAATGCTTCACAGTTTAGTTATTCCGAACCTTGCTGACATGAGAATTCAGTCAGAGATTTTAAATCATTGCGTTCCTGGGCTCAATGACACTCCTATAGTGATGGCAGCTCAGGAAGTACAGAACTTTGCAGAACTAGACTCTCATCTGCCTGTGACTGCGGCAAGTTCTTCGCAGGCCCAGCAGTGTACAGCACAAGTTGACCACAACCACAAGCAGTGACAAAAGAAGTGCATGAGTAACCCAGCCAGTTTTCCTTCAAGTTCACATGTTTCAAAATCTTGTTGAGTGCTGTGTAACACATGACTCCAAACACACCTTTTTCCTGCACATGCATGGCAAGTGTACTTGCAAAAGAATTGCAAAGCACCCTTTGCCCCTCATAAATCTAGATTTTAGAAATTGGAAATCAACAGAAGCTCATGTTCTGAATCTTCCCAGACAATACAATAAACATAAAGACAAGCACAAAAATTGCTCATTCAGGTCAGCTCAACAGATGAACAGTACAACACTCAGTCACTCGCAGATCAGACAAAGGCACTCTTCCGTAGTGCAGAACTCATAATCACATTCAGAAGACTAACTGCATACTGTTCATATCTTTACAGATATGCAGTCAGACCATACCATTTCAGTTAGATACTGGTGCTTCAGTCACATTAATTAATCAGAATACGTATGAGCAATTGGTACACCCTAACCTATAGAATTAACATCTGCACCTCACAGCCTACAAGGGCAAAAGTATCTCTGTGCTTGGGATATGCAAATTATAAAAATATGACTACATTAGTGATATTCATGGTAATCCAGCCATGCTTTAAACCTCTAGTCCTAATATTTTTGGTGTGAATGCATTCAGTTTGTTTTGTTTGAATATTCAAGATAATGTGCATGCTATCACCACTCAAGTTTCCCATGCCAACTTTCAACAATTGTGCGAAAATATGGACATTTGTTTGATGGCATATTGGGAGGCACAAAGAATTTTCAAGTGTGCCTTATGCTCAAAGACAATGCTCAACCACAGTTTTATCACAGCAGGTTTTCCTGTTACTTTCCCTAGCGTCACAATGGCTTACTGCACATGCTCAGTACCTCACACTATTCATGATGAAGTCACTATTGAAATCAACAGGCTGGAACAAACCTGTATCTTGGAACCCATTTCTGCAGATCAGTGGGCATCTCTTCTGGTTATCACTAGAAAATCAGGTACAGAATCTCAGTCTGTGCAGAATTTAAGGCAACAGTTAATACCAGACAGTTACTGATTTCTTCTCACTACAATGTACTGAGAAGTTTATGGACTATATTTACATCTATGTGATTATTCTGCTGTCCACAATAAAGTGTCTGGCAGAGGGTTCAATGAACCACCTTCATGCTCTCTCTCTACCGTTCCACTCTCGAGCGCCACGCAGGAAAAATGAGCACTTAAATTTTTCTGTGTGAGCCCTGATTTCTCTTATTTTATCATGATGATCATTTCTCCCTATGTGGGTGGGTGCCAACAGAATATTTTCACAACTGGAGGAGAAAACTGGTGATTGAAATTTCATGAGAAGATCCTGCCGCAACGAGAAACGCCTTTGTTTTAATGATTCCCATTACAATTCATGTATCCCATTACAATTCATGTGACACTATCTCCCCTATTTCATGATAATACAAAACAAGTTGCCCTTCTTTGTACTTTTTCTATGTCATCCGTCCATCCCACCTGATGCGGATCCCATACCGCACGGCAATACTCCAGAATAGGGCGGACAAGTGTAGTGACTTAGAAGACAATGGTTTGGCAGGTGTGTACCTTAAAATTCCCCTGGATGAAAAGAGGAAATTTAACTTATGTACTACATTAGATTCATACTGAATGCAGTGCAAATTGCAGTTCCATTGCATTCCATTGAGCATATAAACATTCCTTTCCAGTGGATTGGGAAATGGGAATGATTATTTTAAAGGTTGGAAAAATCACTGTTTAATTTGATTTGTGTGGGGAGACAAAATGATAGTGTCCTTAGCCCACAATTTACCCCAACAAAATTGAATTTATTGTGCAGTTTCTTTCCCTGCCATTTTAGTAAAGCCAGCCATTACCCATAAAGAGTACCAGGAGAGCCTTTACTAGTTCTTTATTAGTCACACAAACTTCAAGAATTAATGACCCAGATATTCAGTGTCTTTTGGATCTGCATTGGAAGGTTAAATGAGGTGAGATTTCATCTCACTTACTACATAGTCTACATTTAGTGACTTAATTCTCTCTACTCACCACGTACAGGTGTTTCTTAAAGTCAGTCATTTTATTGCCTCAAGTTTAATCTGTCTCCTGCTCAGGCCCAGTATTGTAGAACTTCTCTTTAAACATAGCTGTGGCATCACTAGCTTGCCAGGTTTTTGTTTTTGGATCTTAGTCTAATATTCCACATACTGCCTACTCATCCAGTTATGTACACTATGTGATCAAAAGTATCCAGACACTTCCAAAAACACAAATTTTTCAAATTAGGTACACTCTGCTGCCACCTAGTGCCAGGTACTTGATATCAGCGGCCTTAGTAGTTATTGGACATTATGAGAGAATAGAACGGGGCACTCTGCCAAATCACAGACTTCGAATGAGATCAGGTGATTGGGTGTCACTTGTGTCATACATCTATATGTGAGATTTCCACACTCCTAAACATCCCTTGGTCCACTGTTCCCAATGTGATAGTGAAGTGAAAATGTGAAGGGACACGTACAGCACTAAAGCGTACAGGCCCACCTCATCTGTCTGTTGACTGACAGAGATCACTGACAGCTGAAGGTCATAATGTGTGACATGCAGACATCTGTCCAGATCATCACACAGGAATTCCAAACTGCTTCAGGATGCACTGAAAGTACTATGACAGTCAGGCAGGAGATGTGGAAACTTGTATTTCATGATCAAGTGGCTGCTCATAAGCCACACATGATGCTGATAAATGCCAAATGACACCTCGCTTGGTGTAAGAAGCATAAACATTGGATGATTTAACAGTGGAAAAATGTTGTGTGGAGTGACGAATCATGGGAGACATCGTGGCAATCCGATGGCAGGGTGTGGGTATGGTGAATGCCGGTGAATGTCATCTGCCAGCATGTCTAGTGCCAACAGTAAAATTCGGAGGCAGTGGTGTTATGGTGTGGTCATGTTTTTCATGGAGGGGGTTTGCACCTCTTGTTGTTTTGTGTGTGTGACTATCACAGTGCAGGCCTACATTGATCTTTTAAGCACCTTCTTGCTTCCTACTGTTGAAGAGCAAGTCGGGTATGGCAATTGCATCTTTATACACGATCAGGCACCTGTTCATAATGCATGGCCTGTGGTGGGGTGGTTACATGACAATAACATCCCTGTAATGGACTGATATGCACAGAGTCCTGAGCTGAATCCTGTGGAGCACCTTTGGGATGTTTTGCAATGCCGACTTCATGACAGGCCTCACCAACCGACATTGGTACCTCTCCTCAGTGCAACACTCCATGAAGAATTGGCTGTCATTCCCCAAGAAACCTTCCAGCCGCTGAGTGAACATATGCCTGTGATAGTAGAAGCTGTCACTAAGGCCAAGGGTGGGCCAACACCATACTGAATTCCAGCATTACCGATGGAGGGTGCCACAAACCTGTAAGTCATCTTGTAAGTCATTTTCAGTCAGGTGTCCGAGTACTTTTGATTACTTAGTGTAGTTTTAATTTTAATTACCATAATGATGATTAGGATAAGTTCTGGTCCAACAAACAGAGTTGTCACTTCTATCCTGTCCAGCCTGTCAGCTACTACATTGCCACTAAATCCTGTATGACCACAGACACACAGCAGGTTTACCTGTTACTTTCCCTAGTCTCATAATGGCTGCATTGCAGTATCCAACAGTCTTTAATCTCATTCAGGGGGTGACAGAGTTTTCTGGGCTGCTTGGCTGTCTGAATGAATGTAGATGCTGCAATCCTTGTGACACATACACAGGTTCTCATACATTCTGATAGCAAATATTTCTGCCTGAAATACCATGGTCAGCTTCCCTTGAGAAACTGCTCTGTATAGTCTAGGCTGTACCCTGTATACTATGGCACCAGCACTGTTGTCTGCTTTCAATCCATCAGTAATGAGATTGTGTCGTGAACAGATTGTGATTCATTCTTCCACTTCCTCCTACTTCCAGTTGTTACCGTGAAAGTTTTGTTGAAGCAGTTTGAAGTTACTGTGTAATCAGCCAGCATTTTACCAACTGTTGCTATATTTACCACATTCATTATATTAGTGTGTGATTCTGGACACCGTAAAGCTTTCTAGTTATTTCCAGTTTTTAAACTATACACCACTGCTGCTGCCTGTATTGCACACCAAAAGTGTAATGGCGGCATTTCCACTGTGGATGTGCTGCTAATTTGGGCTGTTATGGCTAAGCAGGTAGTCATGACTTCCCAAGGTCCTTAGCACCCATCTTTTATTCTACTTGATTCCACCATACTCTATCTCTATAAATTGTCATAGGTCTTATTGCTGAGGTGTATTCTCAGTACATAGTTCTGGGCGTAACACCCCATGTCTTAACACTTGCCCTTGTAGTACAAAAGCATATTTTTCTTTGGAACATATATTACTTATCTGAAGGCTTTATGGCAGTATTGCATCCAAGGTCACCTCTAGATACTCCACAACCCACTCTAGTGGTAGAATTTTGTCAGAGAGAGTAACATTCCATTATGTATTCCGGATATGCTTCCTCAAGAATGGCAATACAACAGTCTGCATAGGAGTCTGATTAAACCCTCTCCTGTTTGTTGCAGTACAGCTTGAAGCAGTACATGGACAGATCCACATAATTTTATGTGAATTTAATGTTGCAGAAACCAAAGAAAACACAAATATGTACACTTATCTATACATTGATTCAAATCTAAATAACTTATGTAAATTAATTTTGTGAAATGTAATTACTATTTCATAAATAATATTTCAAAGATATAGCATTAGTCATCCTGAGGCTGATCTCAATCCAAGGTAACACGCTTTTTGTTTCAGAAAGTAGCCAAAGAGCATTCCTACTGATATCTCCCTCTCTTGTCTGTTATCCTTTAGACTGACAGGACACATTATAGCTGCACTCCTTGAGTATCTTTAATAAACTTTTTTTTTTTCAGACAATTGTGATATAAGTCTCATGTATTAGCCTTAGAACCATTCTCAATTAAAATAGTTAAGTCTCGTAAGTTCTCATTTTAACAGTTTGCTTAGTAGATATATTATATATGAAATGTTTTAATGGTTCATTATTATAGCCAACAACAAATACGAGCTTAATAGATAGTGGTGTTGACATGCAATGGCTGAATACAAGTAGTGTTCTGCCATTTATTCATTTGCAGATTGCTACAGCATCCCTGAGATTAATTGCTGATCATCACAAATCATTTTGCAAACTTAAATGTAAGTGCAGAATGAACCTTAAATGATCTGGCCACAGTCTCCACGCTATGATTCTATTCCACCCTTAAATAACAGATACCTGCATGACAGAATTGATGGTGCTATTAAAAGATGTAATCTTTTCTAAATCTTACAGCATTTTTCCAGAAGTCATTCTGGCCTCTAACAAAAATGCATCTACCATCAACAATTTCCATCTGATCCAGTTACTTTTAACAGTTTTCTTTCCAGAGGTTAATTTTAATTTCTACCTAAAAGCAAATTTTAGTAATCTTGTCATTTTGGCACGCAATGTAGCGTGTGGAAAAATCATTATACATGAATTACATACGTTTGTTCTCTTTTTCATATATTCAGTCTGTGGAAGGACATACTAATCAACAAGTCTGGAGATACTGTTTATGTATGGAAATTGAATGTTTCATGGAACAATCAGAAAATCATTCCCAGTCCTTGTATGCTGTGCCATAAAAGAGGTAAGGGACACCAGTATTGCTAACTCACCTTTGCATTTTGGCAACTTCTTTCATAGTTCACATATTTAATGTATGGTTCATTAAATACAAGATTTGTAAAGAATTATTTTCATTATCACTCGTGTACAATATTTTCTTATAAGTTATTGTTGTATCAGAAGTTGCCAAAATGGCTGCTCTTGTTTACATATTTGTTTGTTGTTTCTATAAGTGTGTAATTATTTGGATTTGTGCAAATAATTTTAACTTATGTGGTTTATTGTGACATTATGACAAAAATTGGAAAGCCTGAAGGCTTGGATGCAAATCAAGAAAAAACAAAATCAGGCTACAGTCGATGGTGACAATGCAGATGAGCCAACTGAACAGAAGGTAGATTTTGATACAGAAACAGAAAAATCTGGAGTAGAAAATGTAAGTGCTTTATTAGAGGGAGTGGATGTATAATCACAAATTTGTAATCCGCTCATGCCGGCAGTTATAATGTTACTGAAATTTGAAGAAAATAGTATTATGAAACTTTTTCATCACTTCTGCTGGTGGCAAAGCTCCTGAAATGGTAGAATGGTGCACAGAAAATTTTTACTTGTTAATAATGAAATTGCATTCCACCTTCCAGCATCAGATTGACAAGAACATGTACCAACAGCCTTGTTTAGGGGCCAGTGACCGATCTCAAAATTATGCAGTTAGCATAATTACATTGCCAGGATAGTGATAGAAAAGGTCAGTAAAAGGGATCTCAGGGACACTGAAGTAAAAGTTCGATAAAGCAAATGCCAATGGAACAATAGTAACATTCAACTGTGGCCACAAAACAATTCGTCAGCAACCCTCCTTCACTGCTTGTACAATCCTTTTTTTCCACGTGTAAACATTTCTCCGAAATATTCTTTATTGGAACCACACAAAAATACATTCCCTATATTAAATCATGACACTTCCTCCTTACCTCACTGATTTATTTGTTCTTAAAGTCTTTTAGAATTAATTAAATGTTTGGGGCATGTTCTATTAATTATCCAGAAAGCAACATTTCATCACCCACTTGAACACTTCTTTCTTATTTTGTCTCTAGAAATACAGAACAAGGGTTTAACTGTGGTAAGATTAGTAGACATTTTGTTACAGAGGAGTAAAATCATATTCTGGTAGAATCATTAACAAAATACACTATCCACTTTGCACTTCTTTTAGAGAATACTTACGCTTAACACTTCACTGTCTTTGTGCACCTGATTTTCAGTTTGTTTAAATGCATTTGTCTTTATAGAAAATGTTCATAAACTTTTAGTAAGTATGCAGAAATACAAATTTACAGACGTAAGATCTTTCTGAGTTTATTATCTTTCTTTACCTTTTCTCTTTTTTACTGATTTTTTTCTGTAAGAATATTGACGGACTTGTCCATAACTATGGAACATGTGTGGCACATCTGATTGATACATCACAACACTTTCTCAATTTGGTGCATTCTGTTTAGAAGGATGTGGGCCTGTCATCTCGTGCAGTGATCTCTGGTCGCTGTTTGAGGAAACCCGCTGCCCATCATAGCTGGAATGCATGTGAATGACTCTGGTGGCTGGCCATGCCTCCACTCCTGCTTGCTTCATACACATGGCAACCAACTGCGGCCATTGAAACATGAAAATCAAAGCAAAGCAGTATCAGCTCTACAAAAATTAGTCAAATATCTCAGAGCTGCCATAAGGAAAAAAGTGATTAATACAACAGAGTTTGCTTTCACTATTCTCTTCCTTCTGTATTATTCTGGTGATCCAGGTCTATCTTTAGGGAACTTTATTTTTCGCTAGTTTGTAGTTGGCACCAGTCTACAGATCATGGGGTATTTACAAACTAAGTGAGTCTAGTTCTTCTCTGCTAAGTTCATCAATAGACAGTACTCATTTATGCTTTTTAGTGTTCACCACAGGTATTTCAAGGTCATCTCTTCAGTCACTGCTTAGAATTGTTAGATAAAAAATTTTCACTCAATGTATAATTGCAAAGTTAGTTTGTGGCATCAATTAATTACATTTTCACACAGTGCTTGTTCATCGACAAGGCAGCTTTTTACTTGTCCATTACCTTGCCAGTGTAGTAATATCTTCCATAAGTTCACTGGGTCACTTTTGCTTGCGGATACATGTGTCAGTGAGCATGTAGACATTGATGACAAGTCTTTTGCACCAGAATTATCACTGTGTGGGTTGGCATGCACTTCATAGTGGTGAATTTGACATATAGCTGCCCACTTCACATAACACTTACTTACTTTATGCATTTTGGATTCACAATGTCACTTGCTCAAGTGTCCTACTGGGACCAATATCCACCAGTTCATGTCGCAGTCTTCACTTTTAAGAACACACAAATAAAGGAGACCTTTTTTGTTACCCACATAAGCCTGTTGGTTCCCTGGATCACATATATTTCTTGTAAAAATTAATTAACATAGTTTTTACATTTGTCTTTCTTTCAAGTGGCGTACTTTACAAGCATACAGTGTCAGTAGTGTGGTTGTTGCAATGCACTGCTCATGGTTTGATGTTCGTAAAATTCCTTACTGCCCTCTTTTCATGTTTCACAGATTGAATACCATTACCTAGGTTTTTGTAATGTTACCATGTACCCTTAAAATAATCCTATTCTACATACAGACCCACAAAGAGCAGACCACAGACAAAATCCAAACACAGACCATGATCACAAAATAAACGCATGCCTCTGAAATCACATGTGGCAAAAATCTAAACTCCTGCTCTGGCTAAACTCGCATAGCTCATAGCCTCACACTATTTAACATATAATGGATCAGGCTGATTAAATTATGTCAGATACCCTTACATAACAAATCTCTATTTCAAATTAGACTTCATATAAACTCATATCAAACAGATAAGTAAGAGATTAGCAAACATATAAATATTTACATACCAAATAAAATATCAGTCCAATAGCACCTTGCAGTGGCTTCTGATTGGCTTATCAAGTAGAAATGCTATATTTCATTCTGCTTACATACTAATATTTACAGTTTGAGTAGAGCACTGAAAGACCTGAGTCGAAACAAGGCCCCCGGAGTAGACAACATTCCATTAGAACTACTGACAGCCTTGGCAGAGCCAGTCCTGACAAAACTCTACCATCTGGTGAGCAAGATGTATGAGACAGGCGAAATACCCTCAGACTTCAAGAAGAATATAATAATTCCAATCCCAAAGAAAGCAGGTGTTGACAGATGTGAAAATTACCGAACTATCAGTTTAATATATCACAGCTGCAAAATAATAACGTGAATTCTTTACAGATGAATGGAAAAACTGGTAGAAGCCAACCTCAGGGATGTTCAGTTTGGATTCCGTAGAAATATTGGAACACGTGAGGCAATACTGACCCTAAGACTTATCTTAGAAGAAAGATTAAGGAAAGGCAAACCTACGTTTCTAGCATTTGTAGACTTAGAGAAAGCTTTTGACAATGTTGACTGGAATACTCTCTTTCAAATTCTGAAGATGGCAGGGGTAAAATATAGGGAGCGAAAGGCTATTTACAATTTGTACAGAAAGCAGATGGCAGTTATAAGAGTTGAGGGGTATGAAAGGGAAGCAGTGGTTGGGAAGGGAGTAAGACAGGGTTGTAGCCTCTCCCCGATGTTATTCAATCTGTATATTGAGCATGCAATAAAGGAAACAAAAGATAAGTTCAGAGTAGGTATTAAAATCCATGGAGAAGAAATAAAAACTTTGAGGTTCGCCGATGACATTGTAATTCTGTCAGAGACAGCAAAGGACTTGGAAGAGCAGTTGAATGGAATGGACAGTGTCTTGAAAGGAGGATATAAGATGAACATCAACAAAAGCAAAACGAGGATAATGGAATGTAGTGGAATTAAGTCGTGTGATGCTGAGGGAATTAGATTAGGAAATGAGACACTTAAAGTAGTAAAGGAATTTTGCTATTTGGGGAGCAAAATAACTGATGATGGTTGAAGTAGAGAGGATATAAAATGTAGACTGGCAATGGCAAGGCAAGCATTTCTGAAGAAGAAAAATTTGTTAACATCGAGTATTGATTTAAATGTCAGGAAGTCGTTTCTGAAAGTATTTGTATGGAGTGTAGCCATGTATGGAAGTGAAACGTGGACGATAAATAGGTTAGACAAGAAGAGAATAGAAGCTTTCGAAATGTGGTGCTACAGAAGAATGCTGAAGATTAGATGGGTAGATCACATAACTAATGAGGAGGCATTGAATAGAATTGGGGAGAAGAGGAGCTGGTGGCACAACTTGACTAGAAGAAGGGATCGGTTGGTAGGACATGTTCTGAGACATTGAGGGATCACCAATTTAGTATTGGAGGGCAGCATGGAGGGTAAAAATCGTAGAGGGAGACCAAGAGATGAATACACTAAGCAGATTCAGAAGGATGTAGGCTGCAGTACGTACTGGGAGGTGAAGAAGCTTGCACAGGATAGAGTAGCATGGAGAGCTGTATCAAATTAGTCTCAGGACTGAAGACCACAACAACAACAATGAGTATAGTTATTGCATAGCCTGTATATCTTCCTTTTAATAAATGATCAGTTCAATTTAGCATCAATTATATAGCACAAGTGTGTCCAGAGAATACACTCAGTTTACATACAATTCATTACCAGGTTTAACTAATTGTTCTTTACTTGGCAGTATCGCATGTTTAAGTGTATCACACATTTAAAAAAAAAAAAAAAAAAAAAAAAAAAGGACATATGCATGCTATGCTGTGTGTGCCACAAAAATGCAATTATATCCCACATTTAAGTTCAGCCAAAAGTGTGGTAGTGCTGTTGCTCTTACCTTATGTATTTTCTTTTGCCAGTCAGTTTTCTTAGTAGCAAGTTTAACATCTAATGTTTCAAAACTTCCTTCTTTTCCAAACTTTTAGGATAAATATTTGTAAATTTTATGGGCTGATTTTGGTAATAATTTTCTTATCTGGTATGCAGTTGGCATAACATGTAACAAAAACAGTTGGTGGCAGTCACATTAATGGATGGAAAAAATTATTTAAATATTCCAACTAAAAATTTGGAACCAGTCAGTCACCATTGTAACCTCCCTGTTAAACTGTTAAAAGCTCAGTCAGCTGGCATCGTAATTTTGAAATGAGAGTTCATATGAATGTTGTGTAATAAATATTTCACATGAAGTGCCTTTGTGACAGAGGAAAAGGGTCAATTGTGGAAACTAAGCCACTGAATATTATAAGTAACGTAGTACTAAGGAACACACCCAACTGACTACACAAAATAAGAGGGCACCTACATTCACTAGTGAGTGGTTCAAAATAAGAATTAATACTCTAAAGGGAATGGGTCATAAGTATAGTTATGTCTATACACACTCAGTTGTATGCGAACATACAATTGAGATAGATGCACGTACGTTCTAAGTACTATAGTTCCCCATGGTCTGGGTAAAAAGAATTGTGATTGAAATGCATTTATTCATCTTTTCATTGTTTTGCACTTTTCCTCATTACAGAGGCTTATCTTCGACATAATAATTTACTCAGAAATTACTACACAATTACTATATTGAAATTACTATATATTACTATGGTGAAATTATTCACCTAAGAAAGAAAATAATTGGACTTCATAATTAAATGAAAAGAAAGATTGCAGGTTCTGAATGTCATGGAAAATATGACCTAAATATTAAAATTTACATTGGTGGCCACAAAGGGAAAGAGATGAACACAATCACATACTTCTATTGTTGAGCAGCATGGTTGGGAAGATCGTCATTTCCATCTAAATTCTCCATATAAAATTAAAATAATAATAACCTTCCATAGTTACAGGAGCTGAGATCCATGGTCTCATAAATGAGAAACTTGTATTGTTTCAGAAGCTGCTTTCATTGTTTAGCTCAATTTCACCACAAATTACACAGCACTTCACTTGTTTGTCTTCTCACCAGGGCATGAGAACAATGAAAGGTGACTATTACTAAAACTATTAAACAAAGAGCATAAATCTTCTTTTGTCCATATGTGTGAAATGAATCTTTGATATGAGAATTGAATAATTATCTATACATTTACCAATGAGAAAAAGTTATTTTCTTTACATCTGACAGAACGCTCAGCCCTCATTTTTGTATTTTACAGATCTAGTGCTGTACTGAAATGCTTTCCCATTACATAGCATCACATTTGACAACATAAACATGCTTTCACGAAAACACATAGAAAAATCTTCTAACTGCTACTTGTATTCAGGGATACTTAAAACTAAATGATCATTACTGTTTCTAATGTCAAAAAAATGCCGGTAGTTTTATGCAGCTTCTAGTGCTATATCATTGGTAAAATTTATGTCCATTAGTTTTGGTACACTAATACACATTCTTCATTGCGCAATAGACTTTCATAGCATGACACGTGTGCTGGCATAAGCTGGCGCCAGCACACCATGTACAAAGAGGTTACAAGAAGATCGTTAGAGGCCAAAGACAGACTCGGAAGAAATGGGCCGCCAATGCCTTCTCAGATCTCTGCAGATGTGGCAGGGTCACTTCCTAAAGCAAGAAGGGAAGTTACATACTTGGTGGCACTGTATGACATATTTCTGAAACATGTTTGATTATATGCCACCAAAACTGCATTGGCAGTGCTGAGTATTAAGAAGATTATTATTTACCTAGAGTTGGAAAGCCTGTTGCTCTATTACCATGGACAGACTGAAGACTTTTTTAAAGAACACCAAATTAAGCAAATATTAATTTCAAATTTTAATCTTCAATCAAACCCAGTTGACAGAATATTCAAATAATTTAATCAATTTATTCAAACATATTCTCCAATGAAACAAGCCAAGTGGGTAGGAAAACACATCACTCATTTTGAGCAGATAGGGAATAACCTTCCACATTCATCCATCAGTTTTATACAAATCAAACTTATGTTTCATGAAAAGGTATTTTTTAATGATGTACCATTAGAGGAAAGGGTTCACTAAGCTCTAATAATGTTGACTGACAAAACAATTAAGAGAAAAAATAAATTAACAAATGATTAAAATGCACTTGCACTTACAGTAGTAGAAGCTTTATTATGAATGCACATAATGTCAACTACATTAAAAAAATTGAACCATAAATGGCCATTGTTATACTCAGATCCATTTTTAATTACAGATATCACACATCCTGATTATTGTTTGTTAGTGTATCCCAACTCAGGTAAGATATGTGACCTGTTCCCACATAAAGATTTATGAAAGTTCATTGGATAAATTTCTTAATCACTTGTGTTCAATATAAATTGAACAAAGAGTACAGACATTGGTAATCATTGGTAATAGAGTTGGCATAATCCATATCACTTCAGGCAGGGGGGGGGGGGGGTGTTAACTTCATAGTCTCAGATGTTATGGAATTTAACATATGTTAAAATTCAGGAGTAAGTAAGGAACACAATTTTTTTTTTTTTTCCCTCCAAAAATATTCCTGCCCTGAGATACAGGCCTCCGAAGGTGACACTGCGAACACCATTTTGAAGATGCAAATTTTGAAAAAAAATTTTAAATTGCTGCACCTGTGTAACAGTTCTAGATATTTTGTTAGAGTTTTTTTATTTGAAAGATAATTGCTTTATGATTACAATGGTATCCTTCATTTGGACATATCAGTCAAAGTTCTTTTATTGTTGCCTTTTGAATTTTTTTATAACTTACAGACTTTTCTTTTTTTTCAAAACTGCCAGTCCAGAAAAGTTATTTTTTTCCTGTTGATTAGTACCATGTAGTGCTATATTCTCTGTAAAGGAGAGCTTCCACTTTTAAGTGGAACAGGTTTTATTTTTAAAAATCATATATTTTTAACTTTCAAGGGTAATGTTTGTCTTCACTGAAGTTGTTTCTTACTAATTACTTTGTTACAATGTTCATTTCTATTGTCTTTGTTGCAGTTATTTCTTATCACTTTCTTTGTTGCAGTTATTTCTTTTACGTTCATTGTTGCAGATATTTCTTACACTTTGTTGTAGTTTTTTGTCAGTTTCTTTGACATGGTTGTCAATTGCAGGTTTTGGTATTGTAATTGTTCAGTGCTAATTTGTTTACTAAAGAGGCTTCGAAGAAATCTGAGACCATCCAGTGACTTCTGTGTTTTCATGAGGAATTTGCCAGTTGACACAGTTTTGTGAAAAGGACTATTAGAACTGTCTTCTGACTGGGTCCACAGGAGAGTGAAGTGTGCTGAGTATTTGCATATCCATAAAAGAGTGATATATATATATATATATATATATATATATATATATATATATATATATATATATATATATATATATATATATATATAAACAGGCTTTCTTCAGGTTGGGAATAAGTGTTCTCATTTGAAGACTCTGTTTCAAAGTGAAGTTGTTGGCACTGATGACTTTTTGTGTTCTAAATGTTTTGACAGAATAATAACAATGATAGTTTCTGAATAAGATGAAGCCTCTCATGGTGTATATAATGCAGATTTTGCATCAATAGGGATGAATTAAATTCCCTGAATCAGTCAACTACAGAGGTAAGTGTTAGCCCTGTCAAGAAACTGTAGTCAGTGAAGTCAAGTCACAAGCTCTATGCATCAAGAAAGCGCAGAGAAATTACTAAAGCTATAGATGAATACACTAGAGCAAAACTGACCACACTCTTCAAAGGAGAAATTCAGCCTTCAGAAGTAAATGAACCAAAGCACTCTTGCACCTCTTGCCAGGAATTTTTCACAAACCAGTCTCAGGACTGAAGACCACAACAACAACATCAATTCAACTGTTGAATATTGTGCATCCTACAATGAAAAGGTGCAAGTGTTAAATATTATCCCAGAGACGTTTTCAAAGAAAACAATTTTGAACCACATTCCATCAGTATCAAAGTACAGGGTAGATAAATCAAGAAATGTGAAGTCTGTAAAAGGAGTCTTTGGAAGACAGGATCCCTATTATGGTCAACCCGTAGAAGCAGCTCAAGTTGAAATGGTGCATTCATTTTCTCTAGAACAGTGGTTCCCAACAGGTGCTCTGTGGACCCCCTGGGTTCCATGAGCTATGCCAGAGGGGTCCTCAAGATACTTTTAGAATAAAAAATATATTAAATATATTTTGTATTATAACAGATTTTTAGTTTTGGCCGCTTCCTGTATGAGCAGAGCTTTAGCGAATGCTAACTTCTGCATCTGGTGTCTTCCTAGAGCCAGCTGACATTAGCACATTGTAGCACAAAACTAAAATTAGATAGATGGAAATAGTTCTGCTGTTTGCCGTTAGACTACGTGCGCTGCCTCTTTGCAGCTGACAACTGACAGTCACTTTAAACAGAAACTAGCATTTCAGATGACAATCGGCCATTGGTAATTTATTTCCAATGCTTTCACAGACCGTATTGTTTACATATTCAATATTCTGTATTAAAACACTAATGCATGTAAAGTGTTGTTTTTTGGGGAAGCTACAGTTCGCGTATATAAAAATGGACCGTTGGTTAAAAATTGGTTTGTTAAACAAGAAAGCCCTACAGATGAAGAGGAAGTTAATGCATTTGTTATACTAAACACCCAGATTTTGAGCAATAATCAGAAATTTAACAATAACAATGATGGCTAAATTGAAAAAGTTTAAAGCTCAACATTTTTTCAATAATGAATATGTCAATGTTTTCTCTAAGTACCAAAAATAGAAAACGTATAAAAAGACTCTTAATTTGGCTTTTTTAGGTACTTGATACCCTGATATGACAAGGTACCAATCATGCTCGATGAGGGGGTCCTTGAGAAAATTTTGCTGGAAACCCACGATCTAGAAGATAAATGGGACTGTTCTCGCCAGAGTGTCAACAAAAAGACACTATAAGTGTCACAGTTGAAAGTCAAAAAGTTATGAAAGTGAAGAGGTACATGACTCACAGTTTTAAAGAAACTTTTGCAATTTTTAAGAGCAGTCATACAAATTCACATATTGGAAGCTCAAGATTTTATTCACTACAACCTAAGTGGGTAGTTTCACACCCACCTAGAGATATCTGTTTATGTGTGTATGGCACAAATTTTGAACTTTGTGTGATAACTTTGAAGAACTTACTGGAGCATGTGACATATGACACCTTAGTTGGACGTGTGAAATCATTAGTAGTCTGTGGCGTAAAGAGAGAGACTTGTTTGTTTCAAGAATGTGGTGACTGCCATGGAAAGGGAGGACTGTCTTTACAGACACTTCACCTGGTAGATGTAGCAGATAACTCTGCAGAAATAACATATGCGACATGGGAGGAAAATAAAGTAATTAAGAAAACTGTTGCCTTTGACAGTTTCATTGATGAACTTGGTAAATGGTCAGTGAAAGCAGTAACACACCAGCATCTGAAGAAATTGCAACACATTGCAGAAGTGAAAGGGTGTGTACAGGCTGAATAACTATGTCTCATGTTTCACTGTGATTTTGCTGAGAACTGGTCTTTAACTCTCCCAGAAGAAGTACAAGGGTATCATTGGAGAAATGACCAGGTCTCAATTTTTACAGGAGTGACATATTTTGAAAACAAGACCATAAGTGTTGCAGTTATCAGTGATGACACAGGACGTGAATCAGCACATGCTTCGCTAGCAAAGTGCAAACTTCTTCAACAGAGAACAGAGGCAGAAAAGATCATCACTATTTATGATGGTGCTCCTAGTCATTTTAAAAATCATTACCAGCTGTTTGAATTGAGGAAGTCGCTTGTGCTAACTGACTGGGTATACAATGCTACTGGTCATGGGAAGGGGCCTCGTGATGGTGTAGGAGGCCTGCTGAAGCGCCATGCTACAAAACATAATCTTCCTGACCAAATACAGCTGCAATTCAGAATGCTTAGGATTTTACAAGAGTTGTGAAATCTTACAGATTCACAGCCCTCATTCTTTTCAAGAATACTGTAAGCAGAAAAAAAGAACAATGGTCCAAACAAACTACTGCTGTGAAAGGAATTCAGAAGACACATTTTTGGACACAAAGTGATGGGAAAACTCATATTGCAATCACTTTAAAGAGCAAGAAAGAAGAAATTTTGTTCGTTTGTCCAACACCTCAGAAACAGCAGGATAATATTCAGATTCACAACCTGAGAAAGGGGGTATTTGTGGGGTGTGAATATGACTGTAACTGTTGGATTTCAGAGGTTATAGACAACAGTTATGAGTTAAATGAAATTGTAGTGAACTTTATGTTACCACATGGATCAGCTGCTGGATGTAGGTTTCCAGCTGAAGGACAGCAACAACAGCATCAGTGCTCATTTCCTGCTCACAATGTTTTGAAGGTTTAAGTGCTCTAGTTCCTATTGGTTCAACAGGAAGGCATCAGTATTTATTAAAGGAAGATACTGAAGCAGTGAAACACATTTGTAGTTCATTGACTGGCTAATTTTCATAAAGAACAGAGTGCACAGAAGTTATATAAATTGAAACCTTTAAGTCTTTAGACCTTTCACATACATTTTGGAACCATTTAAAATGCTTTAAAATGAGTCTCTTACTCATCTTTCAAAACTAAAATTATGCTAAATAAGGCTAGGTTTTGATTTTTATGAGCCTGGTATATCATAATGTGGTAATAAAACATGTTTTATGCATGGCCAAAATTTAAATTGTTTATAAAACCTGTTCAACCTAAAAGTGGAAGCTCTCCTTTTCAGGGAATGTAAAAATATATGGCACTAATCAACAGAAAAAAAATCAAAATTTTATGGATTGGCAGTTTTGAAAATAAAAATAAATTCAATAAATTGTAAAAAAAGTTCAAAACACTATAGTAAACGAACTTTGACTGATGAGTCTAAATGGAGGATTTATTTGTAATCATAAACCAATTATATTTCAAATAAAGAAACGCCAAAAAAATATCTAGAACTGTTCGAGAGATACAGCATTTTAAATTTTTTTCCAAAATTCACGTCTTCAAAATGGTATGCAACGTGTCATCTTTGGAGGCTGTATCGCAGAGCAGAAATGTTTTTGGAGGGAAAAAAAATAAAAAAAATAAAAAAAATAAAAAAATAATAATAAAAAAACATGTAAATAGTCCTCCATTTTAACAAACACTAAATTCAACAACATCTGTGACTATGAAGGTAAGACATTTTCCTAGCCTGCCTGAACTGATATGGACTATGCCAGTTATTACTTGTTAACACACATATAAGGAAGCAATATACAAGCAATAGTGCTACATACCAAAACGCTTGTTCTCAGTATGTGATATTGTACATAGTAGTTTCAAGTTATTAATGTGAAAGTTAACAAATAAATAATGACAGGGCAATTCCTTTTATACACAACCTAGTGAAATTCATACGGTGAATCGTAATTGTAACATAAGTATTTTTTAACATTAAGTTTATACAGTACAGAAATATTGTTCTTTCTTCATTACGGACCACAACATTTGTGGATCACTGTACCTATATGGATATTTGCAGAAATGTATGTAGAGAATATATAATTTAATTAGTTTTAGTTACAATCTCTTGTATTGCATAAAATTATTTACATCTTACATTTTTTTACTTTGAAATATAAGTACACATCTCACTTGTTTTAAGGATATCATGGATTGGAACAGTTGGTCAAGGTGTCAGCTCTGTTTTGAGGGATTCTAGCATAGCATTTCACATGGTTACCCATCACCAAAAAGAATATATAACTTACAACTAAACATGAAGGGAAACCACAGGCTGTGTACAACTACTCACTACATTACATGAAGATAAAGAAAATAATTATGTACACACTATTTACACAATAATTAACTACGTATACACATGAAAGGTATGTACTCTATTCCCTAAGGAAATATTTACACAGAAAAGTATAGAAGGTTAATGAAAGAATACATCTAGGGTTTTTATATGCAAGAACTACAGAGTCTTACTGTACTGCTAATAAAGGAAGCTGAGCACAAGATTCATAAATACACAACATTACAATGCAGGTAAGTAGTGAACAACATTACCAATTCAAGTTGAGGAATGTGCAATACTATTTGCTGGAGAAAATACACAACTTACTGTGTTGCACCTTGTGTATGGACCATAACATAAAATTTATACTGAAAGTAAACCACCTTTTATCCGCACTATTCAAGGAGAAGATTGTCTTCATTTTTTGGCACACTACTAGTATGCCGTGATGTGGGGATGAGCAATGAATGATTGTCAGGCTGACTGAACTAGGAGGTAGCCAGAAGCTGTGAATTTATAGGTTAAAGGTACTGAATAAAAATTTATAGGGAATGATACTGAAACACATGCCTCTAATTGGAAATGGAGTTGTGAGGCATTTTGATGGTGACAGGTAGCAGACATAGGATCCCACTGATATACAGTTTTAAATGTGTATGAATGAATGTATATATTTCAATACAAAGCGCATTTAGCAGAATTAATTACGAAAACATACAGCAAGAAACAACCTAGGCACTGAGTGACAGACTACTTAAGGGTCAGCCTTGATTCAGCTTTGTGACTAGGTATATTTTATGATGACTAATATTAAAATTTGACATATGTTGTGACTATACATAGATATAAGATTATAAGAAACCCTATGAGCTAGTGCATAAAATGAGTCTTGTGTTAGGAATGTGATAGCATTTTTCAAAGTCATACAAACTAAAATAGTTCATTCAGAAAGTGCTACCACTGTCTGTATCCATGTATAAATATGTTTTCTTAAGATGAAGAAGCCATAGAGCTGCAGGTAAGCCAAAAAAGATTATTCCTCATATAAGAAATACAGAGCACCACATTTCAGAAGAGAATCAGTTATCAAAATGTTTATTTTCTATAAATATTAATTAATAGATAATAAGTTCTAAATGTTAGATATTAGAAAACAGAACTGTTTTTTAGCACGCAGATTCACATTGATGCAAGGATGTGAATGTTAATATGCTGAGCTTTACTTCCAGTGGTTTTGTTTCTTTTTCTATGAGTAGCTTGAAATAGTATTTCCAACTTATACAGCTAAAGCTGAACTTGAGTCTAAGTAAAAAGTAGCAGTAGTGTCTTCTTCCAACCAAACTGGAGGATAGGCTATTCTTCAGTCTGGACTGGGTAATCCAACTGATTTGGCATCGTACACTGTATTGTATCACATTTGTGGGAACCTTGTAGAGAAGAAATGAATCCAACTTCAAAATATTCAGGGGCTGTTTGTGACAAACTTCAAACTTTAAAGAAAGAAATAAACATAATAAAATTAATGTATGTAAGAAATAAGTAGTTAATAAGAAATTAATTTCTGTGTAAAAGAACCTACAAATGGACTATGTATCAAGCTAAAACCTGCTATCTATAGTGATCACAGAAAAATGATGTGGACACGAGTGTATAGTACTCTATCACTAAAATAGAATTGAAACCTAAAATCATACTTGCTCTGTAAAAGGAGCCAAGTGATTAAGAAACAAGAGCAGATGTGTAAAGCTGCCTCATGTGGAGTGAGAGTAAGGGGTTTAAGTGTTAGATGTGAAATGTCGTCTGGTAAGAGTGAATCTGTGAAGACTGCTGGAGTGAAAAGTTTCTACATATCTTATGTCAGTGTTGACCCACTGTTGTGCTTTGTTATCTCTTTGGCCTCTGAATTCATCATCAGATCATGGTAGTTAGGTCTGAGGAGAAATTGGGGGGGGGGGGGGGGAGGAATGAGGTGGGGGCAAAATCTCTGGAGTCCAACAATAACAGAGGATTTGGATTCCCCAGGGTGCTCTGTTAGCAAATATCACATTGCTACTGTGAAATAAATTGTGTATCTTATCTATTGGGTTTTACAACATATCCAAAGATTGAAACATTCATTAGTCATTGGTTTATAATAGAGGTCAGTGTTGCCAAGTCCACAAAGACATAGTTACATCTTCAGCAACACAAGATTGCATGAGGCAATTCACTTTTGCATTGGCTGTTCTACAGATGAACAACAAATGCATGCACTAGCACTGTATAATTCCTGAGTTCTTTTCGCATTAATGACAGATAGAATCTGGCAGTGACAAAGTAAACAACTACTGCTAAGTAGGCCATCTCTGAGATTTCCATTGCTGTTCCTAAAATCACCATCCACAGCTCACCTGTTACCAGACAGCTGCACCCAGAATAAGGGAAGTGTCGGAGAGTAGTTAACACTGTAAGGCCTGAGGTTTCATTTGCAGCTATACCAAGAGCTGAGAGGAGTGCACTTCAGTCTCATCTCCATAGCTCTGAGTAAGCAACATTAACTGTTATTTGTTTTACAACCTTTAGACAGTTGTGTGTCAGGTGGGCAAGAAAGCAACTTAGATTTAAGTTTTATTAACATCATGGAATCTAAATTCAAGTCTGGAGCAATGAAGAAAAGAAAAAAAGAGAGAAAGAGAAAAAAGCCAGACAAGTTTATTCAGCCTCGGATTTGTTTCTACCTCAATGCACAATGAAGATGAAAATGACAAGAACCAGTCACCTGATATTCAAGGAGCAGAAGAAAATATTCAGTTATGTGACTGTGGAAGAATCATTCTTTATTAATTTATCAGTTTGCATAATTTTATTTCCTTGAGTGCACTGTTGTATATAGTTTTCATTTATAGCCAGATGGTAAATAGCATGTAATCTTTACAGGGTCCAATGATAAAGCAGGAAACAGAAGTCATTCAACTGATGGTCAAGTTGCATTGAATTCAATTAGAGTTGTGCTGAAACTGAATCATTAGCAAATGGTAAGGATAAATCATTTTTTACTGTCTAGGAGTTACAATTTGGCATGCCTCTGATTAGTATTTGTTGGTAAATTACTTTGTTATCTTTATTACCAGTTCCTTGTCATCACCAGCCATGGCTGGACAGACAGCATCAATTTTACAATAATATTATCACATGAACATTATTAAAATAGTGCAGTTTAAACTATGGTACTAAAGTGGGTCTACAAAACATAAATTTAAGAGCTAGATTACAAGCACATCACAATAATAAGACAACTGTGTAGTAAACAGCAGAGTTGCTGTTGTTTTAATTGGCGCTGAGGTACAACTTAGAGAGACACTGTTCTATCATCAGAGAAATGTTCTTTTATACTGTACAAAGTTGGCTCTTTTAGGATACACAAAATTTTAGGTCTAAGTTGTTGGATTGGTGATGACTGAATATCCTTAGGTACAGCATCTTAGATATAGCATTAAATAATTTTGGGGCCACCACTGGGAAACTGTTTTGTATCTTAGTTAATTGACATCTAGGGCTGTCTATACTGTCTTTATAGTGAGTGCTGTATCGATGAATTTCATTTTTCTTTCTTTAGGTTTCATGACTTGCCTTTGTGTGAACAAAGCAGTTGAAAATATATTGGCTGAAAACAGTTAGACCTCATAATCTAGGAAAAAAATTGGTATAGTCAGTTTTGCTTGCTTGAGGCAATGATCTTCATTGCTTTCTTTTGTAATAAAAGCATGTTCTTGCTGCCTGCAGAATGGCCTCACAGTAGCAGCCCGTACTGTGGTTGTGAAACATTCAATACTATAGTATTAATAGGTACTGGTGTGATATAACATTTTTTAGTTTCCTTGAGAGATATAGGACCTGTGAGAGTTTGGAACATGCACATTTAGTGTGCTGTTGACAGATTAACTTGGTGTGAATGAAAAGACCCAGAAGCTTGACAGCTGCTGTGTCACAGTGTGCTCCAGTAGCAATTAGGCTGCAGATCATCCATTGATATTCATCTTGTTCATCATGAACCAGGCCTTGGCCTCACTGAATAGAACTTCTGCTTGTCAAACAGCTTCAAGTACATTCTCCTCTTTTTAAGCAAAACATTGTCATCTGCAGACTGTGAGGTGTGCCCATGGGAATCTATGTCATTAATGAAAATTAAGAACAACAGGGGCTCTATTATGGATCCCTGTGGTACACCATGTTTCAACTTCATTTCACCTGATTCTGATCCTTGTACTAATACACTCTGTTGTCTGTTATTTAGGTAGGATTCGAGAGTTTGTAGAACAACTCCCCCAATAAAACACGATTTTAGCTTGCTGAGCAGGGCCTTATGCAGAATGCAATCAAATGCCTTACTAGGGTCACAGAATACCAGTGCTATACACTCATTGTCTTCAAAACCGTGACTATGTTTGTAACTAAGTCAAGTACTGCTGTTGTAGTTGACTTGCCATCCCAAAAGCCATGCCGTGTAGCATAAAAGAGGTTATTTCCTTCAAAGTAACTTAACAACTGATCTTTCATTACAGACTGCATCATCTTAGCTAACACTGGTATTATAAATATAGGGCTACAGCTAGAGACTTTATGTGGATTACCTTTTTTTGCAAACTGCTACTGCCCATGCTACTTTCAGAAAGTCTGGAAATTCCTTGGCATGGAGGCACTTATTTATTACTACTGATGGTGGTTTAGCAGTTGCATGGAATATAGTTTTTAATATAGTACAGTGCATGCTGTAAATATCAGGGGTTCCTGAGTATTTGTAGACTTTTACTATTTTTATTATGTCTTTAGGAAACAGTGACTTCTATGTTACCATACTGCATTTATTTCCAAATTTCACAGGAACTGCAGGATCTATTCCAAAGTCAGGAATTACACTTACTGTGCTTTCTACTATGTTTATAAAATAATCATTATATTCATCTGGGCTGCAAGAGTTAGAGCACGAGGTGGGCTTTGTCTATGTCCATTAATCAGGTCCCATGCAGCTGTGCAAGGATTCTGAGCTTCTTCAATAAATCTGGCATTGCTTTCCTTCCTTGCTTTCTCAACTTTTTTTCTGTACATCATTTTGGCCTGTGGACAATAGCAGTTAGTCTGTCCTTGACGCCAACATCTTCAGTGGCTTTGACTTATCATTTAGCAGTTGTGCATTTTATTTTATTTTACCTAATCTAGAGGTATACTAGCTCTTTACTTTGCCAGTTTTCTGTGAGTATTTTGGCTGAATATCTCTTAGGTTTTATTGGAAAATTTTCATCAAGTTCGTCTTTAAGAGTCTGAAACATCAAACTGAATGCATCATTTCATGCCAATTCTTCACATGTTTCATGTCAATCTGTAGAAGATACTGCAGTTTTGAAATCTAAATTTTTCTTTGTAATAACCTTACTTCTGAAAAGATAATTTGAATGCCAGATGGGAATTTATTATTTACTGAATTTGTCCACAGCTTCATGATTACTGCACAGTGATCTTCAAACAGAGGGTCTGCCACACTTACTTGTAGTCACATCTATTTAATTTTTTAACAACTGTAACAAGACAGACATCTCCAGTTGTAGGTAGGTAAAATTGCCACAAATAGTCCACAGCTGATTACTTAGTTCATAAAAGCTCTCTCGTTGTCACTACCTTCCCCGACATGGATGTTGAAGTCTCTGCATAAGGCAATTTTTGCTCCTAGGTGCACTAGATGACACAGACAGTTTTCCAGTTTGTTGATAAAGTTCCCAAAATTGCCATTTGGGGAATGGCACACAGACAAAACAATAAAGTTAGTATCTGGCAGCCCCAAAGCAGCCAATTCTAGATCCAAGTCCATGCAGAAGTTCCTTACGTCAATTTCCTTCGCACTGACCTTACCATTTGCATATACACAATGTACAGAAATTCCTCTACATCATGCTTTCACCATTTCCACATATTCAATATACCTGTAGTATTTTATTTCTGTAAGGGCTAGCCACTGTTTGCAAATACATAAAACTTCTAGCCTCACTTCCTCAGCAAACAATGATAATGTATCAAGCTTTTTATCCTAATGTACTGCACATTTGCACTAGCTCCAGCGCAAGTTAGATTGTACTGATTGACAGCAGTGGTGAGATATCTACAACTGTTGAATGTAAACTGACAAAAGTTCTGGAAAAAAGTGCCAGTCACAACATTTTGAGTGAGATCACATACTCTGAAGTAGAACTGTACTGAAGAGATTGTGCGCCCTTGGCTGAACTGCCAAAACTGTGCCGCACTCCCTCCCTCCCCTCTGGAATGTGCTTTTCTGCCATTTTTTTCTAGTCACATTTGACAAGTTTTAATAAAAATGAAGCACAGCAAAACAGATTGTTCATTGAGATCTGATACAAGAATTACATGAGTTAAATGTTGAGCAAAGTAGTTAGCAAAGGACATTTAAGTTCTTACATAATTTAGTATGTGTTAGAGTTTAAGTCACACTAGAATAAAACAAACTACCTAGTACCATGTAAGACCTACTTTCAGTTTCCTTGTGACACCAGATGCATGAGCTATTCAGTTGATGACCAATGGCAGCGTATACGTTCATTTATACAAGTGTTCAGTGCAGATGAACAGAGCAAAATGTCTAACAATGCCATAATATTAGTAATCAACCGCAAAAGGCTTATTCTTTGATCACATTTTATCTGCACCTCAGATCGTACCAATCGAAACATGGAAGCAGTAAAACTATTCGCTGGTGGGGCAAGTAAATTACATACCATATCTCCTCCGCCTCAGTCATCAGAAATCCCCCAAAATAGGGAGCCTTCAAAGGGCATATTTGCTTCACCATGAGCTAACCAACCTTTCAGGTACTACAATATGGTGGCGTGTAGTAGCAACAACTCTGTTGCTGAAGATGGGCTAGCTGTGTAGGCAGAGCTGTGTGAATAGAGCACATTGTTACCACAAGATGTCTGTTGGGTAGTAGTCATATGTCTACGATGCTACTTTGGTGAAATGACTGTGTAGAAATTACACTTTAACAACAGTGTGCATTTACAGTCAGGGGTCAAGAGAAAGGCCCCTTCTCATAGGCTGAGGATAAGCAGGTGAAGGTTAGGAGAATTCTTGTAAGTCTCTCTGTTAATTCTTAAACTGTGTTTCTTTCTTACTTATTTTCAGCCAGCATTTGTGCCCCCCTCTGCATCAGCACCCTTGGCCTACCTCACTACACCCAGTTTTCATAGTTAAAAAACCTTCCTCACTTCAAGTGCATTCTGATCACATCAGCTGATGCCAAACACAATTTTTCGTTGTGTAAGATCTTGTTGGCTAACAGTTGATGACATTTTACATTTGACAACATGAGAATTACATTGTAATAGGTTTGTTCGAGTAAAGGTACCATGACCGATCACAACCATTTGCCAACTATCTGTACTGTGCAAACTCCATAAACATTTTATGTAATATCATTTAAAGTGGTCAGAGAGATATTCACTTGCTAAATCAAAATACACACAGAAAACTGGCAAAGTAAAGAGCTGGTATGATATTGAGAAGTACATTGTCAACGGCATGTCTTTCAAAATTTTGTCATTCCACTGGTAGGCTTCTGAGAGCAGGTAAACAGCTAGCAAACATTTCATCTCAGTGTGCACTTCTGTTGCTTTACAACTGATATTAAATGTGCACATTTACATATCTAAACATTTTGTGTGGTCACTGCCAACAGTGGTCATGAATCTGCATATGCAGCTTAATTTCACCAGTGCACGTGTAACTGTACAGCACGTATATTGATACCTATGCCACCTTCCCTCTAAAGTGAGCCAAGTTAATGTGAGTATATAATATATTGCAACAAGTATATTAAGTGACCCACAATTGTGACCCAGCCTTGTACAGAAAATGGAAAAATTATTCATTTTGAAAGTTGCTTGCCATTCCCCAGGATTCATATACACAATGCATTTCTGCTGAAAACTCCTCCAGTGGAATAAAATTACACTGGTATGTATTAAATTTTCACAAGGTTAAGGTGCACCATCCTTTAAACGGGTAGCAGGAACCTAGTAGTTGCTTTCTTCAACAAGAAGTCTGTGAGACTGGACACAAAATGCAGGGTTATTAAATGCTTTGGAGTCATCAGAAGACATTCCTGTGACCAGTCAAGGCTAGTCATGATCATCCATCAGCCAGCTCTCGAACAGCTTTCAGCCAGTCATGATCCACTGTAACTGGGAGAATGTCGGACCAAGGATCATGAGCAGTTGTGATCGTTATTTGAATGGACCTAATTCATCTGAGACTAAGGTGAATTAAAAATGTTACTTATAATACTGAATCCCCTTATTGTTTGCATTTTAAGTTTATGCTAAAGATATTAAATTACAACATAATTTTTAACATTTATTATAATTTTATAATGCATTTTCTTAAGTTTTAGGTCATCAATTGAAGTCATTTCTAGCATTGTATGTACATTTTTAAATTCGTTTACAACACATTCAGGCTGTAGTTATGAATTTAACAAAGAGTAAAAATGAAGGTTTTTTTTAATTTTTTTTAGGTGAACAATTGACCAATGCTTATAATGGTTTTGATGTTGGAAATTTAAAAACTTTAAATTATACAACTAATAAAGAAGAGGCAGTAAAATGTGGTCCACCAAACCATCCACAACATTTTTCAGCAGATGTTAACTTCTGTGCATATCCTACATATCTACATTAGAGCAAACATCTGAAAAATGAATGTGTGCTCTAGGACTGTCTAGTTTCGAATGAAACTCTACTTAAATCCCCTCTAATGGAATAGAAAGAACAACAAAAATCCTAAATGCCACAGCCACTTTACACTAACTTTAGGGCAATTCACAAACAAAGCTAAGCCTCTTCAGGTGCTGACAGATCACAAAACCCACTAATGAACGCAAAATTGAAAACAGTCACTCGTCACTTTATCTGTCACCAAATTCCAGCATAGGCACATGCGGTCTCCTAATATGGTTCAAAATTTCTAGGGAAAGATCACTGCTATACCACCATTCAACACTTCCTGCACTCTTTCATCACTGAGTTTCCTGATTTACTCATTGCTAGAGATTGTTATATCAAGTGCAGTAACTACTTACATACCTAGAGACATCATCTTCCTTGAGTAATCCCAAACCACCAGAAACCACTAAATCAAAAAAGAGCTCACACTCAATTTCCTTTGAGTGGACAGAGACACTAGCTTTACTTTACAGGAAGCTAACTGGATCCTCCATCTGACAAAATCCACAATAATAATGAAAACTCCAAAAACACCGAAAATTAATAAGAACTGCAGAAGCTAAACTTTTTGAATGAATCTGCTTATTTGCATCAGCACTTTTGAAGGTCTTCCTAGCTACCAATGTAGTGTGAGCAATCAGACACCAGTGCTCCTGATTATAAATAAAGGGAACCTGTTCTCTTGGAATCAGAGAAAATTAACAATATGTGAATTCACGTAACAGCAACCTTCATATGAATGGTTAGATTTATCACCCCTCAACTTAGAAGTTCTTGACTCAAGCACTCTCCTCAGTACAATCTACAGTGTATAAAGGTCAAGGAAGAACTATCTCTTAATGTTTATTACTTTAGGAACCGTACCATACTTATAGACAAACATGTGTTGATACTGCAATTTTACACTAATCACTTCATTGCAGATGACCTCTGAACTGTGAAGTAGCTGTCTCACATGATCTCTGTTTTTCTGCGTCAGTTTTTTATGAGCAACCATCCTTGTACTGAATTTCTACAAGAGATTTTAGTACAAATATATAAACAATTATCTGCATACAGTTTTGAATTGATTTCCTTCACAATTTACGTTTATTTGCATAACTTTGCAAACATTTAGAGGCGACAAGTAAACCAAAACTACATGTCAACCATTGTTGCACAGTACACAGACAAGGGTATGACAACAGAAGTAATATAAGTGGGGATTATGAAGCAGCTCAGACACAAGATACAAGGTCACCCATGATCCACATACATACTCCTTCCTGTTAATTAATCTTACGATGATTCCTGGTCCTTAATACAAGTGTCATTGTAGATGTGAAGTAGGATTTACCCATATCTCTGTTATACACCTCTCCAATCTGAAAGGTAAGATAGGCAGTGACATCCCTATATTAAAGGGCTCCAGTCCTGGAACTGTTTCAACCTTATCACAATTACACTGCACTGTTAACCAACCACTACCACACTGTGCAGCATCAACTTTGGTAAAGGCAAAATTCACTACACATCCACAAAACACAGAGGGACCTTGCAGTAGGCTATTAACTTGGGCACCACCAGCATCAGCTGTAGTAATCTCTAAATCGCCGATAGCCTTGTATGTGGTCATGCACGAACGTCTTCTGCATCTGCAGTAGTGAGGTATCTCCTGTGTGAGATGTCCAAAGTTGTTGCACGTACAGCTGCATGAAGACTGAAGTGTTCTTAGACAAAGTGATTACTTACATAGTCAAAACTGTTGCCTCCTTGAGCCCCTGGTTCTCGATGTAAAGTTTTTGGTTCGTGGATGACACTCTCATTTAATGTGTGCAGTCATCTCAGAGCACGAGAGTTATCCCATACAAGAGTTATCCCTTACAAGTGCTGAGCTCTCACTAGCAGTGCTTGTCCCATGGACATCGGTTATGTACACACTGATGACACAGAGGTCGCCTTCACTCATTGCCAGAGATACAGAAGATGTTCGTGCATGACCGTATACAAGGCTATTGATGATCTGGAGATTACTGCAGCCGATGCCGTTGGTGCTCAAGTTATATTGCACGGTCCTTCTGTGTCTTGTGGATGTGTAGTGAATTTTACCTTCAGCGAAGTTGATGCTTTGTGGTATGGTAATGGTTGGTTAACTATTGCAGTAGTGTGGTATAATGGTGATCGGGTTAAAATATGGTGTGCTTGCGCAGCAGAGATAGTTTGCAAATGGTCATGATTGGTCATGATACCTCTAATCAAACGAACCTTTTACAAGGTCATTCTCAAGTTGTTGAACGTGAAATGTTATCGATTGTTACCCAACAAGAATTTATGTGTCGAAAACCTGTGTTTGGCATCAGTTGATGTGATCAGAGCGCACTTGAAGTGAAGAAGGTGGTTTGACTATGATAACTGAAGGTGGTGAGATAGGCCAAGGGTACAGGTGAAGAGGGGGGCACAAACGTTGGCCAAAAAAAGTAAGAAAGAAACACGGTTTAATAATTACCCCTCGTCTGTTTATCCTCAGCCTATGAGAAGAAGCCTTTCCCTCGACCCCTGACTGCTGTTAAAGTGTCATTTCTACACAGTCATTTCAACCAAGTAACACCGTAAAGACATGACTACTACCCAACAGACGTCCGGTAACAGACGGTGGTAACAATATGCTTTGTTCGTACAACTCTGCCTACACAGCCAGCCCACTTTCAACAACGGAATTGTTGCTTTTACACAGTAGAGATTCAGACATATGGGTAAATCCTACTTCCAATCTACAACTTTGTTATAGGTAAAATTCACTACACATTCACAAAACACAGAGGGACTCTGCGATATAACTTGAGCACCAACGGCATTGGCTGTAATAATCTCCAAATCGTTGATACCATTGTGTGTGGTTTTGCATGAAAGTCTTCTGTATCTTTGGTAATTAAACATCTTCTGTGTGAGCGGTCCAATGCTGTTGCACGTGCGACTACATGAAGACCGACGCCTTCTTAGACAAAATGAGTGCTTATATAGACAAAACTGTTACCTCCTTGAGCTTCTGGTTCTCTTCAGTGGAAGTCTCTTGCAAAGTGTTCTCCATGCTGAATGAGATTTTCACTCTGCAGCGGAGTGTGCGCTGATATGAAACTTCCTGGCAGATTAAAACTGTGTGCCCGACCGAGACTCGAACTCGGGACCTTTGCCTTTCGCGGGCAAGTGCTCTACCAACTGAGCTACCGAAGCACGACTCACGCCCGGTACTCACAGCTTTACTTCCGCCAGTACCTCGTCTCCTACCTTCCAAACTTTACAGAAGCTCTCCTGCGAACCTTGCAGAGAGAGCTTCTGTAAAGTTTGGAAGGTAGGAGACGAGGTACTGGCGGAAGTAAAGCTGTGAGTACCGGGCGTGAGTCGTGCTTCGGTAGCTCAGTTGGTAGAGCACTTGCCCGCGAAAGGCAAAGGTCCCGAGTTCGAGTCTCGGTCGGGCACACAGTTTTAAGTTTGTTCTCCATGCGCTTGTTATAGCCTTAACTTAGGTGGATTACGTGAAGCCTGTTTAGTTGCAGTCCACAATGTTGGGAAATTCTGAAACAGTGGTTGGAAGTTCATTATACCCCATGTCTGATACCCACTGGAATGCTTGGGTTGATGCTGTAAGACCAATTGCAGCTCACTTGGGTAAAACTGTCACTGATCTTCTAACTCACAGTAAGTTAAATCTGTCACCTGAAACACGATCTGTGGTACAGAGTGTTTGAATTCTGTGAGATCTTTCAAGTGTTTAAATATGGCAAGAAGTTGTTAGCGAAGTCCATAAGGGGGACACTAGTACTCATGGATGTATCTCTTTTTTAGACTAATATCAGTGTCCAATGAGAAGTTCAGGCAGGCAGGTGCTAAAAAGATCCAAAACTCACAAAATTCTCACAACAGGAAAGTAAATAATAATGTTACCATATTTAACCAAAATTTTGGTGGATTAAAGAAAAAAGTAGATTCTCACAAATGTAAAGTAAAATATAATGTTACCATTTTTCACCAAAATATTCCGGGATTGAAGAATAAAGTAGATGAGCTCCTGGTTTGTTTAGATGACATTGAATCTGATAATTTAATGAATATACTATGCCTGTCTGAGTATCACACTGTGTCTGATATGAAAAAGGTAAATATTAGTGGTTATAAACTAGCTGCACATATGAGTAGAGAGAATAAGGTGAGAGGAGAAGTTGTCAGATATGTCAAAAGTTATCACTGTGTAGAAAGCTTAGATACAAAATGTGCTTGTCAACTTAAACTGAAGGAGGGCTCTTTTATAATTGTAACAGTATATAGGTCCCATTCAGGAAACTTTCATTTATTCCTGGAAAACTTGGATGCCTGGTTGTGCTATCTGTCAGATAGGGGAAAGCAAATTATTTTTTGTGGGGACTTCAATGTTGATTCACTGAAAGAGTGTAATAGGAAGAATGACCTGGAAGTCTTGTTCGGTTCTTTCAATTTGACATCTGTCATTAATTTTCCTACTCGGGTAGTAAAGGACAGCAGCACATTGATAGATAACACTTTTTAGACCAAGATAGGTTTATAAACATAAATTCTTGTCCTGTTGTGAATGGCCTTTCTGATCATGATGCTCAGCTAGTTACAGTATATGACATAACTCCATTCAGTAATTCAAAACTACCCTCCAAAGTTGTGTGTCCAATTAATGACTCAACAATTAGAAATTTCAGAGAAAATCTTCAGCAAGTAGACTGGGATGAGGTGTACAAGGAACCTGATGCTAACATAAAATATAACTTATTTCATGATACACTTGTAAGAGAATTTGAAAACAGTTTCCCCAAGAAAATAGTTAAATATAATTATAAGAAACAATGCAAAAAACCTTGGCTTACTAAAGGAATCAAAATATCTTGTAACCACAAAAGGGAACTTTATCTAACAACAAGAAAGAGTAATGACCCAGAAACAGCCAAATATTTTAAAAAACTACTATGCTACATTAAGAAAGGTTATTAATAAGTCCAGAAGCATGTGCATCATGTCTGAGATTAATACCTCTGATAACAAAATCAAAACAATTTTGAATATTATTGCAAGGGAGACAGGGCAACCAAGAGTACAGGATGACAGCATCCGCATCAGAGCGAATGGAAACTTGATAAACAACAAGCCGGAAGTCTAAAACATTTTGAATACTCATTTTTTAAATACTGTAGAAAAAATAGGATCTAAATGTTCATTAGAAGAAGCAAGGCAGTTAATCGAAGAGGCCTTACCCACACCATTTGATACAACTGAAATTAGGAAGATAATAAACTCTCTCAAGAATAAAAGCTCACATGGAATTGATGGCATTTCTAGCAGGATAATAAAAGCTTGCTCCCAAGAAATAAGTGGGATTTTTAGCCACATATGTAATAGCTCTCTGAAGCAGGGTATTTTCCCAGATAGACTGAAGTATGCCATTGTTAAACCACTGCATAAAAAAGGGGATACGTCTAATGTCAACAACTATTGCCCAGTCTCTCTTCTGACTGCCTTATCCAAAGTTCTTGAACAAGTAATGTACTGTAGAGTAGCTTCACACCTTTGTAAAAATAAAGTTTTAACAAAATGTAAGTTTGGTTTCCAGAAGGGCTTTTCAATGGAAAATGCTATATATACTTTCACTAATGAAATATTAAATGCTCTGAGTAACAAGAAGTCACCCGTTGGGATTTTTTGTGATCTATCAAAGGCTTTTGATTGTGTAAATCATGGAATACTTCTAGATAAGCTCAAGTACTGTGGTATGAATGGGACAGTGCTCAAATGGTTTAAATTGTACCTAACTGGAAGAGTGCAGAAAGTTGAAATAAGCAGTTCACATAATATTAAAAAAACTGATGATTTCTCAAACTGGGGAACAATCAAGAATGGGGTGCCAAAAGGTTCGGTCTTGGGTCCTCTGTTGTTCTTAATATATATTAATGACTTGCCATTCCATATTCACGAAGATGTAAAGCTGGTACTTTTTGCCAATGATACAAGAATAGCTATCACACCCAACAGACAAGAGTTAACTGGTGACATTGTAAATGATGTTTTTCAGAAAATCATTAAGTGGTTCTCTGCAAATGGGCTCTCATTAAAATTTGACAAAAGACTGTATATACAGTTCCACACAGTAAATGGAATGGCACCATTAATAAATATAGACTTCGATCAGAAATCGGTAGCTAAGGTAGAATATTCAAAATTTCTAGGTGTATGCATTGATGAGGGGTTGAACTGGAAAAAACACACTGAGGATCTGCTGAAACGTTTGAGTTCAGCTCCTTAAGCTCTTAGGGCCATTGCAAATTTTGGCGATATACATCTGAGTAAATTAGCTTACCATGCCTGTTTTCATTCTTTGCTTTCGTATCGCATCATATTCTGGGGTAACTCATCATTGAGTAAAAGAGTGTTCTTTGCACAAATACATGTAATCAGAACAATTGCTGGAGCTCATCCAAGATCATCCTACAGACACATATTTAAAGAGCTAGAGATCTTCACTGTAGCCTCACAGTATATACATTCACTTATGAAATTTGTTATTAACAATCCAAAAGAATTCAAAAGTAATAGCAGTGTACATGGCTACAACACTAGGAGATAGGATGATCTTCACTTCTCAAGGTTAAATCTAACTTTGGCTCAGAGGGGAGTAAATTATGTTGCCACAAAAGTCTTTGGTCACTTACCTAATAGCATCAAAATTCTGACAGATAGCCATATAGCATTTAAAAGGAAATTAAAAGAAATTTGCCATTAATAAGCCATCTCAATTCAAAAATAACAGAGAGGTGCACAGCTACAACAGTAGAAGAAAGGATGATCTTCACTATTCTGGATTAAATCTCACTTTGGCACAGAAAGGGGTGAAGTATGCTGCCACAAAAATCTTTGTTCGTTTGCCAAATAGTATTAATCGTCTGACAGATAGGCAACCAACATTTAAAAGCAAATTAAAGGAGTTTCTGAATGACAACTCCTTCTACTCAACAGATGAATTCTTACGTATGAAGTAGTAAATGTACAAAAAAAAAAAAAAAAAAAAAAAAAAAAAAAAAAAAAAAGAATTAATTAATTTGTGTACAGAAAACTTATGTTAAAGTGAAACGTTCCACACCATTACGAAATGTCGTATTCATGATCTATCAAACAAGGATTAATGATTTATGTACAACTATACACGTTTATATACTACTGTGTGGTCTGATTCAGCCTACTGCATTGTAAAAAACTGCTAGTTCTCGCAAATTCCGCCAGCAGTATGTCGTGCAATGGCTAGTACAATAGTGTAAATTGCATTTGTGAATCTATGTTTACTGTTTAGTAAGAAATTTTGTTTATTTCGTATTTCATCCTTACGAGTATTTTTTGCGTTTCCAATCTTCCCCAATTAAGTTACGTTTAAATGGTGTAAAACCTTCTTCTACATTACAATAGGGCTGTACTGCTGTATTTGGAGACAGGGCCCAGGGCTGGCTCTCAGCAGCCCTGACGATAGTCCTGTGTGGGATAGTCGGGACACTCTGAGACGGAGGTCTAGAAATGAAGTAAAAAATTTATTTAATTAAATTACTTTTTATTTAGAATACCATTACATGGAACTCGTTGCGGCAGAAGTGGTACACCATATTTTTCCGAAGATTTCAACTTTTGCAGCAAGTCTTTCTTCCCTTTTACACATTTATAAAACTCGATGCAAATCAGGTTTTGTAGTTAAAAAGCACCGTAAGACTGATTCCACAGTCCCTGGCAGCAGTCGATCTCTTTCATGAGTCCAATGGGCCGACATCAGCGAAAATATATTTCCACAGTGGCATTGGGTGTGGGGCATTTGTGTTCAGGATTTTCGGTTTTCTTAAGAAAGTAAATCCGCCTTTCTGCAACACAGTGTTTAGACTTCCGTTCTTCCGAATCACGCTTAATTTCTATAAAGCTATTCAGATACATATATCCCTGAAAACAATTGTCACCTGAAATATTCACGTCATTTTTAGTCTACCATATAATAGTGTTTTCAATCAACATCAAATCTGGGGTTTCAGATGCCATCACCCAATGAAATACTTGATATTTATTAAAAGAAACAGTCAATTTCTCTAAGCAGTCAAATGCGATGGTATAAAGCCATTGTCTCTTCTTCAAATTTCGAAATCAAATTAATTATTTATTGGTTATTATTTATTTAATTTGTTCAAATTAATCTTGATTTTCATGCCTATAACATTGGCTGTTTTCATTTTGTTTAGACATCTTTGAATGTCGATTAATATATTTCTTACTTCAATTAACGACACTTTCTTCTTCTCGGCACTTTTTATATTTTTTTCTGACAGAGCCAAGTTGTACTGCAGAAACAGGAAATAAATTTCACTGGTCGAACTATTGAAAAAATTTGAAATTATTTTAGGTGACCTGTCTCCGGTTAAACAATTGTTTTCATGGAATGCAAAGTTTAAGAATTCTCTCAACTGCGGGCGTTAACGACAGCCGTCTAGTTTTTGAGTGAGATAGAAGAATCTGAAATTAAAATCAACGTTTTAGCAGAACTCTTTCACTTCTCTGTCCTTAAAATGTATATTGAAAAATAAATAAATATTTTCATCACGACTATTTCAGTGTCGACAGTTAAGACTTCAGTAGCGCTTGATTTAGTATTGTGGAGAATATGTGCATGGTATCAAATTCCTTCTAAATTTTTTTCTAGTTATTCTTTAATTTCGTGAAACACTTTTTCTGGCCGCGTCTAAGAAGCCCTCTGAAGTTGGTTTTGGTGTTGTCTCCATAAAAAGCGATTAATTTATCTAGCGGAATTTGCAGTTGCCTTAAAGTGTCTAGACAAAGCTTTATAATTGTCTCCGAGGTTTCCTTATTCAGTGAATCAAATTCCGTCAGTTTCAGTAAACTATTGAACAGCTACAGGAAATATCTTTTCAGGGTTGTAGTTGGATGCGTCGGTATCTATGCCGTAAAATGAAACTTTTTGCAATTGTTTTACGCTTTCGGACACGGAGTGCGGTGCGAGAATATTTTTAAGAATCGCTGTATCTTTGGTTTAATTGTTGACTACTTTGTGGCGCCTTTGGAGTCAGGATACATTGCGGCTTTCACTTTTATGGTCCCTTCAAGAGAACTGAAGGACTGATGATGCCTGACAGCTTTATAAGCTGTTGTTAGTTGTGCAGCAGCAACGAGCAAATCTTCCTGGGTATCTTCTTTAATCATGAATGTAGAAATAGGTTTTGATGTCAATGCTACCGCGAATGTATTTGTATGACTTCATAGAAATGTGATGCCTCACATCTGCCTTACCTTCGTGAGTTACTGAGATGAAACAGTTATAAATCTCACACAATGCTTCCTGATCCGAAGTTCTTTCTTGACAAAAGACCACTCTATTGTATAATCATCCGAAAAGTAACACTTTCTCTTTCCATCCTTAGGCATGTTCGTAAGCTGTAAGATAAATTTATTAGACTGGAAACAGTCGACAATAACACTTTAGTCATCGAAGTAAAGGTCACTATACACTTTACGCCCTCTATGCCCGAGCAAGCACTTCAAACATTACTAACTTGCACCCGTTCTTCGTACTGTGTTTAGAAAGAACCGTCTTATAAGACCGCTATCCAAGTAGGAACTACTCGACTGTTCCGCATGACGCTGCTTAAACAGTTCCAGCCCTGCCTGCTGAAGAAGTCAGGTATTTTCTCGATTGATGGCGCTAGATTTAGAAGATGCTTGCATCATCCACACAGGATACACAAAATGCAACGCAATCTATGAGACGACCTTGTCAACATAAACTTGTTGACATAAATAAAAGTAACTGAGGCTGCGTTTACATGTTGCGCTAACAGATGACATAACTTAAGTACTTGAACCAAACTTGCAACAGTATTTTGCGAAATCTGGACAAAATGTGGCTGGTCGGGGTGTCGAGGCGAGAAGGTCCATAATGGTAACGGGCTCGATATAGGGCGACAGATGGCAAACATAGTCGGGGGTTGACACAAATGGCACCAAACACGATGTCATCTTGCAGTCCACGGCTCAACGAGCTACATTTGTTAAGCTGCATTGACTGGTGATAACCTAATGAGTGCACTGTCAATGCAGAGTAGCCTACCATTATTACGTCGTAATGGATGGACTATGGAAATACCGCTCGCGAGAGCTTGAAAAACTCAACTAAAAAGGGATTAACTGGAAAAAGGAAGAAAGAATGTTTCTTAAGACGCACTGGATATTTCAATGGTTAAATTTTGTTTTACTGTTTTCTGTAACAAAAGTGTTTTATGTTCTCGTACTAGTTGTAAAGTATAATATGTAGTCTACATATTTATTACTGATTCCGGGTGCAAATGAAGACAATAAATCACTGGTAAATAAGGAAGCCCAGAAAATAAATGTTATGCTACCTGTTGGAGTTGAATCACGGTTACACATATTGGATAAAAGAAAGGCATGCTGCAAATCTTGAGGTGATAGTATATGGTTCAAATCAAATGGCTCTGAGCACTATGGGACTTAACATCTGAGGTCATCAGTCCCCTAGAACTTAGAACTTCTTAAACCTAACTAACCTAAGGACGTCACACACATCCATGCCCGAGGCAGGATTCGAACCTGCGACCGTAGCGGTCGCGCGGTTCCAGACTGTAGCGCCTAGAACCGCTCGGCCACACCGGCCGGCGGTGATAGTATACTACACGTTGTATGTATATAATATAATACCGAAAAAAGAAACCCTTTTCGTCTGTAATTGTATTGTCCACATACTCGCAGGTGAACTGACATGGAGGTAGATAAAGAAACTTGAAGCCGATGTCCTCCTCCTTAAATAGCACAAAGCATCAGGTACATCGACTTATCTTCCATGGTTCACTGCACTTGTATTTCTCCGTGATGTCACTCTGACGTCCCGTGCACAGTTTCTACCGCTGGGGATATCTGTTGACTTCGTGGTCGTATCCCAAATAGCATTTGGTTTTTTGACTGTGGGGAGACGTCGTTTCGTCAACAATACCAATTTGCGTCGGTTACGGGTGTACTAATCGATCCGATCGTAGTCTAAAGTTTAAAGGAATGACATTCGAAAATGCAGACGTTTAAGCGATATATTATTTTATTTAAATGAATTATGATTGCACTCTTTACTGGTATTGTGGTGGGTTTCTTACCCTGTAAGTTGCTAGTACTGACCACACAGCGGATGAGATATCATAGGTAAAATTTCAAAGTGAGAATCTGTGTAACCTACAGTGAGACCAACGCGCTGACAATCTAATAAAACAAGAGCCCTATTCTGCATGGAGGTATACCTCTATGCAGTTCTGTTGTTCTGTTGCTCTGACATTTCAGTAACTGTTCAAGTTTTTTTTTTTTTTTTTTTTTTGTGCAAACGTGAACATTATAAATGTGTGCATACGAGATGAAAGCTGAAAATATAATGAACAAACAAGTATTGGTTTCGGAGTTCCAGCTTCATTTGCTATCGATACAAAGAAAGTAAAAGTGGAATTAAATGCATTAGGAAAGCATGCTTTTCACATCACTTTATTTTCCTCTTTGTTATTCTATATATATCAACAAAAAACAATTACATCAATGAGGCCAAATGTATCATAGAACTAGAGGAAATACGCATTCAAGAACAGAAAAATGTTCGAATTTGCCTTCCAGACACTATGTTATTCATGTAAGTACTGTGATTTTTACTATTTAAAACAGTTGTTGCGTACACAAGCCAAAATTAAGAAGAAATCAAAACAGTTGTCTGCAAATGTTTTGGGCCATTTAAGATGGCGGCAGGCTCCACACACTTTGGTTTCAAAACAACATACCGCGAAGTCCAAAGTAACATATCCCTTCTTTTTTAACTTCATGTGAGCTGACACAGAGTACATAGTTGACTCTGTGGTAATAATTAACATGAATATATGTGGAGAAACAGAGAACTTGCTGCTTTGTTGTTTATTATCCTACTCAATGTTGTGAATGTGGCACCATTAATTCAGAAGTACACTACTGGCCGTTAAAATTGCTACACCAAGAAGAAATGCAGATGATAAACGGGTATTCATTGGACAAATATATTATTCTAGAACGGACATGTGATTACATTTTCACGCAGTTTGGATGCATGGATCCTGAGGAATCAGTAGCCAGAGCAACCACCTCTGGCCGTAATAACGGCCTTGATACGCCTTGGCATTGAGTCAAACAGAGCTTGGATGGCGTGTACAGGTACAGCTGACCATGCAGCTTCAACACGATACCACAGTTCATCAAGAGTAGTGACTGGCGTATTGTGACGAGACAGTTGCTCGGCCACCATTGACCAGACGTTTTCAATTGGTGAGAGATCTGGAGAATGTGCTGGCCAGGGCAGCAGTCGAACATTTTCTGTATCCAGAAAGGCCCGTACAGGACCTGCAACATGCGGTCGTGCATTATCCTGCTGAAATGTAGGGTTTCTCAGGGCTCGAAAAAAAAAATTGTTCAAATGGCTCTGAGCAATATGGGACTTAACATCTGAGGTCATCAGTCCCCTAGAACTTAGAACTACTTAAACGTAACTAACCCAAGGACATCACACACAGCCATGCCTGAGGCAGGATTCAACATGCGACCGTAGCGGTCGAGTGGATCCAGACTGAAGCGCCTAGAACCGCACGGCCACACCGGCCGACTTCTCAGGGATGGAATGAAGGGTAGAGCCACGGGTCGTAACACATCTGAAATGTAACGTCCACTGTTCAGAGTGCCGTCAATGCGAACAAGAGGTGACCGAGACGTGTAATCAATGGCACCCCATACCATCACGCCGGGTGATACGCCAGTATGGCGATGACGAATACACGCTTCCAATGTGCATTCACCGCGATGTCACCAAACACGGATGCGACCATCATGATGCTGTAAACAGAACCTGGATTCATCCGAAAAAATGACGTTTTGCCATTCGTGCACTGAGGTTCGTCGTTGAGTACACCATCGCAGGCGCGCCTGTCTGTGATGCAGCGTAAGGGTAACTGCAGCCGTGGTCTCCGAGCTGACAGTCCATGCTGCTGCAAACATCGTCGAACTGTTCGTTCAGATCGTTGTTGTCTTGCAAACGTCCCCACCTGTCGACTCAGGGATCGAGACGTGACTGCACGATCCGTTAACAGCCATGCGGATAAGATGCCTGTGATACGAGGCCGTTGGGATCCAGCGTGGCGTTCCGTATTACCCTCCTGAACACCCCGATTCCATATTCTGCTAACAGTCGTTGGATCTCGACCAACGCGAGCAGCAATGTCGTGATACGATAAACCGCAATCGCGATAGGCTACAATCCGACCTTTATCAAAGTCGGAAGCGTGATGGTACGCATTTCTCCTCGTTACACTAGGCATCACAACAACGTTTCACCAGGCAACGCCACTCAACTGCTGTTTGTGTATGAGAAATCGGTTGGAAACTTTCCTCATGTCAGCACGTTGTGTAAATGCTCTGGAAAGCTAATCATTTGCATAGCACAGCATCTTCTTCCTATCGGTTAAATTTCGCGTCTGTAACACGTCATCTTCGTGGTGTAGCAATTTTCATGGCCAGTAGTGCATATTGAATATAATATTTTATCTTAGGAGATGAAAATTATATATATATATATATATATATATATATATATATATATATATATATATATATATATATATATATATATATATATATATATAGGGTGTTACAAAAAGGTACGGCCAAACTTTTAGGAAACATTCCTCACACACAAATAAAGAAAAGATGTTATGTGGACATGTGTCCGGAAACGCTTAATTTCCATGTTAGAGCTCATTTTAGTTTCGTCAGTATGTACTGTACTTCCTCGATTCACCGCCAGTTGGCCCGATTGAAGGAAGGTAATGTTGACTTCGGTGGTTGTGTTGACATGCGACTCATTGCTCTACAGTACTAGCATCAAGCACATCAGTAAGTAGCATCAACAGGTTAGTGTTCATCACGAAGGTGGTTTTGCAGTCAGTGCAATGTTTACAAATGCGGAGTTGGCAGATGCCCATTTGATGTATGGATTAGCACGGGGCAATAGCCGTGGCGCGGTATGTTTGTACCGAGACAGATTTCCAGAACGAAGGTGTCCCGACAGAAAGACGTTTGAAGCAATTGATCAGCGTCTTAGGGAGCACGGAACATTCCAGCCTATGACTCGCGACTGGGGAAGACCTAGAACGACGAGGACACCTGCAATGGACGAGGTAATTTTTCGTGCAGTTGACGATAAACCTAATGTCAGCGTCAGAGAAGTTGCTGCTGTACAAGGTAACGTTGACCACGTCACTGTATGGAGAGTGCTACGGGAGAACCAGTTGTTTCCGTACCATGTACAGCGTGTGCAGGCACTATCAGCAGCTGATTGGCCTCCACGGGTACATTTCTGCGAATGGTTCATCCAACAATGTGTCAATCCTCATTTCAGTGCAAATGTTCTCTTTACGGATGAGGCTTCATTCCAACGTGATCAAATTGTAAATTTTCACAATCAACATGTGTGGGCTGACAAGAATCCGCACGCAATTGTGCAATCACGTCATCAACACAGATTTTTTGTGAACGTTTGGGCAGGCACTGTTGGTGATGTCTTGATTGGGCCCCATGTTCTTCCACCTACGCTCAATGGAGCACGTTATCATGATTTCATACGGGATACCCCACCTGTGCTGCTAGAACATGTGCCTTTACAAGTACGACACAACATGTGGTTCATGCACGATGGAGCTCCTGCACATTTCAGTCGAAGTGTTCTTACGCTTCTCAACAACAGATTCGGTGACCGATGGATTGGTAGAGGCGGACCAATTCCATGGCCTCCACGCTCTCCTGACCTCAACCCTCTTGACTTTCAATTATGGGGGCATTTGAAAGCTCTTGTCTACGCAACCCCGGTACCAAATGTAGAGACTCTTCGTGCATGTATTGTGGACGGCTGTGATACAATACGCCATCCTCCAGGGCTGCATCAGCGCATCAGGGATTCCATGCGACGGAGGGTGGATCATGTATCCTCGCTAACGGAGGACATTTTGAACATTTCCTGTAACAAAGTGTTTGAAGTCACGCTGGTACGTTCTGTTGCTGTGTGTTTCCATTTCATGATTAATGTGATTTGAAGAGAAGTAATAAAATGAGCTCTAACATGGAAAGTAAGCGTTTGCGGACACAGGTCAATATTTTCTTTCTTTGTGTGTGAGGAATGTTTCCTGAAAGTTTGGCCGTACCTTTTTGTAACACCCTGTATATAATGTGGTCCATTGATCGTGACCAGGCCAAATGTTGTTGTTGTGGTCTTCAGTCCTGAGACTGGTTTGATGCAGCTCTCCATGCTACTCTATCCTGTGTAAGCTTCTTCATCTACCAGTACCTACTGCAACCTACATCCTTCTGAATCTGCTTAGTGTATTTATCTCTTGGTCTCCCCCTACGATTTTTACCCTCCACGATGCCGTCCAATACTAAATTGGTGATCCCTTGATGCCTCAGAACATGTCCTACCAACCGATCCCTTCTTCTGGTCAAGTTGTGCCACAAACTCCTCTTCTCCCCAATCCAATTCAGTACCTCCTCATTAGTTATGTGATCTACCCATCTAATCTTCAGCATTCTTCTGTAGCACCACCTTTCGAAAGCTTCTATTCTCTTCTTGTCCAAACTATTTACCGTCCATGTTTCACTTCCATACATGGCTACACTCCATACAAATACTTTCAGAAATGACTTCCTGACAATTAAATCTATACTCGATGTTAACAAATTTCTCTTCTTCAGAAACGCTTTCCTTGCCATTGCCAGTCTACATTTTATATCCTCTCTACTTCGACCATCATCGGTTATTTTGCTCCCCAAATAGCAAAACTCCTTTACTACTTTAAGTGTCTCATTTCCTAATCTAATACCCTCAACAGCACCCGACTTAATTCGACTACATTCCATTATCCTCGTTTTGCTTTTGTTGATGTTCATCTTATATCCTCCCTTCAAGACACCATCCATTCCGTTCAACTGCTCTTCCAAGTCCTTTGCTGTCTCTGACAGAATTACAATGTGTTCGGCGAACCTCAAAGTTTTTATTTCTTCTCCATGGATTTTAATACCTACTCCGAATTTTTCTTTTGTTTCCTTTACTGCTTGCTCAATATACAGATTGAATAACATCGGGGAGAGGCTACAACCCTGTCTTACTCCCTTCCCAACCGCTGCTTCCCTTTCATGTCCCTCGACTCTTATAACTGCCATCTGGTTTCTGTACAAATTGTAAATAGCCTTTCGCTCCCTATATTTTACCCCTGCCACCTTTAGAATTTGAAAGAGAGTATTCCAGTCAACATTGTCAAAAGCTTTCTCTAAGTCTACAAATGCTAGAAACGTAGGTTTGCCTTTCCTTAATCTTTCTTCTAAGGTCAGTATTGCCTCCCGTGTTGCAGTATTTCTACGGAATCCAAACTGATCTTCCCCGAGGCCGGCTTCTACTAGTTTTTCCATTCGTCTGTAAAGAATTCGTGTTAGTATTTTGCAGCTGTGGCTTATTAAACTGACTGTCCGGTAATTTTCACATCTGTCAACACCTGCTTTCTTTGGGATTGGAATTATTATATTCCTCTTGAAGTCTGAGGGTATTTCACCTGTTTCATACATCTTGCTCACCAGATGGTAGAGTTTTGTCAGGACTGGCTCTCCCAAGGCTGTCAGTAGTTCTAATAGAATGTTGTCTACTCCGGGGGCCTTGTTTAGACTCAGGTCTTTCAGTGCTCTGTCAAACTCTTCACGCAGTATCGTATCTCCCATTATCTTCATCTACATCCTCTTCCATTTCCATAATATTGTCCTCAAGTACATCGCCCTTGTATAGACCCTCTATATACTCCTTCCACCTTTCTGCTTTCCCTTCTTTGCTTAGAACTAGGTTTCCATCTGAGCTCTTGATGTTCATACAAGTGGTTCTCTTATCTCCAAAGGTCTCTTTAATTTTCCTGTAGGCAGTATCTATCTTACCCCTAGTGAGAAAAGCCTCTACATCCTTACATTTGTCCTCTAGCCATCCCTGCTTAGCCATTTTGCACTTCCTGTCGATCTCATTTTTGAGACGTTTGTATTCCTTTTTGCCTGCTTCATTTACTGCATTTTTATATTTTCTCCTTTCATCAATTAAATTCAATATTTCTTCTGTTACCCAAGGATTTCTACTAGCCCTCGTCTTTTTACCTATTTGATCCTCTGCTACCTTCACTACTTCATCCCTCAAAGCTACCCATTCCTCTTCTACTGTATTTCTTTCCCCCATTCCTGTCAATTGTTCCCTTATGCTCTCCCTGAAACTCTGTACAACCTCTGGTTCTTTCAGTTTATCCAGGTCCCATCTCCTTAAATTCCCACCTTTTTGCAGTTTCTTCAGTTTTAATCTACCAATAGATTATGGTCATAGTCCACATCTGCCCCTGGAAATGTCTTACAATTTAAAACCTGGTTCCTAAATCTCTGTCTTACCATTATATAATCTATCTGATACCTTTTAGTATCTCCAGGGTTCTTCCATGTATACAACCTTCTATCATGATTCTTAAACCAAGTGTTAGCTATGATTAAGTTGTGCTCTGTGCAAAATTCTACCAGGCGGCTTCCTCTTTCATTTCTTAGCCCCAATCCATATTCACCTACTACGTTTCCTTCTCTGCCTTTTCCTACACTCGAATTCCAGTCACCCATGACTATTAAATTTTTTTATCTCACGAAATAAGCGTCAAACGAAAAACTACAAAAAACGAAAATTGTCTAGCTTGGAGTGGGAAACCAGACGGCGTTATGGTTGTCCCGCTAGATGGCGCTGCCATAGGTCAAACGGATATCAACTGCGTTTTTTTAAATAGGAACCCCCATTTTTATTACATATTCGTGTAGTACGTAAAGAAATATGAATGTTTTAGTTGGACCGCTTTTTTCGCTTTGTGATAGATGGCGCTGTAATAGTCACAAACATATAGCTCACAATTTTAGACGAACAGTTGGTTTATTTAAATATACAGAACGTAGGTACGTTAGAACATTTTATTGCGATTGTAACAATGTGGTACATGTACCTTTGTGAACTTATCATTTCTGAGAACGCATGCTGTTACAGCGTGATTACCTGTAAATACCACATTAATGCAATAAATGCTCAAAATGATGTCCGTTAACCTCAATGCATTTGGCAATACGTGTAACGACATTCCTCTCAACAGCGAGTATATCGCTTTCCGTAATGTTCGCACATGCATTGACAATGCGCTGACGCATATTGTCAGGCGTTGTCGATAGCATATATCCTTCAACTTTCCCCATAGAAAGAAATCCGGGGACGCCAGATCCGGTGAACGTGCGGGCCATGGTATGGTGCTTCGACGACCACTCCACCTGCCATGAAGTATGCTATTCAATACCGCTTCAACCGCACGCGAGCTATGTGCCGGACATCCATAACGTTGGAAGTACATCACCATTCTGTCATGCAGTGAAACATCTTGTAGTAACATCGGTAGAACATTACGTAGGAATTCAGCATAGATTGCACCATTTAGATAGCCATCGATAAAATGGGGGCCAATTATCCCTCCTCCCATAATACCGCACCATACATTAAGCCGACAAGGTAGCTGATATTCCACTTGTCGCAACCATCGTGGATTTCCCGTTGCCCAATAGTGCATATTATGCCGGTTTACGTTACCGCAGTTGGTGAATGACGCTTCGTCGCTAAATAGAACGCGTGCAAAAAATCTGTCATCGTCCCGTAATTTCTCTTGTGCCCAGTGGCAGAACTGTATACGACGTTCTAAGTCGTCGCTATGCAATTCCTGGTGCATAGAAACACGGTACGGATGCAATCGATGTTGATGTAGCATTCTCAACACCGACGTTTTTGAGATTCCCGATCCTCGCGCAATTTGTCTGCTACTGATGTGCGGATTAGCCGCGACAGCAGCTAAAACACCTACTTGGGCATCATCATTTGTTACAGGTTGTGGTTGACGTTTCACAAGTTGCTGAACGCATCCTGTTTCCTTAAATAACGTAACATCCGGCGAACGGTCCGGACACTTGAATGATGTCGTCCAGGATACCGAGCAGCATACATAGCACACGCCCGTTTGGCATTTTGATCACCATAGCCATACATCAACACAATATCCACCTTTTACGCAATTGGTAAACGGTCCATTTTAACACGGGTAATGTATCACGAAGCAAATACCGTCCGCACTGGCGGAATGTTACGTGATACCACGTACTTATACGTTTGTGACTATTACAGCGCCATCTATCATAAAGCGAAAAAAGTGGTCCAACTAAAACTTTCATATTTCTTTACGTACTAGACGAATATGTAATAAAAATGTGGGTTCCTATTTAAAAAAGCCGCAGTTGATGTCAGTTTGACCTATAGCAGCACGATCTAGCTGGTCAACCGCAGCGCTATCTGGTTTCCACCTTCAAGCTAGACAAGTTTAGTTCTTTATAGTCTTTTAGTTTGAGCCGGCCGCGGTGGCCGTGCGGTCTAGGCGCTGCAGTCTGGAACCGCGGGACTGCTACGGTCGCAGGTTCGAATCCTGCGTCGGGCATGGATTTGTGTGATGTCCTTAGGTTAGTTAGGTTTAAGTTGTTCTAAGTCTAGGGGACTGATGACCTCAGATGTTAAGTCCCATAGTGCTCAGAGCCATTTGAACCATTTTTTTTTTTCGTTTGATCCTTATTTCGTGAGATATTTGGCCCGTTCATTATCCATAGGCGTGACATACAGTTGCTCAGGGCATGTAAATGACAAGAACATTTATTACTATTAATCATCGGGAATTTGTGGCGAACATTATTATAAAGGTGATATGTGCCTTTGTGCTGTTTCATTTAGAGGGAGGAACCGTAGCGAAAGTAGAATTCTTGTTTCTGTTGTATCCTGGATGGTCACAACAGCAATTCGTAGACTAGCAAGCGGGAGACAAACTAGGGTAGCTGGGGACACTATAGGATGTCAACAGACAGTGCTATAATTGAATAATCAAACACATTTACTTATAGTAAAAGTTTAATTAAATGGATTACGAAAGCATGCTTTTCACATCAGTTCCTTCTCTTCTTTGATATTCGAAATATATCAACAAAAACCAGTTACATCAACAAGGCCAAAAGTGCCATATTACTAACGCAAATGCACATTCAAGAAGAGAAAATCGTTCGAAATTGCCTTCGTAACACTACGTTATTCATGTAAGTGCTTCTCAAAAGCAGTCATGTACAGCGTAACAATCATTTCCAGACTCTGAGTAAAGTCTTATGTCAACTCAACAGTAAACTATGTTTCTAGCTGCCCTAGTTTCCCTCTGACCTAACTGGCCCGTGAGCTTTTTCTTTTTTTTTTTTTTTTTGGGGGGGGGGGGAGTTTACTAATACACAGCGTCACCGGTTCAGATCCGGTCCAACTGTCTCGGTGGACAAGTGAGAGGAGACTCAAAGCAACGGCTGAATAACAGCCGAGCATAACACTTTGAAGGTGTGGCGTGTGGCGGTGGAACTTTAAGTACAGAGGAGGGGTGCTGTAATGCGCCAACTCTATGGTCAAAGAAAAAAGTGGCTGGAGGAGAACAGGCCACTGGTAGTGACTGTACGAAAACGGACAGAAAAACGTGGTCGTGTTCACCCGCGAGCGCTGTCGTCGGTGTCCTTTATGGGAGTGTCGGAGAGGGCGCTGGTGCCGTGTAGTGTTCCCGGAGAGGGGAGGTGCGGCGTGCACTGTCACGCTGCCGTCTCCCCTGGGGGTCTGCAGATACTGACGTTCACCCTGGCGCCAGCGCACGAGCGGTGTTTTACAGTGCCTCCACAGCTTTACTGCTCTCTCGTATCACCACATTCTCCAAAAAATAATGAAACACTACGACGGCAATGTTCGTCTTGACGTTATCTGTGACGATAATAGTAAGAAGACAACTATTAATCAGGTTGCATACACTCAACGCCTCGGATACAACATGCTGTCGGTTTATAAAACGACAAAACGCCGATTGTGTGTGTTGTTTGATGATTAGAAGTGTGGTAACTGTCAACAAAAATGATGTAACTGTCTCTGGAACACCAGTAGCAACTGGAACTCAAGTGAGTGGCATGTATCGATTAGATGAAGTTTACCATTACGCAAACTCTGTAGAAATCAAGAGTTATTAACTGTGATATATGAAGATTGCGGCATTTGGACCATGAAGACATGTGTTTATTAAAAGAAAAAATGGCTGATGGACTGAATTGGTCGAACATCAGTTTAGATCCATGCATTTCTCACATAAGAGGGAAACAGTCTCGACAACCTTTTCAAAAACATCAAATATAAGAATACAATATCTGCTTGGCAAAGTGCGTTCTGGGGTTTGTGGACCAATGAGCTTCATGGGGAGGAGCACTGTATCTTTTCATTTTTACGGACCATGTGCCAAAAAAGTCATTTGGTTACATGCAAAAATCAACAAAATAAGTCTGTGAAGTTCATAGTTCGAGTAGGAAATGAAACTAATTAAAAATTTAATATACTTCGAAGGGAGAACGGAAAAGAGTTTGTCAATCAGCGTATGAAGCCATTCCTAAACGCGAATGGAATTTACCATGAAACTACAATTCCTTACACACCAGAACAAAAAGGAATCGCGGAACACCTGAATCGGACGACGCTAACAGATGCGGAAACAAGCAAACAATTTGGGACTTCACTGCAATTTATCTGAAGAATCGATCTCGAACAAAAGATGATCTAAATGTTATTCCTGAAGAATTATGGAGCGCTCTTCGAATAACTCTGAGTCAACTACAAATCATTGGGTGTCGAGCAGTTGAAAAATCTATAACATACTGTCTGGCTGATCCAAACTCACCAAAGAACAACTGCCAATTCATCGATAATTCAAAACGCTACTGTGAAAACAGCATCACAAAACAGTAATCCGATTGACGACAATCATACGAGCAGCGCTCAGTCAGGGGCAGAACATGAGATCATTGAAAAGGCAATGGGACGGACACTACCTACAGATGTTTACAGAAATGCAATTTATCTGACACTGGCACACAGTAACACAGAGCAGACAGTGAATGGTAACGTACATATGGACACTGATCAATCAGATACGGAAGCTGTGTCATTAGACATTAGAAGAGAAATCATCACGTGAAAGAAAACTGAGTCCCAAATATTTTAATGATGATTTTGTTTGTTTTGCTGGTATTTCTAAGCCAGATGCGTATAACGAAGCAATGAGCTGTGATGACTGTGAAAAGTGAAAGGAAGCCTTAAATGACGAATTTAAGTCATTGCTTGGAAACGAGACTTGACTTCGACCGATTTACCATCAGATAGAAAGCCAATCAATTCGAAATAGGTACGTAAATACAGATTTCTAAGCCAGATGCGTATAACGAAGCAATGAGCTGTGATGACTGTGAAAAGTGAAAGGAAGCCTTAAATGACGAATTTAAGCCAGGTAGTGAAATTGAATGTTATAAGTCTCGTATTCTCACAAAAGGTTAGTCCAAGATACCAAGAGTGGACTTTGATGAAATGTTCTTGCCTGAATTTCGTCATTCTTCGTATCCTGTTAGCTTTAACAGCTGAATTTGATCTTGACACTGAGCCGTGGATGTTCGAAGTGTATTCCTAAATGGTGATCCTGATGAAGGAGTTTATATTCTTCAGGCTGAAGGGTACGTGAAGAATGGGGAGGAGACGAAGGTTTACAAGGTGAAGAAGGCAATTTATGTTCTAAAACAGGTGTCACATGTTTGGTATCAGTAGTTAAGTATAACATTACGTAAAATAGAACTAAGGAATGCAGAATAAGATTTCCGCATTTACTACAGAACTGGGAAGGGAAACATACTCATTCTACCTGCCTCGGGCATGGATGTGTGTGATGTCCTTAGGTTAGGTTTAACTAGTTCTAAGTTCTAGGGGACTGAGGACCTAAGATGTTAAGTCCCATAGTGCTCAGAGCCATACTCATTTTAGCCGTTTATGTAGACGACTTGGTCGCCGTATCGAATGGAAATAACAGGTCGAACAAAGAACTGAACAAAGAATTAATGAATCAGTTTAAGATGAGAGAGACTGGTGAATTCAGTTGGTGTCTTAGCATGGGAATAAAACGAACCATAAAACAAGAGACGATTTCTGTCGATCAAAGCATATACGCAGGAAACATAATCAGAGAATTTAGTATGTAGGATCGCAATCTGGTTGCACATCCACTCGAACGTAGTTTGAAGCCGCAAAAATGAGGATAAAAATTGACAGATGAGGAAGAACTTGTGTCATATCGCATTCTTCATCAGAAAACCGTTGGGTCACTTCTTTATTTGGCGCAAGACACAAGACTGGACAGTGCATATGTTGTGGCGCTTGTAAATATGTCCAACTCCATTTATCGAAAAAAACCACTGTAAAACAGTCAACGAATTATGAGATACATAAAAAGCACAGTCAGTAAAGAACTAACTTTCTGAAAAAGGGGAACAACTGAAACTGAATGCTGGTGTAATGCCAATTAATTCATCATTTCTACTTAAAAACTGGTAGCCAGTAAAAAAAAAATAAGAAAAATAAAAAAAATAAATTTTTTTAAAGAAAATAAATGCAGTTGCATAAGTATGACTAAAAATAATAGTATGCTAACAGCAATCACACATAAATATCGTGTAAACTGACTCGTTCCACATCAATCAGTTTCATGGAATCCAAGATGGCAACATACGTTGCTCTATCAACTACCTAACAACAACAGCACAAGAAGCAATATATCTTCAATAATGACTCCATGAATTGTGTATTAAATGTAGCGAAAAACCAATAAGTACGTTGTGTGATAATAGAGGTGTCATTGCACTGAATGACAATGATTTACATCACGATCGAACAAAACACATCGACCTGAGGAAACTCTACATTCGTGAGATAATTAACGCTGGAAAGTTCAGCGTCTATTCGGTCAATACCGACAAGCAGCAAATTGATTTTTTGACGAAGTCGCTGCCGAAGGTAAAGCCTCAGTGGAGCTCCCAAGCTGTGGGACTTTCAGAATTCACGATTTAGCATCTCGAGAATATGCGGAGGTCTTGGGAAGAAATATCTTTTGTCCTTACAGGGCCCTTAACACAGGCCTGACGGACCGCAGCAATGCGTCGCATGCGGTGTCGTATCAATCGGTTGCTCGCATCGACCTCGATGCACACTAGGAATTTACCAAGCAGTGTCAACCAGTGTTATGAATAGCCACAGTGCTGTGAAGTTCTGCTATGGGAAATGAACTACTACGTTCAGCAGCAGTCGCAGTTAAGCATCACATCACCATGAATATTTGGAAAAAAAAATTAATTAATTAAAAAAAACGGAAGTATAATTTATTTAGCTTGTGTCGAACGAAGTTCGTGGGATCTGTAGGTTACTTGAAAGTATATATAACGTTTTAGGTAGGTTGTGTACATCTTTCCAGTGCGTTAATAGAATTCGTTTTTCGTTTATTAGTCTTGTACTTCAACTTACAGTAATCATACAATTTGTTTTCTCTCTCGATGTGTCTATAGAAATGCTGTGAATACTAGCACTACCGATAACAACAACCGTTGATATAAATTGTATGAGGGAAGCTAGATTATATGAAATGAAAAGGGACGTGAGTATAGCTGTATAATAGATTTGCCCTGAACATTTCAATTAAAATGTACACTTAAAATTACGGTACGTCATTGTGTTTAGAAGTTAAAGACATTAATGAAACGTGTAACTTTCAAAAATAATTCAGATTCACCCGATGGAGCCCGGTCTATCGTGACTATTATTATGAACTTCCCTCCAATTCAATTTCTACAGCACAAGCTTCAAAATGCTAATCACTGCAACATCGGAGGGTGTATTTTGTATTTCTTCGTAATATAAATGACAACTCCAGCTTCCACTTCACTTCTCAGAACAGTTTGTGATCCTGAATAACTATAAATTCTAACATAAAGTTCTCGGTCAGAGTGGGGAAAACGAAATGAAACCTAACTGCCCATCGACGCGTACTAACTAGAGAAACTAGTGCTGCTAACCAGCCAGGCAATCATACTGCAAGCACGAATCGCACGCGATCCATCAGACTCCTTGGGATTTCCACGCAATCAGCGACTGACCGCTGCAGTTTTCCCACACACGTGTGATGTACGATGCAATAGGTCGCTCGTGTGACGGATTTGCCAGGGCCTTTGCTAGTTGTTTTGCGGCCCTAGGCGAGAACTGAAAATCGCATCCTCTCCTTTTTACTACAGTCGGTCTCCCCGATATTCTCACCCTCCCTTCCACCAACATCCAACGGCCCAACAATGCAAATCTTTTAATAAACTTTTAATCATTAAACTAAAGTGATCAGGTGTCCTCATTTTCTGGGAATAGTTTTTGATTTTCATGCTTTATTCTTAGTTCTCTTAAACTTGATTGAAAACAACAAATGTCCTCCATTTTTATTTTTGTCCTCAATTTTTGAAATTTCCCAATATTATTGAAATAGGAAGAATGTGCTGGCCATTTTACGCTAGAACTCAGCTGAATAGGTATACACAAGCTGCCGAAATTTGCCTCAATTATACATTTTATTTAATTGCAAGAAAATGGAAAAAATAAAGGTGTGGAACTATTGTCTGGTGCTAATGAATTTTTCCATCAAAGTAGAAATTATTCTATAATAATGGGAGACGTGACGAAGCATCAATCAAGGTCAGCGGGGTAATCGTGATGTTATTTCATTTCTGTTTTAATTGAAATATTTTTAGAGCGGAGAATAAATCTTATCTTTTTCAGCATCCACTTTTTTGCGATTAAATAAATGACGCGTTGTTTGCATTTTCTGCTGAGAATGGTACAACTTTATTTGCCGCCCCTGTGGCGCAGCGATCCTGGAGATAGCAGTATGTACTAATGTGTAAATTATGCTGAGACAACACCTTGCAAGCACAAGGCAGCCAATTTCAACAATTATGTCCCATCAATAAACAAGTCATGACAAACTCTTGCTGCTTATTATTTGCGTATACGTCTAAGTTTAAGAAAACTGCTAATTTGTGTGATAGAAGACAATGTAGTTCTTTTCTCGTGCTGCGAGTCTCAGGTACACAGAGAAAGACTTGCAGACAGGCACCAGCTCATTTTCATGTATGCTTATGATTATCTACGCTTATCTTTTGCTCCTTTTAGACATACTGAAAGAGAACTACAATAGTTAGATCGTGAATACGTGATTGATTATCCACGGGTAATCATAGTAGAGCTAAAAACATCAATAGAAGCACTCAGTACAGCTGACGCTTGACAAATGATCATCAGAGACAAAAACAAACAGTAAGGCTGAAGGACGTATGGTATGAAGTCACAACATGATCGCAAGACAGCGCACGTGCCACGCTCCCGACAGAGAGGAATCAAAGTTCAGTAATTTTTGTTTCCATTTTGTACTTAGCAGCGGCTGCCTTAGTTTTGAGGTAGGTAGAGGCAATACGCTTACTTTCGTAGAAGTATAGTAAGGACGTATTAAGTAACTATTCTGTATGATTTTTAAAACGATTAGGTGTTTTACTTTTTCTACTTTTTCATTTTTTCCCCATTTGCTCAAATTTTTCGCTGTTTGATTTGAAATTAATTTTAACCACCCTTTGTCATCCCTTAAATTTTGCCGTTCTAGGCGAACGCCTAGTCTTGCCTAAATGGAAGAAACGGTCTGCGGATCGCTGTGACTTGTCGCTCTTGTGTGATGTTTAGTCTGTTTTGCAAATATCTCGTTGAATAAATAGTGTTTGATAATCTGTGCTCCTGGCGAAATCAACCTTATAATCTCTCAAAGGACTAATTGGAATGTACAAATGTGTGTGAATTCCTAAGGGACCAAACTCACACACTACTTGAACTAATTTATGCTAAGAACAACACACTCACCCGAGGGAGGACTCGAACCTCCAGCGGGATGGGCCGCGCAGTCCGTGACATGGCGCCTCAAAAAGCGAGGCCTCTCCGTGCGGCTACTTGAAATCAGTATCCATAGTTACAATTTTCTTAAATGAAATTCCATCTTAATTTTAAATTATTAATGAGGAGTTTAGAAAAACTATTTGAAATGTGTGTATGGGCCGGCCGGAGTGGCCGAGCGGTTCTAGGCGCTTCAGTCGGGAACCGCGCGATCGCCACGGTCGCTGGTTCGAATCCTGCCTCGGGCACGGATGTATGTGCTGTCCTTAGGTTAGTTAGGTTTAAGTAGTTCTAAGTTCTAGGGGACTGATGACCTCAGATGTTAAGTCCCATAGTGCTGAGAGCCGTTTGAAGCATTTGTGTGTATGTCCTCATGTTTAGGTAAACAGATATTGTGGGAACAACTGCATCTTCGTCACGTGGATCTCTTTATTAGCCTGTCCTGTAGCTGCGTACTTGAAGTAGAGACGTCGTCTGTCCATTCTGCACCATGAAAAAGGGACCCTTCCACGAAGAAAAGAAACTATTAAATTATCAATTCGACAAATGATAATTTGACCTGTCCAGAGACACCTTAACGCTTCTTAAAGGCAAAAGACATGGTGCCAAACAATTGTGACAACAATTCTACTCGAAATTTCAATTAAATGGAATTCACAACTCAATGAACTAAAAATTTTACGCAATGATTTGGCGACTTCATGATATATACAAATTACAATAAGGTGACAATAGTCACGGAATAGCGATATGCACATACACAGATGGTAATAGTATCGCGTACATATAGAAGGGCAGTGCATAGGCGGAGATGTTATTTGTAGTCAGGTGATTCATGTGAAAAGGTGTCCGCGTGATTATGGCCGCATGGCGGAAATTGACAAACATTGAACGCGGAACGGTAATTGGAGCTAGACGCATGGGACAACCCTCTGCGAAAATCATTGAGGAATACAATATAGCGAGGTCCACAGTGTCAAGAGTGTGCCGAGAATACCAAATTTCGACATTACCTCTCATCACGAACAACGTAATTGGCGGAAGGCCTTCACTTAACGACCGCGAGCAGCGGCGTTTGCGTAGAGTTGTCAGCGCTAACAGACAACACTACGTGAAATAACTACAGAAATAAATTGAGAGGTACGACGAACGTATCCGTTAAGATATGGTCGAAATTTGGCGTTAATGGGCGATGGCAGCAGACGACCGACGCGAGTGCCTTTGCTAACAGCACGACATCGCTTGCAGCGCCTCTCCTGGGCTCGTCACCATATCGGTAGGGCCCTAGACGACTGGAAAACCGTGGCCTGGTCAGATGAGTCCAGATTTCGGTTGGTAAGAGTTGACAACTAGGCACTGTGAAGCTGGTGTTCGCTCTGTGATTGTCTGGGCTTAGTTTACAAGAAATGGGCCGGATCCTCTTCTCCAACTGAACAGATCATTGGCTGGAAAATGTTATGGTCGGCTACTCTGCAGCTATTCATAAGCTTTATATCCCAAAACGACGATGTCATGCGACCGGGCCTCACTTGTTCGCGACTGCTTTGAAGAACATTCAGGACAATTCGAGCGAATGATTTGGCCACCCAGATCTCCCGACATACACTCCTGGAAATTGAAATAAGAACACCGTGAATTCATTGTCCCAGGAAGGGGAAACTTTATTGACACATTCCTGGGGTCAGATACATCACATGATCACACTGACAGAACCACAGGCACATAGACACAGGCAACAGAGCATGCACAATGTCGGCACTAGTACAGTGTATATCCACCTTTCGCAGCAATGCAGGCTGCTATTCTCCCATGGAGACGATCGTAGAGATGCTGGATGTAGTCCTGTGGAACGGCTTGCCATGCCATTTCCACCTGGCGCCTCAGTTGGACCAGCGTTCGTGCTGGACGTGCAGACCGCGTGAGACGACGCTTCATCCAGTCCCAAACATGCTCAATGGAGGACAGATCCGGAGATCTTGCTGGCCAGGGTAGTTGACTTACACCTTCTAGAGCACGTTGGGTGGCACGGGAACATGCGGACGTGCATTGTCCTGTTGGAACAGCAAGTTCCCTTGCCGGTCTAGGAATGGTAGAACGATGGGTTCGATGACGGTTTGGATGTACCGTGCACTATTCAGTGTCCCCTCGACGATCACCAGTGGTGTACGGCCAGTGTAGGAGATCGCTCCCCACATCATGCTGCCGGGTGTTGGCCCTGTGTGCCTCGGTCGTATGCAGTCCTGATTGTGGCGCTCACCTGCACGGCGCCAAACACGCATACGACCATCATTGGCACCAAGGCAGAAGCGACTCTCATCGCTGAAGACGACACGTCTCCATTCGTCCCTCCATTCACGTCTGTCGCGACACCACTGGAGGCGGGCTGCACGATGTTGGGGCGTGAGCGGAAGACGGCCTAACGGTGTGCGGGACCGTAGCCCAGCTTCATGGAGACGGTTGCGAATGGTCCTCGCCGATACCCCAGGAGCAACAGTGTCCCTAATTTGCTGGGAAGTGGTGGTGCGGTCCCCTACGGCACTGCGTAGGATCCTACGGTCTTGGCGTGCATCCGTGCGTCGCTGCGGTCCGGTCCCAGGTCGACGGGCACGTGCACCTTCCGCCGACCACTGGCGACAACATCGATGTACTGTGGAGACCTCACGCCCCACGTGTTGAGCAATTCGGCGGTACGTCCACCCGGCCTCCCGCATGCCCACTATACGCCCTCGCTCAAAGTCCGTCAACTGCACATACGGTTCACGTCCACGCTGTCGCGGCATGCTACCAGTGTTAAAGACTGCGATGGAGCTCCGTATGCCACGGCAAACTGGCTGACACTGACGGCGGCGGTGCACAAATGCTGCGCAGCTAGCGCCATTCGACGGCCAACACCGCGGGTCCTGGTGTGTCCGCTGTGCCGTGCGTGTGCTTGTACAGCCCTCTCGCAGTGTCCGGAGCAAGTATGGTGGGTCTGACACACCAGTGTCAATGTGTTCTTTTTTCCATTTCCAGGAGTGTACATCCCATTGAAAATTTATGAGACATAATCGAGAAGTCAATTCGTGCACAAAATTCTGCACCGACAACACTTTCGCAATTATGGACGTCGATACAGTCAGCATGGTTCACTACTTCTGCAGGGGACTTACAGCGAGGTGAGTCCATGCCACATCGAGTTACTGCTGCACTACGCTAGGCAAAAGGAGGATCGACACGATATTAGGAGGTATCCCATGATTTTTATCACTGCAGTGTAAATACATTACTTAACAAAACATTGTCTTACACTTCACTGCAATGAACTTCTGCAATCGCCATTCGAGATACTGAAAAACAGATGAGAAATCACAGGAAGATGTGGCGCTCCACGCTTCGGCGATTCGTCGTCACACACGTGTAACTTCAGGCTAGACTGCTGCGCCGACTGCTCCCCAGAGAAAGATAACAAGAGAGGCTCGACAGGCCGTCTTATTGCAGCATTCAGTCAGGGGCGCGCCGCCCATGTGTCCAATGTGTGCGGCGTACACAGCCGCCTAGTATGCAGGGGCGCCGCGAGGCACCCCCCGGCTGTGGCAGGTAAAACTGTCGGCGCCTTTTAATGAAACGAAATATTTGGAAATGTCGTAATTCGCCTAGTGGCATAAACGTATATGATGTGAAGTTGAGAAAAATGCCATATTTCAATGCTCAAGTATAGTTGGCGCATGAATAGTTGTCCAGTGGGCCCATAGTTCGATTTCTTCGCATCTCGGTTCCTTATAGACCACTTCGCTTTTTCTGTTCTCTTTTTGCCATTGCTGCTAACGCCAGGGACCTAACTGTTCCATAGGAACGCTAACTGTAACGCTTTTGTGTAGTGTTGAGTTCCTTGCTAGTAATGAGTATCGTATCTGAATAGCCACATTTGTGTAATTACATGTTCACAAATATGTGTTACTTCCACGTCAAATCTATACTGCAGCGGTCGATCAGTGCAAGGTGCGCTTGGCCTCGAGCAGTGCCCTAACGTGGGTTGAATGTGGGTTGACACTCACACACATCTTTAATTACAGGTTGCAGGCGCCCATCTACGTACTTCCTTGACTACAGCTCTCCCTAGTGTAATCGGACACCTTCTCTTGCACCAGTTACACTGACACTTGAAGGAATTCAATACTCTTGTGTCTGTTTTTTTTAATACTATTGTACCACGTGGATTACGGTACATGTCAGTAGTAGAACAAAGCTGAAGTGATGCCAGTTTGCACTGACACCAAAATTATTCAAGATTGTGGCTGTCCCTGGAGCGTCCCCCGAACCCCCGAACCTCTTTCCCCAACGGGGGGAGGGGGGGGGGTCGATGTCGATGTGGCTGTCACACTGATGACATCACCAACCCCACTCCTCCCCTCCCCTCCCCTATTTCTCTAAATCTCTCCCACTTCCCCCCTCCCATCCCCCACTTTATCTTCCCTTCCACACTTGCGAACTCGTGGGAAACAGACTCAGTCTTTGCTAAGTGCTGGAGAGCAAGGATGTGATATACTGTCTTTATTTATGTACTCTATCTATTTTTGACACTGTTATCTTACTGCTGGATTCTCCTAGGACTGTCTCTCCTCCCCACTTGTGGACTGATAATTAAAAGACTGAGTCTGCGTTGTGCTGCCAGACTGGGAGGATCTCATGACACGAAATGGGCGGTAAATTCGAGCGTATATTAATTATTTATTTAAACATTATTTTAATTAATTAATTTAATTGGGGAAAAACGCTGGGCTGTGATTCTCTTTATTTGGGGAGGGGGATTGTCCACTCTTATGATGTCACAGAAGAAAGGGGGAGCTGGCACAATGGTGATATCAAAAAAGGCGAGAAACAGTCCATTTGCACTATCCTATTAAATTGTTTAATAATTTACAGGCGGCAGGGTTAAGGAAAAAACATCTGGAAGGTGTAAGTAAAACAATAACATAAAACACTCACCACCACCTTATGATAATTCTTCTTTGTAATAAAGCAAATGCGCAGTCTTCAACATTTGAGAATCATTCACACATACATACATATTGCATATCAAGTAATTAAATTTCGAAAAAAAAAGACTCGCCACAAACACATCATAGCGCTAAATATATCTGAGGTCTTCTATGCACTGACATTTGGGAACACAAGCACCTCACATTGCCCAACTCACTACTAACACAACACTTCCACATTATGCTGAACATATCTGGCGAAAAAAAAAAAAATCTTCTGATCACACACGCACTCCCAATCGCGGACTGCACGCCATCTTTCAACTGCAAGAGTGCTGGAAGCTGCAACTGCACTGGCCAGAAGGGGACTAGATGTCCACATAAACATCGGTCATGCCGGCAGCTGTGTGCCCATCTCTCAGTATGAACATGCTGGCCAGCCTTATCAGATACTCAGAGGCCGAAGAGACTGTCACCATGACCGCCCAGCCATTGATCAATTTAGATGGGGAATAAGCGTCCAGAGCAAACACCCACCATATTGAAAGTTCTCAAATTTCCTCATAAAAATTGTACAACACACGCATCGATCTCCTCTACTTCTGTCGCCAGTTAACCAGCGTACTGGTTAGTTCCGTGTTCAGCCACCCAGAGAGAGCTCTGAGCGCCGCTGCTGGGACTTGTCGTCACAGATGCGGGCAAGAGCTGACAGGTCGGAACTTTTCTTTGTACCCACTGGTAATGACAGGCTAAGCCACAGCTTCCGGTGGACCGAAGCCTTGTGACTACTCCTGCAGCTGGCCATGGATGGGTGTCACTAACCCTGAGCACACTGCAAGAGAAGCATGCGTGACTTGAATGTATAACTGCAATTCCACCCCCTACATAGAAACCCCAGTTCAAAAAATCTACTTTACCCAAGCCGAAACGAGAATGTTGTTAGCAGACGAGATTTTCAATCTGCAGCGGAGTGTGCGCTGATATGAAGCTTCCTGGAGGATTGTTGTCGATACACCTCGAATTTCTCATGCGAAATTAAGATTGCTCCCTTTTGTACGAACTGTTTTCAAAGAGAGAAGAAATCGGAGAATACATTGTTTTCAGATCTCTGTACCGAGTGTTTATAATGCAACTTTCCCTATTTAACCCGTTATAACACGGAAACTAATTACCGTAGTAGGACCAAAGTTGGCAGCATTAATGTCATGGACATGCGGAAGAGAAATAATGCAGAATCAGTTCATTATACCATTACATAGCGGTACCATAACTGCTACAAAAGAGGATCAATATGGCGCCCATCCATGTCCAGAAGAATCTGAAAGCGCAGGATTGCATTCTGCACAGCAGAACGGAGCATGTCTGTAAGTATGCTGGCTACTCTCTTGATATGATGCGCTTCAGATCAGTACATGCATGAATGTTCCCCTGGGAAACCCTGTCCTTTAGGCAGCCCCACGACCAGAAATCACAGGGAGAAAGATTAGGTGATGGTGCCGCCCAAGAATTTGGAAACGATTGGCTGATAATTTGATCGTTCCCAGATGTGCTTCAGTGAAGCAAGGGAACTTCACGGGCGATGTGCACTGGGGACCCACCTCGTATGGAAACTGTTGAGTTCAATGCATCTATCTCCTTTTGGGGCGGGTATGACATGCTGGTGAAGCATGTCGCATTAATACTGGCCAGTCACACTCCATGTATTTGGTTCAAAAATGTTCAAATGTGTGTGGAATCTTATGGCACTTAATTGCTAAGGTCATCAGTCCCTAAGCTTACACACTACTTAACCTAAATTATCCTAAGGACAAACACACACACCCATGCCCAAGGGAGGACTCGAACCTCCGCCGGGACCAGCCGCACAGTCCAAGACTGCAGCGCTTCAGACCGCTCGGCTAATCCCGCGCGGCCCATGTATTTGGTCCTTGAGCGCCTACCTGTTCAAAAAAGAATGGGCCAATCATGAATGTAGCTGTGCAGCCATGGACGTATACAGTGACACGTCACCATTCAGAGGAACTTCACGCACAGTGACTGGAGGTGAAGACCTCCACACTGGTCAGTTCTGTCTGTGCACCTCACCTGTCAGAGAAAAACGAGCTTTGTCTCTCCATAGGATGGTCCAGGGCCAGTCCTCATGAACTTCAATTCTTGCAAGAAAGTGGAGAGCGAAGTCAACACGTCGTTGTACATACTGTGGCGCAAGCTGCTGTACGATATGGATCTTGTACGGATACAATTTGAGAATGGCTTGAAGCACCTTCTGTACTGCAGACCATGGGATTTTCAACTACTGTGACACAGCACTTGCGCTGCCTGACATGCGGGAATAGCGCGGAGCATTGTGTGCCATAGCAACAGCGATTTTATCAACCACCTGTGGTGCAACCAGTCGTCAGCCTCTTCTTGGAGCAACACACATTTCTCCAGTTGATTCGAACTTCTTCATCACACTCCGCACAGCAAGTGGAGAAAGAGGACCCTTCTGTAATCTTTCAGCCGACGATATTCTCTATGTGCAGCTCCAGCATTACTGTTGTTTTGATAATAGAGCTTCACCAATATTGCCCTGCTCCTTTCGTCCAAGTTCATGCTGACACGACAAGAAGTGCACTGCGACTGGTGAGGTGTGTGAGACTATGAATCACGATGACTGATCACGGTACATGGTGGCCATAGTTAGAACTGGACGGTGGCGCTGTGACTCATGGAAATCATGCACCCCGTACTCTGGACATTAATGCTACCAAGTTTGCTACTCGTATAGTAATTAATTTCCGTATTATAACGTGTTAAATAGGGAAAGTTTAATTATAACCATCCTGTATTGTTACTTGTTGCGATAACCCTGTACAACAGTATCCTGCGTCACAGTACTAGAATACTAAACTCATTTTTGGCTCACGATGGAGTGCTAATAGCATACTCTGCATTTGTCATAGGATGCCGCCTTGCTTTCGAACTCTCTTACAATAACGAAATGCCTCGTTACCTATGAAGTGTCTTAAGCTAATTCAATAGTACCACAGAGGATTTATAAATATCAGGCTAATACTACATATCACTTTATAAATTCGGTAATATAGCTGATTTTATTACGACGGCCATCTCTCTCTGTGTAGGTGGGAGATTGAAATTTCGTCAAAACACTTCGTTGCTACGATAAAACGCCTGATTACCGCTCCAACTCGTGAATCATATCTGTTGTACTCTCCCTCTCCCGTCCAAGTGGCAAGTCGTTGATATCAAATTGATTGACTAATTAATTAAATTGATTATGAGAGTCTCAATGCATGGTGGGTAATTGTTTGCCGGCAGTGGGATTACGCTCGCCAGGTAACTGTTACAGATGCTTCTGTGATGTCTGTGTAGGGTTACTACAGACTAGGTAGTCATTTCTTCCGATACCGAAGTGGGTGGTAAGATCGTCAGATAGCAAAGGATATCCAGTGCTCATTACGTTTTGCTTATCTGTTGCCTTGTCATGCTGGTGGGAGAAAGTCACATAGAATTTTGGTTTAGTGCTCCTGAACTAATCCTGCTGTGTGGTCTTTGATGTGGGCATGGGGGCAGTAGGAAATTTCACTCTCTTGTCCACACCCATGATACCTTCATGCGTATGCTGACAGCTGCCACCTGGTCGCATGCGAACAGCTCCCCCCGCAGCAACTGCCTCGTGAACCCTTGCCCACACATCGGTGCTGTATCTCTCCCAGCGAAAAACTAACCACTAGCCGTGCGGGACAGCTTTTAATGATTCCGGACTGGCCACAGTCGTCCTGTCCTTCTCAGAAGGACTGAGCCCTTGAATGTGCATTAAATACCAGGATGTTGAAAAATATGCGTCCCCTCCTCCCACCTGCAAATCGAAATGTTCTGAGATGTGCGTTCGAACACTGACAAGAAGGAGAGATAGGATGATAGGACGTCTGTCGAGACATCAGGGAGTAACTTCTTTGTTACTAGAGGGAGCTGTAGGGGGTAAAAACTATGGAGGAAGCCAGAGACTAGAGTACACCCAGAAAACAATTGATGACGCATGGTTGCAAGTGCTCCTCTGAGGTGAAGAGTTTTGCACAGAAGAGGAATTCGTGGCGGGCCACATCAAGTTGGGCAGAAGACTGATGACTCAAAAAGAAAAGAGAGGAAAGAGAAGAAAGCTTTTAGGGGGATAAGTTTCAATTATATGAAACTAGCGACCCGTCTTGGCTTCGCACGGGTAGCACTAAAAATCTACGCCTATATTACTTGTCCGGCGTAGCAGTAATGAATCAGTCTATGTGTTAGTTAAAACCGTATCAAAATCGCTGTAGTAGTTCATTAGATTATCCTTCACATATGGACAAAAAACCTGGTGGAGGATTAATTCATCATAGTTCAGCCAACTTATAGGATATCTTTATAAATGTTATGCACAAATCTTCCTCGTGAACCAGTTCGTTTTGACAATTTCGACAAAAAGTTAGTGTGTAGAATTGTGCTTCGATACTATGACAGAGGCAAGTATCCGACGGATAGAAAAATACAGAATTACCTCCTTCAAAGAATTAATTATTGTAGCTCAGAGACCTCCGATCTATATCATCTCTGCTCCCTTGATTTTTTATTCAGAAAGTACGGTGATGAAAAAAAAAATTAATTGAACGCAGAAACATTGCAGCAGCAAGTACGAAATTTTATGTAAAACGCACTTATTGCGTGCTGAGAACAACAGTCTTATAGTATCCTTCGATAAAACTTGGCTCTCACAAAACCATACGGTAAAATATAGTTTGCTCATCTTCAACGGAAATATTGACCTGAAAGAATCTACAGTTTCTTTTGTATAGTATACATCGGCGATTTGGGCGATTAGTACAATGACAAAGGGTCAGTGCAAGCTACAGATACAAATTTTTCTGGAGGTAGGCACTATTCTCGCTCATATTAAGGCGGGCCGTCTGAACTAAAATTCTATCGGCGGAGTACTAGCACTCGCTCGCTGTCGCGCACGGAGTCTCCTGTAAATAAAAATGAAATGCGTTCGCAAGTGACACGATACCATAATAATATTGCAAATGTTACCGATATTTATTTACTAGTTTTCTTAACAACACTACCGCTAGGAGTTTCTAGAAGGTGCAACAGAACGCAAATTCATCAACGACGACATTTTTCGCTACACAGGCGGAACAATTTCACATCTATTACCATATTCAATTTATGATCGCGAAATAGTTTTATGTTTTCACGATACAATATGCATCAAATGCATCTATAAACTTTGAGAATGTTGATATATTATTTTCAGTCCAAAGCTGTCAATGGTTCGGTTTTTCCACATTTTAGAGTAAAAAAATATTTTTGTTCAAAATTTATTGCAACGTTAGTTTTTATTTTTTTCCGTGGTAACTGAGGAGAATTTTCTTTTGTAAAGCACTCCATCATTTTAGAGTGAAAACAGTGATGTCTAATACTTTTTTCGAAATTTTTACTAACATTTGAAATTGTCACTAACTAGCAGTGCTGTCGGACAGTGAGCTGACGTGGAGGTGCCTATTTTAGCGATAACCTCTATAGTGGAAACTTTCTCAATATCCATGTACTAGTTCATGAGATCAGCCCTCACATACATACAGAGAAACGCGATTGGTACAAGATATTTGTACATATGCAGATTATGCTCAAGGTCTGCTGCTCTCTTGAATTGGAGCAGCTGTTTACTTCACTGCTTCTCCCACCACATACTGGGCAGCTCCTGGATGCCATCACTAACACATCAATTAAGTGTGGAACACATGACAATAGGTATGTTATACACTCATCGTTGCAATAATAATAATAATAATAATAATAATAATAATTTCGTGTGGGTCAGTGCCCTGGTGCAAGTCTTTCAAGTGGCCACCCCTTCAACGATTTGCGTGTCCCTAACGTTCCCCAGTTATGCAACTGCGTTGGGTTGATTTGATGGAAGAGACCAAACAGCGAGGTCATCGGTCTCATCTGGTTGGGATGGATGGAGAAGGATGTCGGCCATGCCCTTCCAAAGGAACCATTCCGACATTTGCCTGAAACGATGTATGGAAATCACGGAAAACCCAAATCAGGATGGCCGGACGCGGGATTGAACCGTCGTCCTCCCGAATGCGAGTCGAGTGTGCTAACCATTGCGCCCCCTCGCTCGGTGTATATCCAATTGGGGAAAGGGGACTTCCAGTTAACGTGGAATCCGAACCACGTGTCGTAAATTATATACTCAAATCTTCCTCGTGAATCAGTCTGTTTATCAGCGAAAACCCTATTAAAATCCCTTAACTAGTTCCTGAGACAGAAAAAGGTGGCAGGGGCCTCATAAGATCTATAGATTACGAGATTATTTCTTCGTGAAGTCATTTTTTGCTCTGTTTTCATTTGTTTTACGATTATTCAAGTCTCTTGATTTTCTTACGAACGCTTGGCAATAGAGTTGTAAATCCACTGTAGGCTACCGTAGACTATCGTAAACAAACGCAGGGTACGATAGTTTTCCTAGTAGCTTTGGTCAGTTAAGATTATAACTGCATTACTTGCATTATAGGTCTGTTGCGTGCCTTTCAGGCGTTACTTCATATCGATCACGTTGTTTGCGTGTGTATGCGATCAGTGTCATCCAGATTCTCCTTCACACCATAAGCCGTGAACTGTCTCAAAACTGAGTGAGGATATATGTAAAGGGTCGCATAAACTCTGGAAAATTTTTACTATACATAATTATCCTTCTTATTGTTCATTAAAAGTAAACAGCATTTATAGCAAAGTTGAAACTGCATGTATTTAATTCAATCTTTAATCGAAAATTGTTGAATGATACCTTGAAACGGAGGGATGTTGCAGTTAAAATCAGAAAAAACAATATAAATTTATCATATGTTGTTGTTGTGGTCTTCAGTCCTGTGACTGGTTTTGTAAGTAGGCTGTTTATGTTTTCTTATTGTCAACGTTACGTAGCGCTCTGTACGAAAATCACTGGCTGTGCTGTGTGCAGTCTGTGGCTAGTTTGCATTGTTGTCTGCCATTGTAATGTTGGGCAGCGGCAGCTGGATGTTAACAGCGCGTAGCGTTGCGCAGTTGGAGGTGAGCCGCCAGTAGTGGTGGATGTGGGGAGAGAGATGGCAGAGTTTTGAAATTTGTAAGACTGGATGTCAATTATGACTATTAAGGTAAATACATTGTTTGTTCTCTATTAAAATCTGATGAAACGTCCCCTTTCAACAATTATACAAGACTGTGCTTATCCTGACACACAATATTTTTAGCGCAACGCAATCTGACTTTCGAAAACCCCTACAAAAGAATGGCCCTGACTAACATTAACCTATAGCTTTCACAAATCACTTACCTCACCAAAAATCTTCGTTACTCGAACTACTGCAATACAGCGAGCGCCACTACTGCCAGCTAAATAAAAGATTCAAACTACGGAAGGCACTAACTACTGATAGGCATAGTTAGCAAATGAAAGATTTTAATAGAGAACAAACAATGTATTTACCTTAATAGTCATAATTGACATCCAGTCTTACAAATTTCAAAACTCCGCCATCTCTCTCCCCACATCCACCACTACTGGCGGCTCACCTCCAACTGCGCAACGCTACGCGCCGTTAACATCCAGCTGCCGCTGCCCAACACTACAATGGCAGACAACAATGCAAACTAGCCACAGACTGCACACAGCACAGCCAGTGATTTTCATACAGAGCGCTACGTAACGTTGCCAATAAGAAAACATAAACAGCCTACTTACATAGCCCCCATGCTCCCCACAAAAAAAATTTTACAAATTGTTTTGGGCAGTGGCCAATAATGATTTGATAAAATTTTTCATAATTACAATAACAAAGATAATAAAATACAATGTTGGTCAAAAGCTAAAATTTTCTCACAGTCCATAAAGACAATCTTCGTCATTCATCACAGTAAAACTGCCATTTCTTTTCTCAAAGTCTGAGCAGTAAAAGACAATGCACATGGAAGTAGTGGATTTCCATGCAGTCTTGAAGAAGTAGTGCTGTCCTTCCAACGGAAAGACAGTGTTGACTCTTGACATGCTGGCAGGTAATGGGCCACAACAGAGCAAACCCACAGCAGAGTCATTCGACGTTTTGAAGAATATTGGTAGGTAGGTCATCACAGAGTAGACCCACTGTAGTCCTGGTAGAGAGTATGGTATTGGTGGGCCACCAGAGGTGCAGACCCACTGTAGTCCTTGTAGAAATAATGGTATTGGTGGGCCATCAAAGATGCAGACCCACTGTAGTCCTTGTAGAGATGGCTAAGAGCCATCCGTTGCGACTGTGCAGGTGCACAATCACCATCGAAGATTCTTGCGGAGAATATAGCAAGTCCATAAACCACCACTTGTGCACGCACAGAAATTTTTTTTTGAAATGTCCTTAGAACCAGCAATGCTGTTATCCAGTCCCTTGCTGAATTATTAACACACGTGCAAACACTATCAGTCCCTACTTCTCACATATTGTCCATATACTATAACCAACAGAAACGTGTGCAGTGAAATGTAACTTAATTTGAAGAACTGGTGTCTATACAATTATAAATTTACAACATGAAAATACAGTTACAAAGGTACAAAATACATCATTAAAGAACATAATAGTACAAATAACATTTGTAGTAATGCAGGCTTTACAAAAGAATAAAAATATACATATACATCAGTGTTTACAGGAATTATGACATAAGTAAATAAATAAAATAATGAGAATAGTTCTTGAAACATTAATTTTACACATGATCATTAAAACAAAACAGAATAAATAATGTCTAAACATCTTTACGAAGAAAGTAACATAGTATTTGAAAAATTCCACAACATAAATCTTATTAGCTAAACACATAAAGACAGGAAAAACACAAATATACAATAGTACACAAACACATAGCAGAATAACACAGGGGGAAAGGACAGGGTTTGTTTTCAGTGTGACATTTGGTACTGCAGTCCAACCCAAAACTTCATTCCATAGATATTTCGTCTAATTTCAACATTTGTTTCCACCAAAAAAATCCTATCCAAGCATGCTTTCTGTATTTATATATTCACATATTTCTTACCTCATTATTTATTTCCAAGAAAATCCTACCTAAACCTGTTGTCCCTAAACCCTACTTTTTTGGTTCATATCTTCTTTCAAAATACTTTTTTGGCCAAACCATTTTCTTATAGCTTCTCAATGCATTACTTCCAATTCATCACAACTCGTTCTCTTACATAGCCTACCCCATCTTAAGCTAACTTAAATCTACTGAGCTCAGATGCTAAACTAAGGAACGAGGCAATGCAGCAGCACAAAACAATTAACACAAACAGCAATGATAAAAAAAAACAAATGGCAAAGCAAGCAGCATAAATTAGCAAAGCAAATGCAACATTACAACTAATATAAGGCAATGCGCAGCAAACAATAAAAATAAATCATTAGTAAAACTGGCTTAACAGTGTAATACAGAGTGAAATTTAGTAGCACTATGCCTGGCAAGCAGCAGAAGCAAAAGCAATAGATTATATCTAAACATGACAAAGCTCAAGCAGAAAGATATTACAGTAAAGACAACAATGCAGATAAGGGAAATGTCTATTCACATCTTAATATCTATGTCATTAAAGTGGTGCACCACAACTACTTCTACAAAAGAAATTACCAAGTACTTGAAAAGAAAATTATATATGCATTTACTGTTATTAGTCCCTTCTTATTGTTCTTTCCATTCCAAGAGCTCCTTTTTCGAAGAATGTGGATCATAAAATAATTATTTAATAGATCTGTTGACAGAAAGTGTTCACATTAGCAAATGCATTTAATTTTATTTTATAAAACCAATGCTGCAACACAGCGGGAAAACAGATATCAAATGAAATAAGCAATTACGCAAACCAAAGCACAAAAATATCATTCAATAGTCATGTGACATTTCATAAGTTAGTAGAAATTCTCTCAACTCTCGTTAGGAAGACGCTTGTCATAATCAGGTGTGCAGATGTAAGTATCTTTCCAAGTAATGAGCGTGTCGTATTTGCGATGCTTTCTACAAAGGAATGTCAATAGCGAGGATAATGGCCTTTTTTTTTTCTCTCCACCTAATGGCTTTCTTTTGTCAGACGACTACCTCTCCACTGGGCGCTCTAAACGCATTACGTCAAGGTCACTTACCTTTCTTTCTGAAATATTTACGACAGCAGCTTCCGCTACAGTGACAGTCTCATATAAAAATATTTTCACAGGTTGAGAATTTGCGTTACAAATGTGTAGAAAATAAAATCCTATAAATATAACAGTGTCCAAAAAATTTTCAGTGGCATTGTGATACATTCACACATGTACACACATTTCATAACTCTTAAAATACGATTCTCGGTTTCCAACATCCTTTTTCACAAACCAGAGTCCCTAACCACTACTCATTATTCCTTACCTTATTCGTCGACACTTCTTCAATATTTCATCATAACAGATACGTAGCATACTCAAATAACTCATATAGCATCAGCCTATTGATCATAAACATACCGCAACAGCATAATACGCATAGTCATCGTAATAATAACATCATAACACCTCAGTCAACTCTCAAAATCGTCGTAGTTTCCTCCAATAATTTCAAAACCTAAAAAATATTCTCTGCTCATGTCAAAAGTGTCATCTGCCTCAAACGTACTTTAAAAATCGTGATCCCATACCAAATATATCATTCAAAGCTCTTATAATATCACAATGGGTCCGAAAAAATATGAACAGTTCAGAAAGTACAGACAAAATACAATTTCGTAAGTGTGAATTTACCCAACTGTGTAATTGCGTAAACATGTGTCACTGATGTAGTAAAAAAAGTTTATCACTCAGTTAAATGATCAGATAGCTGTGTAATTTGTGTGTTAGAGAAATATGGTACCGATGTGTAAAGTTGTATAAGCAAATACCATATTAGCTAGGGCTCCTTGTGCTTGCCAAACACATGGTACACAAAGTAAGCGTGTACCCCCCTGAGGATTAATGTAATTATACCCTCAGGTGTTACAGATTACAGCAATGGAATGAAATGTATCACGGAAAACCTTTGTATCATTGTACTTCTAATATCTTTAAAAATAAATGATACAGTACAAAATTAATCACTCAAATACGTGTCCTGTAGCGCTAAACGTGCATCTTGCTGTAAGATAATCTCTGTGGAATTGTCGTAGTTATCGTCCTCCGAAAGCTAAGTTCTGCAGAAGCCAATGTACTTACCTCATGATACACCAAATTTAAAGTAAACCAAAATGTTGCATTAAAATCTCATTAGCAGTACTGGTAAATGTTCTAAGTATGTGAGCCTTATAGTCGTTACGTAATCGTGCAACTAACAAGCAAGAATGTACAAATAACAACACTGTGTCGTCTGTTCACTATAACAATGCATTCGTAATTCCTGTTGAAAAAAGTTCTCTTGGTTCTTGACTGGATATTTAACTTCAAACATTGTTGCATGTTAACAGTTTCTCAGTGTGACAAGCATACTAGTAATGTAAAGTGAAAAGTTTTATGGCAAAGACAAAGTTAAAAAGCAGATTATCTTTCAATAAACGGTTTTACATGTGAAATGTGGTGTAAACCTTTACTCTTCCTAGTACGCAGAGTTTCAACTTCAACGCAATTATCATGCGGTGTACGTCGGTAAAGAATACTGGAATTTTTCTCAAGGTTAGCGTCTATGTTATTTTTCTCTGAACCAGCCGGCGCATGCGGCTGCCTGCGGTGCGAGTCATTGTCTGTCCCTTTGTTGGCGCGCGCCGTTATTGGGATTAGGAGACCTAACTTCTACAAATTCACCTTGCCGAGAAGGCCCTGCCCTGTTTAAATCCCGCCAGTTCTGATGCACTTCAGGTCTGTCGTTACGATCATATCGTCTGTCGTCATGTCGGCAGATTCCATAGTTTCTTTCTTGTCGGTCACGAGGTGGAGAATTTCTCCCTGAATCGTAACTGCACGCTGGACCGTTGCGTCTAAAGTTATTCTGTCTCCTGTGATAATAAAAATTCTGGTTGCCAAATTGTCTATGATTGTCTCTGTCATATTCATTACTACGGAAATGCGATCTTTCTCTGTAACTACTACTCTGCCAGTGGTTGTCATATGGGTGGTGTCTGTTTTGTTCACGATTTGCGTTGTAAGAATAGCCTTGTCGTGTCCAGTTATTATTTCTTTCATCGCGGAATTGCGACGGATGTGACCTGTAATTGTTGTGCTCCCTTTTTCGCGTTCCGCGATTGTCAGTGTCAATTTCTAACTACTGATAGGCATAGTTAGCAAATGAAAGATTTTAATAGAGAACAAACAATGTATTTACCTTAATAGTCATAATTGACATCCAGTCTTACAAATTTCAGAACTCCGCCATCTCTCTCCCCACATCCACCACTATTGGCGGCTCACCTCCAACTGCGCAATGCTACGCGCTGTTAACATCCAGCTGCCGCTGCCCAACACTACAATGGCAGACAACAATGCAAACTAGCCACAGACTGCACACAGCACAGCCAGTGATTTTCATACAGAGCGCTACGTAACGTTACCAATAAGAAAACATAAACAGCCTACTTACAGTTTGATGCAGCTCTCCATGCTACTCTATGCTGTGCAAGCTTCTTCATCTCCCAGTACTTACTGCAACCTACATCCTTCTGAATCTGCTTAGTGTATTCATCTCTTGGTCTCCCTCTACGATTTTTACCCTCCACACTGCCCTCCAATGCTAAATTTGTGATTCCTTGATGCCTCAAAACATGTCCTACCAACCGATCCCTTCTTCTAGTCAAGTTGTGCCACAAACTTCTCTTCTCCCCAATCCTATTCAATACCTCCTCAGTAGTTATGTGATCTACCCACCTTATCTTCAGCATTCTTCTGTAGCACCACATTTCGAAAGCTTCTATTCTCTTCTTCTCCAAACTAGTTATCGTCCATATTTCACTTCCATACATGGTTACACTCCTCACAAATACTTTCAGAAACGACTTCCTGACACTTAAATCTATACTCGATGTTAACAAATTTCTCTTCTTCAGAAATGCTTTCCTTGCCATTGCCAGTCTACATTTTATATCCTCTCTACTTCGACTATCATCAGTTATTTTACTCCCTAAATAGCAAAACTCCTTTAGTGCTTTAAGTGTCTCAATTCCTAATCTAATTCCCCCAGCATCACCCGATTTAATTTGATTGCATTCCATTATCCTCGTTTTGCTTTTGTTGATGGTCATCTTATATCCTCCCCTCAAGACACTGTCGATTCCGTTCAACTGCTCTTCCACGTCCTTTTCTGTCTCTGACATAATTACAATGTCATCGGCGAACATCAAAGTTTTTACTTCTTCTCCATGAATTTTAATACCTACTCCGAATTTTTCTTTTGTTTCCTTTACTGCTTGCTCAATATACAGATTGAATAACATCGGGGAGAGGCTACAACCCTGTCTCACTCCTTTCCCAACCACTGTTTCCCTTTCATGCCCCTCGACTCTTGTAACTGCCATCTGGTTTCTGTACAAATTGTAAATAGCCTTTCGCTCCCTGTATTTTACCCCTGCCACCTTCAGAATTGGAAAGAGAGTATTCCAGTTAACATTGTCAAAAGCTTTCTCTAAGTCTACAAATGCTAGAAACGTAGGTTTGCCTTTTCTTAATCTTTCTTCTAAGATAAGACGTAAGGTTAGTATTGCCTCACGTGTTCCAACATTTCTACGGAATCCAAACTGATCTTCCCCAAGGTCCGCTTCTACCAGTTTTTCCATTCGTCTGTAAAGAATTTGCGTTAGTATTTTGCAGCTGTGACTTATTAAACTGATAGTTCGGTAATTTTCACATCTGTCAACACCTACTTTCTTTGGGATTGGAATTATTATATTCTTCTTGAAGTCTGAGGGTATTTCGCCTGTCTCATACATCTTGCTCACCAGATTGTAGAGTTTTGTCATGACTGGCTCTCCCAAGGCCATCAGTAGTTCTAATGGAATGTTGTCCTCTCCGGGGGCCTTGTTTCGACTCAGGTCTTTCAGTGCTCTGTCAAACTCTTCACGCAGTGTCTTATCTCCCATTTCGTCTTCATCTACATCCTCTTCCATTTCCATAATATTGTCCTCAAGCACATCGACCTTGTATAGACCCTCTATATACTCCTTCCACCTTTCTGCCTTCCCTTCTTTGCTTCGAACTGGGTTGCCATCTGAGCTCTTGATATTCATACAAATGGTTCTCTTCTCTCCAAAGGTCTCTTTAATTTTCCTGTAGGCAGTATCTACCTTACCCCTAGTGAGACAAGCCTCTACATCCTTACATTTGTCCTCTAGCCATTCCTGCTTAGCTATTTTGCACTTTCTGTCGATCTCATTTTTGAGACGTTTGTATTCCTTTTTGCCTGCTTCATTTACTGCATTTTTATATTTTCTCCTTTCATCAATTAAATTCAATATTTCTTCTGTTACCCAAGGATTTCTATTAGCCCTCGTCTATTTACCTACTTGATCGTCTGCTGCCTTCACTACTTCATCTGTCAGCGCTACCCATTCTTCTTCTACTGTATTTCTTTCCCCCATTCCTGTCAATTGTTCCCTTATGCTCTCCATGAAACTCTCTACAACTTCTGGTTCTTTCAGTTTATCCAGGTCCCATCTCCTTAAATTCCCGCCTTTTTGCAGTTTCTTCAGTTTCAATCTGCAGTTCATAACCAATAGATTGTGGTCAGAATCCACATCTGCCCCTGGAAATGTCTTACAATTTAAAACCTGGTTCCTAAATCTCTGTCTTACCATTATATAATCTATCTGATACCTTTTAGTATCTCCAGGATTCTTCCAGGTATACAACCTTCTTTTATGATTCTTGAACCAAGTGTTAGCTATGATTAAGTTATGCTCTACCAGGCGGCTTCCTCTTTCATTTCTTCCCCCCAAACCATATTCACCTACTATGTTTCCTTCTCTCCCTTTTCCTACTGACGAATTCCAGTCACCCATGATTATTAAATTTTCGTCTCCCTTCACTACCTGAATAATTTCTTTTATCTCGTCATACATTTCATCTATTTCTTCATCATCTGCAGAGCTAGTTGGCATATAAACTTGTACTACTGTAGTAGGCATGGGCTTTGTGTCTATCTTGGCCACAATAATGCGTTCACTATGCTGTTTGTAGTAGCTAACCCGGACTGCTATTTTTTTATTCTTTATTAAACCTACTCCTGCATTACCCCTATTTGATTTTGTATTTATAACCCTGTAATCACCAGACCTTGCCGCTGGTGGGGAGGCTTGCGTGCCTCAGCGATACAGATGGCCGTACCGTAGGTGCAACCACAACAGAGGGGTATCTGTTGTGAGACCAGACAAACATGTTGTTCTTGAAGAGGGGCAGCAGCCTTTTCAGTAGTTGCAGGGGCAACAGTCTGGATGATTGACTGATCTGGCCTTGTAACATTAACCAAAACGGCCTTGTTGTGCTGGTACTGCGAACGGCTGAAAGCAAGGGGAAACTACAGCCGTATTTTTTCCCGAGGACATGCAGCTTTACTGTATGATTAAATGATGATGGCGTCCTCTTGGGTAAAATATTCCGGAGGTAAAATAGTCCCCCATTCGGATCTCCAGGCGGGGACTACTCAAGAGGACGTCGTTATCAGGAGAAAGAAAACTGGCGTTCTACGCATCGGTGCGTGGAATGTCAGATCCCTTAATCGGGCAGGTAGGTTAGAAAATTTAAAAAGGGAAATGGATAGGTTAAAGTTCGGTGGCAGGAGGAAATTTATCATATAGCGGTAGAAAACACAATATCCTCAAAAAAGATACAATTACTAAAAACGCAAAACAAAAAATATCAAACATCTTACGTAAACTGAAAGGGAAGGGGGGCAAAGAAAGGAAAGGGAAGCGACTGATGATATCAGCTGCATTAGGATTTTATGCGGAATCAGCGGCAATGAGCTAAAATGTGTACTACATCAGGACTCTAATCCAGAATCTCCTGCTTACTAAGCACTTGCATCAACCACTACACCACAAAAACACTGTTAATTGCAAATGCGCGGACTATTACGACCTGCTCTCTGGCTGACTCACATACCCATTTAGTGCCACCTGTCTGTAGTCCCCGTCTATGCCCTCCACACTCGTTAATTTTAGATTCCCATTGATGGCCAAACGTAAATGTCCACCCACAAGAGTCCTTGACCATTGAGGCGAATCAATGAATGCATAGTGTCTGTTCTTTGAGACATGTGTAAAAGAACAGACACCAGACACTCATATAATATCAAACATCGCTTCAGTACTTCAACACATTCGTAAAACATGTTTCTATTATTTATAAACAACTTTCACGTTTGTCAGTAATAACAGGAAACTCTTGCCTTTGATAATGATGAACATTCTATTGAATACAAAATAACAACATTGGTCACACAAAAGCACAGAAATTAGTTGATCAACTAATTTTTATTACTTATGAAATGAGGATTATATTTTGAAAGGACATAAAATACACATGGACTAACACTGAAGGATGTGCGGTTCTTATTGTGTGGATAGGAAACAAACAAAAGACAAATAGAAGTCTTCAGCTCCCAGTTTCTTTCTCATACAATCATTTATGTTTCTTTCCTCGCCAGTGCTACGAATATTACCTTTAAACGTACCATTTACTATGTTATTTGTGCACTGTACCGTAACTACCGAACCACAGTTTTGGTAGAATGCAACTCTGCTCGGGCTGCAAAAATATCACTTGTAAATTAAGTAGAAAAACGGAAGAAGTAAACATTAATAAGGGATGAGTCAAAAACGACTTTACAACTTTGGGATGATGCAGAAATTTATGGATATAACTTGCAGGAACGGGAGATGTGCCGTTTTGTAACAAATAACCTCAAGTTTGATACACATAGTGCATCGGTACCCCACTCCGTCACCAGGAGCGCCAGCGTAGTGCACAGTTGCCATGGCTACTTCTACTTGTCCGGAGTGTGGTCCCTGTGTGTTATGGTTCAGTGAAACGAACTGTGCAACAACCGTTCGGTGTAAATTTCGCACCGAGTACGCTAAAGAATCCTCAAGTAGTCATACAATTTACTCTTGGCACAAGAACTTTGTTGAGACGGGCTGTTCACTGCAAATTGAAAGTGTATGGCCCTTCCTTCTTCCTGGAGAAGACTGCCACTGGTATTGTGTACGTGGATATGAGTGAAAACGTTTGGATTCTACGGATGGTACATCACCTTATTTCCCTCGATAGTTGCTTCCCAGGTCGGTGAACTGGCCGTGAACGGCCAGTGACTCGGCTACCTCGCTCGCCAGACTTGACATCACTGGATTTTTCTCTGTGTTTCATTAAAGACCGAGTGTATGTCGTATGTCCCTCCATCCACCTACTAAACTAGAGGGAGCTAGCACCACATATTCACAAACAAGCCACCTAATTCTCTAAATTCCGGGGACGGGGGTGATGAGTTCCGACGCCAAGTTCAGTCACATCCTAGATATGTTCGGTTGGGCTCACATCTGGCAATTTGGGGGCCCAGCACATTAACTGGAACTCGCCACTGTGTTCCTCGAACCACTTCGTCACGCTCCTGGCCTTGTGATATGGAGCATTACCTTACTGAAAAGTACCACTGCCGTCGGAAAAACTGATTGTCATGAAGGGGTGTATTTGGTCTGCAACCACTGTACGATACTCCTTGGCTGTGATGGTGCGTTGCACGTTCTCCACTGGACCCATGGATGTCCACGTGAATGTTCTTCAGAACATAATGGAGCCGCCGTCAACCTTACTCCTTCCTGTACTACACGTGTGAAGGAGCTGTTCCCCTGGAAGACGACGGATTCGCGCCCTCCCGTAGGCATGATGAAGAAGGTGTTGTGCTTCATGAGACCGCGCAACGCTCTGCCACTGCGCCAACGTTCATTGGCGATGGTCACGTGCCCATTTCAGTCGTACTTGTCGATGCCACGGTGTTAACATTGGCACACGCATGGGTCGTCGGCTGCGGAGGGCCACCATTAGGAGTGTTTGGTGCCCTGTTTATTCAGACGAACTTGTATTCTGCCCAGCATTGATGTCTTATTTCAGTTCCGCTGCCGTTCGTCACCTGTCCTGTTTTTCCAGGCTGCCCAACATACGACGGCCGGCATCTGTAATGGGGGATGGCCGCCAAACCCCCACTGAATCTGGACTAGGTTTCATCTTGGTTTCTCCACGTTTTGAAGATGCTCACAACGGCACTCCTAGAGCACCCGACAAGTTGTGCAGTTGCCGAAATGCTCGTTAGCAGTCCCTGGGCCATCACAATTTGCCTTCAGTCAAATTCAAATAGTTCGCGCACCTTCCTCATTCTACACACGGACAGCACGCTCACTGATACTACGAGCACCGACTGACTAGCTGTCATTCCTCGCCAGGTGGCACTGATATCGCCTGGACGGGTTTATGTCGATAGTCACAATGTTCTGTCGTGTGTCAATGGTCACAATGTTCTGGCTGCTCCGTATGTTAAACTGTGCTGAAACCGTGCCATACTCTTAGAATCTGTCCCGATAAACGTACTGCAGCGTCGGTGCGGCTCCTGGAGTGAGGCTCTGTATCGGCGCCGGCGACCTCCGACCCCCGCGTCGGCAGGAAGCGGACCGTGCGCGCTGCGCTGGCACGTGGCCAGCGGCGCGGCCCGCGATGTCTGATGGCCTGATTGCCGCCATTACGCAATTTGTGTACCACAATGCCACGCCGGGAGCGATTGCCGCCATGAATTATGGCGGCACATCCCTTTTGTATCGGAGTCGTAGTAGATGGCTTTCGGTAAGCGACCTGATGCCGAACTGATACAGGCACAGCCACTAGGAAGTGGTATTTTTCATTGCGGTATGTCTTGTGGAATGACACTGGCGAAGCCGAATGCCACCGAACTACGGTAGGTCCCTGTAATCTTTCAAATTAAAACAAGTAAATTCAAATACGAGTGCCATAAATACGATTAGTCGTGGCATAGAGCAGGAATATCTGTAGTCTGTTTAATGTTACGTGATAGTTGACGTCTGTCACTTGCCGCGACGGTGTTGCCACATCGACCGCCAGCTGCCACTCGGTTGCAGGTAAGGCGCAAACACGGCAAGTCACTTCACAAGTGCTGCTAATGTGTAACGCAGTGCTGGAAGTGGCCGCCGCAAGGTATATCGAAATTGCGAGATGCTCTGTCGACAGCTGGTTTTAAGTGACCGATGACTGGACTGCGGTGTTTTCTAGCCCCGAATTTAAAGTCATGTCCTAAGCCAACCACTACCTCGTGAGGTGCAGTGTACCCGAGAAAGCGGTGGTCAACAATCTGCGCCAGAACTAAAATAGCGATCGCTTTGTTCACGACTGTTCAAGCTAGGCTCTACAAGAGAACTCAAGACAGAAGTAGTTTAGTTTGGTGCAAACTATAATTTCTCGCTATCATTGGTTACCTGGAACTATCCTCTCTCAGCCTACACGAGATGTCGCGTTACCAACCGACGAGCAGTCTTCGTTGGCACTTGGTTGTAGATTATAGACGACACAGGCAGATTCCAAACTAGGAAGCAATGATAGGTAGAAAAATAAGAGCAAATAAAGAAGTCAGTACGATGATAAAAGGGAGTGGCAAAGATTTGTGAATAAAAAATTACGTTTAAACCAATTAATTGAATAAAAATGATAATCAAACTCTTTTGATTTGATTCAGAGATTAAAAAAATCATGACTTTTAACGACTTTCAACGCGGTAGCTTCATACGCTAGCCATTGCGCTAAGACACAACAGTGATTCAAGTCATTATATTTTTGGCTGTAATCACCCAGTCGCAATGATGAACTGCAGCTTTCAAAAACTCGGTTTCACTCAATGTCGTGCGTAGCTTATCTAATGTAAGCCGATCTCTGTGATTATCATAACCACAGATGTGACGCTGAATCGTGTATTGTGCAGAAGTATCGAGTAGCGTTTAGTTAATTCTGCGTATGAAACGTGTGCATTTCATTAGCATCGTTATGTGTGTGTTTTGTCTGTGGTGTGGTTATCATGTATGATGAAATACGAAATAAAAGTGCCGGGCTCATGATTCGGGAGAGAGAATGGTGGACTAAGAACAGGGAGTGAACTGACCAGTTGTTGTGGCAGTTTGGCGAAGGGGGAGGGTTCAGTCGGGACGTTGAGCGCACTGATCGGAGGAAACCAGCAAGAAAGCGTGAAGAGCTAACTATCAAGTAACTTTAATCAGACTATACTTCGTCTTCCTTTTCTTAATGGTCGCTTTGGCCCGGGAGACCATATGTGTTTTGTACTTTCCTCCACAAATCATTTACATTCCTGGATTTTGCGATCAATTCTCATTTTATCAGGCCGATCGCCTCCGTATCCCTGTCTATACTATCCCTTCATCTTGTCCGTGGCGTTCTTCGGACCCTTCTTCCCTTCACAGATTCTGAGAATGCTACTCGTTGTTGCCTTCCCTCTTATATCCTGATTAGGTATCCTACCGACATCAATTTTCTTTTCTTTATCCTTCGGACTATATCAGCTTCTGAGTATAGGTTTGCCAGTTCCTGGTTTCTAATATGTTCCATTCCTGCGCGTGGGTGTCCCTTTTGGGGCCAAATATTTCCCTTGTGTCTTTCTTGCGAAGACTATCATTTTTTGTTCATCCGTTTCCCTCAGGTTGGTTAAACGTTTTAGAGGCGCATAGGGCTGCAAGGAGAGTTACACTTTGGCAGAGTAAGGTGAGGCTAAATGAATCATGTCAAATTCTTAGGCCCCAAAGGGATACTAATCGTTTTACTTCACGTGTCAAATTGTATTGGAGAATAAGCCATAGTTGTAAGCTTTGTATGATAGAGGCAGATTGCTTCAAAAACTACTCTTCTTTATTGGAGATAACAAAATGTAGAAATATCAGAATTAAAAATTTGTGGGGATATTTGAATCTTAAATGGGGCTATACGAATCATTGTCATCTGCCTTAAAATTATACAAAATGTAGAATTTCACTTTTGTTACACTTCTTAAATGTTCCAGAAGTTGTTACACGTATTTCCTACAGCGGAATTGCTTACGACCGGCAGCTTCCAGACAAATTTCGTGGAACCACACCTTGCACTTATCACACTTGATCCATTCCCCTGTCTTCACAGTTGTAGGGTCGTAATAGTTGATGCTGCATTTGAAGGTTTCTCTTGAAAATCTAGCGCATTTCTGCAACGCTTGATCTTCTTGCTTTGGAAATTTTCAAAATGCAATTTCTCTTGCCTTTCGTAAGACTGAGCTGGACTGATGAAGTCAGATGGCAGGCTGAGTTTTTCTCTCTTCTCGCACGTGTAGTACCGGTAGTTTTTTTAGAGTTGGCGGAAACAGAAGAAAACGATGAAGATGATGTTGATGAGTTCTTACTTTCCGAATGTCTTGGAGGATGAAGAGTTGCAGTGCCTGGGTTTACTTCGGATTCTGTGGTAGCAGAACGGGATACATCATTCAGGAATGTAGACGAAGAAGTGAATTTGTGTGATGGCATTTTGTTGGGACTCAAGGGGACAATTCCTGTACACTCAAATCCCTTCACAGCATTTCCAACACTAGCTCCACGCCTCCAGCCGACGTCGAAAATTTTGCCACAAACGAATTTTGTAATGGAATTTTGCCACAAACGAATTCTGTAATCGAAGCTGACGTATAAATTATTTTAGTTCTTCGTGGCAATACGACTTTAATGGTTTGAAAGCAGTTCTGACCTGCGGGTGCAGAATGTGCGTAGCATGTGGTGACAGACTCACCAATTCAATGCGATTTTCACACAGTATTCCAGGCACTGGAGAGAAAGGTGTGAACTCTGACCGTCCAAAAGTAAATCGTCGTTTATGTAGCCCGAATCTGACATACACACTTGAGTACCTGGAGGGATTCCTAGCTTGTATTCTTCTCGCTTTCTTTTGCCTTTGAAAACGATGAACGGTGAAATATATGCCCTAGTATCATTACAGCCAACAACGGCTGTCACATTTTTTCCCCCTCTCCAAACTTGTCAATGCAAGAACTTCTGTTTTCCCTTTTTCCTCCACAACGTTTTCAAGACTATTGTTCATGGGAAACCCGCTTTCGCCCATATTATATGCGTTTTGTGGTTTATTTTGCAAAAAAAATTCATTTAAGACAGATTTCAAAACATTGTAAATTTTTGTATATGCTTTCTCATTTAACCCCATGGCTCGAGCTTTAGAAAGTGCCTCAGGCTTCCTTAATGTACTATGTTCCGTACGTCATTTCATGAAAGAAATGAACCAATTCTTGCTAGCCACTTTCGTATCTTCTCCCCATCGAACCACAATCTCATTGATTTTGGCATACTGGTACACTACTTTTCTAATGCTGAGTGACGTATATCCAAAAACACGGTAAGACAAACTCTTCAATCTTTCAATCAAATCTTTTTCTTGTTCTGCTGGTAACACAGATGGGTGGCTCATTTTTCTTCTCCTCTGAGTGATCACATGATGCGTTTGATTCTGGTTCAAATGGCTCTGAGCACTATGGGACTCAACTTCTGAGGTCATTAGTCCCCTACAACTTAGAACTAGTTAAACCTAACTAACCTAACGACATCACAAACATCCATGCCCGAGGCAGGATTCGAACCTGCGACCGTAGCGGTCTTGCGGTTCCAGACTGCAGCGCCTTTAACCGCACGGCCACTTCGGCCGGCCGTTTGATTCTGCTTCCACTCCTCGAAGGAAACTGATTTCTTGAACCAATCTATAGAGTGTGGTAAGCTGCACATTATAAAGCACAGCTGTAGCGCGCATCCTTACATGCCCTTGTAAAACACTGGTTATAGCCTTTGCCATCGAGTCTTCTGCCATTGTAAACATGAATGGCTTCGTTATATATGTTCTTACCCTCAGAAAAAAGGGTAAAATGAAAAATCCTTTCTGTTATTACTAAATTAGTATCTCTTGCTAATTACTGTAGCCTAAATTAGAACACGATGGAATTGTCGTTGTAAGTTATACAACAATTAGGCTACGTGAATACTTCAATAAAGAAGAAATAATACATGCTGTATTCCGATTCAGAAAGCCACACAAAGACCGATTCATATAGCCCCATTGCCTTATTATTTTTAAGATGTAAGCACTTGCTCAAATTTGCAACAGATGTCGCTGGTTGTTCTATACAACTGGTAGAGGAAAGACTTATAACTAGCATTCATGTATTCCAATAGTAGATCTTATTTCAAGCTGACTTAATGTTGAATGGCGGATTTTTGTAAGCAGTACTGTCTTACTTTCTCTGTTTCCTTCTGGATGATTGTTGCCTGGATTAAATATATTTGGAAAAGGCTTCTTGCAGTTTGTGCACGACTTGTATAGCAAAGATTCTGTAACATAATTGCGTGATTCAGAAAGCCCCACCTTACCCTACAGTTTGATTTTAAACCTTCTCTAAACGGCTCCACTGCGCAACATGTTCCATAATACAAAGTATACTGTAAGTAGGCTGTTTATGTTTTCTTATTGGCAACGTTACGTAGCGCTCTGTATGAAAATCACTGGCTGTGCTGTGTGCAGTCTGTGGCTAGTTTGCATTGTTGTCTGCCATTGTAGTGTTGGGCAGCGGCAGCTGGATGTGAACAGCGCGTAGCGTTGCGCAGTTGGAGGTGAGCCGCCAGCAGTGGTGGATGTGGGGAGAGAGATGGCGGAGTTGTGAAATTTTTAAAACTGTGTCATGAACTGCTATGCATATTATGAGTTTTCAACATTATTAAGGTAAATACATTGTTTGTTCTCTATTAAAATCTTTCATTTGCTAACTATGCCTATCAGTAGTTAGTGCCTTCCGTAGTTTGAATCTTTTATTTAGCTGGCAGTAGTGGCGCTCGCTGTATTGCAGTAGTTCTAGTAACGAAGATTTTTGTTCCATTATGTCTAACTTTTGAAGCTTTTGTTCCATTTGTTGCATTCATTGTAATAACAATTCACTGGTGTCTGAAACATGTTCCTCTGTGCTATTCGGCAATGCATTTTAACCGGCAATATTCGCAGTTTGAAAAGCAGAAAATGTGTCTTGACTTATGCGAGAAAACGGTGAGGACGCAAAACCTGAATCTACAGTATTTGCGAAATTGTGTCCTGTCGTTTCGGATTCCTGAGGCGAGCTGTTGCCGACCGATCGATCGATAATGCTTCCCTGTTCACTAATTGTTTCACTGTCTACACCATTGTTTGCAGCCCGCTCCATTTCCCTATGCACAATTACCAAATTACTACTTTGAACATCAGTTAATTCATTACTCGGTGGCGCTAACACACTGCTTTCGTTTTCACTGTCATTTCTCAGTTTACTTTGGAGCCTAGTATTACGTTTTTCACACGCCATTATTGTCACAATATTTTACACGATAACACAGAAAAGCACAATTTGAAGAGCAAAATAAGAGAACACATCAACATAACACTGAAAATAATATCTAGTTAATTGCAGCTGCGAAATACTTGGTGCAAATCTACATGCATGCCACAACTGTTTTACTGTACAACAATGAAAGACTGCAACTACAAAGGAGATTTTCTCTACAATTACGCGCTAGCAATAAACAAAAGCTATACTAATTACACAAACTACAAGAAAAAATCAGAAGATTCCAGTGAGGTATCCTCGGCTAAGGGTCGACATATGAAACGTCCCCTTAGAACAATTATAGCCGACTGTCCTTAAACTGACACACAATATTTTTAGCGCAACGCAATCTGACTTTCAAAAATCTCTACAAAAGAATGGCCCTGACTAACATTAACCTATACCTTTCACAAATCACTTACCTCACAAAAATCTTCGTTACTGGAACTACTGCAATACAGCGAGCGCCACTACTGCCAGCTAAATAAAAGATTCAAACTACGGAAGGCACTAACTACTGATAGGCATAGTTAGCAAATGAAAGATTTTAATAGAGAACAAACAATGTATTTACCTTAATAATGTTGAAAACTCATAATATGCATAGCAGTTCATGACACAGTTTTAAAAATTTCACAACTCCGCCATCTCTCTCCCCACATCCACCACTGCTGGCGGCTCACCTCCAACTGCGCAACGCTACGCGCTGTTCACATCCAGCTGCCGCTGCCCAACACTACAATGGCAGACAACAATGCAAACTAGCCACAGACTGCACACAGCACAGCCAGTGATTTTCATACAGAGCGCTACGTAACGTTGCCAATAAGAAAACATAAACAGCCTACTTACAATACTTTATTTATCGCTGTGATCCTCACCTTAATCTCAATTTCCATTCGATTCTGTTTGCTTAACTTGCTTCCCAAATGTTTGAATTTGTCTATTCTTTTAAAAGTTACTTCGTCAACTGTCCGTGGTATACTATCACTGCGTGTTTTGCTCACAAAGTACTCAGTTTTCTCTTTATTAGTTTGTAAGCCCACTTTCCTTGCAATACGTCTGTAAGAACTTGTCATGAGCTGCAAGTCCAATTCGCTACCACTTATTAGAACACCATCGTCCGCATATGCAAGCCAATGTATTGCTATTATCCAGTTTTATTCTAGTTTGGATTAACTTTTGGTATTCGTCACCTATCTTTTCTGAAATTAATATCGTAGATAAGGCGTCTCGCTATCTAAGACCAGTTCTAATTTCAGAATGATGTGACACTTCTGTAGCGAGCTTCTTTCTGCAATAGGTTTCCTCTAAACACATACGCATTAGATGTATTAACTTATGTGGGAACTGAAACTCTTTCAAGACATTGGTTTTAGTGCCCCTATGTAGGTTGTAATAAACTTTCTTAAAGTCATAAAAGCCATGTGAATACCAACGTTATGTTCCCTTTTTCTCGTTTACCTGTCTGAACGTAAAAGCAGATCGATACTTGCTCTGTTCCTTCTGAAACCATAGTGATAATCCCCCACAATTCCTCCTGCGTTTGGAACCATTCTCGTCCGTAAATACTGAGACAGAATTTTGTATCTTGCATTAAGAAATGCATTAACTCTATAATTATCACATACCAGGTTTTTGTGACAGTAAGAACCACTGTATGTTCATCACTATGTATTTCTGTGTGAAATTTAGGCCAACTTCACTTTCCATTCTATAAAAAGTCTACATATTACCAAAACTATATAGCCACAAGCTGTTATTCAACTTATACTCGAATGCTAACCTCTGACCAAACGGAACTTAATTTGAATAAAACTGTAACTGGTCTGAATACAACTTGCCTTTATATTCAATGCGCAACTGAAGTAGAAAAGTTATCTGGCCCTAATCAAAATTTCCATTTACAACATTTCCATTGACAACGCTGGTGCAGATTTCTCGAAAACACAATAGCAAATAGCAAGCAGGCAGCCGCTAAGCAAGATTTCTGTTTTTAAATGAAATTTCGGAAACCACAGGGAGCAATTTGGTAATGCGTAATGGAAAACCTTCTTTAAGCCTTCTTTAAACAGTGGGATGAGAAGAGTAACTATTCCTATGAAATGATATTCCAAGACAACAATGAAGTATGTGTTCAAAACGACGGAGTAAAACTTCACATGAGCTTCACACATAAAATTTGTTTGACCAATACTATGCCTAAAAAAGTGAACATTGATTTAAAAAGGGTAGAACGTTAACAGAGAATTTCTGTGAAAAACTAAACAACTTAATCAGTTAACACGTTAATGTATGATTCAGGGAAGCAGGGTGGTCATTCTTTCAGCTCTGAGCGAGTGAAAACAGTTAACTAGCTGACAGTAATCATTCCGACAAACCAGCTGCGCAGTGCTGTAGTATTGCTTCAAACTTCTTCTCTTAAAAGATAACATCATTCAAAATTTATATTATTTTCGGCTCTCAATATGTACAGCCTATTAATCCTTGCTGTCCTTCACAATAAATCTTTCTTCATCTATCACAAGTCAACTCAGCCCTCTGGATACGTCCCTCACCTACCACAGTTCAACTAAGAATGTATCAGACTGTGCAGAGGTAAAGACTGTGCCACGGCAAGACCAAATACCGTTAACATAACTGTCTCTCTCTCTCTCACTCCGACGTGCACATCGGTAACTTAAAAAAATCAAAATGCCGCGCGGGATTAGCCGAGCGGTCTAGGCGCTGCAGTCACGGACTCTGCGGCTGGTCCCGACGGAGGTTCGAGTCCTCCCTCGGGCATGGGAGTGTGTGTTTGTCCTTAGGATATTTTAGGTTAAGTAGTGTGTAAGCTTAGGGAGTGATGACCTTAGCAGTTAAGTCCCATAAGATTTCACACGTTAAAAAAAAAGACATGCCCATCTTACACATCCTCCTCCTTCCCCTAGTAGAATTTTGTACGAAAGTTATTTCAGACAGGAATAGGATGATGACAAAATTCTACATTAGGGATAGGAACACACAAAACGTGTTACAAATACGAAAAACAAAACAACTTTACAAGAATATGAATTTAAGAACTATAAGCAAAACTTACTTACAAAATTCAAGAACGTATGGACGAAGTAATCAGTAGAATTTATCGCAGGTAAGTTATCATGTTTAGTGATGTCTAGGAGAACGTTCTGCACAGGGCTATTTTGAAAGTTTACGTGTCACATTTTGCTTTGTAGTAAGTAGTATTGGTGATCTACACTGTTTTTGTAGCTCACAGTAAGTAGGTTAGAGAATGTCTACATCACATGACGCCTGCATTTCTGAAGGACCGTCACATATGGCAGTAGTAATTTGCACAATGAAAGTAGGTAGAAGAGTGTCCTTGCCGCAAACGATCAAACTTTATCTAGCTCGTTGCATTGTCACTGTTGTGGGAAGTTATGTGGAAGCAGACTCAGCGAGATTAAGCACAGTTCTCAGCTCACAACCCCACACATGCGTAAACAATAAAATACATAATAGTATCTGCCTGAAGCAGACTGTAGATCCCGTAACAACACCAAAGCCATCTTGTATTATCGAAGAGTTCCTTGTAAAACTCAGTTGCAACTTGTGTAGGTAAAGTCTGCCAACATATGGCAGAGAATATTTCAGTATATAATCAGTAGAAATATTTCTTCTGCCATAGAAAGTCTCAATTGTTTGTGATAAATGATCTGTCAGTTACAATTTGTTACATTTACAATATACAATTACCTGTATTAAGACAGGACTAATAAGATTATACTTAATTTTACGTATGGACTGCACATGTCGTGTAATGGTAATAACAGATTTCTATGTCTATAAAAAAGCAAGAAAAATGGCATCATCGTTTTACAATAATGAATTACAGAAACATCAGACAAGTAAATCATGTGAAATTGTGTACAGTAATAGGTATGAAGAGAAACAATTATTATATGTGTACGGAATGACCTAGAGAAAATTTTAAATCTATTCAAATAAATATACATGCATGTTCATTGGTAAAAGACGCGAAAGTATAGAGCGCAAGGTAAAAAGAGACACATAAGGATAGTGATCACACACAAGAAATAAACGAGTGGTCACACACACAGATCAGGAGAACGCAAATATATAATTAGGAGAAACATTGATTATGGAGTAACCAAAGTCCACAACAAATAATACTTTATGCAGTCAGTCAAGCGTCAGTGTATTATTATACCTAATACAGTTAGTAATTAGCACGCTCAAGTTGTATTTCATCCTTTAGTTTGTGCACTTTTTAATTATTTTACCCATAATTTCATCAGACCAACAAATGTAACTGCTTACGTTGCCTCTTTGCTTCTTCCTGTCATATATTTCACACATTCCTATAAGTTCATACTGTTTAGCTCTATTACCCTACCTAATCATGTCATCTATGTTCCACCTAATCATACTTCACCTGATATTTACCCTACCTAATCATTTCATCTCAAATTCATTCTTTATAACCATTTCTGTGGTCATGTATATATTGTACGACTTCCTTTCTTACATTTCTCTTTGCTTCCTTCTTACACTTATTTCATGACTTACGAGAGCTCACTACAGAACTACGAGGGTGAGTAATTTGAAAACCTTAAATATTTTTTTAAATATTATTTATTGTGCAGAAGTGGTACAAAGCTGTATGACTTTTCAACATATCTCCCCCACGATCAATGCAAGTCCTCCAGCGCTTACAAAGAGCATAAATTCCGTTACAAAAAAATTCTTTTGGTAGTCCGCGCAACCACTCATCCACCGCGTGGCGTACCTCTTGATCAGAACGGAACTTCTTTCGTCCTACTGCGTCTTTGAGTGGTCCAAACATATGGAAATCACTTGGGGCAAGGTCTAGTGAGTATGGTGGATAAGGCAGACACTCAAAATGCATGTCTGTGATTGTTACAACTGTTGTACGGGCAGTGTGGGGCCTTGCATTGTCATGTTGCTAAAGGACACCTGCTGACAGCAATCCACATTGCTTTGATTTGATTGCAGGCCGAAAATGATTTTTAGGATATCTGTGTATGACGCACTGGTGACAGTGGTTCCTCAAGGCTTGTGTTGCTCCAAAATGACGCCTTTTTTGCCCCAAAAGAGAGTCAGCATAACCTTTCCTGCTGATGGTTCTGTTCGAAACTTCTTTGGCTTTGGTGGTGAGGAATGGCGCCATTCCTCGGTCGCTCTCTTCGTTTCAGGTTCGTGGAAGTGAACCCAGGCTTCGTCCCCAGTAGCGATTCTTGTACGGAAGCCATCACCTTCTCGTTCAAAGCGCCGAAGAAGTTCTTCACAAGCATCAACACGTCGTTCTCTAATTTCAGGAGTCAGCTGCCGTGGCACCCATCTTGCAGACACTTTGTGAAACTGGAGCACATCATGCACAATGTGGTACGCTGACCCATGACTAATCTGTAAACATGCTGCAATGTCATTCAGTGTCACTCGGCGGTTTTCCTTCACTATGGCTTCAACTGCTGCAATGTTCTGTGGAGTCACAACTCGTTGTGCCTGACCTGGACGAGCAGCATCTTCCATTGAAGTCACACTATTTGCGAACTTCCTACTCCATTCGTAGACTTGCTGCTGTGACAGACATGCATCGCCGTACTGAACCTTCATTCGTCGATGAATTTCAATAGGTTTCACACCCACACTACGCAAAAACCGAATAACAGAACGCTGTCCTTCCCTGGCGCAAGTCGCAAGTGGGGCGGCCATTTTTATATTGGTACTGCGACGGTATGTGTGCATCTGCACTATGCTACCACCTACAGGCCATTCTGCACGCTGTTTGTAGCACGCTTACCAACTTACAGGATAACGGCGCGAAATTTCGATTTGTCATTACAAATTTAAGGTTTTAATTTGACTCACCCTCGTACATTCAACACAATTGTTATACTAATGACGCTGCATCCTATAGTAACAATTTATCTAGAGAATATGCATTACAAAGAAACCGAATAAATGAAATAAGTGTAAGAGGCAAATTAATTCTGAAAATTCCTTAAGCTTAAGCAATGGATGTTATGTTACATCATATGTAAATACAAGAAAACAGTCTGCAACTCACACGTATTAGTACAAAAAATATGTATAAAGGAATATTATCTTACGCCATGGCAAAAATAATAAAGCTGAAAAGTAAAAGGAAATCATTCATATCCCATACACTTCCTACACCTCATTTACCTCACTTTTTTAAATCAAAGTATATTGTCGATCTATGTCACATCTCGCGAGCCATGAATTTCTTCTTCACTTTCGGAGTTCCTTAAACACCTGGACTGACGGACAGTATCGTTATGACATCGTTTCTTATTGATGTAAAATTTATCTCAAATTTGTTCTCTTAAAAAAAAAAAAACACCGTTACTTTCAGTATATACATCATATTTATCCTTGCTGTCCTTTACAATAAATCTTTCTCCATATAGCAGGTACAATCAAAAGTCAACGCAGTACTACTGAATACGTCCATCACCCACAGCACTTCGACTAAGAATGTATCAGACTGCGCAAAGGCTGAGACTGTAACACAACAAGAACAAAGATTGTTTAACAGAAACATAACTTGCTCTCTGTCTGACGTCCACGTCTATAACTTACAAAAATTAAAATGACATATCCACCATACACGCCTATCATCCCTGCGGCTGAAATGAAGAGGGGTACCACAAAAGAGTACGTCAGGGACGCCTATATCAGTTTCAAACAAATGTGGTACACACACGACTCGTTGTTGGTATAAAAATACTATGCTTCCAAGGATGGAAATGAGAACGACTGATAAGCAAAAAAACGTTCTAAAACGACCTGTATTTAATTTACTGTGAAAAATGTTCGAAAACGACCTGTATTTAATTGACTTAGAATCATTTAAGAGTGTGAAACTCAGTCTGTCTCTTATTTGTGCTGCTCAGTGCGTCAACCAGCTCTCGAGAATGAGCAGTGAAGCGGACCAATAATTTTGTCAGCGTGCATCAGATTCAAAGATCACACCGCACGGCTGAATACCGTGATGCATTTAACGGCCTCTCTTGAGACGTTTGGTGTAAAACAGAGAGGAACCAGTTATTAGCGACAGTCGTTTTTCTCTAAACGACAATCAGTTACTGTTGTCAGTATGCCTCTAAGGCAATGGGTTTGCCTGTCAGGTTCAACAGACACAAAAGAAAACAAAAACAAAAATGCGAAACTATAGCGACGAAACTTGAGACTATGCGGGAACGTGTTACCACAATGTGGGATCGTTAAGATCATCGTGGAGGTCGCTTATAAGGAATGGGAAATGAGCCATTACTTCACGGGCTGTTGACTCTGAGGTACGACATGAACGCCACTTGCAAGTAATGCGGGACAGAACCTTTGCCCACGATTTTCCACATATTTCTTTCCCAGGCAGAATTGTGAGTTTCCTCATAAGTCAGATGAAACTACTGACAGAGATGAAATATGTGAAATATAAGCACTAAGGGAAAAAAAGCGACGTAGCACGAAGGAATTATCCGAATGGGGTGGAAATAGGAAGATTTGATGTACATGTGCAGACAAGCAAATTATTACACATTCTGAAAAGTTGGATGATTTATTCTAGGGAACGAGCTTCGACAATTGAGCAAGTCAACAACGCATTGGTCCACCTCTGGCCCCTACGTGAGCAGTTATTCGGCTTGACATTGGTTAACACAGTTGTTAGATGTCCTCCTGAGGGATATCGTGCCAAATTCTTTTTTATTGGTGCTCTAGATTGTCAAAATCTTGAGCTGGTTGGAGGGCCCAGCCAATAACGCTCCAAACGCTCTCGACTGGGGAGAGATTCGGCCACCTTTCTGGCCAGGGCGGGGTTTGGCAAGCATGAAGATAAGCAGTAGAAACTTTTGCCATGTGCCGACGGGCATTATCTTGCTGAAATGTAGGATCAGAATGGCTTGCCTTGAAGGGCAACAGAATGGAGCGTATAAAATCGTCGACGTACCGCTGTGCTGGAAGGGTGCCGCAGATGTCAACCAAAGCGATTCTACTTTGAAATGAAATGGCACCGCAGACCATCATTCCTAGTTGTCGAGTGAGATTGGTATTCCGCTGCTGTCCAGGGAGCCTCGATCACGTTTCCTATTTCAGGGGAATGGAACGCGTTGACGTATTCTACTTGGATTCCTAAAGAAAAAAGTGTTTCACTTAACGAGTGTTAATTACGACTAAGATTCAGGAACTGCCCTATGAGCGAAATAATACTGTACAGTGTGAAATTTACAATGCAAACAAATCTTTCAAAATACATGCAATAATCAGCTGTTTTTATTTTATAACCAATTAAGATACACATTAGCTGACATGCATAATGAAGCACACATTTTAAATTAAGTATTTATTATGAGATTGCGGCGGAGCAGGAATGGGGCGCTGCGTTACGATTTATTTATTGATGTCCACCTACCTCAGTATAGCGTCCATTCACCACCTGTCATTCGTAGGTACTATGTAGACGATGAGAAAAGCAGCGTTGAAGAAAACCACCGTCCATACTTACGATTACAACGTCCGCGTAACTCAAGTAACAAGATAAACCTGCAAATCTCTATTAATAACGGGAAAAGTGGGTGCTTCTTCCCTTCATTGAAAGTGTCTGTTTGTAGATACTGATGTTTTATCACGGTCCTTTTCATTTATGGTGTCGCCAAGACCACATTTACGTTGGTAGTACATCTACTACTAGTTCGGGCAGATTATATCACACGTAAGACAGCCAGAAATGTGCTAAGTCTAATCCGAAATATTACGAGATTCTCACAGGCAATACACTGTTACAAAATGGGTTCACATTCGGTCCTCTTCAGTGGATTCTTCGAAAGAAGATGTTCGCCAAAAAGTTCTGTACGTGCATACGGAACACGCCACGCAGAATATTCACAAAGGCCGATAGTTTCACACGTGGTTTATTCTGCAACTAACATTTCAAAACCTCTCAACTTCAAGCGCTGATAGAAAGCACCGAAGCTGAAATCGTTATAGGTACGGAAAGCTGGCTGAAGCCAGAGATGAATTCCGCTGAAATTTTTACAAAGGAACAGACGGCGTTTAGAAAGGATAGATTGCATGCAACCAGTGGTGGAGTGTTCGTCGCTGTTAGTAGTAGTTTATCCTGTAGTGAAGTAGAAGTGGATAGTTCCTGTGAATTATTATGCGTGGAGGTTACACTCAACAACCGAGCGAAGTTAATAATTGGCTCCTTTTACCGACCTCCCGACTAAGCAGCATTAGTGGCAGAACAACTGAGAGAAAATTTGGAATACATTTCACATAAATTTTCTCAGCATTTCAATTTACCACATATATACTGGGATGCTCAGATGTTTAGGACGGGTGGTAGGGACAGAGCATCGAGTGACATTATACTGAGTGCACTATCCGAAAATTACCTCGAGCAATTAAACAGAGAACCGACTCGTGGAGATAACATCTTGGACCTACTGATAACAAACAGACCCGAACTTTTCGACTCTTTAAGCGCAGAACAGGGAATCAGTGATCATAAGGCCGTTGCAGCATCCCTGAATATGGAAGTAAACAGGAATATAAAAAAAGGGAGGAAGGTTTATCTGTTTAGCAAGAGTAATAGGAAGCAGATTTCAGACTACCTAACAGATCAAAACGAAAATTTCTCTTCCGACACTGACACTGTTGAGTGTTTATGGAAAAAGTTCAAGGCAATTGCAAAATGCGTTTTAGACGGGAACGTGCCGAGTAAAACTGTGATGGACGGGAAAAACCCACCGTGGTTCAACAACAAAGTTAGGAAACTACTGCGAAAGCAAAGAGACCTTCACTGCAAGTTTAAACGCAGCCAAAACCTCTCAGACAAACAGAAGCTAAACGATGTCAAAGTTAGGGTAAGGAGGGTTATGCGTGAAGCGTTTAGTGAATTAGAAAGTAAAATTCTATGTACCGACTTGACAGAAAATTCTAGGAAGTTCTGGTCTTACGTTAAATCAGTAAGTGGCTCGAAACAGCACATCCAGACACTCCGGGATGATGATGGCATTGGAACAGAGGATGACACGCGTAAAGCTGAAATACTAAACACCTTTTTCCAAAGCTGTTTCACAGAGGAAGACCGCACTGCAGTTCCTTCTCTAAATCCTCGCACAAACGAAAAAATGGCTGACATCGAAATAAGTGTCCAAGGAATAGAAAAGCAACTGGAATCACTCAACAGAGGAAATTCCGCTGGACCTGACGGGATACCAATTCGTTTCTACACAGAGTACGCGAAAGAACTTGCCCCCTTTCTAACAGCAGTGTACCGCAAGTTTCTAGAGGAAAGGAAGGTTCCAATTGATTGGAAAAGAGCACAGGTAGTCCCAGTCTTCAAGAAGGGTCGTCGAGCAGATGCGCAAAACTATAGACCTATATCTCTGACGTCGATCTGTTGTATAATTTTAGAACATGTTTTTTGCTCGCGTATCATGTCGTTTCTGGAAACCCAGAATCTACTCGAATCAACATGGATTCCGGAAACAGCGATCCTGTGAGACCCAACTCGCTTTATTTGTTCATGAGACCCAGAAAATATTAGGTACAGGCTCCCAGGTAGATGCTATTTTCCTTGACTTCCGGAAGGCGTTCGATACAGTTTCGCACTGTCGCCTGATAAACAAAGTAAGAGCCTACGGAATATCAGACCAGCTGTGTGGCTGGATTGAAGAGTTTTTAGCAAACAGAACACAGCATGTTGTTCTCAATGGAGAGACGTCTACAGACGTTAAAGTAACCTCTGGCGTGCCACAGGGGAGTGTTATGGGACCATTGCTTTTCACAATATATATAAATGACCTAATAGATAGTGTCGGAAGTTCCATGCGGGTTTTCGCGGATGATGCTGCAGTGTACAGAGAAGTTGCAGCATTAGAAAATTGTAGCGAAATGCAGGATGATCTGCAGCGGATAGGCACTTGGTGCAGGTAGTGGCAACTGATCCTTAACATAGACAAATGTAACGTATTGCTAATACATAGAAAGAAGGATCCTTTATTGTATGATTATATGGTAGCGGAATAAAAACAGGTAGCAGTTACTTCTGTAAAATATCTGGGAGTATGCGTGCGGAACGATTTGAAGTGGAATGATCATATAAAATTAATTGTTGGTAAGGCGGGTACCAGGTTGAGATTCATTGGGAGAGTCCTTAGAAAATGTAGTCCATCAACAAAGGAGGTGGCTTACAAAACACTCGTTCGACCTGTACTTGAGTATTGCTCATCAGTGTGGGATCCGTACCAGAGCACGTTGACAGAGAAGATAGAGAAGATCCAAAGAAGAGCGGCGTGTTTCGTCACAGGGTTATTTGGTAAGCGTGATAGCGTTACGGAGATGTTTAGCAAACTCTGCAAGAGAGGCGCTCTGCATCGCGGTGTAGCTTGCTGTCCAGGTTTCGAGAGGGTACGTTTCTGGATGAGGTATCGAATATATTGCTTCCCCCTTCTCCCTAGGAGATCACGAATGTAAAATTAGAGAGATTCGAGCGCGCACGGAGGCTTTCTGGCAGTCGTTCTTCCCGCGAACCATACGCGACTGGAACGGGAAAGGGAGGTAATGACAGTGGCACGTAAAGTGCCCTCCGTCACACACCGTTGGGTGGCTTGCGGAGTATAAATGAAGATGTAGATGAAAACTTGCATCTGCTAGCACGGCGATATAAATCGTGCGCGATTTAACCTTCATTTCTTCACTCTACAGAAAATTTTTTCGGACACATTTAACATGACCTTCTCGTCCGACAACGACTCCACGACTGACTGAATACTATCTCTCACAGTTCATATAACTCATTCAATTACACGGGAAATACTTCTGTCTCAGGTGGTTGATCAAAACGATCATCCAATCAGATTAACCTTTCACGATCAATTTCGCTCGCAAAGCACTTTACTCCAATCAGCATTCGCAGATGCATCTACGTCATTTCATATTGAAAAAATTTACAAAATGTTCCACAAAACCAAACGAAACGAAAATTAAAAGAAAACTACGCTTGCAATATACTTTAGAACTAAGGATTCTTTTACTATCTTTCTGGCTGCCTTATTGCAAAAGCAAACGCTCCTAGACATACGTCATCCACCAATTAGGGTGATTTACCGTTTTCAGGACATCCTGGTTTCGTAACAAAATGACTTTGAGCACTATGGGACTTAACATCTGAGGTCATCAGTCCCCTAGAACTTAGAACTACTTAAACCTAACTAACCTAAGGACATCACATACATCCATGCCCGAGGCAGGATTCGAACCTGCGACTGTAGCGGTCGCGCGGTTCCAGACTGAAGCGGGTAGAACCGCTCGGCCACACCCGCAGGCTGTTACGTAACAATTGCTAGTTACGGATGGTGTAATACATTATAAAGTTGAAATTTGACGTATGTCCCCACATACACACTCACCTTCTCTCTCGTCTACTCCCACCCTAACACAAAAATAAATATCAACTTTTAAACTATTATTTTTCTTACGAAAGCGAAATTCTTAAAAGTTTAGAATTAAAATTCTTTAAAAATAATTTGTGCGCACTGACAGTGCTGTTAGTGTTTTCAAATGACAAAGGAACTTAAACTGTCATGATTGCTATCTGAATTTACTTTACTAAGTGTCGGTTAGGTACTTTTTTAATAGGTTTTTTATATTTTCAAAACTATTAAAGTTATCCGCATGAAAATTTTACACACTGTTCTTCTAAATTATTAAAGTCCTATACTAAATTTGAAAATAAACAGATCATATTTATCATAGTTATTTAGTTTCTTAGGTTAGACGAATAAGTGATCTTAGTACGCTCCACACATAGCAGTTCTGGCGGTCCGCACACCGCGACAGATGGCGTTATGACGCCAGCAGCCGACTACACAACGGCAGGGCTGGAGGCTTCATTGCCAGCCTACAATACAGCTTGACCTAACGGAATAATACTTACTGCAAAACTCTGCAGCCGTGTAAATAGCTGCGACGTTATTCCTGGAAATTTACTGTACCTAAGTGACATACATAGGCAATTCACATAACGAAATTAAGGACTAAAATTATGATTCATAAAATTGATGTATCATTAACTTCACATTTAGTATTGTTTGCAGTTTTGGGTCAAGTTTACTAACCGAAATTGTCAGCAGTGATTTGAAATACTCATGAGTTAGTTTAAATCTGTAAATAAATCTTGTGTATCTCACTTTGGCGAATGTTTTTTCACAGAGATAAGTAGTGCTGAAAGCGGAAAAAAAGGAGCAAACTTTTGCAACTACATAAGTAGATGACTCTTATAAAATTACAGCAATGGTGAATTTAAATATTTATCTTCATAAAAATCACTACATTCCAAATCAGCCATTTCCATTACAAGTTCGGAGGCAAGAGTTTCTACATTGACGTTAAAAGGATTTTGTAAAATCTTGATATCTGTTGCATTTGCATCAAAAACTAAAACCAAGACTCAAAATTTATTTTCAAAGCATTCAAAGTTTGTACCACGTATGCGTTGCCGGCGATGGGCGAGGCATGACAGAGTCTGTGACCAGAGAGTAGTATGTAGTTAGTTGTTGCTTGTCGCGAGTCGGCGTCAGTCGGCTTTAGCAGTCAGTCGGCTTTAGTCTTCTGTCCGTGCTAGTAAGCAGTAGTCGGCGCTTGCGTGCGCGTGTCGACAGTCTGCTCGGGACTCTGGTCAGCACTCTGGAGGGTGAGTATTATTGTAGAAGGTAAAGAAGCAGCCTTGCGCATATCTAGTAATGTATATTAACTGTCATTTAATTGCTTTAAAAAATGCCCCAATAATAATTTTTATAATATAAAGTAACTTTTTTACAGAAAAGCATTCATTTCAATTTAAAGAATATTTCCAATGCATGATCATTCCTTCCAAGAATAATATACGCCAGCATTGCACGAAGCTGTGTCGAAAAATTTCTACATAAGAGCAGATGTATTTGCAGTTTTTATTGAGGTAAGAATTTTTGCTTTTATATTCAGAATACAGGGCCGAAGGGCAGCGCTGCTGTCCTCATAAAATTTACCAGGTTACTAATTTTGTTCAGAGGTTACAATATTAATAACAAATTCATTTAATTATTATTTTTGTGCGGAGTTTACGCTTGGTCCATTTTCATTATTATTTTTCTGTGGGGAGGTTACACTTGGCGACATCCGGCCAGGATCGTATTTCTTTGTGAATCTTCTGAGAAGTAGTCATATATCTGCTCTTATTTACTTAAATGTAGTTTGCATCTGGCGCAACGCATTTACTAATTTGTCACTCTTTCTTTCACAGATCATCGACAATTTGTTGCTCTTTGTTGTAATTGTGTTTGTTGCATTTTGCATTGTCCTTGTTTCTTTTGTGCTTAATTGTGATTTGTAAAAATGCCGCGAAAAACTGTTAACAGTACATCGCGATGTGTAATGAGCGAAATAACCGACTCTAATAATTTGACCGATAATATTTGCGACACTCAGTGTAGTGATGACAATCCTCCATTTACAGACAATCAGTGCGTACTGACCACTAGTAATGATTTTTATCCTAGTGATGAGCAAATAAATTCAATTGTGTCGTCTGTTAATTTAACGAAAATTGATGACGCGGCACGTTCCGTTACAATGAACGCTGCCCAGTTTGACACACCCGGTTTGCAAAATTTACGTGACGAACAGACAAATTTTTCTAATGAAAATGAACAGTGTAATCAGAATACGTCAAATTTATTTGATTCCGAGGTAGTGACTAATAGCGCACATCCGATTAGCAAACATTTTCAAGAATCACAGAATATCCAAATGGATACACAAAACGTGACAATTGCAGATACACCATCACACAGCACAGAGAATAGAGTTGCTAATTTTAGCTTGGACCAAATTATGGCATTGTTGCTACAAATTAATGAACATAATAAAAAACAAGACGAAAATTCCAAACAACAGAATGAAAGACAGGAGAACAATCTCAAACAACTTAGTGAAAATCTCAAACAACAACTTAATGAAAATAATGAAAATCTCAAACAACAACTTAATGAAAAACTAGATAACAATTCCAAACAGCTTAGCGAACAGATTACAGCCGTTGCTGCGCAATGTCATGATACAAAAGAACAATTACGTGAAGAAATTAAGGCTTGTGCTAGGAAAAGTAGTGAAGAAATTAGATCTGTTGCACAAGAATTAAGTAATATACAAGCAGCCACAACAGAATTACTTAGACACGAAATTAGTGCAGTCGCTAAACAATGCTCTGAAAACACAACACAGTTACGCGAGGAGTTTAAATTAATGTCAGCAGAACTTTCACGCCCACTGGATGCAAAAGTAGATGCGAAATTCGACGAACAGAACAGTCAAATTGACGAACGCTTTAATCACCACCTACAAAACAGTGAAACGCGTTACCGTAAATTCATACAGGAACAGAATAAAGTAAAGCGACAAGTCATGGAAACAGTTACCGCACAGTGACAGGAAGATAAACGTAAATTGTTTACGAAAGCAAAAACATACGTAGACAACAATATTGCTACAGTATCAGACGAAATTAATACTATCAAACAGTTCAACACCGAATTGCGTGATGAAATTTCCGATCTTAAATCAAAAACAGATACACACACAGTAGACTTTCAGACAGTGACCGACAGACTTGAACAATTAGAACAAATTCAGGATCCCGATGTCATCAAAGCTGACGTTAAAAAATTGAACGAAACCACACGTAAAATACAAAAACAAATTAATGCTTGTGACACTAAGAACGATGATCAGGTAAAAATACTGACTGAAAAATATGATGAATTGGCCAGTCGTATTGACGTTATTGAAAGTAATAATGACAGCAAATCAGACGATACTTCACCGATTTCGTTTAATCAAACACCTGAATTCCAAAATTTACAGCAGACGATCAGTGAGATAGATTCGTCGAATAATACAATACGTAGAAAATTGTCGACTTTACAGCAAGAGGTGACAGAGATAAAAAACATTTCTGTCAATAACACGGCACAGCATACGCCACATTCCGAACATTTGACACACTCACACAGGAAGTGTAACTTAGGTAATTTACAGAGACTACGTGACTTACAATACGAAGTGACACAGACAAATAGATTCTTATGCAATGGTGAACCTGTTCACACATTCAGAGACGATAACATTGATTACGAGCAATTTTTATCCGTAAGAAAATCTAAGGTATTTGAAAATGACAGAGCACAGGTACACGCTTTGAACTGGATACGTCGATTTATTTTTGTACTTTCACCGCCATTACCTGTAATGCAGAAACTATCTTTGGACAGGATACAACAATTTTCTTTTGAATTTTCACCGGCATTGCCTGTAACGCAGAAGCTAAAATTTATTTGTAGCGCGTAATTGACCTCAGGGGATTCATTACGCTTTAATGAATATGTGCCGTAGCGTGTACAGGGCCCCGAGCCATAGTAGTGCTATTTCATCTTTAGTTTTCTGCACTGCTGCCTTCTCTTCTACTATCCTTTATATCTATTAAAACAGCTCTTCAACTATCGCTCTATCTAGGATTAAGAATGAGTAAAGAAAACCCGATATGACAAATTTTACCGAAAGTGACAGTTCTCTTTAGACACTCCCGAAATGACAACTATTGCCGTAATTTTAATAACAGATAAAATTGTAATCATCAGTATGTACAGCATTTTCAGCAATCGTCAAAATTATCAGCAACAGGAACCACATTTTGGTAACAATAGACGTTTTTCACCGCAACAGCATGAAGGCCAGCCGGTTAGCATTCCTAACCAACAATGTAATGTACAAGGTCAACCAAGCTTTAATGTTTCGCCGCCTACACGTATAGCGTCGGCTCCAACAAATAGTAATGCACAGCAACAAGGAAACCAGTACGTACAGAAAACACACTATTTCAATTCCTATCGCAATGCACCGTATAGAAATGACTATCATGACAGATGTAAAAGTAATGAGCACAATTTTCAGCGTGCATTTAATAACAGTCGGTCTTATCAGCAGCAAGAACATCAGCAACAACATATTATCATGAATGAACCAGACAGTAGGTATCATCCCGAACGTAATACATCAGGAAGAAATAACAGAACAGTACAAATAGTTGAAATGCCACAGCATCCTCCTGAAAATAACAGCACGTCAGAAAGAATTTGACTAGATACTGTACAGGTCGCATCTTCCAGCAACGTAAGCAATACTTTTGACACAGAGAATCTTGTTCACGAAAATGTTATTACTTTTGAAGAAATCCGAGACACTCTTTTTGCAGGAAAGACCAGTTATTCAAAAAACCATTTCACACCCTGTCATTGAAGTAAAAATTGGATCATCGAAATTTTCAGCAGTAATCGATTCTGGATCTCCTATGTCAGTCATAAATGAGGAAACTTCCAACGAATGTAACAAAGAGAATACCTATCCTACGTTACCATTAGGCAAAACGAAAGTGAAAGGAGCAGTATCTAGTAAAGGAGTGGAAGTAAAATTACAGACACATTTATCATTTTGTATTACAGGTCATACATTTCACTCAAATTTTTGGATTGTTCCCTTATTGACAACAGACGTTATTTTAGGTACGAATTTTCTGGTACAACACGATGCAATTATTGACTTTCAAAATTCCTATTTAATGTTAAATAATGAAAATATATAACTGGCTTTATAATTTCAGCACTCTTTGTCTGCAGAAGAACAAACAATTAATCGTACAGAGGTCATTTCCGCACCACGTAACTTAGACTGTCATTCCACATTGTTCACAGATACATACGTACACAACTATAATACTCCAGACGAATCCGACTATGACGTTATACAGATAATTTCTGATAAACAGAGCAGTGCAAATACAGACGACGAACGCACACAACTGCGCAAAATTCTTTTACAGCAAGCTCCAGTTTTTGACAACGTTCCTGGTACTATGTCTGGTTTTATGTATGTATTTCAAGTTAAACAGCACGACACATTTAAAGCCAAACATTATCGCAATCCGTATATTCACTGAGAACAAGTTAAGAAGGAACTGCAAGCTATGCTTGACCAAGGAATTATTGAACCGGCAGTTAGTCCGTACATAAACCCGCTCCATATTGTTAAGAAAAAGGGTGGTTCACTTCGCCTCGTACTTGATTCGCGTCACATCAATGACATTATTATTAATGAAACAGATCGCCCACAGACACTAGAATAACTTCTACAGAAATTTCATGGTACTGCTATTTATTCCACATTAGATTTGAAATCGGGATTTTGGCAAATTCCTCTCCATCCGAACTGCAGAAAGTACACGGCTTTTCTCTGTTTTGGTGACTGTTATCAATTTTGTAAATTACCGTTCGGTTTAACTGTTTCTTCAGCAGCTTTTATTCGCGGTTTGAATACAATACTTCCGACAGAACTTAAGACAGAATCACAACGTACGTAGACGACATTCTTATTGCAGAAGCTAACTGGTCTGAACACAATCTGATTCTGGAACAACTGTTGCAAACCTTTCGTGCACAAGGACTCACAGTTAATCTCAGTAAATCGCACTTTGGTAAAACTTCTATAAAATTTCTTGGCATGTAATTTCAGCAGAAGGTATTGCGCCTGACCCGGAAAAACTTCAACCTTTACGTGACATTACTGTTCCTACGACGAAGAAACAACTACGCAACTTTTTGGGTTTAATTAACTTTTTTCGTAAATGTATTCATTACTCTGCTTTAGACACCCCTAGATTATGTCAATTGACAGGTAAAAACACTATTTGGTCTTGGGATAAGCAAGCACATTCTGAATTTATGAACCTGAAACATGCTTTGTTGAATGCACCACTTTTATCACATCCAGATCTTACTAGAAATTTTTCATTGCCACCGACAGTTCTAACACCGCTTTAGGCGTACATATTTTTCAGGAAATTGAAGAAGATGGTTCTACAGTAATTAAAAACATAGCCTTTGCGAGTCGCATTCTGTCACCTGCTAAACGAAATTATTCTGTTACAGAACTTGAAACATTATGTGTTGTTTGGGCATTTACGAGATTTCGGCATTTTCTTTATGGAAGACACACTACCGTCTACACAGATCATAGAGCGATACAGTTTTTACTTTCCGCTAAATTTACACACGACAGATTAAGCAGATGGAAACTTTATTTACAGGAATTTAGTTTTACGATTGTTCACATTCCCGGTACACAAAATATTGTAGCAGACGCACTATCCCGTTCTCTTAGCAACAATCAGCAAGACATCGCAACCAACTTTTGCAAAGCAACTTTCAGCGTCACGTACATTCAACAAGTTGCATTTGAAAATTTCATTTCGTCGTCATTACAAGATATAGCACAAGAGCAGAGTAAAGACAACGTGTGGAAAGAAATTAAACACCTTTGGCAAGATAGGAATAATGCTACCATCAGAAACCATTACACTGTACGCAATAATATTCTGTTTTGCCGCTCTCACCCTGACAGCAATAACTGGTTAGTATGCATTCCTGACGAACTTGTTAACAAATTAATCTGGTATACTAATTTAAGTTACTCACATTACGGAGCCAGAAAATGTTTTCTTATACTGAGACAGAACTGTTACTTTGCAATCATGGAGAAACGTATACGACGAGTTTTAGCGTCATGTAAAATCTGCCAGAAAGCTAAATCAGACACGACTTCACATATTCCTCAATTACATCCCATTGTACCTGTTAGATTGAGACACATGGCCGCTATAGACATTTTTGGTCCGATTCCTAGAACTAATAGAGGTTTTTGCTACATCTTTGTCGCTGTTGAACTCACTTCAAAATTTGTTACCTTCACTCCGTTATGCAAAGCTACTGCTAAAACTGTTTCGAAAGCATTTGTAAAACATTTTCTATTTCATGTAGAGCATGTGTTGAAAGTAATTTCCGACAATGGATCAAAGTTTCGATCTGCTATATGGACACGTATGTTACGAGCTAGAAACATTTCTACGATCTATATATCCAGGTACCATACTTCTTCGAACCCTTGTGAACGATTAATGAAAGAAATTGGTAATCTGTGTAGAATATACTGCCATAAAAAACATATTGATTGGGACACATACATACTCTCATTCCAGGATGTAATTAATTCCATACCAAATGAATCTACTATGCTATCTCCGTCTGTTATACTGAAAAATGTTGAACCACCTAACAATATTAAAGAATTAGTAACCTTTCCTACATCTCGTCAACTACGACACCATGAAATAATTGACATTGCGCTGAACAACATCAAACGTGGCGCAGAGCGCCGGAGAAGACAGCAAAAACAGGTTTGTATACGCCGTGACTTTCACATTGGACAGAAGATATTAGTACGTACACACTATTTATCCAACAGAGGAAAGAGTAGATGCAGTAAATTTGAGCTTCTATACGCAGGTCCATATCGAATTCGCAGCATTCCTCACCCCAATGTAGTACACGTCGAAACTTTGAGAACCAGAAAAACCAAAGGGAACCACCACATCTCCAACGTCAAACCTTTTATTGAATGAACATACTTTATGATTTATCACACTGTAATACCATTTCCTAATTTTTTTATGACCACTTATGCAATTATATTCACATGAACAGTTACTGATGATTATCGTATTTTTTCTTGGCAAGTGCCCGGCAAGGTAAGGTTAGCAGGTCGCTCTTCTTGTCGTTACACATCAGACCGTGCATATTTTTCCAGATGAACTTACACATTTTATGACCACTTATGCAATTATATTTATGTGATTACTTACTGATGATTGTCGTATTTTTTCTTGGCAAGTGCCCGGCAAGGTAAGGTTAGCAGGTCGCTTTTCTTGTCGTTACACATCAGACCGTGCACATTTTTCCAGATAAACTTACGTCTTATGAATAATTATGCAATTCTATCTAGTGACATATTAATTTTATTAAATTCTCTCTCCATTAAAGTCTACAACTCTCGCCTCTATTAACTACACAACATACAAGCTGAACACAAAGGAAGTCATTTCTTGTCGTTATATATCAGACCGTACATTTTCCATTTTTTATATATATATATGATTGTTTTACTGTTTTGTTTGTATGCTCTATCAAATACTTAAGATATAACAAACACCAGTTGACTTTAACATTTTGCCTTATGATAGCTCAACATCGTTACTTTTTTACATTTTCTTTGCTGCTACATTGTGATACTCTGTGTACATTTTTTGCACCTGTACACTGTCTATGTTTTTGACATATTACGTTTTCTGTCATGCTATGCTGTATGTTCAATTATGTTACTATAAACCAGCTTTCATTTAGTGGGTATATGATTTAAATGCAAGACATTAATCTTTGTTCATCATTTTCAGAAAGAAATAACGTGTAAAGAAATAAATTAAACAGAAATGGGAATTTCACCTTCGGAATGAACGAAAGAAGATGCAATACCTCGTGACGAAGAGTAAATGGACCAGAATTAACAAGCATTAACAAGAATATACTATACACATCGTAGAATAGCAGTCATAACTAATTTTTTCTTTCAGAATGCGAGGCGATTGATGCAGGCTGTCAGACAGAACTACACATCTTAGTTTTAGTGATGAAATATGCTAGAAATAAGGAATAGTTGTATAATGAATAATGAAGTGACTTTTTTGCAGATGATAATGAATGATGATGAATAGTGATGACGAATATGCTAATATGGATAATGAAGTTTTTCTTTACAGGTGATGATAATAATGGAGTTATGATGATATGGATAATGGAGTTTTTCTTTGCAGATGAGGATAATGTTGAAGTTTATGTATTTAAGCTATGTAGTTATTTAAGTATTTGTTGCCGTTCGTTTTGACAGTATGTCTTATGTCGCATGGTATGATGACTGAAGGTTTTGGAAAGGACAGCTAGAGAACATATATATTTTATGTACATTTCACTACCTGTTAATTCTAAGTTCACTACTTTTCAGCGTAATACCCGTTTCTTCTTACAGTTTAATAATCTATTTTGTATTTTTTGCAGGAGAAATTATTCATGAAATTTATGTGCTATAAGCAGTTGGTCATTAAACCTGTGTCATTTATGAATGTGATCACATATACTCTACTTGTTTCATAACCTTGCTACAGCTGACTCATGACGAATGACGTTACACATCTTCATTTGCAGCAATAACTCAGAAGCAAATATTGTTATGCCCCAGTAATTAATTATCGATCTCAACGCAATGCATTGCTAGTACAAAAAAAAAGAGAGTTCTGAGTAATTCTGAGTAATGTTTTCTAGTCACAGACGTTGAATAATAGTTACAGTATGTTACATTTTCAATATGTCCTATGTCACTGGAATGATCAGTTCTGAGTAATATGTCATTTGAATGATGAATTCTGAGTAATACTGAATAATGTTTTCTAGTCACAGACCTTGAATAATAGTTACAGTATGTTACATTTTCAATATGTCCTATGTCACTGGAGTGATCAGTTCTGAGTAATACTGAATGATGCTTTGTAATAATGCATAAATACTATGCCCATAATTTCTGTAAATAATATTTTGTTATACTCTATAAATGCTATGCCAATAATTGACTCTCATTTTAATGATAACTTCTGAATAATACTGAATAAGGTTTTATAAAAAGATAAGAATACTTTGTAACTGGCCAATGAGTGCCAATAATTATTTTAAATATGTCGTATGTCACTTGAATGATGAAAAATGTTTTGTACTATTCAATACTTGCTATACGTTTTGTAACTGGACAATGAGTGCCAATAATTATTTTAAATATGTCGTATGTCACTTGAATGATGAAAAATGTTTTGTACTATTCAATACTTGCTATATGTTTTGTAACTGGACAATGAGTGCCAATGATTACTATAACTAAGTGAATTATGTTAATACTATGCCATTCATTAGCTCGTGTTTTGAATGATGACTTCTGATGGTATGTAACTGGTCAATGAGTGCCAATGTTCTCTGTAAACAGATAATTTATGAACATTATTCTGTAATACTTCATACATGGTACAGAAATGTTCAGTAACTGGGCGATGAGTGCCACCAATTACTCAAATCATTTTTTAGAATAGTGTAACTCTCAATGAAGACTAGTATGTGACTCAATGTCCTTCACCTTCTGACCTAATTACCAGAAATTACTGCAATATCCGTTTGTCCTGTCTATCCTCATGATCATGGAGCACTATATTTGGTTTTTGCACTAATTCTACGTTGGTGTACTTTACAAGAACGTGGTGTTGACACGACATGATGTCCACCACCTTGAGCGATGGAGATGTTATTATGGTCCCACTGTTTGGTGTACCTAATGTACTACCAAAATGATAACATGGAATATTATTACGACATTTCAGTGTCTTGGCTACACTGATTAATACTTCAAGGAAAAGAACTTCAGATTGTCTCGCTTGGTGTTGTGCTTCTGTAGAAAGATATGGACTTTCAGTGCAGCTGCGTGCAACCTAATGTGCTAGAACCATGATGCAATCCCTCCCATTCCTTTCCTAGCTCTTGTAAAATGGTAAACACTTATACAATGCGTTTAAATTCTTGTAAAATGATAAAGACATATACAGTGCGTGTGCACTTCATTTCATTTGTTAACAAGATCAGTTGTCCTAAATATGCTAAAGACATATACAGTGCGTGTGCACTTCATTTCATTTGTTAACAAGATCAGTTGTTCTAAATATGCTAAAGACATATACAGTGCGTGTGCACTTTATTTCACTCCATGATATGTTATGTAAAAATAATAAAGACTTCTACAGTGCGTGTGCACTTTATTTCACTCCTTGATATATATATTTGTTGTAAAAATGCTAATGAGTTCTACAGTGCGTGTGCACTTTATGTCATTTGTTAATATGATTTCTACTCATTCCGTATACATTTTGTGATTTGCTGATATGTTCTGAACTATAGTGCGTGTGCACTTTTGTCATTTGTCAATATGATTTGTACTCATTGCCTATACATTTGTGCCGGCCGAAGTGGCCGTGCGGTTAAAGGCGCTGCAGTCTGGAACCGCAAGACCGCTACGGTCGCAGGTTCGAATCCTGCCTCGGGCATGGATGTTTGTGATGTCCTTAGGTTAGTTAGGTTTAACTAGTTCTAAGTTCTAGGGGACTAATGACCTCAGCAGTTGAGTCCCATAGTGCTCAGAGCCAGCCTATACATTTGTGATTTTCTTATATGTTCAGTACTACAGCGCGTGTGCACTTTTTGTCATTTGTTAATATGTTTTGTACTCATTGTGTACACATTTTGTCTTTGCTTGATATGTTCTGTACTCAGTGCAAGTGCACTATATTTTATTTCATGTTCTGCACTTATATATATGTATATATTCTGTGATTGTAAAGTTAGTTAATTAAGAAAAATTTGTTGCTCATGGCAAGTCCAATTGACTCACCATCGCTGCCAAATTTTTGCCGCCGCCCCCCCCAGTGGAGGGTTATGTAACACGTATGCGTTGCCGGCGATGGGCGAGGCATGACAGAGTTTGTGACCAGAGAGTAGTATGTAGTTAGTTGTTGCTTGTCGCGAGTCGGCGTCAGTCGGCTTTAGCAGTCAGTCGGCTTTAGTCTTCTGTCCGTGCTAGTAAGCAGTAGTCGGCGCTTGCGTGCGCGTGTCGACAGTCTGCTCGGGACTCTGGTCAGCACTCTGGAGGGTGAGTATTATTGTAGAAGGTAAAGAAGCAGCCTTGCGCATATCTAGTACTGTATATTAATTGTCATTTAACTGCTTTAAAAAAATGCCCCAATAATAATTTTTATAATATAAGGTAACTTTTTTACAGAAAAGCATTCATTTCAATTTAAAGAATATTTCCAATGCATGATTATTCCTTCCAAGAATATATATATATATATATATATATATATATATATATATATATATATATATATATATATATATATATCCGCCAGCATTGCACGAAGCTGTGTCGAAAAATTTCTACACAAGAGCAGATATATTTGCAGTTTTTATTGAGGTAAGAATTTTTGCTTTTTTATTCAGAATACAGGGCCAAAGGGCAGCGCTGCTGTCCATATAAAATTTACCAGGTTACTAATTTTGTTCAGAGGTTACAATATTAATAACAAATTCATTTAATTATTATTTTTACGCTTGGTCCATTTTCATTATTATTTTTCTGTGGGGAGGTTACAAGTTTCAACTGAGAAATCTACCGGAAATGGAGTCTCGGTTTGCTGCCTGAATGTATGGCATGCATTAAAATGCGTGAAACATTTTCTTGTTCAATTGAGACTGAATGAAAAATTTTTGTCGAAAAGTTTTAACATCAGGCAGAAGCTGGTTTTCTCTTTGTAATTTCAGATTAAGGTCTTTCATTTGTTTAGTTAAATCTGTATAAAATGGTAATTTCTATAACAACTCATTATTTTATAGCTCAGGCAGAAGGCTGTTTCATTTATTCAAGAAAATTTCTGTTGTTGTTTAGAGCTACATATCATGTCAGAGCTTTTCCACAGTTGAGTCATAGTACTGATGTATGACATGGCAGGTAATTTTCTTCAGTCTCTTCAATAACATCACAGAACTGATGGTGACTGTCAACATGTGGCCTTACATAATTAACAGGGGACATAAATGGCTGGTTTTGTGCGTGGAACCATACACACACATTAACCCGGCCCAGGGTGCTTAGAGCCCCCTTCTCCAAGCACACGGGTAATTCTCAGCAGGCGCGTCCACGTCGCGGGGGTGGGCCTGGACTTAGAGCTGGTGGCCAAGTTCTGATGGGGAACCAGTATCGCGGGGTATAATGCGTTACTCATGCCCAGGTGAAGACCACATCGGCAAGGAAGGTGAAGAAGATGGACTTCGGTACGGTGGACTTTGCGTAAGTGGCACCTCATTCCCAGAGGAACCCGAGGGAGGGATAGACAGAGACCCTGAGCCCAGAAAGGCAATCGTCTAGTGGAAGAAAACCACGATGAAAAGTCACCTGGTCCTTCAAGCCAGGGGTTTAGGCGTTGGACCTGCACTCCACCCTAGCTAAAGGAATCACATGCGAATCCTCCCAATTTAGCCTCGAAACGGAATGGATCAAAACTAAGACGACAACAGCGACAAAAAAGGACAAGGAGGATTGCAACATGAAAGATAGAAGGAATTTCTACAAAGAAACGTGAAGTCTTTAAAGAAATAAAGCGCCTTGATGTCGACATAGTGGGCCTAACAGAAACCAAAGTGAAACGGCATGGTACAGAAGAGACAAATGTTTACATATACATTTATAGTGGCGTACAAAAGGAACAATTTGCCAGAGTGGAGTTGCCATTGCCATAAAGAAACAATTTAAGAAAAACCTAACCAGCTGGGACTATGTCTGTGATAGAATTCTGCAAGTACAGATGAAAATAAAGGACCATTCTGTGGTATTAATGTGGTCTATCCACTGAACGACGACGCTGATGTAGCGAAGAAAGACTTATTCTACACTCAACCAACAAGATTTATTGAAAATATATGGAATCGGAAGACATAAATGCCAGAACAGGATGAAAATCTAATGACAATATAGTAGGACAATATGGTGAAGAAACCATAAATAATAGCCATAAATAATAATGGTGAAAGATTGATAGAATTCTGCATACAAAATGACTTAAGAATTCTGAATGGATGGTTCAAGCATAAGGACATCCACAAATACGCATGGACGAAACCAAGCTCAGACCTCAAGTCCATTATAGACTATGTCATAATAAAGCAAACAACAAAGCTAGTAGTACAAGATGTGAGGGCTATGACAGGTACAGAGTGCGGATCAAATCAATTTTTGCTAATGTCTAAGATATTATTCAAGTTTATCAAAGATACAGAATTTCGAGTGGAAATCGAGCCAGAGAAAGCCAATAATATTCAACATAATTTAAAAAGCCTTGATCATACTTCGACGAGTTTCTTGTACCAGCAAAGGCTAGCAAAAAAAGCTTGCTCCCGTTGAAGAAAACTCTGCAGATAAGATGTATGAGATGGTTAAAGAAGCCCCATAACGCAGCTTAGAAGCACTGGGAAAAAAAGAAATCCAAAAGAGTAATAGAATATGTGATGAGTGGTGGAACCACTCGCTACAAGAGAAGGTAGAAAATAAGAAAAAAGCTTATAATATATGGTTGAACTCAAGATCAGACAGTGATTGGCGGGAATACAGAGAGGCAAAAAAACTAATGCTGACAGAAAACCGGTGAAGAGGTGGAGAAAATCATGGGGAATACACGAGCAAATAAAGCCTGTAAGGTATTAAAAAGGATGAGAATACAGAATAAAGATAAACCAGATATAAACCTCATTAGAATGCAGGAATGGGTACAACATTATGAAGGGCTACTAACTGAGAACAGAGCGGCATTCACTGAGAACCCACCAGACGTTGAAATCAGTAATGATAATATACCACCGATAACCCCGAAGGAAGCCCAAAATGAAATTAACGCCACGAAACACAGAAAGTTGCCAGGTCCAGGATCAATTTATATACTGGTTAAAGCAACACCATCGAAACTCTTTGAGATATTGGCAGTGATTTTTGACAAATAACTTAGAGGTGACGAAGCCCCAAAAGAGGGGAAAAAAGGCAACAATTACATCAATATTTAAGAAGGGTAACAGGAGAAATTGTGCAAACTATCGTGGTAATAGTGTGATGCCATCCATGGCGAGAGTCTATGGCAGTATCCTAAAAAAGAGGATATAAGAAGAAACTACTGAATATGAAGAACAAAATGGATTCAGATCTGGTCGCTCCTGTACTGATGGAGTATTTACCCTCAGAAACCTAGTGGAGAAAAGGGCAGCAAGGGGCCTTACGACCCACCTTGTCTTTGTGGACCTCCAGAAAGCTTATGAAACAGTTCCACAGAACAAGCTATGGACAAGTCTAATTGATAATGGCGTGTCACCGAGCTATATGAAAGCTGTCAGACTCCTCTACCAAGCTTGTACGGCAATGGTGAAAGTAAGAAATCAACTATCTCAAGAGTCTGAGGTGACAGATGGATTACGCCAGGGATGCACACTCGCTCCTACACTCTTTAAGATCCACCTAGAGGAGGCACTAAAACCCTGGGAAAGGAAATGCGGAGGAATGGGCATCCCCATAGACGATGAGATCTCGTTCACTTTATTTTTTGCTGACGACCCAGTGTTAGTAGCTGGAGATAAGGAAGATGAAAATTACATGCTCCGCAAATTAAAACTAGAATATGAAAAATGGGGTATTGTCATAAACGTATCTAAAACAGAATATCTGAAAGTGGGAGAAATGCTGTTAAAGACTTACAACTCGGTGCTGATACTGTGTCATAATTCTAAGTACCTGGGAGTGACACTGTCGTCCGATGGTAGAAGTGTGGATGATATAAACAATAAAATTGGCCAGGGCAAGCGAGCCATAAAACAACTAAATGGTATTCTCTGGAACAAAAGCATAACGCGCAGAACTAAACATACCATCTACCACACAATAATTGAAAGTATCACAACGTATGGTGCATAGTTGTGGGAACTAACTAAGAGGCAGAAAGATCCCCTGCTGGCCGTCGAGATGGATTCCTGGAGACGGAGTTGTGGATATTCCAGGCTTGATCTTATTAGAAATTATAGGATCAGAGAGGTTATGAATCCTAGACTACATAAAAAGGAAGCACCTACTCTGGTATGGTCACTTACAGCGTATGTCAGATATAAGATGGCCAAAACGTGTATGGAAATGGACTCCACATCAAAGACGAAAGCGCGGTAGACCTGCGAGATGCTGGAAAGACGACGTCAACGAAGCAATGGCGGCGAGAGGTCTTCATGAAGGAGACTGGAAAGATCGTGAACGATGGAGACTGGGATGCGAGAGGCCGCGGCAGCGGAGGCGTAGAAATCTCGCTCATATGTCTATACTTGAATGGCTTTAAAACTTCTGATATATCCAAGCATTATTTTCTACCGCCTTTGACACGAGAGAAATTTAATTTTTTTACACGGTTTTGCCACAATCAGTTGTCATACACCTTAAGTTTTTCTGCTAATATTGTTTTACTGAACAACATTTTGCACTCATTTAAAATTCCTTTTCCCGTGGCCGTGCCGTAAATGTTGTGAACGTCAAGAAGATCTTCATACACTCATAATTTTAGTTTATCTCTTGAATAAGAATGAACCCTTTTGCAGTACCTGAAACAACAGTTGACTCTTCCAGAGCCAAACAACTGAGTTAATATATTTTCAGAAATATCATTTATTTTAAGAGCCACAATGTTTTCTGACAAACTGATGTTTTCAAATGAATTACTTTTTTCTGGACACCCTTCTTCAACTACTGCAATCATGTTATCCTTTATTACTTCGCCATCACTGAATGGTTTTCCACATTGTGCTACTGAGTGAGCCACGCAGAATCTAGCACGAGTTGCTGCTCCTTGTTAAGCATTTACTTTCTTAAACAACATACGCTGAAATCTCGAACCGCGTTTCAGAAACGCATATATTTCTAATCGTTGGCTTCTGGTAAATTTGGAATAACTTTGAGAATGTTTAGTCACATAAATGACGTGTTATATTGTATTGTTTGAGAATTGATATTGTTTCATTACAGATTACACATGTTGCCTTATCACTTGACTCAGTCACGAAATATTAATGTCCCCATTGCTCTGTAAAATTTCTGCACTCATTGCCTGTCTTCCGTTTCTTTTCCATATTCACACTAATCCACACAAAAGGGATGTAACTGCAAATCAAAATAATGCAAACTAATTGTATTAAGAGAACTGTAATGAATAAAGAACTGCACTAGATTTGTCTTTAATGCAATTTTAATTAAATTAAATACTCAGTGTTAAACACACTGGATCTTCACTAAGAAACTTTTTCCACAAAACACAATAGTCCCATTATATTTTGTTTCTCAGATCGCAAATGTTGCCGCTACTCACAAGACGGCGCCGTAATACTGCATGTACTTCTTTACTTTCCGTAAGATGTCACGACTATACATTAGCATCATCGGACAGCACGTAAATCGCAGCACGTGCAACGGCTATCACCGACCGGAACACTTGCCCTTAAGTGCCATCAGAAATTGATCAGTGGTTTCCACCCCGCTCCCTCTGCCGTAGATATCTCAGTTACCGTCTAGACCTGAATCTAGAATTTGCACTTAATTCAACACTATAGTACGAGGGTTGTCCAGAAAGGAAGTTCCGATCGGTCGCTAAATGGAAACCACAGTGAAAATCAGAAACATTTTATTTGAAAGAGTTAGCTACACTTTCCCGATACTTCTCTACATAATCGCCACTCCGACTTAGAAATTTGTCGAAGCGTCATACCAAATTTCCAGCACAATCGTCATAGAAGGCAGCCGTCTGTGCTTTCCGATAATTCTCTAAGCTGGTCTACAGCGCGTAGCCTCCGCCCGTCTTCGTATCCAGCGTTTCATGTGAATAGAGATGATACTTAGGACGAGCCGCCGGCCGGTGTGGCCGTGCGGTTCTAGGCACTTCAGTCTGGAACCGCGTGACCGCTACGGTCGCAGGTTCGAATCCTGCCTCGGGCATGGATGTGTGTGATGTCCTTAAGTTGGTTAGGTTTAAGTAGTTCTAAGTTCTAGGGGACTGATGACCACAGATGTTAAGTCCCATAGTGCTCAGAGCCATTTGAACCATTTGAGCCCAGGACGAGCCAATCAGGTCTGTGTTGTGGGTGATCTAACACTTCCCATGGAAAAGGTTGCAGGAGCGTCTTCACTGCCCCTGCAGAGTGCAGCTAAGAATTGCCATGAAGAAGGATGTGCGTGGCAGTTGTGTTAGGCGGGCTGCATTCATTAAGGCGAAGCCTCTCAGCGGGCCCTCCTACTTGGTGGGAGACATCGTTGTTCTAGTCACCTTTACTCGCTCACAGTGCGCTCACAACTGAAATTTGCGTCTTGATGCGATTGATGGTCATACTAGAGACACTACCCAACACATTTGTGAAAAAGCTTCATAGGGTTTTCACTATGGTGTCCATTTTGCGACTGATCGGAACCTGCTTTCTGGACAGCCCTCGTATATTGGTTCTCTCGAGCCCAACCGGCGATGACCACAGGGAATGGAGAGCTAACCACTATTGCCGCTACGTGGCGAGGAATGTTGCGGTGGTAAGTCATCCTGCAGTGCTGATACCATACATAGCTCGTGCTCCGTTCTGACCACTTGCTGTGGAGTTAATGAGGCACGAAAGTAATAAGGTTTCGCAAATGCACGTTACAACTGTTGTGTCTAGACAAGACAGCCTAGACACAATGAGAGGAAGCCAAAAGGCACGCGCTTAAACTCACGCAGGCTGGCGTGAGGTCTGAAACAGGATACGTAATGAATGCTATAAAGAAAAATACGTAGCTTCTGGAATACTTAACTTTAATCCACATTTGTAGAACATCGCTCTTGATGATACATTAATAGAATCTCAATATCAATTGAATATGGCGCCTTGCTAGGTCGTAGCAAATGTAGCTGAAGGCTATGCTAACTATCGTCTCGGCAAATGAGAGCGTATTTGTCAGTGAACCGTTCCTTGCAAAGTCGGCTGTACAACTGGGGCGAGTGCCAGGACGTCTCTCTAGACCTGCCGTGTGGTGGCGCTCGGTCTGCAATCCTGACAGTGGCGATACGCGGGTCCGACGTATACTAACGGACCGCGGCCGATTTAAAGGCTACCACCTAGCAAGTGTGGTGTCTGGCGGTGACACCACAACAACGACCTTTACGAGTGGTATTTATTTGAAACAATGTGTATGAAGTGAAATAAGGCCACAGCTCGGGGTCAGACAATAAGCAGTTCTCTACATAGTGACTACTGCAGTGCAGTCAGTGTCAACTCGTGAAGACTGGTAGCAGTGGCAAGCGTCACGATAACTTCTGAACTGCACGGATCAGTTCTGACCGGTGCTGCGGTATTAGACCCCAAGAAAACGTGTATGCAGGCAAAAGGCTAGTAGTAGGCGCTTCATATGCTGATTAAGACATAGTGTAATGAAAGCACAAAATCATGGGGTTAATTCTGTGACTATATGGACATACATTTACGAGAAAAGTGATGGGTGAATTTGGTAGTGTGTGTGTGTGTGTGTGCGGGGAGCGGGGGAGGGGACAGGGGGAGTCTGCTGCCAGACAATCAGCCAAAATATACATATTCCGAACAGATTTTATCTGCAGGTAAGAATTAAATCTATTCTCTGAGTCACTACCTCCGGATTATACGGATTTGAAAATGATTGTATTTATTTTAAAGTAGACGCAGTAGGACGCTATCGTAATATCACATAAGGCGTCGATAAATGTACGATTAATACAGGATGTCTGAGTTAAACATATAATAATATACAGTGTTATAACTTGAGATGTTTGCCGACAGAATATTGAACAATTGTGTAACTCAAAATGGTTTTAACGAACGATACACCTCGACAGAGACACACATCTGCTCTGTATTCCACTATTCTACAAGTTTTTGCGGCATTACACTCGTAATATTTGCGATATCCGCATGAATACGATGCACAGATCTGGTAGATCACAAATTGGCGTTTGGTACACTAGATTCTTGATAAATACCCACAGGAAAAAATCAAGTAGCGTAATGTCAGGGCTTTTAGGGGGCCAAGCAGTCGATAGACTATCTCTTCCAACACAGCGATCTGGGAACTCACGATGCCAAGAAATCCCTCGCAGTGTCCGCAAAACGGTATGGTGCACCGTCATGTTGGAAGATCGCGTCACGAGGAAATTGTGGGACAGCATACAGCTCCACGTCTACGTACGTTGTTGTATTAACTGTAGGCTCCCGCGAAGAAGAACGGGCCTATGACCCTGTCCTTCAACAGTCCACACAACACGTTAACTTTCAGAGAGTCACGTCCGCATTACATCACTACGAATGGGAGAGGGAAAGGGGGGGGGAGGAGGAGTGTTCAGTTCCCCATATGCGGCAACTGTGCTTGTTTATCGTACTGGAAGCGTCGAAGGTAGCCTCGTCCGAGAAACAGACGAAATCGAGGAATGCTTGTTTTCCATCTATTTTTCCCAAATTGGTCTCCGCGACTGCCTTCCGTGGCAGCCTGTCCTTGGGCTTGATTTTGTGACGAAGTTGCCGTTTGTACTTCTGTACACGCAACCTCTTATGGACGACATCGTGCACTTCCGAGCAGTTCTAGGCGCTTCAGTCCGGGACCACGCGGCTGCTACGGTCACAGGTTCGAATCCTGCCTCGGGCATGGATGTGTGTTATGTCCTTAGGTCAGTTAGGTTTAAGTAGTTCTAAGTCTAGGGGACTGATGACCTCAGATGTAAAAGTCCCATAGTGCTTAGAGTCATTTGAACCACTTTTTTTTTTTTTTTATTTGTAACTGCCTGCTTGCTTGTCGGATTGACTTACGAGGGCTACGTTAGAACGACGCACAGATTAATTCAACAGCAGCCTCTGGAACTGCGTCTGTAGCGTGTTGGCTCGACGTCGAAAGCAAACTCCCAGTTTACCGAAGCCGCTTATTCCACTTATTTATTGTTACTTAAGTGGGAACATCATCAGTCGGTCGTACTCCATTTTCACGCCGAAAACGACTTAAGTTCGTCGAGATCACCCACAACACCTTCCGCTGTGGAGTCCACATGGCTACTAACACACGTTTACGTGAACAAAGGAGTTACGAGCAGGTGCATGCGGTACCAACTACCGCAAGCAAACATAGAAAACATCTCGTGTTACCATAGCTGTAGAACCAAAACACAAACAAATATACCAGTTACATCTTAAGTTACTACATTTTGTATTATTATACATTATGTGATCAAAAGTATTCGGACACATGGCTGAAAATGACTTACAAGTTCTTGGCGCCCTCGATCGATAACGCTGGAATTCAGTATTGTTTTGGCGCACCCCTACCCTTGATGACAGCTTCCACTCTCGCAGTCATACGTTCAATCAGGATTCTTGGGGAATGGCAGCCGATTCTTCACGGAGTGCTGCACTGACGAGATGTATCGATGTCGCTTGGTGAGACCTGGCAATACGTCGGCGTTCCAAAACATCCCAAAGGTGTTCTATAGCATTCAGCTCAGGATTCTGTGCAGGCCAGTCTATTGAAAGGATGTTATTGTCCTATAACGACTCCGGCACAGGCAGTGCATTATGAACAGGTGCTCGATCGTGTTGAAAGATGCAATCGCCATACCCAAATTGCTCTTCAACAGTGGGAAGAAAGAAGTCGCTTAAAACATCAATGTAGGTCTGCTGTGATAGTGCCACACAAAACAACAAGGGGTGCAAAACCCCTCCACGAAAGACACGACCACACCATAACACCACCGCCTTCCAATTTTACTGTTGGCGCTACATACCCTGGCAGATGCCGTTCACGGGACACTCGCCATACCCACATCCTGCCATCGGACTACCACATTGTGTACCGTGATTCGACACTCCACACAACGTTTTTCCACTGTTCAATAGTCCAATGTTTACGCTCCTTACACCAAGCGAGTCGTCGTTTGGCATTTACCGGCGTGATGTGTGGTTTATGAACAGCCGCTCGACCATGAAATTCAAGTTTTCTCACCTCCCGCCTATCTGTCATAGTACTTGGAGTGGATCCTGATAGTTTGGGATTTCTGTGAGATGGTCTGGATAGATGTCTGCCTATTACACATTACGACCCTCTTCAACTGTCTCTGTTAGTCAACAGACGAGGTCGGCATGTACGCTTTTGTGCTGTACGTGTCCTTTCACGTTTCCACTTCACTATCACATCGGAAACAGTGGACCTATGGATGATTAGGGGTGTGGAAATCTCGCGTACAGACCTATGACAAGTGACACCCAATCATCTGACCACGTTCGATGTCCGTGAGTTCCGCGGTTCGCCCCATTTTGCTCTCTCACGATGTCTAATGACTACTGAGGTCGCTGATATGGAGTACCTAGAGTAGGTGGTAGCACCATGCATCTAATATGAAAAACGTATGTTTTTGGGGTTGTCCGGATACTTTTGATCACATAGAGTATGTTTAATCCGGACATATTGTATTTTAGTTCGCACATATATGAAATATGTGAAAGAAAACTAAACCATATAACACCAGAAAGGAAAAAACGAAAATATTTGATGCTAAAGTATTTCAGAGTGTGATAAATCACTAATTTGCTGAATGTCATAGCTCCAGATTAGGTGTTTTTCGCACTCTTTCACTATTGCATTTTAGGAAGCTACATCGCAGTGCTGTAGCAGCAAAATTTATTGAGAGAGAGACTTTTCAATAGACGATATGCAGTATAAAACCTAAGGGATAGGGGCTTTCCCTATAGCGAAACAATTAGCACCATCTGACCTGTGACATTTTTCGCTAACAAGCAGAATGACCTTGCATTTATCTCTTACGAGCATTAAGGCAAATTCATTCCTAATATCTAAAACAAATTATGAAGATGTCTGTGAAACACTTATGCAAAATCCGTGGTACATTTCGGTGTAGTCTGAGTATACTACCGATTTAGTAACATTCAAAATCCATAGAAGGCTTACAAACAAATCTCATGTGACTTTTTGAGTCGATGTAGGTTGATGAAATAAATTCCGTTTTGCACAGTTGAATGGTTACTACATATTCAATGCTACGAGTCACGACACGCAGTTTAATTGAGACTAATGCTTTTGTGTTCCCTGTAGATTGTTACAAGGTGTAGTAAATGGATGAAATTGTACGCTCTGAGAGTTTTTACAACAGTTAGTCCAGTACAGTACATTAAATTGTGATACACTATAAAATGAATACCTGTCTTAAGAAAAAACTGCTACTTTAAACAGGTAGTTCCGCATTTAAGTATCCACTTTTTTTTGTCAAGTAAGTCATGCATCATGATACGCCGAAATATTACGACCATCTACATTTACATGAGTACTCCGCAATTCACATTAAAATGCCTGGCAGAGGGTTCTTCGAACTACCATCAAATTGTTTCTCTTCCGTTCCACTCTCACACAGCGCTTGGCAAAAACGAACACTTACATTTTTTCTGTCCGAGCTTTGATTTCTCTTTTGTTATGATGATCACTTTCTCCTATGTACTTTGGTGACACTAAAATGTTTTCACATTTAGAGGAGAAAGTCGGTGATTGAAATTTCTTGAAAATATCTCGCCCCAACGAAAAATGCCTTTGTTTTAATGATTACCATCCCAGCCCGCTTATCGTATTCGTGAAATTTTCACCTGTTTCCTGATAATAAAAAACGAGTTGCCTTCTTTGGACTTGTTTGATGTCCTCTGTCAATCCTATCAGGTAAGGATCCCATACAGCACAATAATATTCAAGCAGAGGACCAACAAGCTTAGTGAAGACAGTCTCTTTAGTAGACATACTGCATCTTCTAACAATACGCGTTCTGCCATTAAAATATTATCTATGTGGTCGTTCCAACATAAATTGTTTCTAATTGTAGTTCCTAAGTATTTAGTCGAACTGCCAACCTTTAGGTTTGCGCGATTTATCCTGTAATCGAAAATTCGCGGTTTTTTTTTTTTTTGTGCCTATGTCGATGACCTCACACTCTTCCTTATTGAGAGACAATTGCCACTTTAAGCCGATTAGGAACAGCACAGGGCCTATAACACTTCCTTGGGGAACTTCTGTTTCACTCGATGAAGCATGAAAGCAGGCTGGTGGTCTGCTATAATTTTCACGTAATTCACAGCTGTCATGGTGCTTAGGCCGCTACCACTGGCCTCACGAAAGCCCATGTGAATATCCTCCAGTACATAGTATTGCTCCATCAGCCTGCATCCATGGTGGGGTGCATGTTTTGAGCTGTCGTTCATGTGGATAACGGTGTTTCTGGACACGACATGTAACAAGACAATTACTCATCCGACCAGGCGACATGTTACTTGAGGATCCTGTGTCCCCCACAGCCATAATTGTCGACGTCGTTCGTACGACAGAGGAGCACTCGGAGACATATGCAGTGCTGCCTAATGTTCAACAACATTTGCTGAACAATGTGGTCTGCAACATCTGTACCTGCAGCAATATTGGACAGCGCTGTTCAAGATGTTCTACGTCAGGGGAGGGCAAGGATTCGCCTCGCGAGCCATTCTGTAGCATGATGCCATAGTGCTCCGCCTTACTGAACATTTCCCCCACTGCCGCGGCACGCTGTCTGAGCGCGAAGAGGGGTAGAAGCGGGAACTGCGAACGTGTCGCATTTAAATGACAGTGCAGTGACACTGCATACGACTTGGTTTTATACTCCACACTTCTCAGCAACACAGATCACAAATAAAACAAATTTTCAGTATTAGTTAACTATTTTTGTCACACTGGAGACATTATATAATTCTTAACTGGTACAAACCTTCAGCGTGTGGACAGATGCAGACAATTTCACAGATTTTCACACGCAGATTCCCACGTAATCGGCACAAATATGTCAACTGAAACATTGTAGGACTATTGCAACCTTATGATGGAGACGTGGAAACTCTAGAAGAGGAAAGCACCGTAGACGTCCTGGACAGTCTTAATGTAAAAGGATAGGTCATTAAAACGGCAATTACTGTACAGGCGAATCAGTTACACCTGCACATGCACAGGGGCGCTTTCGGTTCAAAAGGTAAACATTTTCGACAACAGCTCGAAAACCAATGATAGATTGTCAGTGTCGTCAAAATATTTAGGAAAAGTGCTCTTGCAATTCTTTCAAGAGTAATTTTCGTCTGAAAATTTTCAATGGTTTGAAATATTGCGATATTACAGAAAACGGGAAAAGCGATCAATGCTATTTTGATGACAATGCCCACAGAAACGAGCAACCAACACATGGCATAAAAATTGGTACAGGATTGGTGAGCAACAATGTTCCGTTGCCATGTGTTGTACCTAAGGTGTGCAACACTTGCCCCCACCTGGTCTATACGGTAGTTTCTCGCTGTCGTCGCCGGACATCCGATGAATTGAAGAATGGCACTGACCCTAGTCTGGAAACATTATTATGAAGGGACGTAGCAATGAAGTAAATGCTTCATTTGCTATAAAAATTAAAGATTTATCTGCCATTTTTATGAAATAATAAAAGAGAAAGGATATTATGATAAATCCAGTACATCAGAAACTTACTAACAATTCATTCATAGTATACAATAAAAATAGAAAATAGCTGATCCGCTGCATGTGTGTACATAATATGCCTTTACCTGCATGGAGCCGTTGAAATCGGATAAATTAACATGAAAAATACAGTCTCAGCTTTAACCCTTAACCAATGGCTATTCATAATGCCCAAACAGTGGTATGAGCCCCGATTACGTTATATTTGAGTACAGTTTCAAAAAATTAGAATCAATAAGAAAATACTGGGGATATTTTATAGTATTCAGTCACTTGTCACATTTCTAAAGAAGCAGCGAACGTTGGACGGACTAAGTTTTGTTCTATTTGTCTATTTAATTTAATATTTTGATTTTATGTATCTTGAAACTGAGTGATTCAAAATTTTTCAATCTTCGCTCTATTTTTGCGTTTATTACAGGAAATAATAGGAAAAAACCTGAAATCGTTTATTTCAGAAACCGACTGAGTTGAATGGTTTTAACAGCCAACTTAAATTTCCTTGCAAAAAACAGATATAACCGAGAAACTCTTGTTTCAGCGATAACCGCAGCCCCAAGTCTGTCTGTTCCTTTGGAACATTGTGATGTGGAATGTTGGCCAAGCGAGGTGATTATGCCTAGTTAGGGCGATCTTTACCTCATGTGAATGTGACAGTAATTGTGTCTTCGTATGCATGTGTTGCTTTCTGTTCTATTTTACCTGTCTTTCCTACTTAGGCTTTATGTGTGATGAGCTGTACTGATATTTGCCTGTACTTTGTTCCACTAGTTCCACTTATTCTATTAGAGAGCCCGGAGCTCAGATTTATGTATTTCAGTGTATTATACTTATTAAATTAACTAACCAGCGTCTAACGTTCTATTTGGTCACCTATATTTTCATAACGTTGTCGGATTTTGGTTGCATGAACCATTGGGGCCTTCATCTTTCCTGGTCTCGTCAATTTATTGGCAGTTTTTTCATGATTTAATCTAACTTACGTAGTCGTGTATTCGTTTTTCCGTAATTTAATGATTTTTGTCTGTTTCAACAATGAGTGATTTATTCATCCATGTGTTCTTTCACTTTCATCATGTGTACAGAAGACCCGAGTTCCTGTATCTTGTTTCAGTTGTTCAATCGGTCTAATTCTCTTTGCGTAATTGTTGTGTTTATGCTGATGATTGATTTCTTTCCGAACTTTATCTTCTTGTGTGAGTCCAATTTGAGTGCATGTGCCTAAAAGTTCCTTTTCCTCTGCCTTCACTTCCCGCATAAGTGATCACGATGAACTAAGTGGTATTACGTTAAAGTGTTCTGGGAAGTTGTTTTATGCTCGGGCACCAACCAGCTATTGGATTAGTATGTTCTCCTTTTTTTATTTATCCTATGTCAACTGAAGAATCAATGTTCCCAGTGAAAATTAATATTTTGTATTCTATCGTATTCCTTCTGGCTTACCATGCCGTCGCCTTCACTGTAAAATAGAGGAGGCCGAATTATTATGTTTCTTTGGGATATTTAGGTGTTGCTTTTGCAAACTGCATAAAGCGGACAGTGATAGAAATGAAACATAATTTCAGGAACAGCTCTCATCACTGAAGCGCATAGCCCGCACTTTATTAATTTACTGCTTAATTTGTTGGGTGGTTACACCTTTTGATTTCGCTTTTCTTTGACTGAGTTAAATTAAAACACATAAATTCCAATTATCCAATCTTAAGAAATTTTCTAGTTTGGTCTGACCTTTGTGTAAAGAAGGGCTTGGGCTGGTGGCGACCCCATTATTTTATAAAAGTTCATTCCTCACACGAGTACCTTGAGCGCTGAAAAAGCATATCCATTTACGTTTGGACCAGTAAATGGGTGTATTGCATATTACAGATATCACTTACATACCCGTGAATTCCGCGGAAGGAGGCGGGGGCGATGAGTTCTGACGTCAAGTTCAGTCACATTCTAGATATGTTCGATCGAGTTCAGATATGGCGAGTTGGGGGCCAGCACATCAATTGGAACTCACGACTGTGTTGCTCGAAACACTTCATCACACTCCTCTCGTAGTATTATATCGAAGAATCCTTAAAATTCATGAACAGCAAGGAAAACAAATGAAGAGATCTTGATAATAGTAAAAAGAGACCGAGAACTGTTAATCACAATCAAACGTGAAAAAACAACTTACTTAGGCCGTGTGATACGAAATGAAATGTGTCACTCTCTTCAACGGATAATCGAGGGGAAGTTTGAAGGCAAGAGAGGAATTGGCAAGAGAAGGTGTCATGGGTCCGCAACGTGAGACAGTAGACAGAAATAAGAAATGGGGGGGAGGGGGACTTGATCCGTACTGGAAGAGATAGAGAATACTGGACAAATGTGATCGCAATCATTCATTACTATTACAGGATCATCTAGGGAATGAAATGAAAAGATTTCCCTGACCATAGCGCTTCCTTCTCGTATCTGGACCCTTCCACCGACTGTTGGAGGGTTGTTCAAGCCAAGGAGCATAAAAAGTTATTCATCAGGAAAAGCCACCTATCGCCATTCAGTTCTAGCCTTCGTCTCAGTCTGCTTGGGTGCATGGACCAGGCGCCAACTGCCGAGCGCCACAGGCATCAACATTTGCCGAACGGTCCTTGAGGAGACACTGTTGGTAGCCCCTTGGTTCTTCTGGGCGATCGATTACTCAACAGTTGCACATCATTCACCAACTCAGCAACGGCTCGCACCACAGTCGCCTCGGCGCCGGTTCTGGATAGCGCCATTTTGCCATGCACGCTGCAATTTAACCACGGCAGCACGCGAACAGTTTACAGACTTAGCCGTTTAGCAAATCCTTCCACCCTTGGACACCAGACAAATCGCTCCGTTTCCGCATTACTACTACGACTTCACTGTTTTCTGCGCAACCCCCTCCCCCCCCCCCCCCCCACACACACACAACGCCGATACGCTTTATGTGCCCTACACTGCTAATGCAGCCACCTGCCATCTGTGAGTCGTTGTTGCACTGTGATGTCAAACATAGGCGGTGGTCATATTAATGTCACCGGACAGCGTACATCATTACATTCGTCCTCTAGCTTTTCCTGCTTAGCTATTCTGTACTTCCTTTCAGTCTCATGTTTCACTCGTTTGGAATCCTTTTCGCCTGTGTCATTTGTTGCATTTTTATATTTTCCCGTTCATACGTTAAATTCAATATTCCCTGTGATATCCTAGAATACGTACTACGTCTTGACTTTTTACCGTTTTCAGTACACAAACCGAAAACTTTTTTATATTTGTTGTAGCGCTACAGTAGAACTTTTTCGTAACAAAGTGAAATAATTTTCTTTTGGAAAGCACACCATCATATCGTAGACCAATAATGGAGATATTGTTCTTGAAGATTCAAGTTTTCACAAGATCGGTAGCAATTCTTTTTATTTATATGACAGATCTACGCTGTCATCATCGGATCTGAAAGTTACAAAAACAATCATCCCAGTTTCGATTATCGGACACCACTGTCAAACAACTGTGTACTCACTTCCCTGTGAACATATTACACTCGCTAGTCGTCATTGTGGTGTCAAGCGTTTAGCGTATGCTAGGACATGAGAACAACATGTTGTCTATTTTAACCGTGTGTTATTTTATTTCTGATATGATTATGTTCCTGCCATGTTTTATTTGAAGCAACGTCACTACGTGACTTTCGGTATTTTAACAAGCATGTGCAAATAATAATGTTACTAGGTACGTTCTAACATTAAAATAGTGTACACAGTGGTTATATGAAATCTCGTATTTTTAAGCCACCTTCACTTCAGATGTTTGTTTTCGTAACTTTCAGATCCAATAATGACCGCATAGATCTGTCGAAATCAGTCATAGTTGTTGTTGTTGTTGTCTTCAAAAAAATGGCTCTGAGCACTATGGGACTTAACTTCTAAGGTCATCAGTCCCCTAGAACTTAGAACTACTTAAACCCAACTAACCTAAGGACGTCACACACATCCAAGCCCGAGGCAGGATTCGAACCTGCGACCGTAGTAGCGGTCGCGCGGTTCCAGACTGTAGCGCCTAGAACCGCTCGGCCACCCTGTCCGGCGTTGTGATCTTCAGTCCTGAGACTGGTTTGATGCAGCTCTCCATGCTAATCTATCCTGTGCAAGCTTCTACATCTCCCAGTACCTACTGCAACCTACATCCTTCTGAATCTGCTTGGTGTATTCATCTCTTGGTCTCCCTCTACGATTTTTACCCTCCACGCTGCCCTCCAATACTAGATTGGTGATCCCTCAATGTCTCAGAACATGTCCTACCAAGCGATTCGTTCTTCTAGTCAAGTTGTGCCACAAACTTCTCTTCTCCCCAATCCTTTTCAATACGTCCTCATAAGTTATGTGATCTACCCATCTAATCTTCAGCATTCTTCTGTAGCACCACATTCCGAAAGCTTCTATTCCCTTCTTGTCTAAACTATTTATCGTCCATGTGTCACTTCCATACATGGCTACACTCCATACAAATACTTTCAGAAACGACTTCCTGACACTTAAACCTATACTCGATGTTAACAAATTTCTTTTCTTCAGAAACGCTTTACTTGCCATTGCCAGTCTACATTTTATTTCCTATTTTGACCATCATCAGTTATTTTGCTTCCCAAATATCAAAACTCTTTTACTACTTTAAGTGTCTCATTTCCTAATCTAGTTCCCTCAGCATCACCCGACTTAATTCGACTACATTCCTCGTTTTGCTTTTGTTTATGTTCATCTTATATCCTTCTTTTAAGACACTATCCATTCCGTTCAACTGCTCTTCCAAGTCTTTTGCTGTCTCTGACAGAATTACAATGTCATCGGTGAACCTCAAAGTTATTATTTCTTCTGCATGGATTTTAATACCTTCTCCGAATTTTTCTATTGTTTCCTTCACTGCTTGCTCAATATACAGATTGAGTAACATAAGAGAGGGGCTACAACCCTGTCTCACTCCTTTCCCAACCAATGCCTCCCTTTCGTGTCCCTCGACTCTTATAGCTGCCATCTGGTTTCTGTACAAAATTTAAATAGCCTTTCGCTCCCTGTATTTTACCCCTGCCACCTTCAGAATTTGAGAGGATTCCAGTCAACATTGTCAAAAGACTTCTCTAAGTCTACAAATGCTAGAAACGTAGGTTTGCCGTTCTTTAAGCTTTCTTCTAAGATAAGTCGTAGGGTCGGTATTGCATCACGTGTTCCAACATTTCTACGGAATCCAAACTGATCTTCACCGAGGTCGGCTTCTACTAGCTTTTTCCATTCGTCTGTAAAGGATTGGCGCTAGTATTTTGCAGCTGTGACTTATTAAACTGATAGTTCGGTAATTTTCACATCTGTCAACGCCTGCTTTCTTTGTGATTGAAATTATTATATTCTTCTTGAAGTCTGAGGGTATTTCGCCTGTCTCACACATCTTGCTCACCACATGGTAGAGGTTTGTCAGGACTGGCTCTCCCAAGGCTGTCAGTAGTTCTACTGGAATGTTGTCTACTCCCGGGGCCTTGTTTCGACTTAGGTCTTTCAGTGCTCTGTCAAACTCTTCACGCAATATCATATCTCCCATATCATCTTCATCTACATCCTCTTCCATTTCCATAATATAGTCCTCAGGTACATCGCCCCTGTACAGACCCTTTATATACTCCTTCCACCTTTCTTCTTTCCCTTCTTTGCTTAGAACTGGGTTTGCATCTGAGCTCTTGGTATTCATACAAGTGGTTCTCTTTTCTCCAAAGGTCTCTTTAATTTTCCTGTAGGCAGTCTCTATCTTACCCCTAGTGAGATAAGACTCTACATCCTAACATTTGTCCCTTAGCCATCCCTGCTTAGCCACTTTGCACTTCCTGTCGATCTCATTTTTGAGACGTTTGTTTTCCTTTTTGCCTGCTTCATTTACTGTCAGTCATAGTAATAACAAGAATCGCTAGCGGGATTGTTAAACTTGATTCTTCAAGAACAATATAACTTTGAGATCACCTCCAAACTGATTCTGTGCCCAAAATACACTCACCAGCCACAACATTATTACCTCCTATCGACATAAATTATTCCAGGCGGTAAGAGTAATGGCGAGTAATGATTGCTAGTCAGACACACGCAGGGTGCATGTAGTATCAATGAGAGAGAGTGCTGTTCGTGTGCAGAATGGCGACGGCGCTCGATCTATCTGAGGTTGACCGAGGGCAGATTGTGGTGGCGTGGAGGGTCGGCACGAGTATTTCTGGAACTGCACGACTCTCTGCTGTTCGAGCAGCGCTGTAATGAGTGTCTTCAACACGTGGCGAAACCAAGATGAAACCACGTCCAGACGTTGGGTGGACACCTCTTATTGCAGATGCCGGATGTTGTAGGCTGGCCATAATGGTGAAACAGGACACCTGACGAACTGTGACGGAACGTACAACAGACTTTAATGCTGGGGGGGGGGGGGGGGGGGTACAAGTGTGTTTGCACACTCAGTGCCCAGAACTCTCTTAACAATGGGCGTCCGCAGCTGACGACCGATGCATGCGCCAATGTTAACACCACAACATCGGCAAGTAATACTAAAAAAATGGCTCTGAGCACTATGGGACTCAATTTCTGAGGTCATTAGTCCCCTAGAACTAGTTAAACCTAACTAACCTAAGGACATCACACACATTCATGCCCGAGGCAAGATTCGAACCTGCGACCGTAGCGGTCCCGCGGTTCCAGACTGCAGCGCCTAGAACCGCTCGGCCACTTCGACCGGTGGCAAGTAATACTGAAATGGGCACGTCACCATCGGCACTGGACGTTGCTGTAGTAGCAGAGCGTCACTGATGAATCCCGATACCTTCTTCATCACGCTGATGGGAGGGCACGAAACCGTAGTCATCCACAGGAACATTTCCTTGACACCTACACTAAGTGACAAAGACAAGCTACGGCGGATCCATTATGCTGTGGACAAAATTCACGTGGACATCAGTGGGTCCAGTGGAGCTCGAGCAAGACACCATGACAGCCAATGAGTGTCGTACAGTGTTTTCAGACCACGTACACCTCTTTGTGACGATCATGCTCCCAGACTGCAGTGGCAGTTTTCAACAAGATAATGCGGCATGTCACAAGGCCAGAAGTGTGATGAGGTGGTCTGAGGAACATAGTTCCAATTGAATTGCTGACCCCCCCCCCCCCCCAGCTCACCAGATCTGACCCAATGGAGCACATCTGGGATGTGATTAAACGTGGCATCAGAGCTCACCGCCCCCCTCCCCGAAATTTAAGGGAATTAGGTGACTTGTGTGTGCAGAGGTGGTGCCAACTCCCTCCAGAGACCTACCAAGGCCTCATAGCATCCGTGAAATGATGCATCGCCGCTGTTATCCTTGCCAAAAGTGGACATACCGGCTATTAGGTAGATGCTCATAATGTTCAGGGTCATCAGGGTAGAGATTTTTAGTAACACCTGAGCTTAACACTAAGTCGTTTTACTTTAAGATGGTGAGATGACCTCAACTCGCCTCGTTTCCTAACGACGGCTCCAGCCTCGCTCTGCTGTTGGCAGGTCTGCAGCGGCGCTGCCGGGCGGCCGCTGATGAGTGAGGAGGCTGATGAGTCCTCCGCCCCCTCCAGGCCTGGGCAGCGGGCAGCGGCAGCGGCCGGCGCGGAAGTCCGCATCAGTCCGCCAGTGACCTCTGCGTCGGCAACGACAGTCCGGCCCGACCGCGCGCCGCTCCTCCAACTCCGTCCGTCCGCTCGCCGTCTCCACGGACTTCCGCTCCGTGCTGGCCTGACCCTCCACGTTTGTAAGTCCGCACGTACACAGATGACGTCGGATCGCTGATGGTGAACTGCTAGGCTGTGCATGTTACAGTGTTTCCATAGGTCTTCTTACACCGCGATGGGGTGTGCTGCCTGACAGATAATGCTTAAATACAGTTCCGAAGATTATTTTTAATCTTTTTTTTATATTCATCTTATGAACTGAAAACTCATGAAGTCAAATTCGGACACTAAATCTTCTTTCTTTGGACTGATTACTAGTTTCGGCTAACAGACGAGCCATCTTCATGTCATAACACATTCTTGGTTAGTACTGGTGCTATTTCGATTCCACACATCGCTAAAATCCGTACATGACACTGTTAAAAACAGTTTTCGTCGCTCGTGCCCAGTGTAATTGAACGATACCCACAAGACAAAAGAATTACTAATAATGCTAATTTTACCAAGAATCCACAAAAGCAAGACTTAAAACGCTACACACTCGAGTACCAACGGTTCTTTAAACGAAAGGAAATGTATTATTCTTAACAGTGGTAGGAGATCTTCACAGGCGATATTTTCGAATTTGCTTTTGGAGCAGTTTATAAAACTGACATCCAAGCATAAACATGAATAAAATCGAAAAGGGCCAATCCGTACGACACGAATGCATGATTAATTTCTCTTGTACAGTTCGTTCTTAGCAAAACGCTAGTGAACTGATTTGTACGTCATTTCATTTGCGAAGTGATACCTTCAAATCTTTGGAACTTCTGAGGGAAGCACCAATATTTTGAGTGTGCCATCTGAGTTCATGTTGTCATTTTTTACGGTATTCGGACGCGTTTTCGAATCTTCTGTCTAGGTTGGTGCAGACAGATTTTGGCTATCCAACTTTTGGAATAACAGCAGCCTCTGACGTAAATTCGGTATTTAATTCCGCTTCAGCTACACGTCTTTTACTGTACCGATAACTCCTACTTCATGTTGTATGTAATTTTCCGTATTGAAAGTAATAGTTTAGTTTTTCATGTGAGACATTACGTACAACTTGAAAAAGAACTTCTCGATCTGAAAAAAGTTTGTGGAAGAATGTAAGACGTGCAGTTGGCGTTTCTTCGTCTCGGTTCTTTGGTTTCTGAACAACAAAACTGTGAACTGGTCTGATCAACAAATTTCTTTGAAACGCCATTTTCCTCCAAGACCACGAACGTTTAGATTCCGGTTTCCGTTCCTGATCAAGGATCGCGAAATGATTTTTTGATTGCTTAGGAAGTGTTCTATTACTGTGTACATACCGATTTTATGACAGTTGAAGTTATTTTAGGGCTAATTTTATGATGTAGCAGATATGTATGAAAACGCCGAGCGCAGAATCGCGGTTTGGGCAGATCCTGGTGCTCGATTCCTGTTTGAGCTGGGAAGGTGAGGTAAAAATTTTTTGGTTTAGCGCCGACCAGCGGCTATTTGTATAGCCATTCGAACATGTCTTCTATAGCTACGTTGCAGTAAACTAAGCAAGTTTTGAACGACTAACCGGAGCTGGCGTCCATGCAAATTGTGCGAATTGATTAATTCCTTTCGCAAAAGATTTTAATGGGGCTGAAGTTAATCCTCAGCTAATGGCACCATTTATATGTGCACCGTTCAGATTTTACATTAAGAAACAGTCTTTTCTGTCCGGATTGTACGTGGAAAAACAGTCACCCTGAAATAATACTGGGATGGAGCGAGACTGATGGTTATGCCGTTAAAACTAAGTAACTGACACAGAATTTACATAATTTCGTAAGAGAAATCTTCGTATACGGGACATTCGGAAACTCCCGTTTCGAAGTCCTTGGACTTGTAGAGGGGCATGAGTACATAATATTTTGAATCGGAACCCATATGAGAAACGTATCATTTCCGTTATACTATGATTATAACTGAGATGTTTAACTCTTCCACTTTTGCTTGCGGAAGGGAATTAGGTGTGACTCAGTACAGTTATTATCTAATAATTCGAATGGAAACATAACGAAACATTCAATTACCACTTAAGCACATCTGTTTGTATTAACACCTAAACATTAAGTGATTACATTGTTCCAAAACAAAAAAAGAACCGAACATGCTGTACATACAGAACATTACTGATGCATAACAACAGTGGCTCGATGTGGCGACCACCGACGTTGTTACAGACGCTGTACCTACAAAGCATGTTTTGTTAGACACTCTCCATCCCACCTGGTGCCTCTTCAGTTTCTATTGCAGCGGTCAGAACTCATGACAGATCTTCCTCTCTTTCTACAGGAGTCTCGAAAATTAAATTTTGCCTACGACCCCACAAGAAGTAGTCTAACATGCCTACCCTACTGCATATCAGGACCAACAACACTGAAACTTACCTATTTTCCTCAGCAGATGTGGACACATTACACATATGAACTCAAACCGTCATAGAGCGGAAACGATACGTTTCCGGACATGCGTTCCTCTTCCAAATATTATGTACTCACTCCCCTTTACATGTCCTAGAAATTTCCGAACATCCTGTATCTGATGCTATAACGTGGTACATGTGGATAATATGGCAGCTGATGCCCATTACAAAGTTCAAGAAAGGCAACATTCGGCGTATATATAGTCTCTATTCCTCTATAGTACCAGCCACACATGTGTATACTGCGTATACTCGTATGCCGAAAGGCGCGTTTCTTGAACAATGTAATGGACGTCAGCTGGAGTACTATTCACATGTATCACGTTACAGCAACACATATATGACGATCTCTGTTACGAAATGATGAAAATACTGATTGTGTCAGCTGCCACGTTTCTCATTTTAAGTAAGCTTTTAACGATGTGTGAAGCCGGAATTGCACAAACAGTAATCAAGGATATTTTATGATCTGGAGATGGCTAGATTGTTAGCCGAAACTAGCAATCCATCCAACTAATGAAGATTTCATGTGGGATTTTGACTTCATGTAAAATATTTACAACAGATAGAATATCTCCTTATTGACAATGGCAACAGACCCGTGTTTTGCGGGTTTTCGAGTTCTGTGTGGACGGTAGATCGTCGATGACATAAGTTTCTTCTCATTAATAGCAGTTGTACTGTTTGAGATCAGGATCTTATCACGTCTTGTGTTTTTCGTTGATGTAGTAACTCACACATATTCTCTTCTTGTGGAATCGACACCGTAAATTATTTCTGTTCCGTCCATATCCAGTTTTGACAAATAGTCTGTAATTAATTTACGAAGCATAAATTCAATTAACATGGTCTATTAGCCTTAATGAATGATTTAGATTTGACCTGTTATCAATCAGAGTTATTTCTTGAGTGCTACGACCTTACACATTAATAATACATTTAGCGTAATTTATAGCATTTACCGAAGAATATATGTCTGGTTATTTTGAACTGTCACTTGGAAACTTATTTCACCATCAGCTTTATTTGTTCTCTTCAAAAGGGATATAAAGTCCTTTTAACTCTTGAAAATGTCTCCCAAAAACCACTATTATTCAGACTGTCGTGAAATAAAGTCCACGAAATCTGAATAATCCAGACATCTTCCTGTCTCTTACCACTTGTTGCAATATTTCATAAATGACGCGTCAACGCGAAGAAAACTTCACATGATTTAAACAGGACTTCCTTTCAAATCACTCGTCCGTAACATTTCTCTTCACTAAAATTTCCAAAATCTTAAAAATTATTTACTTTCGTTTTAAGCATTGTGACACTTTCCGGTTGATCGTGGCCAAATCTCAACAAGAAGTGAACATACAGGGTAGTCCATCCGAAGTTTCGGATGAGATTATCTCGAAAAACTATACATCGGGTAAAAATAGTGCGTAAGACAAGTTCGTAAGCTCAATGGGGGACATCAAATGATACCACACGTGACCTACAGCCCCCGCCCACATGGGTGGGGCGGGGGGCAACTTTTAAATCTTAAATAGAGACACCTATTTTTACTGCAGATTTGGATTCTCCATAAAAAAGTAATCAAGTTTTGTCTGAAACATTTTTTCAAACCATTGACAGATGGCGCTAAAATCGAGCAAAAAGTAAAATTGGGGAATAATTCTGATTTATTTATAATTATCCGAGAAAGACGCATCAAATCGATAAAAATGTGCACCAATTCTTTCGTTATGCCTTATTAAGCTATTTTTGTACTGTATCCTACTTTGAGCGTTACCCAGGAACAACGACATGGACGTAGTAGAATGATGTTCCCATTGGGGCTTCATTAGTGTGAGTTCCCTTGTCTCTCACATGTTGGGGTGCTTCATTAGTCTGAGTCCTCTTGCCTCTAACATTTGGGGAGCTTAATTAATGAAATTAGCCATGAACAAATTGTTCAAAATTATCCCCATTTGCTCCAGTGCACAAAGTCAATCGTCTGTGAAAGTTGTCCACAGTTTTGAGCAGTACATCCCGTGGTATGGCTACATACGCTCTTCGAATGCGTTGCTCCATATCGTTTCGGGTTGTGGGGTGTCTTTCATAAATAGTATTTTTTAAATAGCCCCACAAGAAAAAATCAGGAGATGGTCCCCCGCGCCCTATTCACCGACCAGGGTACCGTAAATTTAAAACGTTCCGCACATTTTTAGCATAATGGGGAGCTGCTCCGACCTGTTGGAACCAGATACGTTGCGTAGTTTCTAAATCAACATCTTCCATTACCTCTAACAAACCATCGCGGAGAAGTTGTAAATAAGATTCCTCAGTAACATTTCGGTCAAAAAAATACCGTCATATCAAGTAACCATTTAAGATCCCACACCAGACCATTAATGACCATTTGTGTTGATTGTCAACGGGTCTGTGACAGCGTGTATTTACCAATAATGACAATCATGACGATTTAATTCGCCATTGTTTTTGAATGTGGCTTCATCGGTGAACATAACGTATCTAAAAAAAATCATTGTCACCTCTTATCATTTCCAAGGCCCATTGGCAGAAATGCACTCGTATTTGCATATCTTTCGGCATTAATGCCTGTGTCAGTGTGATATGATAGGTATGATAGTTATGTGCTTTCAAAATCCTCAAAACAGTTGATTTCGGTATTCCAGTTTGTCTCGGAATCGCACGACTAACAATTTCGGGATCCAGTTGAACACAGGCGAGAACGGTAAGGGTACGAGCGTCACTTTCACTGTATTCGCGATGACGAGGTGGACGGTGAAAGTATCCATTTCGAGCTCGATGAGTGCAATTTCGAATAATGTTTTCGCTTGGATGTCGTCTGTTTGGGAAACAATCCGCATACAATTGCGCAGCTGCAGCGTAATTGCTATGACATCCACCTAAAATTAATAACATATCGGCGATCTCTGAAGGAGGACAGTGAGCCATGTTTCGCTAAAGAAGAATTTACTTTCGTCAGTTGATGTTTACGGTTCACAATCTGAAAGTGAAGTGACGTCTGATCGCATTGCATCGAAATATATACTGAGCCATAGTTCGCAGTTTGGCCACGGTAGCGCCACAGTCAGGTGAGTAATGCAATTGTGAAGAGTTGCCTAACGAGATTTTAATATCATTCCGCCTCCCTCCATCAATAACTGTGGGGGGTAGGATACATTTTGTAAAAAAGTATTTTAATTTCGCGTAATGAGAGAATTGGTGCACTGATGCCACCTTCTCGGATCATTCTAAGTAAATCGGAGTTGTTCCCCAATTTTAATTTTTTTAGATTTCGGCGCCATCTGTCAATGGTTTTAAAAATTGTTTCAGACAAAACTTGATTAGTTTTTTTATGGAGAATCCGAATCCGCAAGAAAATGGGGTTTCCATTTAAGATTTAAAAGTTGCCCACCGCCCCACCCAAGGGGGCGGGTGCCGGGGGTTACGTGTACTATCATTTGATGTACCCCCTTTTTAACCGATGTATAGTTTTCGAGATAACCTCATCCGAAACTTCAAATGGACCACCCTGTATGTTTTAATTAATTACAGTTCAAAATTACAAATTTCATTTGTCTTCATTATTAATGTACGGTCGTGCCAGTCGCTTCTGGAGGTCGCCTTTCTAAACGGCCGTCGCTTTTACGCTAATGCGGATCAGCAGGGGTGACTGCGTGACGACGGGAAGATCGGCCCTTCCGCCAATGCCACGCCCCACTCTCGTACCATGAAACACAAGACGGAACATGCGTTTCTTACAGTGTGATATCCCAGTACAAAATAATCAGAGCTTTTCAGTTCTAATAACGTTACAAAATTTACAACTACTTACGGTCCATGTGTCGAGCAGCGGAGACTGATCGATGATACAGCCTACCAGTCACTGTATCATCACAGTGTTGGTGACTAACCAATGCGTATTACTCAGTATTCACAAGGTAACCTTACGGATCTTCGATTTTCTTCATACTATAGAATTTGGTTAGCGCCGGACATCAAATTTAGATGCAGGGGGATGCATTTTTTTTAAACACGAGAGATCGCTTTTGTGGGTTAGATTTTCGAACTTTGTGAAATTCAAAGGTTTCCTGCGTGTTATAAAAGCCGACGGTAGCTGAAATCGAAGGGCGTAAGTCTTGGGTTTTCAAAGTTCACGTTTCGATTCTCGCTAGTAGAAACATTTTTTTTAGTTTGATTTGTATTCTGTAATTATTATCGAATGTAAACGTTAACTAGCAAAAATTGAACAAAATTTTTCGATAAAAATAGCTTACCTTCATTTTTAATCATGAATCGCAAGGCAATTTGTTATTGACGTTGGAAGTGCCTTCTTGTTATCAATAAACGAAATGAATTTCCTCTAAGAGTTCGTGAACGTTGTGAATATTCTGTGAATTAAATCATCAATTATTTATTACGACGTGACGGCTACTAGTATAGTCAGGTATCTGTAATTAAGATGAAGGGAACATAAAAAGAGACGTGTTTGTTATACAACAAAGTATTTTTAAAGGTATCCTCAGAAAAAAGATTATAAATTTAAAAAAAAGACTCTGTGTCAGTACTAAAACCTAAGCGTATAAGTATGAAGAGGCATATATATATATATATATATATATATATATATATATATATATATATATATATATATTAAAATAAAATTTCAACGCAACGTCCCCCGATATTAGCGCCACCTGTCGACTAAAACTTACATCTTTGTAAAAGTTTTTAAACCAGCTGTAAGTTGACGCCCTACTAGGCATTGGTTTTAGTACCAGCACAGAACTTTCTTCTTTCTTAAGTTCTAAACTATTTGGTAAGAAGGCTTTTATAAACGTTTTTTAATCTTTCCATTAAATATCCTTTGTTAGCTTATCGGCTTATAAGAAACGCCTTTATCTCGTTATGTTCCTTTCATATTAAGTGCAGGTATCTGATAATGGTAGTAGCTGAAACGTAATAAGTACAGAAATTTCAATAACCTATCTAGACGATTTTGTTCGCAGTACCTTCTTGTAACATTGAAAAAAATTATAAACACCATAACGATGTTCAGTCTCTAGAAACAAAATGAAATTATATTTTCTATTTGTTGCTTTTCAGTCTTGTACCAAATTTTAATGTATCTGGAATAAGTTACTCACATTTGAATTAGATTAGTAATCTGTATCAATATATAAAAAGGTTGCGTGTTTACGTACTGACATAAGTGTCTCCATGACCACTCGTTGTTCTTGTGGTAGATAGCCTTGGTCTCATACTGTTAGTAAGGAAGTTTAGTCACGGTGCGGCGGGCAAAAGTCCACGAATTTTGAAATCATGAATACTCTTAGGAAAAACTATATAATCTGTGACTTACGTACCTTACAGTACACATAAAAATACGTTTATTGCTTCATTCATCCGATATAATACTGTTATGTTTGGACAGTAGTATAAACCAGCATTGGCCCCGTATAGTTACCCGCGGTAAAATATGTCTGTGTAACATAATGTTAATGCTAATGTGGTTGGAAAAGGGTGAGAATTATATAAGTGAGTATATTCACTAATAAAGCTCAAAATTCATAGACAATTTTGCTTCTTCCAAGAGAACGAAGTGTTCCACATCGCGCGTTATACTGAGATATCTGTATCTCTGCCAACCACAATCACCCACTTCCACCCACCAGAACAAGGATGAAACACGTTGAAGACCCTGTCACCATTACACTGCTTCGGGAATGAAACAATAAAATTATTTTCATATCCACGGTGAAATTCGTAAGACAATATTATTTAGCTTTACCTACCAGTATTACTCCATATTTCGCGTTTTTTTGTCCATCACACTCACTCACTAGCACGCACAGCGATCAAACTATCTTCCTGACGGGATAACTGCATTCATAATAACCTTAATGAGATTTATGTCCGTATTCATGTCATAACTGGAATGGTACTCATGTTTTCTCCCATGCAATGTATTCCAACCCGGACAAAGCCAGGTTTCTCAGCATAATGAATATATATTTTTGACTAAAAATTACGATCCCATGTTTCTTAACTATCAGTTTCATTTAATTATGACAGTAGCACTTAAACAAAATTAATTACTACTAATGGTAACCGCACGAACAATCTCACGAAAGCAAGACTTAAAACGCTACACATTCGGGTACCAACGATTCTTTTAACATAGCGGGGATGTATTATTCTTAATAGTTCTATGATATCTTCAAAGGCGATATTTTAGAATTTGTTTTTAGAACTGAGTCGTGCTGGTTTAAAAAAAATAATATCCGAGCATAAGCATGAGTAAAATCGGCAAGCGCAAGACCACAAGGCGCAAAAGAATGATTAATCTCTCTTGTATAATCCGCCCCTAGCACAACACTAGTGGTATGCCATTTCATTTACGAAGCGATACCTCGGATCTTCGATACTTCTGAGGGAAGCTCCAGTATTTTGAGGTTTCAAAGTGAATGAATGTCGTCATTTTTCACGGTATTCCGACATATTTTCGAGCCATATGTCTAGGTAGGTGCGAACAGATTTTGGTTATCCAATTTTTCTTCATAATTTTGGAATAAGTGGTTCAAATGGCTCTGAGCACTACAGGACTTAACTTCTGAGGTCATCAGTCCCCTAGAACTCAGAACTACTTAAACCTAAGCTACCTAAGGACATCACACACATCCATGCCCGAGGCAGGATTCGAACCTGCGACCGTAGCGGTCACGCGGTACAGACTGTAGCGCCTAGAACCGCTCGACCACCAAGGCCGGCATCGTCATTTTGCAATAACCGCAAACGTTGACGTAAAGGTGGTATTTATAACTTCACCTGAGCTGCACGTCCTTTACTGTAGCAGTAGCTCCTTCTTAAAGTTGTATGTAATTTTCAGAATTAGGAGCCTATAATGGAGTAGTTTTTAGTGTGGGACATTTCATACAACATGAAAAGGGACTTGTAGATCTGAAAGAGTTTTTGGTGGAATAAAAGATGGGCAGTTAGTTTTCTTTATCTCTGTTTCTTGGTATCTGAGGAACAAAACGTGAACTGGGCCGACCAACCAAGTTCTTTCAAATTTTCTAGCACCATTTTCCTTCAGGACTATGAACGTGTAGATTCTAGTTTCCGTTCCTGAGCAGGGATCGCGAAATGATTTTTGGATTGCCTAGGAACTGTTCTATTACTTACTGTGTACATACCGATTTTAGGACAGATGGTTTTTTAAGTCTAATTTCTCGATTTGACAAAGGCCACTCGCAGAATCGCGGTTTGGGTGGATCCTGGCGCTCGATTCCCGTTTGAGCTATGCACATGAGGGAAAAGGTTTTTGGTTTAGCACGGACAAGCGGCTATTTGTATAGCCATTCGAACGTCTGTCTTCTATAGCTGTATTATAGTATATTAAACAAGATGTGAACCACGAATCGGAGCTAGCGTTCAGGCAAATAGCGCGAATCGATTAATTCGTTTTGCAAACTATTTTAATTGGGCTGAAATTAATCCTCAGCTAATGGCACCATTTATACGAGGGCTATATACAAAGTACATTACGTTTTGGAATTAAAAATAAATAAAGTATTGGAAATTTTTTTTATTATATACAGATGAAAGCCACACTTAAATACTACTTTTCTACATAGTTGCCATTTAAATTAAGCCACTTATCGTAGCGATGGACGAGCTTGGAAATTCCTTCGTCGAAAATTCGGCCGCCTGCGCCTTCAACCACGTGGTTACCTCTTCTTGAAGCTGTGCGTCGTCATCAAAACGCTGCATAGCCAACCACTTGTTCATTGCTGGGAATAAGTGGAAGTCGCTCGGTGCCAGGTCGGGACTGTACGGCGGATGAGGAAACAACTCCCACTTAAAAGATTCGAGAACTTCAAGAGTGGCATTTGGCGTGTGGGCTCGATCGTTGTCGTGAATCAGCAAGATCTTTGAGCCCAACTTTCCCCTGCGCTTGTTTTGTATTGCTCTTCTGAGGTTGTGCAGAGTTTGGCAATACCTTTGAGAGTTTATTGTAGTGCCTCTTTCCAGGAAATCCACAAAAATCACACCTTTTATGTCCCAAAAGACAGTCGCCATCACCTTCCTTGCCGACATTGTCTGTATGCATTTCTTGGGTTTTTGGGGGGAATTTGTGTGCCCCCACTGCATTGACTGTAATTTTGTCTCGCAGTTCACATGCTTAACCCATGTTTCGTCACCAGTAACGATGCGATCGAGTAATGAGTCGCACAGCTTCAAGAAGAGGTAACCACGTGGTTGAAGGCGCAGGCGGCCGAATTTTACGACGAAGGAATTTCCAAGCTCGTCCATCGCTACGATAAGTGCCTTAATTTAAATGGCAACTATGTAGAAAAGTAGTATTTAAGTGTGGCTTTCATCTGTATATAATAAAAAAAATTCCAATAGTTTATTTATTTTTAATTCCAAAACGTAATGTACTTTCTGGATAGCCCTCGTATGTGCACCGTTGGGATTTTACGTTCAGAAACAGTCACTCCTGTTCGGATTCTACGTACAAAAACAGTCATCCTGAAGTAACTACGGACTGCAGCAAGACTGATTATTCAAATTCGGTCCACCGGTATATCAGACCTTGGCCGAAGGTAGGTTTTAACCGTCTGAAAATTTCTTGCTTCGGTTGGATATTACGTGCAAAAGACACGTTGTTGATGGAGATTTTTGAAGCGTGCCACTTCTATATTTCAAACTTGAAAGAACTGGTTCAAACTTTGCACGAAGGTTGATAAATGGAGTCAAAAGGATATTGTTTTATCCATTAATCTTTATCCATTGTCGAGATCCGATGATTTAAAGTTGAGCTAAATGTAGCACGTAAAGTTCATTCTCTGAAGTGAATGGGTGGAAAGTGAGTCAAATAAATACAAAATGTGTCCTCACGACAGAATTGGAAACTCCCTTGAAAAGTCTAATTTCGCTCGGATTTTACCGGAAAAAACACGTTTTATGTTAGTATTTTTATGCGCGCCACTTCTGTATTTCAGACTTGTGACAATAGATTAAAATTTGTAAGAAGGTAGACAAATACATGTAATTAATGGTCTTACCATTGTTTTGTGAAAACTTCTTCCTTTGAAACGAATAGCAGTCTAAATTTGCTTATAAAATGCATATAAAAGCCAGTGCTCATGCATCGCACGTGCTGAGACGACACAGATGGTAATAAAAAATATATTCCTAACTTAATTATAAGAAGCATTTGCAAAAATCTTTAATCGTTCAGGTTCTACTGCCGAAAAATCACTCGTTTGCACATGAAACTGTGTTTCATAGAAAACGCATTGCATTTTAAGCGCTGCATTTGCAGATAATTTTAAAAAAAGCCGATTATCATTTCATTGTGTATCCGTTGAAGATTTCATTCACCAATAGCCTAAAATCGTGGAAGAATCTTTGAACGTTCAAAGCAATGCATTTACCAAACAGAATACGCTCATTCCTGTACAAAATGATGTACTTTTTGACCGGGCATTTAAAGTTTCATCGATGGCCACGCAGAAAATTAAACTAACCCTAAAACTGCTATAAAAACAATTGTCAAATAAAAGGCCAACCTTATTTCTAACCAATAGAAAATGTTTTATTGCCTTTCCTTCAAAAACTACTATGCTGTCTTGCAGAAAATCTGTTTTCGGGCAAAACAAGCGTAAGTTTGACAGTCTTTGTACAGCATTGAAGAGACGATAGTATTTTGTCGTGCGTACATTGTTTCGCTGTTCATCTACTTAATTCAGCCAATCATACTCATATCTAATTCGGATTAGTTGTTGCAACATTTCACGCCAAAATCATTCGCGTGAGTATTTTTAGCGGCGGTTTATTAATTTTTATTATTGCGTACTTTAAATAAAAAAAGACAAGTATTTTAAGATATATAATATATAATTTTATAATAACAACATGTATCTTTTTCAAATGTTTATTATTTGTTGTACGAATTGTTCAGCTTGCTGTATAGAAGCTTTTAAGTAAGTTCAGCGATATAATATAGTCGTATCGTAAGTTTATCTAGGAAATATAAACTATTTACATGCATTATTATCATAAAATTAAGACATAATTTAATATTTTGTTCGGTGTCGTATCTGTTTCCTGTTATTTTATACACCGTATTAAGTATTTACGGCTATTTTTCATATGTTTGGTTATACAGTCTCATGCGTATGTGAATAAGCGTGTAAATGTGAAACAAAAAGATCTAAAAACAGTAAAAAATTAAACAGAATTTAAAAAATACAAAATGGGGAATAAAGTCACAAAGTAATAAAGATAATAACAAATAAAAATGTGAAAAAATTACAGAAATACAAGAATAAGATAGAAACCTCCCGCGGGCATTTGAGCCTGATTTGGTGTTGAGGCTTTTGTGCTCTGAGGACAGAGTAGGCTATACTGTACAGCTTCAGCCATATCAGGCAGATAACCATAGAGGAGTCAGACTAATCATGCCCACCTCAAGCAATATACAACAAGGGTATGTGAAAGCGCATCATACAGTTGTCATGTTCAGACACACTCGTTACACTATTTGTATTTCTGTTGACACAAAAACGAGTTCGCTGGACTTCGATAGTGTTACTGCTGTTGGCAGCACTCGTAAACGTAAGACAATCGACACGAAGTGTATCGACACATCGATAAGAAACAGAGAGTCGAAGCTCAATATAGCATCGCGACTTACACACATCGTGCCACTTCTCGCTGCTGCAAAAATATGCAATCTAACAGTCATTGTAAGTGCTCAACAGGCAAAATTTATATTCATTACAACAATTAATTGCCATCTTTCCACGTGAGCGACTAAAAACAAGTAGCCTTCATGGCTTTTGGGGAAAGGAGGGGGGAGTGCAGTTTGAATCCCTTCGTCCTCCCCCGAATCTACGCGCTGGTTCATACAATATGTTGACAATCCCCATTGGCTTCGTCAGTTGGATCGTCAGCGTGCATGAAGTGTAAGCGTGAGGTGTGGGGTACTGAATCATCAGCTCATAGCCCTGTGTTTTGTAGACGGAGCACTGACGCCCAGAATTATCGCAGCCTCCTAACAGACCATCTTCCATGGATGTTAGGAGACGTTTCTTTGGAGCCTAGGAGAAACTTGTGGTACCAACATGATGGCCGTCCCGCTCATAATATAAGATGTATACAGCATTTCTTCACGAACTCTTTGCAAATCGTTGGATTGGACGTAAGGACCTGTATCTAGGCCTTTTTCTGTGGAGAAAGCTGAAAGACGCTGTCTACAGGGACACACCAATTACACCCGATGATATACAACGACGTATTACAGCAGACTGCTCGGATATCTCCGCTGAAATGCTACCTCGTGCGCAGCAGTCGTTTCGTACCAGAATGGAAGAGTGTATTGCCGCCGCCGATTGTCATTTTGAACACAACCTGTGATGCTCAGTTGTCTCATTACTGGTCAGAATCCACATAACTCGTGTATGCACTTGTTATTTAGTGTGTGCTAACACAAGTATTCTACAAGTGTCGATGTGGAAACTTTTCAAAATGCGATATCCATGCCTCGGGCATGGATGTATGTGATGTCCTTAGGTTAGTTAGGTTTAAGTAGTTCTAAGTTCTAGGGGACTGATGACCTCAGCAGTTAAGTCCCATAGTGCTCAGAGCCATTTGAACCTTACCAGGTAGGAACTATAGAAGATCCAACGAAGTCTGGGCCTTTCGTCACAGGATCCTTCAATCGGCGCGACAGGTTACAGAGGTGCTCAACAAACTCCAGTGGAATAGCTACAAGAGGGGCGTTGTCCGTAACGGAGAAGTTTGTTATTGAAATTTCGAGAGAGCACTTTCCGAGAAGAGTCGGATCACTTATTGCTTCCTCCCAAATACATCTCACGAAACGCCCACGGCGGAATAGCTACAAGAGGGGCGTTGTCCGTAACGGAGAGGTTTGTTATTGAAATTTCGAGAGAGCACTTTCCGAGAAGAGTCTGATCACTTATTACTTCCTCCCAAATACATCTCACGAAACGCCCACGGCGAAAAAATTTGAGGAATTACCGCTAATTCAGAGGCTTACCGGCAAACATTCTTCCCACGCGCCGTTCGCGAGTGGAACAGGGAGGGATCAGTTAGCAGCGCCAGAAGTATCCTCCGCCATACACCGTTACGTGGCATGTGATGTTGATGAAACGGCAAAATCCTTAAGTATTTTCAGAGCTGTAGTCGTCAACCATTTCCAAGTGATTAGTATGACCCTTGCTTGGGTGATTCATTCATTTCTACACATCAAAATATATCAAGAAATATACCTCCAACAAAAATACAGAGATGACCAAATTCTCACAAGGGGCAGGGTCCTTGAGGAAGGCAGTATTCACTTTCTTGTTCAGCGGGCTGTTAAGTGCACGAAAGGGCAATTCAATTGTTTTTACCAGCGTCGGCAGTTACAATACTTGACTGGGACTTGAAGGGAAGGCAATAGCTATGATAGGATTACGGCAGGCTGTTGCTTGTCCTCCACGTAACAGTAGAGGACGCTAAGGAAAACTTTGGAAGGGGAATTAAAAGCTCATGCCTCGACAGAGGAGCCAGAAGAACCGTATCTCACGTTGGGCTGGTTTGGGGTGAGAGGGGGGGGGGAGGGGGGAGGAGGCTCTATAGGCGAAGAGAAGTCAACATACCTAGGGGAGTAAACCCCAAGGGAAAATCCTGGTCCTTCTGGTTTGGGGTTGGGCATGGGGCTAACAACCCTACCTCATTAAACTGGGTTTTTGCGGACATCACAAAGGGGCCTCGATATGGATTACGAGATGATGAAGGAAAGCGATGCATAGAGAAGAATGGAGGCAGGTAACAAAGGAGGTCAAGGACCTACGATGACTTCAGCGCCGATCGGTAAGAAAGATTTGTGGGTGCGGAACTGGCCCCCAGTAACGTCCGACATGTGCTATATCGTGTTCAGATCAGGAGAATTTGGTGACTAAGATATCAAGGTAGGTATCTATTGCGTTCCTTTAACGACCGTAGTACGATTGTGGCATCGTGACAGGGACAGTTATACTGCTAGAAAATGGAATGGCTCTCATGGAAGGCATCAATTATGAATGTTTTCAGATGACCGGAAATAACGTTCACGCAGCCCACAATTGTCTTAGTGCCTTCGATTAGCACCCAAGGTCATTTGGAATCCCATGTGCCATCGTCTGTTCTGTCACAGACCGCCACCTGATCCACTTTACACAGCGAGCAGTTCTCCGACTTCCACGTTCTGTGATGAGGCGTCGACGTCCAATCCCTCGTCGCCCACTCGCGGTTTCACCGTCCTTCAGTCTCTTTCCGTAGATGCTCACGACAGTAGCACGCAAGCAGCCGATCAGCTTCGTCGTTTTCGTTCCCAGGCACCGGGCCATAAGTTTCTGCCCCCTGTAAGTGGATTTCCCTATTTGAGTCTCACAGGTCGCTATGAAGATTATCTATTCGTCTCTGCTCCGCTTATATTCATTTCTTACCGGGTCACGTTTTCGAACGCCACCAGGCGACATTTAATCTCGTCGTGGCCAGTGGTCACAATGTTTCGGCTGTTCAGTGCAACTCAGCTTGAGCGTCATATATTTCTTGCTAATTAACCATGTTTTTCCTCGTCGTAAGGATGATTTTCTTTCACTATGCAAAGCGGGTAGTCGTGGTAAATCACGAACAACAATATCAGCGCGATACCGACTCTATTCGATATTAAAGTGTGCGTAATTGTAATTTTTTAAACTATGAAATTTAATTATAACGTATAGATATGAGGATATTGAACGAGTAGTTCAATAATTGAAGATAGCTGAAAATTTAATAGTCCTGGGGGATTGGAATGTGGTTGCGGGGGAAAGAGTAGGGATGACGACTATCTTTGAAAAAACCGGTTTTCGGTTATATCGTTTCTTTTTAAAGCTATTTGAACCGGACTGTTAACACCACTCAAAATAATCGGTTTATGAAATAATGAGTTTCCGTTTTCTATTCCTGTTATTTCCTGTAATAAACGCAGAAATCGAACAAACATTGAACAGTTGGGACTGCCTATGTTTCAAGATACATAGAACGAAAATGTTAAATTAAATAGGCAAATGAAACAAAACTGAGGCCACCATTCGCTGCTTTTCTTGAAAAGTGACAAATGGTTGATTACTACAAAAAATCACCAGTATTCTCCTACTGTTTCTAATTTTTTTACAGTCTGCTCAGAAATCATGTTGTAATCTAGGATTGTATCTCTCTTTGGACATTAAAGATAGTCTGACGACGACGGAGAGAGACTACTACACAGACCAGGTGTCAGAAGTCTTGCACAATGCATGTACACGTTATGAAACGGCCCCTTAGAAAAATTATAAATGACTGTGCTTAAACTGACACACAATATTTTTAGCGCAATGCAATCTGACTTTTAATAATCCCCACAAAAAAATGGCCCTGACTAACAATAACCTATACCTTTCATGAATCACTTACCTCACAAAAATCTTCGTTACTCAAACTACTGCAATACAGCGAGCGCCAATACTGTCAGCTAAATAAAAGAAGGCACTAACTACTGATAGGCATACTTAGCAAATGAAAGATTTTGATAGAGAACAAACAATGTATTTACCTTAACAGTGTTCAAAAGTCATAATATATTTCAGTTCGTGACATCCAGTCTTACAAATTTACTGTCTCTGATGGACACACGTCCAGATCATCCGCTCTCAAAACTCCACCATCTCACTCCCCACATCCACCACTGCTGGCGGCTCACCTCCAACTGCGCAACGCTACGCGCTGTTAACAGCCAACTGCCCAACACTACAACAGCCAACAACAATGTAAACCAGCCACAGACTGCACACAGCACAGCCAGTGAATTTCATACAGAGCGCTACATGGCGTTACCAATAAAAAAACCTGTACAGCCTACTTACATAGAAAACCTATACAGCCTACTTACATAGCCCCCATGCTCCCCACAAAAAATTTTACAAATAGTTTTGGGTCATGGCCAATACAGATTTGAAAAAAAATTTTCATAATTATAATAACAAAGATATCAAATTCACACACTTATTGATACAATGTTGGTCAAAAGCTAAAATTTTCTCACAGTCCATAAAGACAGTCCTGATCATCCATCACAGTAAAATTGCAGTTTATTTTTCTGAAAGTCTGAGCAGTAAAAGAAAATGCACACGGAAGTAGTGGATTTCCATGCAGTCGTGAAGAAGTATTGTTGTCCTTCCAACGGAAAGAGTGCTGACTCTTGACATGCAGACAGGTAATGGGCCACAACAGAGCAAACCCACCGCAGAGTCAGTCGAAATTCTTAAGAATATTGGTAGGTAGGTCGTCACAGAGCAGACCCACTGTAGTCCTTGTAGAGATTACGGAAGTGGTGGGCCACCAGAGATGCAGACCCACTGCAGTCCTTGTAGAGATGGCCAGCAGCCATCTGTTGCGACTGTGCAGGTGCACAATCACCATTGAAGGGTCTTGCGGACAATATAGCAAGTCCATGAACCACCACTTGTACACTCACAAATTTTTTTTTTTTGAAACGTCCTTAGAACCAGCAATGCTGTTAACCAGTCCCTTGCTGAATTATTGACACACGTGCAAGCACTAACAGGCCCAATTTCTCACATATTGTGCATATATTATGACCAACAGAAACGTGTGCAGTGAAATGATACTTAATTTGAAGATCTGGTGTCTATAAAATTATAAATTTACAAAATAAGAATACAGCTACAAAGGTACAAAATACATAATTAAAGAACATAACAGTACATATAACATTTGTAGTAACACAGGCTTTACAAAAGAATAGAAATAAACATATACATCAGTGACATAAGTAAATATATAAAATAATGAGAATAGTTTCGAAACATTAATTTCACACGTGAGCATTGAAACAGGAATTAATAATGTCTAAACATCTTTACAAAGTAAATAACATATTATTAATGCAAATTATATTTGAGGATAACAGTATTCCTCATCATAGTGAAAGTAGCTTAGTACTAGAAAAATTCTACAACATAAATCTTATTAGCTAAACACATAAAGACAGGAAAAACACAAATACACAAGGGTACACAAACACCTAGCGGAATAATACAAAAGGAAAGGACAAGGTTCGTTTTCAGGGTAACATTTGGTACTGCAGTCCAACCCAAAGCTTCATTCCATAGATCTTTCCTCTTATTTCAACATTTGCTCCTGCAAAAAAAAAAAAAAAAAAAAAAATACTTCTCAATGCATTCTTTCCCTATTCTTCATAGTTAGTTTCTTATATAGTCTACCCCCTCTTAGGCTAACTTGAATCTACTGAGATATATATACTAAGGGACGAGGCAATGCAGCAACACTCAACAAATTAACACAAACAGCAATGACAAAAAATACAAATTGGCAAAGCTAGCAGCAGTAAATCTAAATTAGCAAAGCAATTGCAATATTACAACTAATATAAGGCACTGTGCAGCAAACAAGAAAAATAAATCTGTAGTGAAACTGGCTTAACAGAGTAATACAAAGTGAAATTCAGTAACATTATGCCTGGCAAACAGCAGCGGCAACTTATATCTAATCATGACAAACCCACAAACAAAAAAAAATAGTACAGTAAAGACAACAATGCAGGTAAGGGAAATGTCTATTCACATCTTAATGTCTCTGTAATTAAAGTGGTACACCACAACAAGTTATTCTACCAAAAAATTTACCAAGTAGTTGAAAAGAAAATTATGTATGCAGTTACTGTTATTAATCCCTTCTTATTGTTCTTTCCTTTCCAAGTGCTCCTTTTTCGAAGAATGTGGATCATAAAATTATTATTTAATAGATCTGTTGACAGAAAGTGTTCACATTAGCAAATACATTTAATTTTATTTTATAAAACCAATGCTGCAACACAGCTGGAAAACAGATATCAAATGAAATAAGCAACTATGTACAAAGTAAAGCATAAAAATATCATTCAATAGTCATGTGGCATTTCATAAGTTAGTAGAAATTCTCTCAACTCTCGTAGAAAGACGCTTGTCATAATCAGGTGTGCAGATGTAAGTATCTTTCCAAGTAATGAGCGTGTCGTATTTGCGATGCTTTCTAGAAAGGAATGTCAATAGCGAGGTTAATGGCCTCTCCTTTTTTTTGTTGTGCCTGTGAAAGGCACGGCTTTTTTTGTTCCTGGCGACTATCGCATAGCTTGGCGCCTACAGCGTATTACGTCAAGGTCACTAAGCTTTCTTACCGAAATATTTACGACTCCAGTTTGCACTACAGTGACAGTCTCATATAAATATTTCACAGGTGGAGAATTTGTGTTGCAAATGTGTAGAAACAAAATCCTATAAATATAACAGTGCCCAAAAAATATTCGTTGGCATTGTGATACATTCACGCATTTACACACATTTCATAACTCTTAAAGTACGATTCTTGGTTTCCAACATCCTTTTTCACAAATCAGAGTCCCTAACCACTACTCATTACTCCTTACCTTATTACACACATACATATTTGTCGACACTTCCTCCACATTTCATCATAATAAATACGTAGTATAATCAAATTCCTCATATAACATCGGCTTATTGATCATAAACATACCTCAACAGCATAATACACATCGTTGTCGTAATAATAACATCATAACACCTCAGTCATATCTCAAAATCTTTGTAGCTTTCTGCAATAATTTCAAAACCTAAAAAGAATTCTCTGCTCATTTCAATTGTGTCATCTACCTCAAACGTACTTTAAAAATCATGATCTCATACCAAATACATCATTCAAAGCTCTCATAGTACCACAATGGTTCCGAAAAAATATCAACAGTTCACAAAGTACAGACAAAATACAATTTCATAAGTGTGAATTTATCCAACTGTGTAATTGCGTAAACATGTGTCACTGACGAAGTAAAAAAAATTTTGTTTCTCTGTTAAATAATCAGATAGCTGTATAATTTTGTGTTAGAGAAATATGGTACCGATGTGTAAAGTTGTATAAGCAAATACCATATTAGCTAGGGCTCCTTGTGCTTGCCAAACACATGGTACACAAAGTAAGCGTGTACCCCCCTGAGGATTAATGTAATTATACCCTCAGGTGTTACAGATTACAGCAATGGAATGAAATGTATCACGGAAAACCTTTGTATCATTGTAATTCAAAAATATTTCAACATAAAAGTTTTAAGTACAAAATCAATCACTCAAATACGTGTACTATAGCGCTAAACTGTGCGTCTCGTTGTAAGACAATCTCTGTCATTACTTAAGGGTAAAAAATGTGCCAAGTGTCGTAATTATCGTCGTCCGTAAGCAAAGTTCTGTAGAAGTGACAGTACTTACCTCGTAATAAACAAAGTGAATTGCTATGCGTATAGATATCATAGTTGTTACGCTTATTGCCGTGATGAAGTAAGTACTGTGCTGTAACGTATTGTTGTGCTACAGAAAAGGCTGTCTCATTGTAGCTATACCACAAAAGTTACTACTAAAACATTTATTCCTTTCCAGAAGAATTCAGAAAAACTATGCAGATATAAAACAGATACACCACAAAAGCAACCATGTAAATTGTGTCACACATTAGTAGCGTCGTGATATAGTTGTGTAGCTGTCAAATAAACTAACCACTGTGTCATCTGGTATCTCTCAGAAAGCACTTTTAATCCATAATGTATTTTCAAGTAAACCAAAATGTTGCAGTAATATCCCATTAGCAGTACTGGTATATGTTCTAAGTATGTAAGCCTTATAGTTGTTACGTAATCGTGCAATTAACAAGCAAGAATGTACACACACAATAACACTGTGTCGTCCGTTCACTATAACAAAGCATTCGTAATTACTGTCTAAATATGTTCCCTAGGTTCTAGACTGGATAGTTAATTTTAAAACATAGTTGCATGTTAACAGTTTCTAAGTGTGACAAAGAGTACTAGTAACGTGAAGTGAAAAATTTTATAGCAAAGGCTAAGATTAAAAAAACCGATTATCTCTCAATAAACGGTTTTACATGTGAAATGTGGTGCAATCCTTTACTCTTCCTAGTAGGCAGAGTTACAAACACGTCCAGATCATCCGCTCTCAAAACTCCCCATCTCTCTTCCCACATCCATCACTGCTGGCGGCTCACCTCCAACTGCACAACGCTACGCGCTGTTAACAGCGAACTGCCCAACACTACAATAGCCAACAACAATGCAAACCAGTCACAGACTGCACACAGCACAGCCAATGATTTTCATACAGAGTGCTACGTGGCGTTACCAATAAAAAAAAACCTATACAGCCTACTTACATAGAAAACCTATACAGCCTACTTACAACGTGTGCTATCTAATAGGGCATGCCACTTCGTAACATGTACATTATCATCTCAGCAATGCTGTACCATTTCCGAAACCATGTGTTTCTTGCACGTTTCTGATGACATTCTTATTAAAATAGCACTGATCGTTTTTCCCCATTTCCTATGATAACGCAATATTTCAAACCAATGCAGTCAGGCAGCAGTAGTCGGCCGAGACACAATCAGCAACAAGGAAGTAACCGATTTTGTGACATTTACGAGTTCCTAACCAGGAGCGAATTTTATAATACACTCCTGGAAATGGAAAAAAGAACACATTGACACCGGTGTGTCAGACCCACCATACTTGCTCCGGACACTGCGAGAGGGCTGTACAAGCAATGATCACACGCACGGCACAGCGGACACACCAGGAACCGCGGTGTTGGCCGTCGAATGGCGCTAGCTGCGCAGCATTTGTGTACCGCCGCCGTCAGTGTCAGCCAGTTTGCCGTGGCATACGGAGCTCCATCGCAGTCTTTAACACTGGTAGCATGCCGCGACAGCGTGGACGTGAACCGTATGTGCAGTTGACGAACTTTGAGCGAGGGCGTATAGTGGGCATGCGGGAGGCCGGGTGGACGTACCGCCGAATTGCTCAACACGTGGGGCGTGAGGTCTCCACAGTACATCGATGTTGTCGCCAGTGGTCGGCGGAAGGTGCACGTGCCCGTCGACCTCGGACCGGACCGCAGCGCCGCACGGATGCACGCCAAGACCGTAGGATCCTACGCAGTGCCGTTGGGGACCGCACCGCCACTTCCCAGCAAATTAGGGACACTGTTGCTCCTGGGGTATCGGCGAGGACCATTCGCAACCGTCTCCATGAAGCTGGGCTACGGTCCCGCACACCGTTAGGCCGTCTTCCGCTCACGCCCCAACATCGTGCAGCCCGCCTCCAGTGGTGTCGCGACAGGCGTGAATGGAGGGACGAATGGAGACGTGTCGTCTTCAGCGATGAGAGTCGCTTCTGCCTTGGTGCCAATGATGGTCGTATGCGTGTTTGGCGCCGTGCAGATGAGCGCCACAATCAGGACTGCATACGACCGAGGCACACAGGGCCAACACCCGGCATCATGGTGTGGGGAGCGATCTCCTACACTGGCCGTACACCACTGGTGATCGTCGAGGGGACACTGAATAGTGCACGGTACATCCAAACCGTCATCGAACCCATCGTTCTACCATTCCTAGACCGGCAAGGGAACTTGCTGTTCCAACAGGACAATGCACGTCCGCATGTATCCCGTGCCACCCAACGTGCTCTAGAAGGTGTAAGTCAACTACCCTGGCCAGCAAGATCTCCGGATCTGTCCCCCATTGAGCATGTTTGGGACTGGATGAAACGTCGTCTCACGCGGTCTGCACGTCCAGCACGAACGCTGGTCCAACTGAGGCGCCAGGTGGAAATGGCATGGGAAGCCGTTCCACAGGACTACATCCAGCATCTCTACGATCGTCTCCATGGGAGAATAGCAGCCTGCATTGCTGCGAAAGGTGGATATACACTGTACTAGTGCCGACATTGTGCATGCTCTGTTGCCTGTGTCTATGTGCCTGTGGTTCTGTCAGTGTGATCATGTGATGTATCTGACCCCAGGAATGTGTCAATAAAGTTTCCCCTTCCTGGGACAATGAATTCACGGTGTTCTTATTTCAATTTCCAGGAGTGTATCATCTCTGTGATTTAACAGTTTAGTTTGTTGTGTTTCTGAGTGTTTATTTAATATCTAATAACCACAGTTCTCGCGTTTTCGTTTGCGTCGGAAAGTAAACCGATTGTGTGACATATCACAAGTTGGTCCATCATATTTCGGGCTTGCAGCCTGATCACGTTGACATCTTGGCACGATATTTCGGCTAACAAACATGCAGCCATCTTCAGGCTGCATGTTTGTTAGCCAAAATATCGTGCCAAGATGTCAACGTGATCCGGCTGCAAGCCCGAAATATGATGGACCAACTTGTGATATGTCACAAAATCGGTTTACTTTCCGACGCAAACGAAAACGCGAGAACTGTGGCTATTAGCATGTTTGTTAGCCAAAATATCGTGCCAAGATGTCAACGTGATCCGGCTGCAAGCCCGAAATATGATGGACCAATCAATACGCCGGGAAACAAGATACACATATCACAAGTTCCTAATCATGGCGAATTACTTAATTTCACCTGAGTGCTTCGATAGCTAGGTTTTCCAATCTCTGCGTGTTAATCTAGTTTATTAGACACAGTCCCTGCATTTTCGTCAGGGTTTACAGTAGTGCTGGCAGTCCGTTTATCTGCATAGTTCAGTTTTCCATGGTTTTTAGTATGGACAGGGGCTGCGATTGTTGTGTGCAGATGCGAACCGTGTCGGTAACACTTCCCTCTCAGCTTTAGGCTGTAATAACAATAATAATGAGCGTATGGCATTGGTGGCCAGGAGACACCTCGCGGGGCGGTTCGGCCACCGCTCCAAAAGTTCTTTAACGCCGCTACGACGATTTGCGAGTGAATGAGGATGAAATAATGATGAAAGACACACAACATCCAGTCACCTCGAGGCTAGAAAATACCTGACCTCGCCGGGAATCGAACCCAGGACCCCGTGCGCGGGAAGCGAGAACGCTACCTCAAGACCACGAGCCACGGACAGCTTCAGGCTGTGATGGCTTCAGTTACACAGCTTGAGGCTGCAGTGAATGGGCACCACTGTTGTGGGCCCACTGTGGGGATCCAACGGATGTCCAGCACGGCCGAGTCCTCCGATCGGTCATCGCCTGTGGACAGCCCAGTTACTGCTCTCACGGAGGCTGACACGTCACCTGTGATCGAGTGGGAGGTCGCCCCAGGGCATTGCAGGCGGCGAAAGATATCCCAGGCGGCCGCACGTAAGGCCTCCCCGGTTTGTCTGACAAACAGGTTCCAGGCGCTGTCTGTGGCTCATGCTGTCGCCGAGCCAGATGCTGTCGCCTGTCCTGGTTCAGAAGAAACCTCTCAGCTTGTAAGATCCGGACAATCACAGAGGGTGGGATTACTGGTGGTTGGGAGCTCCAACGCTAGGCGCGTTATGGGATATGGCTGCTAGAAAGGGAAAGAAAACCAATGTACACTCCGTGTGCATACTGGGTGGAGTAATCCCAGATGTGGAACAGGTCATCCCAGATGCCATCAAGAGCACAGGGTGCAGCCAACTGCAGGTGGTTGCTCACGTCCGTATCAATGATATATATCACTTTGGATCAGGAGAGATTCTCTCTGTTTTCGAGCTGGTAATAGAAATTGTAATGGCTGGCAGTCTTGCTTGCAAGTTGAAAGCAGAGCTGACCATTTGCAGCATAGTCGACAGGACCGATTGCGGACCTCTGGTACAGAGCCTAGTGGAGGGTCTGAATCAGAGGCTCAGATGGTTCTGCGACCGTGTAGGCTGCAGATTCCTCGACTTGCGCGAAAGAGTGGTTAGGATTCGGGTTCCGCTGAATAGATCAGGCGTCCACTGTATGCAGGTGGCGGCAACACGGGTAGCAGGGGCCGTGTGGCGTGAACTGGACGGTTTTTTTGTTAGAGGGTGTCGGGAAAACACAAGAAGGGCTTCAGTCACAAAGGGTGCAGGACGAACACAGGAAGAACGTAGATACAGGAACCATCGGCATAACAGTTGTAAATTTTCGTAGCTGTGTTGGGAAAGTACCAGAGCTCCAAGCGTAATAGAAAGCACTGATGCTCAAATCGTTATAGGCACTGAAAGCTGGCTAAAGCCGGAGATAAGCTCAGCCGAAGTTTTAGAGAAGAACCTAACGGTGCTCCGAAAGGGTAGGCTAAACACGGTTGGCGGTGACGTGTTTGTTGCTGTTAGAAGTAATTTAGCTTGTCGCGAAATTGAAGTAGATACTTCCTGTGAGTTATTATGGGCAGAGGTCATTGTTGGCTACCGGAATAAAATAATAATTCGATCCTTTTACCGACCTCTCAATTCAGATGATACAGTTGCTTAGGTTCAAAGAAAATTTGATTCCAAACACGTACCCGGCTCATGTGACTATAGTTGGTGGTGACTTTAATTTACCCTCGATATGTTTAATTCCGGAGGTACACATAAAACGTCATCCGAAATGGTGGTAAACGGATTCTCTGAAAATTATTTCGAGCAGTTAGTTCATGAGCCCATGTGAATAGTAAACGGTTAGATTGGATTAGATTTACTTTCATTCCAATTGATCCGTAGTGAGGAGGTCCTCCAGGATGTGGAACATGTCACAAAAACAACAATACATGACAAATATTTACAACTAAATAAATAAGGTAATGTACCATTCCACAGGTCCCAAGTGGAATGATCGTCATTTTTTTAAAGAACACTGTATGAAAGTCATTTTACAAATACTAATGCACTGAATTTAAAATAAAAAAGTTTTTTATTTGTTTATCAGGTAATAAACATGTAATACAACTACTACAATACTTATTTACAATGAACACATTACTGCACTGAAATGGTGAGAAGTTAGATTGTTCTTACACACACACACACACATTTACAATGAAGACATTAATGCACTGAAACTGCGCAGTGATGCACTGTGATGGCTTCAGTTACACAGCTTGAGGCTGCAGTGAATGGGCACCACTGTTGTGGGCCCACTGTGGGGAACCTCCTTGGTACACAAAACGGGTCAGAACACAGTTGCAGAAACACCGAAACAAACAAGCCAAAATTAAATCAGTTGGTTTTACTGAGAAATTCATCAATGGAGTAGAAGGAGTTGGCCACCAATAAATCCTTTAGGCTTCTCTTAAACTGAATTTCATTGGTTGTTAAGCCTTTTATGGCTGCTGGCAAGTTATTGTAAATGTGTGTTCCTGAATAATGCACATCTTTTTGTACAAGACTAAGTGACTTTAAATCCTTGTGAAGATTATTCTTATTTCTAGTACTGATTCCATGTATTGAGTTGTTGGTTTGAAAAAGTGATATATTTTTAATGACAAATTTCATTAAGGAATAAATATATTGGGAAGCAGTAGTTAGTATCCCTAGTTCCCTAAACAGGCTTCTGTTGGATGTTCTTGAGTTCACACCACATATAACTGTCACTGCACGTTTTTGTGCCTGAAAAACTTTAGCTTGGCTTGATGAATTACCCCAAAAAATAATCCTATATGACATTATGGAATGAAAGTAAGCATAGTATGCCAGCTTTTTCATTTTTATATCCCCTACATCTGACAAAATTCGCATTGCAAACATAGATTTGTTAAGACGTTTCAGCAGTTCTGTGGTGTGCTCCTCCCATTTGAATTTATTATCAAGCTGTAATCCCAAGAATTTAACACTGTCCACTTCTTCTATCTTCTTGTCATCGTATGTTAGACATATACTCGTGGGACACCCCTTACAAGTTCTGAACTGCATGTAGTGTGTTTTTTCAAAGTTTAGTGACAAAGAATTGGCTAGGAACCAGTGATTAATGTCCACAAATATTTTATTAGCTGATCTTTCAAAGACTATGCTTGATTTGCTATTTATTGCAATGTTTGTATCATCAGCAAACAAAACGAACTTGGCATCTGGTAATGTTACTGATGAAAGGTCATTGATATACAACAGAAAAAGTAAGGGCCCCAAAATGGAACCTTGTGGGACCCCACATGTAATTAGTTCCCAGTTGGATGATGCCTGATAGCTTGATACATGTCTCTTTTCTAATGACACCCTTTGTTTCCTGCCAGAGATATAAGATTTGAACCATTTTGCAGCACTTCCTGTTACACTATAATACTCTAATTTACGTAAAAGGATATTGTGATTTACACAGTCAAATGCCTTTGACAGATCACAAAATATAAGTTGCCTGCAATTTTTTGTCTAATGAATTAAGCACATTTTCACTGTAAGTGTAGATAGCCTACTCAATATCAGAACCTTTTAGAAATCCAAACTGTGACTTTGACAGTATGTCATTTGAGATAAGATGGTTATGAAGCCGACTGTACATTACTTTTTCGAAAATTTTTTGAGAATGCTGGCAACAGTAAAATTGGACGGAAATTTGATGCTATTTCTTTATCTCCCTTCCTAATCAGTGGCTCAACTTCAGCACATTTCAGCCATTCAGGAAATGTTCCACTGATAAATGACTGGTAACACAGATAGCTTAATATGTTACTTAGCTCAGAATCACATTCTTTAATTTACTTTGTTGATATTTCATCATACCCACTAGATGATTTGCCGGCCCAAGTGGCCGTGCGGTTAAAGGCGCTGCAGTCTGGAACCGCAAGACCGCTACGGTCGCAGGTTCGAATCCTGCCTCGGGCATGGATGTTTGTGATGTCCTTAGGTTAGTTAGCTTTAACTAGTTCTAAGTTCTAGGGGACTAATGACCACAGCAGTTGGGTCCCATAGTGCTCAGAGCCATTTGAACCACTAGATGATTTGATTTTAAAGATTTTATGATTGACATTACTTCTGTTGGGGTAGTGAGGGTCAAATTCTGTTGGGGTAGTGAGGGTGAAAATACACTTGACCTCTTAGCAACAAATAATCCTGCGTTAGTAACGAACATCAAAACGGATACAGGGAATAGTGAACACAGGGCTGTCGTAGCAAGACTTAATATTGTAATCCCCAAATCCTCGAAAAATAAGCGAAAAATATACCTATTCAAAAAAGCAGATAAAAATTCACTTGACGCCTCCTGAGAGACAATCTCCACTCATTCCAAATTAATAATATAAGTGTAGACCAGATGTGGCTTAAATTCAAAGAAATAGTATCGGCAGCAATTGAGAGATTTATACCAAATAAATTAATGAACGACGGAGCTGATCCTCCTTGGTACACAAAACGGGTCAGAACACAGTTGCAGAAACACCGAAACAAACAAGCCAAAATTAAACAGACGCAAAATCCCCAAGATTGGCCATCTTTTACAGAAGCTCGAAATTTAGCGCGGACTTGAATGCGAGACGCTTATAACAGTTTCCACAAGGAACCTTTGTCTCGAAACCTGGGAGAAAATCCGAAGAGATTCTGGTGGTATGTGAAGTACGTAACCGACAAGAAACAATCAATGCCTTCTCTGCGCGATAGCAATGGAGATACTGTCGAAGACAGTGCTGCCAAAGCAGAGTTACTAAACACAGCCTTCCGAAATGCCTTCACAATAGAAGACGAGGTAAATATTCCAGAATTAGAATCAAGAACAGCTGCCAACATGAGTAACGTAGAAGTAAATAGCCCCGGAGTAGTGAAGCAACTCAAATCACTTAGTAAAAGCAAGTTTTCTGGTCCAGACTGTGTACCAATTAGGTTCCTTTCGGAGTATGCTGATGCATTAGCTCCACACTTAACAATCTTATCAACCGTTCGCTCGACTGAAGATCCGTACCCAAAGACTGAAAAGTTGCACAGGTCACACCAATATTTAAGAAACGCAGTAGGAGTAATCCACTTAATTATAGGCCCATATCATTAACGTCGATATGCAGCAGGATTCTTGAACATATATTATGTTCGAACATTATGAATTACCTCAAAGAAAACTGTCTGTTGACACACAGTCAACAGGGTTTAGAAAACATCGTTCTCGTGAATCACAACTTGCTCTTTATTCGCATGAGATGTTGAGTGCTGTTGACAACGGATTTCAGATCGATTCCGTATTTCTGGATTTACAGAAGACTTTTGACACTGCACCACACAAGCGGCTTATAGTGAAATTGCGTTCTTATGGAATATCGCCTCAGTTATGTGACTGTATTCGTGATTTCCTGTCAGAGAGGTTACAGTTCGTAGTAATTGACGGAAAGACATTGAGTAAAACAGAAGTGTTTTCTGGCGTTCCCCAAGGTAGTGTTATAGGCCCTTTGCTGTTCCTTATCTATATAAACGATTTGGAAGACAATCTGAGCAGCCGTCATAGGTTGTTTTAGATGACGCTGTCGTTTATCGACTAAGAAAGTCATCAGAGGATCAAAACAAATTGCAAAAAGATTTAGAAAAGATTTCTGTGTGGTGCGAAAATTGGCAGTTGACGCTAAATAACGAGAAGTGTGAGGTCATCAACATGAGTGCTAAGAGGAATCCGTTAAACGTCAGTTACACGATAAATCAGTCAAATATAGAGGCCATAAATTCAAATAAAAGCTTAGGATTAACAATTACGATCAACTTAAATTGGAAGGAACACACAGAAAATGTTGTGGGGGTGGCTAACCAAAGATTACGTTTTAGTGGCAGAACACTTAGAAAATGTAGACTGCTTACACTACACTTGTCTGTCCTCTTTTAGAATACTGCTGCGCGTTGTGGGATCTTTACCAGATAGGACTGATGGAGTAAATGGAAAAAGTTCAAAGAAGAGTAGCACCTTTTGTATTATCGCGAAATACGGGAGAGAGTGTAACTGAAATGATACGGCCGGTTTGGCCGTGCGCTTCTAGGCGCTACAGTCTGGAACCGCGCGACCACTACGGTCGCAGGTTCGAATCCTGCCTCGGGCATGGATGTGTATGATGTCCTTAGGTTAGTTAAGTTTAAGTAGTTCTAAGTTCTAGAGGACTGATGACCTCAGAAGTTAAGTCCCATAGTGCTCAGAGCCATTTGAACCATTTTTGATACAGGATTTGTGCTGGACATCATTAAAAGGAAGGCGCTTTTCGTTGCGACAGAACCTTCTCACGAAATTCCAATCACCAACTTTCTCCTCCGAATGCAAAAATATTTTGTTGACACCGATCTACATAGAGAGAAACGATCGCCACGATAAAATAAGGGAAATCAGAGATCTTACGGAAAGATATAGGTGTTCGTTCTTTCGGCGCCCTATGCGAGATTGTAATAATAGAGAATTGTGAAGGTGGTTCGGTGAACCCCCTGCGGAGCACTTAAATGTGATTTGCAGAGTATCTACGTAGATGTAGAAATTTTACGAATCAATATTACTCCTTCGTTAAAAAACTAATTTAAAAACGCGATGTTTCGTTACTGCTGCTATGGCTTATTAATATTTCGATTTTTTACTTGGTTACTAGTAAAAAATCGAAGCACTTGTCACGACCGAGACCCATTAAATACCGAAAAATAGCGATTATTCAGAATTAAAATGCAGGTATCATTTTTAACCGGTCGGTTTTTCCCATTCCTAGGAAGGAGTAGAGGAAAGACTTACGTGAGAACATGGGCTTGGTATCACGAATGAGAAAGAAGAAAGACTGAGTAAGTTCTGCAATAAATTTCAGCTACTATTAGCGAAAACTCGGTTAAAAACCACAAGAGAAGAAAGTGACATGGAAAGGATGGGAGATACAGGACGATTTCTGTTAGTTTACGTCATGATAAAGCTAAGTCCAATACTGGGTCATAAGGCGTGGCCAGGATCAGATATAGACTCAGATCACAATGATGATGAGCAGGCTGAAGTTTAAGAGACTAATCAGGAAGAACCACAGCACAAAGAATGGGATACGGAAGCACTAAGTAATGAAGAGATACTCTTGAATTCGTCATGACTATAGATACTGCGGTTATTAATAGCTTAGTAGGCTGTTCAGTTCAAGAGGATTGTATACCTCTAAAAAGGGCAATCAAAAAAGATGAAAAGAGAATCGTAGGTACTAGGAAAATAACTGCGAAGAAATCATGGCTCACAGAAGACAAACTTCAGTTTAGACGAAACAAGGATGTGCAAAAATGTTCAGATAAATTAAGGAATACAGAAGTACAAGTCAGTTAGCAGTGAAATAAATAGGAAGTGCAGGGAAGCTAAGGCGAAATGACTGCATGAAAGATGTCAAAAAAAGAAATAGTTGTCGGAAGGAGTGACTCAACATACAGGAAAGTCAAAACAACATCGTCTGAAATTAAAACCAAAACGTTAAGACTGCAATGGGAATTCCACTGTTAAGTGCAGAGGAGAGAGCGAATAGCTGGAAGGAGAACACTGAAGGCCTCTATGATGGGGAGGACTTGTCTGATGATGTGAGGCAAGAAGAAATAGCAGTCGATAGGGAAGAGATAGGGGATCCAGTAGTAGAATCAACGTTTAAAAGAGCTTTGGAAGAATTAGGGTCGAATGAGACAGAAGGTTTAGGTAACATTCCATTGGAATTTCTAAAACCATGGGGAGGGGGGGGGGGGGCGAGGGGAGGAGTGGTAACAAAACGATAATCATGTTGGTATGCAGAGTATACAAGGCTGGCGATATATCACCAAAATTTCAGGAAAACATCATCCACAAAGTTCCGAAAATTGCAAGAGCAACAAGTGCGGAAACTATCGCACAAATGGCTTAATAGCTCACGAATTCAAGTTGCTGACAAGAATAATCTAAATTAAACTCCGTCCTAAGAGGCCTTGAAAGGCCCAACGGTACCGACCCACCGCCGTGTCATCCGGGTCACTGGATGCAGATAAGGAGCGGCATGTGGTCGGCACACCGCTCCCTCTGCCGTTGTCAATTTTCGTGACTACAGCCGTTACTTCTCAGGGAAGTAGCTCCTCAACTGGCCTCACAGGGCTGAGTTCACCCTGCTTGCCAACAGCGTTCGGATACCCGGAAGGTCACCCATCAAGGTGCTAGTCGAGCCCCATAGCACTTAACTTCGGTGATCTGATGGAAACTGGTGTTGCCACTGCGGCAACGCCGTTGGCTAAAAAGCAACCTAGATGAAACAAGAACGACATTCCTGGTCAAGACAAGTCTGCTAGTGTTAAACATAAGCTTTAATTTGAGGATGAATTTCCACAGAATGTACGTTCGCTAACATCCTGCAAACATCTCTACTGATAAAGGACTGAGATCATTAATTCCAATTTAGCTCTTGCCGAAGTTACTATTCAAAAATCGGGTCGCATCTTGACTTCCGATTATAGACACTGTTAGGACATTTATTATTTGGCTTAAGTATGACCACTCATACTAGTGAATCATATAAAAAAAACTTTGTTAATAAAAACCGAGTTAAGAAAAGACTGTAGTGTCCTACGATTTCGAACAGAGTACCACGAAAAGTGAATTGTGTATTGGATATTCTCTGGACAATAATAATAATATTAATACTAATATTTTGTTCCAGTGATATTAAAGGGAATAATTTTCAACTGACAGAACATGAACCCTGTGACTTTTGAACGAATTAACTCTCTGTACATGTGGTACGCAAAATCGAAGATATCAGTTCATAATGCAATAAGAGTTACATGTGGTGCGAACTCAAGAACATCCTGCAGAAGTCTGTTTAGGGAACTAGGGATACTAACTACTGTTTCCCAATATATTTTTTCCTTAATGATATTTGTCACTAAAATATATCACTTTTTGAAACCAACAGCTCAGTTCATGGAATCAATACTAGAAATAAGAATTATCTTCACAAGGATTTAAAGTCATTTACTGTTGTACAAAAAGATGTACAATATTCAGGAACACAGATTTTCAATATCTTGCCAGCAGCCATAAAAAACTTAACAACCAATGAAACTCAGTTTTATGGAAGCCAACTGCTTCTACTCCATTGGTGAATTTTTCAGTAGAACCAACTGATTTATATATCAGTTGTAAATAAGTACTGTAGTAGTTCTATTGCATGTTTATTACCTTATAAATAAAAGAGTGGTCAGTGTCTAACTGCCATGCACTGGGCCCAGGCTCGATTCCCGGCCGGGTGGGAGACTTCGTATTGTCATCATCATTGCATCATCATCGACGCATAAGTCGCCCAGTGAGGTGTCAACTGAAGAGAGTTGCAATTCTGCGGCTGAACTTTCCCACGTGGGGACTCCCAGCCATCAATGGTATACGATCATTTCATTTCATTCACAACAACCGTGCGCCCTTGGATTCATATGAGCTATGAAGATAGTTAGCTATACGTTGTTCATTTCCAGATACCCAATTTCTAACCTATTTTGTTTAGAGAAAATGGAGTTCTCTTTGATAATGATATTTAGTATAGCAACTTTGGTGTACCTTTTTTTTTTAACAAGAATTACATGGGGAAATGAGATACCACCACATCCCCATGTGGAGAGGGAACGCTGGTAGATGTACTAATTTGATACACTGGGCGTAATTAGGTGCAATTGAAAATTATTACTATTGCTGTTCAGTATTCATAGATAAATTTATAACAGTTTCTTAACCTACTGCCATTCTCAATTCTCTCCTATTAATATTATATGACTCCTTACGACATGCTTCATGTTATATGATTGAAACTCCCAGTCGTTTCCTAAGAGGGATGTCGCTTATCATTCATCATTGGTGAGCGCAGTTTTCACTAACTTTCATGTGGATATGTTTAATCTTTGTTCAATAACTAGTGAAGGTGGCTACGCTTCGAAATTGTTAAATATGTTTGGGACTTGGATACTCATTCAAATCTCCTTCTCCCCTCTCACTTTGTCCATTACCTCCTCCCCCTCTCTCCGTCCATCTGCTCGTTCCCTCTCTCTATTCCATTTCCTGTGTCCCCCCCCCCTCCCCCCAATTCCTGTCCGTCTCCTGTTCGCCTTCTCTCTGACTCTGAGCATTGTTTTAATTGCAAACAAATCTTGATCGGTAACAGAGGTCGTATAAAACGACTGGGTAAATCTATTTGGATCATCGGTATGGACGTTATGACGGAGACCTCTTCAGCTGCTGGATCTGTGTAGATAGGAGATTCAGTGATAGTATTTCTCATCATATTAATCTGCGAATGGGTAGGACTACAAATTTTCAGACGATTCGTACTCCATAGTAGTATTCTACACTACTGGCCATTAAAATTGCTACACCAAGAAGAAATGCAGATGATAAACGGATATTTATTGGACAAATATATTATACTAGAACTGACATGTGATTACATTTGCACGCAATTTGGGTGCATAGATCCTGAGAAATCAGTACCCAGAACAACCACCTCTGGTCGTAATAACGGCCTTGATACGCCTGGACATTGAGTCAAACAGAGCTTGGATGGCGTGTACGGGTACAGCTGACCATGCAGCTTCAACACGATACCACCCCTTCACCAGTAAACGTGACTTAGTACGTAACTGGACTGCAGGTGGAATGTCTCGAAACGTTGTTTGTTATTTCATGATCGAGACATTGTCATGGTCGCTAGTGGAGAAGATGGAATTTTCGTCTACATAAACAGGTCTCATCTCCTATGAATTCAATGTTTTGTTGCCTTGGTTGATGACTGTTTCGGACGTGTGTCCGCTCGCCGTTCATTTTTTCTCCACAGTGGACATATTACGTGATGCGAAGGTCGTTCTACCCCCTGTTACCCACTCTTCGTTGATGGCTCCGGAATGGAATTCAGAAGCTTGACATCCATTGTGGAAATCATGTGGCTTTCTTATGGGTAGCAAAGAAAAATATTTCAAATATACCGCCGTTCATAATGAAACGAAAAGGCTTCAGGGGGTGGCATAACGGGTGTCAATGAAATCACTCCCTCCCTTGGGTCCCCGATTCCAATGCATTTCACAGTCGAAAACGACGGTTCACAATGTGATGAGCACCAGGACGACGTACATGACAACCTTTGACAGTCATGACAAGCTCTGGACAATTCAACCCCTAAGTGTATTGTGGGCCTAGAACCCTACTGAACACCACCGCACCCCTTTGAAGTGTGACGCAACGGCATTTTTCGTTCTGGTGTACAAGGTGGAACCACTAGAAACCGTTCGAAACCATTCGACGAAATTTGAACGTGAAATGAAGCAGGAAAGGTTGTTTTTGCTTTTTCAGCCCTCCACTTTCGCATCTTCCTGTGGCGTGAGCACAGCCATTCACTGATTCCGAGGGGCTGGCATGAAAGGCATCCCTTTCGACACCACTTAGATTTCACAAGCGGCCAGCAGTCACTAATACAATGGTGGAACGCCACTCGGCTAAGATGTGTCGAGATGGTTGCCTATCACACAAGCGCCCAGGAATCAATGAATGGCTGTCCCTGTACAGGGAACTTTTTAAAGTGCCCAACAATGATGTGCAGGAGAGTGTTTTGCCAAACAGGGAGGTTTTAGATCGAGCCTTTGCCGTTTTATTTACGCTACAGTCCTACTCGCACGCTCCTGTGCTCACGACACAAGAGGGTGCGAATGTGAAGGGCTGAGAAAGAATCAACAACTTTTTTTAGTTCGGATCACATTCACATTCCGTTTATTCTGAACGGTCCCTCTAGATTCCAACTTGTACACCAGAGCAAAAAAATGCAGTCGCGCTACACTCTGAAGAGGTGTATCATGTTGAATGGGGTTGCAGTGTTCTTTGAGAAATGCTGAATAGTAAGCGGGTGTCAGCAGTTTTAACCATTCTCAAGAAGGTCGTCTTGCTGCTCATCACACTGCAAACTGTCGTTTCCCACCGCGAAATGTGAGGAAATCAAAGCCCCAGTGGAACAGGTGGTTCTGTTGAAGCCCTTTATGCCACCCTCTGAGGCCTTTTTGTGTCGATTCTAAGCGGTGGTGTGTCTAAAATGTTTACCTTGGCCAACTGTAAGAAAAACAGGTGATTTCAGCGCTGGATGTCGGAATTCTGACCTCCATTGCAAAAGTGTCAAGAGAAGAGGTGAAATGTGGGTAAGAGGGTGTGTGACGACCTTCCCCTAGCGTGACACTTTCACGGCGGCGTTGGGTAAAACTGTGGTGAATTTTGGTGCCAATGTGACCTCGTTAACTCAACTTACTCTGACATGAATTTCTTAGCTCTGGGCTTTTTTCACGTCTCGTTGTCTGAAGCTTCGCTCAGCCCGAGGATGACGTCACAGTGAGCCACCTCTGTGCACCGTTACAGGGGAATGTTGTTGGCACCTTTGAGCCAAATTTCCAAGTTCTGCGACACAATAGGAGTCAGTTGCAGGGTTCTGTAGAAGTGACCCTTTAGTTGTGCTGAACAGTGTACCTTCCTCTTCTGACTCATTACATGTAGGTGAGCCGTGGTAAATTTGCTGTTTTGAAGAGCGCCCTCCGTTTCTGGCGGTGGCGCCGCTGTGGCAATCGCAGCTTTGGTGTCTCCCTCTGGTGGGAATTGGGAAAGGTAGCCTGTTCGCGTGCATTTAGGGGGCAATATGAGCTCGCTGGGTGGCGAGTCTGGTCAGTTGGTCAGCCGTCAGTGTGGGGCAGTCAGTGTCCGTCGTCCGGAGTGCTAGTATGTGTTAGACTGCCAGTCTGCTCGAGTTTGTTCAGGCAATGGTCATTGGCGTTTGGATCGATCGGTTGGTCGGTCGCGCACTGGGACACAAGATGACTTGTCTGTCTTGAGCGTCGGCGCATGTGAGGTCGCCACGTCAGTCTAGTGGGTCGCGCCGTATAGCGAGGAGTAGTGGCTTCGCGGCCGACACAAGAGCAACAAGAGTCAACCCATGACATCGGTCTGGCCGGGGCGAACTGCAACGCCGTGAGACGGGAGATCGGCGCGCCTTCCTGCGTCCGTTGAAGCGGCTGGCAACGGACGGTTCGGGAGAGCGTTTTGGGGGTGCTGCGCCAGGTCTTCGCCAGACATCGCAGTTTATTAGAAGTTAAGTGATTCGTGATATGTTGTTTCATTTAATTGTTAAGTTCTACTTGTTTCCTTGGCCAGTCCGTCGTCCCCAGCTTGCTCGTCTGTCTCTCGTCCGCATTTGTCAGGCAGTTAGTGTTTGTCTGTCTGTCTGTCGGTCTGCCGAACGTTAATAGCTGCCTCTGTCATGTTTGTCGGATTTGGTGTAACGAATGTATTGCTTAAGGTGAAAAGGCCGAATTCCTGAAATATGTTTTTGTCTTGCCTATCATCTTGAGAGGCGGTATATGTGTAATGTAGAGCATGTTTGTATATTTTATATAAGACTGCATTTCATGGGATTTTATGTAAATGGTCATTTTAGTATATAAAGTTGCCACCCTTCCACCGTAAGAGTTTTCTTTAAAAAAAAAGTTGCACTTTCGGTGGCAAGTAATTTTTTTCAATGTGAGTGTTTTGTACCATTTCCATCCCTCCTACGGGGTGCATAGTTCATGCGTTTGTGTGAGTTGTTAAAATTTGTAGTTTAAAGTAATCTGGTGTGTTGCAGATTTGCACCAGTGTAGTCTTTCAGAGGTTGTTGTGAGCGGTTGTGACTAGGGCCGTGTCAAAAGGGAGCGGCAAGGTTCTCAGCCCGAAAGCTCATACTGTCAAAAATTTGTTCTTTCTGCCTCTGAATAAATCGTAACTTGATATTTAGAGGGTGCCTTCTGATTATAATTTTTAAATCTGTTTTTTTTTTTTTTTTAGAGAAAGGGTTTTTAGGAACAAAATTTCCATTTGTTGAAAGAAATTTGTTTTCATCATACGCACAGGCAAATACTTCGACGCTCACGTTGTGTGATTAAATGTGTTAATGTTCTTCATGAATCGCTAGTAAATAAAGAAAATTCCTTAAGAAAAGATTTTGAAAGTAAATCCACGGTTCAATGGGATAAAACAAGAATATATGTTTCGCTCGATGTTCAGATCCCATAATGAATCGGTGTAAGTGATGATCCAGATGATCTACTTCATCTGTTCGTGGTGATACCATCACAGTTCTCTCGTTCGTAACTATAGAGTCTATGTTAATTTCTTAGCTTGACATTTAGCATGCTATTGAATGTCTGTAGCCCAGTGGGCGCTACATTCCAGCTTAGATCAACTGGTTTAAAGCGCGAATCACGTAGCATCGGAGTCCGTGCTTTTAGTGTTAATTTGAACGACATTGAACTTAGTGTTACACTGATAATTTGTTCAATGTTGATTTAGCAAATGGCAAGTGTGCTTTCTTCCAGTGACGCAGGACAGAGAGGGAATTGAAGTAATCCGCTGAACTATGAACCCATATAATTCACAACCATTTGCTGTAGGATTTTCGAAAACTGCGATCAAACATTATGAAATTCTTTGAGCAAGCAATCTGCCCACATATAACCATTACGGATTCAGAAAATATGGTTCTTGTCTACTATAACTGAATTTTTATTCATATGAAGTTGTGAATGCTGTCGACAGAGGTTCTGAAGTTGAGGCCATATTTTTAGATTTACGGAAAGCATTTGACATCGTTGCTTGGCTTCTAATCAAATTGCGTGGGTATGGAGTTCTTAGTAACTGGCTGCAACTCATCGAATGAACGAGAAGTGATAGCTGCAACTCCCTTAAGAAGTGTTACACGCCCTCTATCTATGTAAACGATTTGGGAGACAATATGAGCAGACCTCTTAGACTGTTTACAGCTGATGCATGGTGCGAAAAGTGGCAACCGACCTTAAACAATAAAAATTTGACATCCTGCACATTAGTGCAAAAAATTAAATTTATGCTACACAAAAAATCACATAAATTTAGAGCTTAATGAAAAGCCGCCTGAGGCTATTTTAAAGTGGATTTCAAAAATGGCTAAAATCGGTGGTGGACTTAATAAAGTACTTATCAGCAACTGATGCGACTCTTCGTTACCTGAATACAGTTATAGAATTACAACACCTCCGAACATATGGGAACTAATAATTTAAAGGCTGACGGCGCAACTAAATACCTAGGGATAACAGTTACGAACAACTTAAATTTCAACCATCACATAGAAAATGTTGTGGGGAAGGCGAAGCAAAGACTAAGTTTTATTGACAGAACAGTCATAAGATGTAACAAATATACTAAAGAGACTGCCTACACTATTCTTGTTCATTCTCTTCTGGAGTTCTGGAGGTATTGCTACACGAAATGGTATCTTAATAGGTTGTCTGTGTTGCCTGTAAAATTTAGTTTTGTTGCGTTACGCATATCGAAACTGATCAACTCATTTATATTAAAATGGAATTTGTAAAGTTTCGTCCCCTAGTCCTCCACCAGGGTTGGAACTTCTCTCTCCCTATCTCTGTCTGTATGTCTCTCTCTCTCTCTCTCTCTCTCTCTCTCTCTCTCTCTCTCTGTATGTATGTATGTATGTATGTATGTGTGTGAGTGTGTCTTATTCTTTTAATCCAACGTGATAAGCTCACCACATTGGCTAGCAATACTCAACAATCGGTGCAACAAGAGCTTTGCAGGATAAGTCTTTCGTAACTGAATTACATTTCCATAATTCTCCCAATGAATCTCAGACTGATATCTGCATTACCTACAATTTCAGGTCATCAGTAGTGTATTGAGCAGTGAAGGATATCTTCGCCTACTTAATCGTAAAATATGTTACATCTTCCTCTACTTTTCCACAGTCGTTTGACATTGCAACCTTCGGCATCGTTTGCGAAAGCCTCATACAGATTCTAACATTAGCCTCTAGGGCAATAGTTCTGAAACTCTTAGGGTCTTGCTCTGAATATGAACATCCGAGCTCCTGTCGCACATGATATCCAACTCGATGTATGAGGAAAAAAAAAAAAAAAACTGAAGTTTCAAAAAAAAAGTGATTAGGCGAAGTAATTTTTTATTAGCTCTTGACGTAATACATTTTAATCAACTTTTAATGTTAGTACACCTCATTCCTGCAACGAAATCAATGGAAAGGATCAGCATGCTGCGTCGTCATAAGTTCTTCAAATTTCGGCACAAGACTATAAATTGATACTCTCGTCTCCTACTCCATATTCACTCGCGATCTGTAATCCTTGTTGATGATCACACATGCCGAAAACCCTACCTCGCATTGAGGCGATACTATCAGGACATTTAAACCATTTGCATGCCAATGATATCAGTTTGGCACTAGGCTGATTGTCGTGTTACTCTGTGACATGAAAAGAATTTTTCTATTGTAATAATCACGAAATATGGTCTTTGGATATGAGAATGGGCCCATACGTGTTTTATTCCAACGAGTCATACTTCCCATTTCCTGTCTATAGATTTCGATGAGTGTGTGATTGCATGAAGCGTGATGTGATGGGATATACACTCCTGGAAATTGAAATAAGAACACCGTGAATTCATTGTCCCAGGAAGGGGAAACTTTATTGACACATTCCTGGGGTCAGATACATCACATGATCACACTGACAGAACCACAGGCACAGAGACACAGGCAACAGAGCATGCACAATGTCGGCACTAGTACAGTATATATCCACCTTTCGCAGCAATGCAGGCTGCTATTCTCCCATGGAGACGATCGTAGATATGCTGGATGTAGTCCTGTGGAACGGCTTGCCATGCCATTTCCACCTGGCGCCTCAGTTGGACCAGCGTTCGTGCTGGACGTGCAGACCGCGTGAGACGACGCTTCATCCAGTCCCAAACATGCTCAATGGGGGACAGATCCGGAGATCTTGCTGGCCAGGGTAGTTGACTTACACCTTCTAGAGCACGTTGGGTGGCACGGGATACATGCGGACGTGCATTGTCCTGTTGGAACAGCAAGTTCCCTTGCCGGTCTAGGAATGGTAGAACGATGGGTTCGATGACGGTTTGGATGTACCGTGCACTATTCAGTGTCCCCTCGACGATCACCAGTGGTGTACGGCCAGTGTAGGAGATCGCTCCCCACACCATGATGCCGGGTGTTGGCCCTGTGTGCCTCGGTCGTATGCAGTCCTGATTGTGGCACTCACCTGCACGGCGCCAAACACGCATACGACCATCATTGGCACCAAGGCAGAAGCGACTCTCATCGCTGAAGACGACACGTCTCCATTCGTCCCTCCATTCACGCCTGTCGCGACACCACTGGAGGCGGGCTGCACGATGTTGGGGCGTGAGCGGAAGACGGCCTAACTGTGTGCGGGACCGTAGCCCAGCTTCATGGAGACGGTTGCGAATGGCCCTCGCCGATACCCCAGGAGCAACAGTGTCCCTAATTTGCTGGGAAGTGGCGGTGCGGTCCCCTACGGCACTGCGTAGGATCCTACGGTCTTGGCGTGCATCCGTGCGTCGCTGCGGTCCGGTACCAGGTCGACGGGCACGTGCACCTTCCGCCGACCACTGGCGACAACATCGATGTACTGTGGAGACCTCACGCCCCACGTGTTGAGCAATTCGGCGGTACGTCCACCCGGCCTCCCGCATGCCCACTATACGCCCTCGCTCAAAGTCCGTCAACTGCACATACGGTTCACGTCCACGCTGTCGCGGCATGTTACCAGTGTTAAAGACTGCGATGGAGCTCCGTATCCACGGCAAACTGGCTGACACTGACGGCGGTGCACAAATGCTGCGCAGCTAGCGCCATTCGACCGCGGTTCCTGGTGTGTCCGCTGTGCCGTGCGTGTGATCATTGCTTGTACAGCCCTCTCGCAGTGTCCGGAGCAAGTATGGTGGGTCTGACACACCGGTGTCAATGTGTTCTTTTTTCCATATCCAGGAGTGTAGAAAGGTGAGCGACTATACAGAGACAGAATGTCGAAGTATAGCCTGTCCGAAGCAAAGAGATTGCGTGAAGGCTTCGGGAAAGATCGACAGAGAGAGAGGATGTGAGGTAGCCACAGACAATAGGAGAGTTTCTACTCCGAGCAGTTCGAACAAGGAGACGTTGTTTCAAGAAGTACGCCACGCACTGTTCGACTAGCTGTCCTGAGATGCGGACGCTGTTGTGGAGCTCTTGCTGCTGTGGCGAATAAAAGCTATAAAAGTGAGTTATATAATCGTGGATAACGTTGGAAATATGTCGTTTAGTGCCAATTCAGCCATGGAGGTACTAGCTGATGGTTTTATTACATGATGACATAAACTGACTGGTAAATTGTGGACGTGACCGTTGAGTATGAATATTGCTCACCAGCTCTGCACTCTATTTGGAGAATAATTAAGGGTAAAATTTGTTCATTTGAGAGAACGCGTCGAGCTGTTGCATAATCAGTAACGTTTTATGGGATATCTTACACGATAATTAGGAAATTTTTCGTGAGTTGGCGTTTTGAATGCTATCTTGATAGGATGAAAAAATTTCTGTAGTCCTCAATGTGAAAATATACAAAGCCCCTCAGAAATCTCCGTTTTGCTTCACTTTCTGACACTCCAAGCTGGAGCAATTAGTCGGAATACCAACAACCCCCCTTTCCTGCAGTTTTTAGATGTTCATTTGTGAATGTTTTGTCGCATACTGCTACGTCGAACGACATTAAAATTTATCTACACCCATGTCCTATAGCGTGAATGGAGTTTCTTTTACACGTAGAAGACAAAATAAGGCATAAATTCGTAAGTTCCGGCATTAACTGAAACGTAATTACCAAAATCAGCATCAACGTTACATATTACCTCAAACTGAAACAGTGTTTAACAATATTAAATGTAAGTAATTATAACAAGCCACATTTTGACACAGATATAACCACATCACTCCTCTCTTTCCTTAGTACATACAGATTGCGTTTAACCGAATTGGAAACAATGACTTGAAATATGAAGCAAAAGATTGCAGGTGTAATGATTAAAGCTTTAATGGAACAGAAGTCAATAGTAGCTTAACTAAGGTCATGATAAAGCAGACGGTTACCGCTCTGTGTACTGAATGTGTTGGTTCGAAGTACAGTTATCATTATCCGTTGCATTGTTAAACTGATTAGATTTCTGATTCCACGCAGAACCAGTAAATATACAGTTAAAATCGGGTCGTTGCTATTAATTAAAATTACTGTACCAAGAACTCCAGCACACAATAAGAGGTTAAGTTGCGGATAGGAATTGCCAGAGAGTAGATGAAGGCTTACGTCCATGTTACACAGGCACAAATACATAGAAAATATCACAGAATACGAAAGTATTTGCAATTTAAAAACCATAGTTACATTATAACCTACCGACGGTAACCCTGTGACATAAGTAGGATGTTACAAAAGGTGTCAATACTCGTAGCTCCTTGCTACCTGCTAGCAGATGCTCCTGCTTCACCAAGCTCCAAAACTCAGTGATGAGAAAACGAACGACGCCTTCAACGTGGAGTCAGAAGAAATATCAATAAATTGCTTTCATTCTTCAGTGGTAAGTGGTGATGGTAATTCTGCACTGAAAGGATATTTAGTCCAGTTTCTTCAGAAAATATTTCAGAAAGCAACCAATGAATTCATTTAAAATATCCACAAACACAGACTTCAAACTTCACTCAACTAAAAATCATTTTCTAAAACCAAGCGAAGATGAAGGAAAATGTACTGTATTTCTTTATCATCCAAGTTTCTCTTCCACAGTGATAGTTTCTTTCTGAAGGCTGAAATTTTGTCTCACCGTTAAGAATGTTGGTCTCATTACATTGAAGGGATTCATTTAATGAAGCGAGTTTTCCAGAGATGTCACAAAAATACGCCACCTACAAAGTAAAGTCATTGCCTACGAAGTTCTCGAATCGTTGATGTTTCTCTCGACCAAGATGTGAGCAAAGGTCGTTCCGGAGTTATTACAATATTCTGAAGACTCTCCCACGTGAGAGCCAGCAAGAGTTAATGTAATAAATTAATAAAAAAAAGGAGTTGTGCGACATCAACGGAAGTTGGTAGGCGTGTTTATACATGTGGAAGTTGGCGTCAGTTCAGATTTCGCGCCAGTTGCATTAGAGTGTCGCTCGTAGCATCACTATGCAGATGAAAATCAGGTTTGGTTTAAATACACCCTGTAGCGGTTGCGAGCGTTAGTTACCTTTGAGACTGGACGTGGTGAACTGATGCCAGTCAAGAATGTTTTTAAGGCGACAAAAACTCAATTATCAACAGTTCACTGAGTTTGACGGTGGTCCTTTAATGGGGCTACGACAAGCTGGATGTTTCTTCTGCGATACTGCAGATAGACTAGGAAAGAATATAGCCACTGCAGATGTTTGCTGGCAGCGGTGATCCCGGTCGCGAGAAGACTGGGCCCCAGACGGTCACGTGACAATATTGAGAGGGAGGATCATCGTGGTCGGTGTGTACTTCTGCCGCATCGTACTGCGTCTACAGTATCAATGTGAGCTGTATTTGGCACCACAATGACGCAACAAACTTTTAGAAATCGTTTATTTCCAGGTCATCTTATAGCCAGACGCCCTGTAGCATGCATTCCACTGACCACAAAGCACCCCATTTGCGACTTCAATGGTCCCAATCGAAAGCTCATTGGAAGTCAGGGTGGAGGTCTGCTGTGGTTTCTGGTAACATCTGGTTCTGTCTCGGTGTCAAAAAAATGGTTCAAATGGCTCTGAGCACTGTGGGACTTAACATCTGAGGTCATCAGTCCCCTAGAACTTAGAACTGCTTAAACCTAACTAACGTAAGGACTTCACACACATCCATGCCCGAGGCAGGATTCGAACCTGCGACCGTAGCAGTCGCGCGGTTCGGGACTGAGCGCCTAGAACCGCTCAGCTGTCTCGGTGTCAGTGATGGCCGTGTGTTGCTTAGGAGGCCAGTTGAGGCCTGGAGACGCACTGGACCTACACCTGGAGTCATGGTATGGGGTGCTGTTTCGTATGACAGCCGGAGCACTCTCGTTATCTCACGCACCCTGACTGCAAATCTGCACGTCAGGCTGGTGATATCATTTGTTGCCGTTCATGAATAGCGTTCCAGGGGGTGTTTTCCAACAGGATAACGCTCGCCCCCATACCGCTGTTATAACCCAACATGCTCTACAGAGTGTCGAAGTGTTGCCTTGGCCTGCTCGACCCTCATATCCAATTGAGCACATATGGGACATCATCGGCAGCAACTCCAGCATCATCCGCAACCAGCATTAATCAGCCGTGTATGGACCGACCAAGTGCACAGGCATAGAACGCCGCCCGACAAGTGGACATGTGGCCCCTGCACAACACAATGCATGCACGTTTGCATGCTTTCATTCAACATTCAGGAGGTTACAAAAAATGGCTCTAAGCACTATGGGCATCAACATCTGTCATCAGTCCGCTAGACTTAGAACTACTTAAACTTAACTAACCTAAGGACATCACTCACATCCATACTCGAGGCAGGATTCGAACCTGCGACCGTAGCAGCAGCGCGTTTCCATACTGAAGCGCCTAGAACCGCTCGGCCACAGCGGTCGGATCAAAAGGTTACACTAGTTATTAATCTACCAGCATTTCAGTTTTGCAATGGCTTATCTCGCGCTTACATTAACCTGTCATCTTGCAATGTTCATCGCTTAAACATCTTACCTATATAAATGTATTACGAAATTTAGTTACTCTACATTAATTAATTTTTGGTTTTACTGTTTTTTTCCCCGACAGGGTATATGACCAACTTTTACTGAAGCTTTACCACTTCGATCGATGAACCCATGAGGAATACGGCTCCCGCCTTCTGATGCCATGTTTCTTGATAAATAAAATAGCGTGAGGAAGCTCTTTTGGAATTAAAGCTTGAAATCCGCAGTAACAGCAAGCCATACCACCATCTCCATTTTTCCCAGTTAACGTTGTTTCATTCCATAAAACACTGAAGCACTTTTTTACAAGAGTTTTTTCCTGCGGAAAAGATCTTCTTGAAATATGTCGGTAAATACAAATCACGCCTCACAAATTATATTCGCATCATATTGGTTGCCTGTAGGTTCATCATACTGAACAACGAAACCACCATTACCTGGGGGTTTCGAGTCAGCTGATCATTAATGTTTTCAACAATGTCAAGTATTTGACGACAGATATTGTTGCCTGACAAAGGCATTCCTGCCACTTGCTTGACAGTTGACTCACGTACTTAATAGATATTATGTCCAGACCAGCTGGTGAAATAATGTCTTCCACTTTGGTGTGTGTTGTAGGATTCATATCTCGTTTAGTAAAGTTTTATTTGTTCTGTAATTTCTTTTAAGTTATGGATAAAGTACGGTATTCTCGCGGTGTCCTTATCACACTATTATTATGGGACTCCAAACGTCGTTTCATTTTACTAGGGAGCTTATATTCATTAACTAGCAGTAATAACAAAACTTACACACTGTGCTACAAACACATAAAGCCGAAATTCAAATAACCGTCGTCATATGTACTACATTTTCGTCTTTACAGGCCTTTGGAACTGCATGATACGCATGAAGTATCACGATTTGTACTCACATTTAAAATATCTTCATGGTGGCAGAGAAACATATATTACAGAAAACAAATAACAGTTGAAACGATCTGCATTCGACAAAACTAACCTTCAATCAGACTATTACTGAATAAGAACAAATGAATCTCGTACGGCAGTATGGCCACACAAATTAAGAATTCACTCAGTACTATTCGACTGCAATCAGCAACGCTGCATATTAACAACATTTACTTACGGGTCCGCTAGATATCACTACTAGTTCACAAGTTGTTCTTTTACTCAGAAAACAAACAAACCAAATCATTATTTTTTATGAAATCACGTGACGCCTCTACTGTAAGCACGCAATGCCACTGGGAGTCACGACGCACAGTTTGGAAACCCCCGTACAAGATGGTTCATATCGGGTGTCTGGCACATTTTCCCTGGTGTTTCGGCAATGACATAAAATTTAGTTTTTGCAACGTTTAGCTGGAGTCAGCCCAGACAAATGCTGCTCATCACAGCTTTCATGCGACGCCTATTGTCAACGGAGACCATTAGTTCTGATTACAAACAAAATGGTTTTTAAACCAGATTTTTAAATGCGCCATTCGTTTTACCGATATGTGTCTAAAGGGACAGTAAAACACTAAGTATATCGAGTACTCCACCAGCGACTGAGCATCGCTGGTCCACGGCGGAAGCAATCAGAGCGAGCCAAGGCAGCGCTACACATGCTGCAGTATGGTTATTCTTCATGTTTTACTGTCCCTGTTAATACATATGGCTGTAACGCACTAGTCTAATCTTAGATCGCTCTATCAAATGGTCACCTAAAATTCCGCTTCAAAAATCGTTTTGTTTGTAACAGGAAACAAACCGACACTTTCCGTCAACACTGAGCGAAGCATGAAAGACGTGGTGAGCAGTATCTGTTTGGATAACTTCAACTACTGACTGCACAAACGAAATTGCTAATGTATCCGAAAAATAGAGAAAATGCATCCCCAAAAAATTATCTTTTATCTGTCGCTATCGTCGTGCTAAGAATGACATGTTTATTTCTGTTTATGTGATCCGATTCTCGGTAAGCTCGTATACCATTCACCAAACGGTAATGCCGAACTGTATCGAGTGCTTTCCAGAAGTCAAGGAACACTGCCGTTGTCTGCGGTGCCTTTGATCTCGTGGACGAACAGAGCGAGATGAGTTTCCCAAGATATCTCTCTGCGGACTCCATGCTGATTTTTAGTACAGATGATTTTCGTTCTCTAGAGACTTCAAAATGAATGTGCATAAAACTAGGAATCTTAAGGCTTTCTAATTAACTCACAATCATTATACTTTAATAGTTTAATAGCTAATAGAACTGTTAGAAGTACACTTGAGAAATAAAGAGAAACAGCGGATGATCAGCTCTTCTGTGTTTAATAAACTTTGGAAGTTTTGTGCGATAAACTTGCTCGTCTGATAACTGAAATGTGATACAGGGTGTTTCAAAAATGACCGGTATATTTGAAACGGCAATAAATACTAAACGAGCAGCGATAGAAATACACCGTTTGTTGCAATATGCTTGGGACAACAGTACATTTTCAGGCAGACAAACTTTCGAAATTACAGTAGTTACAATTTTCAACAACAGATGGCGCTGCGGTCTGGGAAACTCTATAGTACGATATTTTCCACATATCCACCATGCGTAGCAATAATATGGCGTAGTCTCTGAATGAAATTACCCGAAACCTTTGACAACGTGTCTGGCGGAATGGCTTCACATGCAGATGAGATGTACTGCTTCAGCTGTTCAATTGTTTCTGGATTCTGGCGGTACACCTGGTCTTTCAAGTGTCCCCATAGAAAGAAGTCACAGGGGTTCATGTCTGGCGATTAGGGAGACCAATCCACGCCGCCTCCTGTATGTTTCGGATAGCCCAAAGCAATCACACGATCATCGAAATATTCATTCAGGAAATTAAAGACGTCGGCCGTGCGATGTGGCCGGGCACCATCTTGCATAAACCACGAGGTGTTCGCAGTGTCGTCTAAGGCAGTTTGTACCGCCACAAATTCACGATGAATGTCCAGATAGCGTGATACAGTAATCGTTTCGGATCTGAAAAATGGGCCAATGATTCCTTTGGAAGAAATGGCGGCCCAGACCAGTACTTTTTGAGGATGCAGGGACGATGGGACTGCAACATGGGGCTTTTCGGTTCCCCATATGCGCCAGTTCTGGTTATTGACGAAGCCGTCCAGGTAAAAATAAGCTTCGTCAGTAAACCAAATGCTGCCCACATGCATATCTCCGTCATCAATCCTGTGCACTATATCGTTAGCGAATGTCTCTCGTGCAGCAATGGTAGCGGCGCTGAGGGGTTGCTGCGTTTGAATTTTGTATGGATAGAGGTGTAAACTCTGGCGCATGAGACGATACGTGGACGTTGGCGTCATTTGGACCGCAGCTGCAACACGGCGAACGGAAACCCGAGGCCGCTGTTGGATCACCTGCTGCACTAGCTGCGCGTTGCCCTCTGTGGTTGCCGTACGCGGTCGCCCTACCTTTCCAGCACGTTCATCCGTCACGTTCCCAGTCCGTTGAAATTTTTCAAACAGATCCTTTATTGTATCGCTTTTCGGTCCTTTGGTTACATTAAACCTCCGTTGAAAACTTCGTCTTGTTGCAACAACACTGTGTCCTAGGCGGTGGAATTCCAACACCAGAAAATCCTCTGTTCTAAGGAATAAACCATGTTGTCCACAGCACACTTGCACGTTGTGAACAGCACACGCTTACAGCAGAAAGACGACGTACAGAATGGCGCACCCACAGACTGCGTTGTCTTCTATATCTTTCACATCACTTGCAGCGCCATCTGTTGTTGAAAATTGTAACTACTGTAATTTCGAAAGTTTGTCCGCCTGAAAATGTACTGTTGTCCCAAGCATATTGCAACAAACGGTGTATTTCTATCGCTGCTCGTTTAGTTTTTATTGCTGTTTCAAATATACCGGTCATTTTTGAAACACCCTGTAGTAAGTGTGTAATGATATACATTGCTATTATTTCAGGAAGGTGAAGCTTTTTACTTTGTTAGCAAAATAACGAACTTAAATTTTTACAGAATAACTGTTCTGGCTTTCAGGAAATAAGTTGTTGAATCGAATGGTCTGGGTGAGACACAAAATGTGTCTGAAGTCCTATATTATAGCATCCTACGTGTGCCTAAAGCTGAAAGCAAAATCCAATATAGTGAAACGTCCTAAAAGCTTCGGAACAAAAGTTTGGATGAAGCAGGAAATCAGTAGCATACTACGTCATATAGATGAGCTTAATACAGGCCTTTACAAACCTCATTTACAGTTAAGCAAGTGCTTAAAATCTTTAATGTTTGACGATATTAAGAATCATGTAGACATTTACGTTTGGCGTATCAGTCGTAACAGACTCTCAATTCATAGAACGAAATTAGAGAAGCTAATAGAAGTGCAACGTAAACGTAACAATCATGAACCTAAAATTAAAATCACATCATCATTCCAACTTTTCATATGAATAAGAAATCTCTCTGATATACAGTTCACAGCTAATGAAATAGGAGTACTTAGCAAAGGTCTGAAATACAAAATGGAACCGCAACCAAATAACACAACTATAAAAAACTTCTTAGCCACAACGCAAGTCTCAATAGATGTGGCACAAACGTCTGTATGTAAACAAAACGAGCTGACACTAAAAAATGGCAAAACTTCTAGAAACACAAATAAAAAACAGGAAACACCACAACAACAATACATAATTGAAAAAATACCCTTACATGTATAAATAATTAACTAGCAACCCAAAACGCAATAGCGTTAAAGGCAGATAAGAGAACTACTGTGGCTGTTATAAAACGCAACGATTATGTAGAAAAAGTACTAAATTTCTTTCAGGAGAACCATGTCACACACATACAGCTGAATCCCACCAACAAATTCAACGTAAAATTCAGAACCACGTCTTTACCTGCACAACCCAAATTAAGTAAGGAACTCATTCCAGTTCATCCAATAGTTAGTTGTAGAGATAGCTGAGTCTATCTCTTAATCAAAAACTAACCACATATCAAAAAGTACACAAAGTACCAGCCCAGAAAATAAAAGACATACAGATGACCCAAGCAGGAAAATTCCTTTGATTTTACGTAACTAATTTATATACAAATACAACAGTACCAGAAAGAAGGGAGTTCATGAAGAGAAACCTCTTACACAACATAAAAGTATCTTTCATTCAAACTTATGAAATAATAAATATTACAATTTATGTTATCTCAAAAGTATCTGGAATTTGAAAATAACATTTATACACAGTCAGATAGTTATGGGGAATTGTATCACAGGCATCATAACAGACATGTTTATTAATACGCTGGAAGAGAAATTCTTCAATTCAAACAAGTTACTTGTAAACAAAATTATCTATGACCACAGATATATTGATGACATACTACTGATCAGCATGACGATGGACCCTGTTACAAAACAGTGTCTGTGAGGCGATTGTTGGTGGACAATAACTTTCTGGACAAGGGCTGGCCTGTCCAGAGTCTCGATCTGAACACAATGGAACGCTTTTGCGATGAGTTAGAACGTTGACTTCTCTCCAGTCCTCAGCGAACTTCTCTGGTTTCGGCTCTTGGGGACGAACGGACTGCCACTGCTCACTGAAAGAGTCCCCAGCAGACTCCAAGACTTCACAAAGACTAAGGGTGGACACGGCCCATATTAATATGCACTAATACGTGTCCGGATACTTTTGATCAGATAATGGACGTCCAGTTCTCCTGAATTTTCAGCGATGCCAAGGAGATATAGTATGTTCATTGCCAACAGAATGTAGTTTCTTCACACGGTGTCTCGCGATTCGCAACGTGCTTTGCAACATTTCCATCACCTCATGCCTCTTGGACATGATAAAACTGCTTGTCATTCAGTGTAGATTACCTGAAATATCGACTGACATCTTTATGTCTCTAGCACGATTCCAGGACTGTAGCGTAGCTCGTGGAGGCTGAACTGAAATTCGTACGTAAGATTCGCGTGGAATCCATGATGCCCTTTTTCTTATTCCAAATTTAGTTTCTGTGATTCCTTTTCCAGTGATTCTATCAAGTGTACTCCGTTATACCATTAATCCCAGTGAGTGATCAATTTTCCGTTTAAACAACTACATTGTGTAGTAAAAAAGGACAGCCAACCAGTTGCATAAAATGGTGGTTCTTAAATAACCCTGACCACCATTTCCACGGATCTAAACCCGTCTTCTTCAGAACGACAGACTACTTCACATTAGCAATTCCCACAATAAAAGCTGTCTCCACCTGACATTTTTCGGCAACGATCTGTACGTCCACATGTAAAAATTAAGGCCCTAGAATGAAAGGCTTGTCACTTCAGTAAAAACAATCACTTAGAATAACAAACCACGGTAGTAGCTATATTCCGACTCAAAATATTGAACTATACTGTGACTGATTTAGCTACATGCAGAAACGTTTCTTAAAGGTACGAGTGTAGTCAGAAAGTAATGCATACTGCTTTTTTTTTAATTTTTATTTTACACGAAAACTAAATGCAATATACGTAGGGCATCAGCCAAAACCATCACTTAATTTGTCACGTTTTAATAGAATTACTATTTTATTTCCCAGTTTCTTTCAGCTCAAAACAGCAACATGCATACATGTACGGTAAAAATTACAGTTGGTTGCCTCTGTTACTGGGGCAGAGAATTATTCAAGGTTTCCGCATCTTCAGACTAATGCCCTCGATGATCTTCTTTGAGGGGACCAAATAGGTGGAAGTCATAGGGTGTAGCATATTGGACGAAACTGTTTGTTTGCCTCTTTATTCTGGTTGCTCAACGTTTTCGGTATCCATCGTTCACAAAAATTGTAGTAGGCCAGTTTTTCAATAATGACCACCGCCTTGATTTTACCGATGGATAGCTGACAACAAAATTCATCTTTTGTTGCACGACAGCTGTCTCGGCCGGTTTGGCCGACACGCTGGCTATACAAGGGTATAAATACAGAACTGTTGAAGTAAGCAAATTTTGTGTTGATCAGCACTTTGAGGTTTGTGCATGTGAACTTCAGCTAGATGATGTTGTGTTGATATTAGCAACAGTGTACAGGTCTCCACTAGGAGATTGGGAGCTATTCATAAAAAAGTTTGACTCACTATTATGCTGTCTGTTAGACAAAAAGAAGAAGTTATTAATCTGTGATGATTTCAATGTTAAGTTTCTAAGCAATTCTGTTAGGAAAAGTGAACTAAAAGTTTAGTTAACAACATATAACTTAGAATCAGTGATCAATTTCCCTACACATATAGCTCAGGACAGTAGTACTCTAATAGATAATGTATTTGTACAGCAAGAGGATGTAGAACAAACAAATGCTTTCCCTATGGTAAATGGATTATCTGACCATGACGCACAACTGATTAACTTACAAAATCTAACAGGGTGTATGCTTCAGAAACCATTAAGTAAAAGTGTGAGGGTGCTCAACCCGGTATCTACAGATCAGTTCAGAGAAAGTTTAGGAAATGTAAACTGGGAAGATGTATATAATGAACCAAATGCTAATGATAAATGCAGCATATTTCTTGAAAAATTTATATCCCTTTTTGGACATCGTTTTCCAAATAAAATTACTAAATGTAACACCACAAACTTTTCAAAGAAACCTTTGATTACTACAGGTATTAAAGTGTCTTCAGAAAAAAAAAGAAAACTTCATGAGACAGAAAGAACTAGCAAAGATCCAGAAGTAGTTTTACGCTATAAAAGTTATTGTAACATACTGAGAAAAGTTGAAAGGAAATCAAGAAATATGTATGTTAGAAAAGAAATTAACAATTCCATCAATAAAATCAAATCAATATGGAATGTTGTTAAAGGCGAGATAGGAAAAGTACCCACTGGGACAGGTAGTATTACAGTTAAAGAGAATGAGACCGTCTTAACCAACAGTACACAGGTAGCCAATGTATTTAAAAATCACTTCTTAAGTGTAGGAGAAAAAATTGTTGAGAATAGTTCAAAATAAAAAGCCGAGCAGTACATGGAAGAGCCAGTTTTGAAAAATTTTAATCAGATTAAGTTTCATCTAACAACCTCTCGTGAAATAAGGAAAATTATTGAACCTTTGAAAAATAAATGTTCTGTTGGAGTAGATGACATCTCTAACAAGTTATTAAAACAGTGTGTAGCAATTACCGCTGATGTTTTTGGTCACATATGCAATGCATCACTGACTCAGGGTATTTTTCCAGACAGGTTGAAATATGCCATTGTCGTGCCTCTGTACAAAAAAGGGGAAACCACAGATGTCAATAATTACCGGCCAGTATCCTTGCTTACAGCATTTTCAAAAATCTTTGAAAAAGTAATGTACTCAAGAGTGGTTAGCCATCTCAACAGTAATAGGATACTTAGTAAATCACAGTTCGGGTTTCAGAAATGTTGTTCCACTGAGACAGCAATATACAAATTCACTGTCCACATAATAGAGTCTAAATAGTAGAATGTCACCAGTAGGAATATTCTGTGACTTATCCAAAGCATCTGATTGTGTGAACCATGACATTATGTTAGAGAAATTACAATTCTATGGTATAAATGGAACAGCATATGAGTGGTTTAAGTCATATCTACAGAACAGGAAGCAAAAATTCTCTTTATATGCTTCAAGTGATTCAAAGGAGTTTGCCACTTCATCTAACTTGGGTGAAATTTCATTAGGTGTTCCACAAGGTTCGATCATTGGTCCCTTCCTGTTCTTGATATATTCGAATGACCCCCCTTATTATGTGAAACAAGATGCTGAACTGACACTGTTTGCTGATGATACAAGCATAATTATTAATCCAGTAAAAGAAAGTCCGATAGAAAATGATACATACGAGGTCTTTGAAAAAGTTATTAGTTGGTTTTCTACGAATGGGCTTGCTCTGAACTTTGAAAAAAACACATTACATCCAATTTTCTGCTGCAAAACGTAAAATTCCTTTAACAAACATAACACATCAAAAGAAGTCAGTAGCCAGGGTAGAGCATACTAAGTTTTTGTGTGTACATATAGATGAGAATCTTAATTGGAAAATTCAAATTTTGGATATCCTAAACCGACTAGGTTCAGCAACTTTTGCAATCAGAATAATTGACAATTTTGAGGATGTAGAAATTTGTAAGCTAACATATTTTTCATACTTCAACTCTCTCATATCATACAGAATAATATTCTGGGCAACTCAATACTTAGGGAAAAGGTATTCACTGCTCTAAAGAAAGTAGTTAGAATAATGTGTGGAGTTCATAGTCGCACATCTTGTAGGCATCTGTTTAAAGGGTTAGGAATGCTTACAACTGCTCCACAGTACATTTAGTCAGTAATGAATTTTTTTTCTCAACAACATGGACCAGTTTAAAATCAACAACCACTTTCATGATTACAACACCAGAAAAAAGAAAGACCTACACTATACTTTACTTAACCTATCTTTGGCACAGAAAGGGGTAAAATATGATACTATAAAACTTTTTGATAAATTACCAGATGAAATAAAATATCTGACAGACAGCAGTAATAGTTTCAAAAACAAATTGAAATCATACCTCCTTAACAACTCCTATACCATAGAGGAATTCTTGAATATGAGTAAATAAATCTGGAGATATAATATATGCATTTTGTGTCATTTAAGGAATGGGACAGAGAATAGAAATATTTAGATATAACACTATAATGTAAACAAAAAAAACATGATTCCTGTGCGCATTTATTGTGCATTTGACACGTTCCACATCATAACGGTTTTTCCGTGCTGTTGATCAATGGAACACGTAACTAACTAACTAGCTGGATGCTTTGTGAAGTCTCTACAGTCGCTGGATTGCAGATCCACGTTGCATCAGCCAGATGTGTGTGCCCTTCAGCTTCTCTACACCGACGAACTCATTATCTAACGGTGCTGACGATCGCCGTAGCATCTCCACACACATTATTCAGCCTTTCATAAATGTGGTTTGGGCGTTTCATTTTCTGCAGTAAGTAATTCAACGACGGAATGCTGTCTCATAGGCGGGAGACGGCAGGTGGCAGCACGAAGCGATGTATCTGGCGTCCAATAGGACAATATCATTGGCATTTGGGCCAAGACTGGAAGCATTTCCGAGACGGATAAGTGTGCTAACTGATCGCTTGCCGGTATTGGTAGAGTATACCCTGTATGGCAAAATGGCGCTAGGCAAAACTGGCCCCACGACAACTGTGGTGCACCACGGGCCATAGAAGTCAGAGGTGAGCGACGGCTGCGGAGATATGTACGAGCGAACAGACGAGCAACTGTTGAGCAATTGACCGCCCAAGAGACTAGCGACAGTGTCTCCTCAACGACCGTTCAGCGAAGGTTGCTGTGTATGGGTCGCCGCAGCAGGTGCCTGGGGCATGCACCCATGCTAAGTGCTGTCCATTGGCAACGATGACTGAAGTTTGCACGTCAATACCGCAACTGGGCATCCGCCGAGTGGCAACAGTTGTCCAGTCAGATGAATCATGTTTTATGCTCCAAGTGAAGATGGCACGTTGGCGTGCACAGCATGAAACGTCCAAAACCAAAGACCCTGCAACAATCGTCGGGAGGGACAAAGCCGCAGAAGGGAATGTTATGGTATAGGGAATGTTTTCGTGGCATTCCCTGAGAGATCTCGTCATTCTAGAAGGCACAGTGGATGAACACAAGTTGATCACATCCCCAATCCAAAATATTCAGGTTTTCTCTCAGCACGATGGCAACTAGCAGCAGGAAAACGCATCGTGTTATACCTCTCGCCGTGTACTTGCATGTTTACCGTACTCACCTGGCCACAAAAAACCACAGACTTATATTCGCTAGAACAGCGGTTCCTAACCTTCCTAGTTCTTTAAAAAAAGACTCAAAGTTGCAGTAACTAAATATACAAGCAAAAATAGAAACAAATACATGGACACACCGACCCACACATTATATATATATATATATATATATATATATATATATATATATATATATATATATATATATATATATATATATAATATACGAGGGCGGTTCAGAAAGTAACCTCCGATTGGTCACAGTGCGGGTTGTGGGGGGAGTAGCGACGCCATCTGTGCGTTCTCGCACTCAACAGGTCAGTCGGCATCAAGCCGTGGTCGAGTGAACGTCGAACCTGCGCTAGTTTAGTTTTTGTGGCAGTTTGAAATGTGTGCTGCAATAGAAAACCCCGCCAAATGTGAAGTGCGTGCTGTCATAAGGTTTTTTACAACCAAAGGATATTCTGCAGCAGCTATTCATCGTGAGCTTTGTGCCGTGTACGGACCAAGAGTTATGAGTGAAGGAGTTGCCCGTGAATGGGTACGTTTATTTAAAAGTGGACGAGAAAACGTTCATGATGAAGAGAGGAGTGGTAGACCATCATTGGTGACTGACGATCTCGTTCAGACAGTTGATGCAAAAGTTCGTGAAAATCGACGTTTCTCAATGTCGGAGTTGTCTACTGGTTTTCCACAGATTTCTAAGACTCTCTTGTACGAGATAGTGACAGCAAGATTGGGTTACCGTAAGTTCTGTGCACGATGGGTGCCCAAAATTCTTACCGACCACCACAAAACTCAAAGAATGGCCTCTGCATTAGACTTTCTGTCACGTTATGAGGACGAAGGAGAACCATTGTTAAACAGAATCGTGACCGGTGACGAAACCTGGATTAAGTACGTGAACCCTGAGACAAAAGAACAATCAAAGATGTGGGCACATTCAAATTCGCCTACCAAACCAAGAAAAGCCTCGCAAGATTTTTCTGCCAGAAAACTGATGGCAACGGTGTTTTGGGATGCCAAAGGGGTGTTGTTGGTTGAATTCATGGAACGTGGTACGACCATTAATCAAGACGTGTACTGTGAAACAATAAAAAAGTTACGACGGGCTATACAGAACAAACGCCGTGGTATGCTGACTTCCGGTATCGTTTTTTTGCACGATAACGCCCGTCCTCACTCTGCTCGCAGAACAACGGCCCTTCTTGAGTCCTTCAAGTGGGACGTTATCAACCATCCACCTTACAGCCCAGACCTGGCGCCAAGTGATTATCACCTCTTCATGCATTTGAAGAAATGGCTCGGGTCACAGCGGTTTGATGACGACGAAGAGCTCAAAGATGCGGTCACAGGCTGGCTCCAGGCACAAGCGGGTGATTTTTATGCAGAAGGAATTTCAAAGCTTGTGAAGAGATACGATAAGTGCCTCAATCGCTATGGAGACTATGTAGGAAAATAGTGCAAAGATGTAGTTGTAAGATGTATATATTAAAATATTTTTATTTAACTTGGTGTATTTTTTTAAATCAACCGGAGGTTACTTTCTGAACGGCCCTCGTATATATATATATATATATATATATATATATATATATATATCTGTGCAGGCTTAATTAGTAACATTTGCTGTACAAGGGCTGAAAAATTATATATATATATATATATATATATATATATATATATATATATATATATACAGGGTGTTTAAAAAATGACCGGTATATTTGAAACGGCAATAAAAACTAAACGAGCAGCGATAGAAATACACCGTTTGTTGCAATATGCTTGGGACAACAGTACATTTTCAGGCAGACAAACTTTCGAAATTACAGTAGTTACAATTTTCAACAACAGATGGCGCTGCGGTCTGGGAAACTCTATAGTACGATATTTTCCACATATCCACCATGCGTAGCAATAATATGGCGTAGTCTCTGAATGAAATTACCCGAAACCTTTGACAACGTGTCTGGCGGAATGGCTTCACATGCAGATGAGATGTACTGCTTCAGCTGTTCAATTGTTTCTGGATTCTGGCGGTACACCTGGTCTTTCAAGTGTCCCCACAGAAAGAAGTCACAGGGGTTCATGTCTGGCGAATAGGGAGGCCAATCCACGCCGCCTCCTGTATGTTTCGGATAGCCCAAAGCAATCACACGATTATCGAAATATTCATTCAGGAAATTAAAGACGTCGGCCGTGCGATGTGGCCGGGCACCATCTTGCATAAACCACGAGGTGTTCGCAGTGTCGTCTAAGGCAGTTTGTACCGCCACAAATTCACGAAGAATGTCCAGATAGCGTGATGCAGTAATCGTTTCGGATCTGAAAAATGGGCCAATGATTCCTTTGGAAGAAATGGCGGCCCAGACCAGTACTTTTTGAGGATGCAGGGACGATGGGACTGCAACATGGGGCTTTTCGGTTCCCCATATGCGCCAGTTCTGTTTATTGACGAAGCTGTCCAGGTAAAAATAAGCTTCGTCAGTAAACCAAATGCTGCCCACATGAATATCGCCGTCATCAATCCTGTGCACTATATCGTTAGCGAATGTCTCTCGTGCAGCAATGGTAGCGGCGCTGAGGGGTTGCCGCATTTGAATTTTGTATGGATAGAGGTGTAAACTCTGGCGCATGAGACGATACGTGGACGGTGGCGTCATTTGGACCGCAGCTGCAACACGGCGAACGGAAACCCGAGGCCGCTGTTGGATCACCTGCTGCACTAGCTGCGCGTTGCCCTCTGTGGTTGCCGTACGCGGTCGCCCTACCTTTCCAGCACGTTCATCCGTCACGTTCCCAGTCCGTTGAAATTTTTCAAACAGATCCTTTATCGTATCGCTTTTCGGTCCTTTGGTTACATTAAACCTCCGTTGAAAACTTCGTCTTGTTGCAACAACACTGTGTTCTAGGCGGTGGAATTCCAACACCAGAAAAATCCTCTGTTCTAAGGAATAAACCATGTTGTCTACAGCACACTTGCACGTTGTGAACAGCACACGCTTACAGCAGAAAGACGACGTACAGAATGGCGCACCCACAGACTGCGTTGTCTTCTATATCTTTCACATCACTTGCAGCGCCATCTGTTGTTGAAAATTGTAACTACTGTAATTTCGAAAGTTTGTCTGCCTGAAAATGTACTGTTGTCCCAAGCATATTGCAACAAACGGTGTATTTCTATCACTGCTCGTTTAGTTTTTATTGTCGTTTCAAATATACCGGTCATTTTTGAAACACCCTGTATATATATATATGTTTTTAAAGAATAGATTTTTTTTTATATATTCACTTAACTTTCACAATTAGATGAAAATTCAGAATTGAATGGTCAAAGTTAAAGGAAACTTAGTAGGACTTTTAATATTGTTTGTCATCCACGAGAGAATCCATATCTGAATTTAAAATGGTTTATTGTAGCCTCACATATCTACTTTAAATCTTTTCCTATACTTATTTCTCAAAAAAAAGTAAAGTTGCAAAGTCTCGATCACATAGTTTTTCGAAAAGCCCTCAAGTGTCTCAGTGAACAGTAATTGAGCGATATCTCCATGTGGACTGAGTGAAGTGGCTAACTCCCTCAATTCGCACTCGAGAGACCCGGTTCAGTTCTCTGTCGGATTTCCAGAGATTGTCTGCGGTCATGCAGGCCACTCCGTGCAAATGCCGGGACGGTTCCTTAAAAGGGCCAAGGTCGCATCCTTCACCTCCCCACCCAACCCCTCCTCCCACACCAGTACTAAGAAATTCGAGCAAAGCTCCGCCTCTCATAATCTTAGCCGTGGATGAGACGTAAACCACCAACTGTGTGTCCTTCTTCTCGTGTCAGGGTATTAAAAGAGCGAGTCGATATTGTGTCCGAGAGACTGCCAACTCGATTAATTATGATCGTACAATTTTAGTAAACATTTTTGGAAAACAGTGATCAATAGATTATTATATTTTGACTAAAGTTCAGTCTTGATCACACCATTTATGTTTCAATGAGATAGGTAACCGGTTTCAGTTATTTTTACATAACCATCATCAGACCTGTGGATTAATTTTAGGAAATACTAGAAACCAATCTTTAAGTAAAATGAAAGTGACCAATGACGACAAAATTTTAACAAGATAAAATAAATTATACCCATGGCTCCTTCAGGATGGTAGGCGGAGCTCTCCTCGCTGCTACGAAGTCAACTGATGGTTATGAGTGCTGAGCACGAGTTTAATTATGCAGAGGCTCCACCTACTTCCTGTCACATTACTTCACAACTGCCAATAAGCAGTTAACACATCGTAGTTTACTGTTTTTATCTAAAATATAAATAAGCTGTACACATACTAACTATCTGTTAATCAGACATTTTAAATGAATCAATTTTATGTTATTAGTGTATTTCCTACTTTTATACTTTGACGATGGCGTCATATTACGAACGCTGATTGGTAGTTGTGAAGTAATGTGACAGGAAGTAGGCGGAGCCTCTGCATAATTAAACTCGTGCTCAGCACTTATAACCATCAGTTGACTTCGTAGCAGCGAGGAGAGCTCCGCCTACCATCCTGAAGGAGCCATGGATATAATTAATTTTATTTTATCTTGTTAAAATTTTGACGTCATTGGACACTTTCATTTTACTTAAAGATTGGTTTCTAGTATTTCCTAAAATTAATCCACAGGTCTGATGATGGTTATGTAAAAATAACCGAAACCGGTTACCTATCTCATTGAAACATAAATGGTGTGATCAAGACTGAAATTTAGTCAAAATATAATTATGATCGTATTGTGGCTTGGTGTGTGTTTACGCCATGACCAGCAGACCAAGGCCGCGCGCCAGCCCCGTAGGGCCGTCTGTGGGGTTGTACAGATCCAGCCGCTTCGTGGCAAAGAATACTGGGATACTAGAAATTTTCAACATAAAAATACTGGCAGTCTGTCTTAGCACCTTTTTTTATCATCTATTCTTTCTGTGTATTAAAAAAAAGAAAAACTGGGTACGTTCTGACATGACAGAATGGATCATTCCCTAGTGAGTGGTATAGGGTACCGACAGGTCATTTCAACTCTTATTTTATTCTTTACTCTCTGATGATGATGACTGACGAGTGAAACCACTGTAGCTCCCGATAACTGTTACCTTCTGTACGGCTCTCGACCAGTGCTTACGGCCCAGCGCCAAGCTGCCCAGCGCCAAGCTGCCCACGGCTCGCAAGTTGGTTGCGGGTCATGGGTTGCCTACTGCTGCAATAGTGTGTCTGTGGGACCGCCTTGACCGGGCTGCCCGCGCCATGGATTCTCAACCGAAAAGACCTAGCGCTGCTGGCCACAGCACTGGAGTCGGCGTGTCTGTACCTCGCAGAACCACATTCACTCTCTTCCTGCACGTGTCGCCGCTGTCCGCTCAGCAAAAGGTCGTTATTTATGCTTTCTACAGGTGATCACTTTGATGTGATTGGACTGTGTATTTGGCACTGCAGACCTGTCACGAGGGGCGACTCTGGATCTTTCTTGAGGCTGGCCGAGGGCCGGTCGCTTCGTTAACGCCTCCCACGTAGCCGCCAATTAGGTGCGGGCAGCTAGCAGCGGTCACAGTTGCGTTGGCCCGTGGGAGGCTGCCAGCAAACACCGCAGCGAGACCGAACCGGCACTTTGGTCAGCCCGCCACATTCAGACACGATCTGGGATATTCTCAGCCCTAGCTCCGCTATCTTCAAAGGAATCCTACAGTTAAAATAGGAGACGCATGCATCAAACGAGCACTTGTTACACGCTGTCTTGGAGTATACACAGATGAGAAACTGAATTTCGACGAATATGTAATATTAACAACAGACAAAGCATACACTCGTGAGGCTAAATTCAAAACAGTACACGCGACCTGCACCAGTCGTACAGACATTCCACTATGTGCTATTCGAATCAGAACTCAGCTTTGCAGCTATCAAATGGGCATACAGCCTGAAGCTGGTCGTCAACAAAGCATCACTCAGAGGGCAGAGAAGGGTTCTACTTAGACTGTATGAAGCTTTTGGCACCCCCTCAGAGGATGCGCAGTGTATGGAGCTCAGAATATGCGTCAGGGATATCACCATCAAATAAAGAGCTACAAGGTGCTGGTTAAAGATGGTGGATTAGATAAAGCACACACAACAACTGATGTACCGATAGAGACGACACGTCATCCTAAAAGTCGGCGTTTGGATACATGACAACGTAAGTCGGATGTAAGTGATAAGGAACGTAGACTGCACGACTTCCTCCCTGACCTAAGGGACCGGTTGAGAATGAAACATATCGATCGCAGACACAGTGTGGTACATTTCTTAAATGGACACGGACCTTATCCCATGCACGTAAGCCGCTTGAGTTTGAGATGGACACCTACGGGCAATAGCGGGAAGAAAGGTTTCCCAGAGCATACTGTGCTGTTCTGCGGGCAATACGCGAACAACAGACACACACTATAATTTAAGGAACCTCTTGAGTGTGGAAGTAAGTTCAATCTTTAGTACGGCGCATTTGAAAGTGTTGTGTTAACGATTATGACAGGAAAAATATAAGCTGCTAATAACAGACCTGGTGCATCAGGAGGACGACAGAAAATCGGGAAGTGCAGATATCAACCTTCTATGGGATACATGTATTTTTTTCACGAAATGGACATCGTCGACGTTCAAAAAATGTTAAAAACAAACCATTAACTTAAACCGTGAACGCCGAACGAAAAATGGCACGTCACAGTGATCACAAAGGTAGCAACATCAAGATGGAAGGCGAACTACCTTGGTAGTTGTAAACCGTGCACAGAGCCACTCTTAAGGAATGCATATAGAATTATATTGGTATAACGGGGCGATGAGAATTGATGGAATGAGATGGTATGCAACCGCATGCGAAACAGTCTGTCGTAGAACTTATCGTGAAACTGGCTGTCGACCGACGCGTAGCTACAAATAGTGCAATAATGTTTTATAGTCACGGAAAAAACAAACATCCAGAGGCTAAATTTGTGCAGTGGTTCCAGGTAGCATGAACTGCAATGTCACACACTTTACAGAGGGATTTGTAGTATCATTCCCAGAACCGATCGCGGTGCTCTGGTTTGGAGCTCAGACGATTCTGCGGAGATCTGGGATGCAAATTTCTCGACCTCCGCTATCGGGTGGAGAAATGTAGGGTCCCCCTGAATAGGTCAGGCGTGCACTACACACAGAAAGCGGCTACATGGGTAGCGGAGTGCATATGGAGTGCACATGTGGGTTTTTTAGGTTAGAGAATTCCCTCCCTAGGCCCGACAAGACGCCTCCTGAGACGCGGCAAGGTAGGAGTAGGCAAAATGCAACAGGGAATAACAATATTAATGTGCTAATAGTAAACTGCAGGAGCGTCTATAGAAAGGTCCCAGAACTGCTCTCATTAATAAACGGTCACAATGCCCACATAGTACTAGGGACAGAAAGTTGGCTGAAAACAGACGTAAACAGTAATGAAATCCTAAACTCAGATTGGAATGTATACCGCAGAGACAGGCTGGACAGTGAAGGGGGAGGCGTGTTTATAGCGGTAAGAAGTCCAATAGTATCGAAGGAAATTGACGGAGATCCGAAATGTGAAATAATTTGCGTGAAGGTCACGGTTAAAGCAGGCTCAGACATGGTAATTGGATGTCTCTATAGGCCCCCTGGCTCAGCAGCTGTTGTGGCTGTGCACCTGAAGTATAATTTGGAAAATATTTCGAGTAGATTTCCCAGCCATGTTACAGTTCTGGGTGGAGATTTTAATTTGCCGGATATAGACTGGAAGACTCAAACGTTCATAACGCGTGGCAGGGACAAAGAATCCAGTGAAATGTTTTTAAGTGCTTTATCTGAAAACTACCTTGAGCAGTTAAACAGAGAACCGACTCGTGGCGATAACATATTAGACATTCTGGTGACAAACAGACCCGAACTATTTGAAATAAGTTAACGCAGAACAGGGAATCAGCGATCATAAAGCGGTTACTGCATCGATGATATCAGCCGTAAGTAGAAATATTAAAAAAGGTAGGAAGATTTTTCTGTTTAGCAAAATTGACAAAAAGCAGATTACAGAGTACTTGACGGCTCAACAGAAAAGTTTTGTTTTAAGGACAGATAGTGTTGAGGATCAGTGGACAAAGTTCAAAACCATCGTACAATATGCGTTAGATGAGTATGTGCCGAGCAAGATCGTAAGAGATGGAAAAGAGCCACCGTGGTACAAGAACCGAGTTAGAAAACTGCTGCGGAAGCAAAGGGAACTTCACAGCAAACATAAACATAGCCAAAGCCTTGCAGACAAACAAAAACTACGCGAAGCGAAATGTAGTGTGAAGAGGGCTATGCGAGAGGCGTACAATGAATTCGAAAGTAAAGTTCTATGTACTGACTTGGCAGAAAATCCTAAGAAATTTTGGTCTTATGTCAAAGCGGATCAAAACAAAATATCCAGACACTCTGTGACCAAAATGGTACTGAAACAGAGGATGACAGACTAAAGGCCGAAATACTAAATGTCTTTTTCCAAAGCTGTTTCACAGAGGAAGAGTGCACTGTAGTTCTTTCTCTAGATTGTCGCACAGATGACAAAATGGTAGATATCGAAATAGACGACAGAGAGATAGAGAAACAATTAAAATCGCTCAAAAGAGGAAAGGCCGCTGGACCTGATGGGATACCAGTTCGATTTTACACAGAGTACGCGAAGGAACTTGCCCCCTTTCTTGCAGCGGTGTACCGTAGGTCTCTAGAAGAGCGTAGCGTTCCAAAGGATTGGAAAAGGGCACAGGTCATCCCAGTTTTCAAGAAGGGATGTCCAACAGATGTGCAGAACTATAGACCTATATCTCTAACATCGACCAGTTGTAGGATTTTGGAACACGTATTATTTTCGAGTATAATGACTTTTCTGGAGACTATAAATCTACTCTGTAGGAATCAGCATGGGTTTCGAAAAAGACGGTCGTGTGAAACCCAGGTCACGCTATTCGTCCACGAGACTCAGAGGGCCATAGACACAGGTTTCCAGGTAGACGCCGTGTTTCTTGACTTCCGCAAGGCGTTCGATACAGTTCCCCACAGTCGTTTAATGAACAAAGTAAGAGCATATGGACTATCAGACCAATTGTGTGATTGGATTGAAGAGTTCCTAGATAACAAAACGCAGCATGTCATTCTAAATGGAGAAAAGTCTTCCGAAGTAAGAGTGATTTCAGGTGTGCCGCAGGGGAGTGTCGTAGGACCGTTGCTATTCACAATATACATAAATGACCTTGTGGATGACATCGGAAGTTCACTGAGGCTTTTTGCGGATGATGCTGTGGTATATCGAGAGGTTGTAACAATGGAAAATTGTACTGAAATGCAGGAGGATCTGCAGCGAATTGACACATGGTGCAGGTAATGGCAATTGAATCTCAATGTAGACAAGTGTAATGTGCTGCGAATACATAGAAAGAAGGATCCCTTATCATTTAGCTACAATGTAGCAGGTCAGCAACTGGAAGCAGTTAATTCCATAAATTATCTGGGAGTACGCATTAGGAGTGATTTAAAATGGAATGATCATATAAAGTTGATCGTCGGTAAAGCAGATGCCAGACTGAGATTCATTGGAAGAATCCTAAGGAAATGCAATCCGAAAACAAAGGAAGTAGGTTACAGTACGCTTGTTCGCCCGCTGCTTGAATACTGCTCAGCAGTGGGGGATCCGTACCAGATAGGGTTGATAGAAGAGATAGAGAAGATCCAACGGAGAGCAGCGAGATAAACTCCAGTGGAAGACTCTGCAGGAGAGACGCTCAGTAGCTCGGTACGGGTTTCTGTTGAAGTTTCGAGAACATATCTTCACCGAAGAGTCAAGCAGTATAATGCTCCCTCCTACGTATATCTCGCGAAGAGACCATGAGGATAAAATCAGAGAGATTAGTGCCCACACAGAGGCATACCGACAATCCTTCTTTCCACGAACAATACGAGACTGGAATAGAAGGGAGAACCGATAGAGGTACTCAAGGTACCCTCCGCCACACACCGTCAGGTGACTTGCTGAGTATGGATGTAGATGTAGATGTAGATAGTTTGCCCTAAATGGTATGATTTTTTTGTACGACAACCACAAACCAAGGAAAAGCAATTTATTTTGACCAGCTGTTAGCCAAAAGTAGTGCACATTCCATAGCTGTAATTTTCTTACGCTCGTTTCCCCATTCTTGTTTGCTATGACGTAAATATTCCCTTCTGCCCTTGCACTATCAAGCACACGAGACAGAATAGTAGAGTGCAGAGCGCCTCCAGTTTCTCGCAACACAAAAAGAAATAACTTTCCAGCCAATTTACCATCCAGTTTAAAAGCCGCCATAATTGTATACGAATGCGTTAAGGCACTGATGATAATTGATGTTGGTATATCTCTCTTGGTACCTCTAATTTCCGTTGTTGTTTTCATATGCATTTCCTCTTCAAATCCCGATCAATCGGAGTTGAAAAAAAACTTCCTTACTGAACGATGGGATACGTCGGTTTATCTCATCTACAAATTTTCGGGTTGGTTCCCCAGTTTCATGTTCGTCGTTAAGTCGACGCTTTCTTTGAAATTTCGTAGTCTTCCTTCTCACAATTCTGTAGCGCTGTTTGAAGTTATGCAACCATTCACTGCTTCCCTTCAAATCACTGTAATCTGCGTCTTGCGCGATTTGATCTTTATAACGTAGTACATCATTATCGTACACATCCTGGAAACTGTATTAAACATACCTGAAACGCGCAAACACCACTTTTTGTAACATGTACGCACTTTCCTTCCTTGAATACCCTTAGTTTTTCTTATGCACTACACGATCATATTACTGCGGCCTTATTCTAAATCTGTTCATAATTGTTTTTTCTATGCCGCTGATGATCTTCCATGTACGTAATTGTATTTAGTACCCCCTACTTGAACAAAACTTGTCGTTTACTACGTTTCACTGGAGACGGGAGCTGTGGCTCAATGTCCGACAAGGATGATGAACTACATGGTCTGATATGACTTTCAACATCACTTTCACGTGTTAAGCACCCATCACCATTGTACTTCTCGTGTACATTGTCCACACACTCGAGCGTGTACGACAGCACACATTTCTCTGATTTATCTTAGAGAACCGCTAGTATTTCATCTGCCATTTCTTTCTCGCTCTGCGGAATTGATTGGGTTCCTTTCGGACAATTTGTCAACTTCGGCAACTGTTCTTGTATATGTAATGGAAATGGAAGTGAGCGTTGGCGTCACTGACCGGGAGGCCCCTTGTGGGGCAGGTCCGGCCGCCTTGGTGCAGGTCTCATTACATTTGACGCCACATTGGGCGACCTGCACGCCGGATGGGGATGAATTAATGATGATGAAGACAGCACAACATCCAGTCCCTGAGCGGAGAAAATCCCCAACCCAGCCTGGAATCGTACTAAGGCCCGTAGGACGGCACTGCAATCCGTCACGCTGACCACTCAGCTATCGCAGCGGACTGTATATGTACTGAAATTTTTGCTTTTTTTGTCGTTACTATTGCTCTGTTTTGGATCAACACCACTAACACTATAGCCTCATGCTGTGCTCACCACTAGGTACCTCCAGTCCCGCCCCCTGTGCCCATTAGTAGCCAATATTGTGGTTACATGGTAGACAGTATGTGGGGCGTCGAATACTGTAAACATTACTGGCCTTTTGTGGCCTTGAACTCAAGGGGTTCCTTCTTAGACTTCACAGAAACAGACATACATACACATATAAACAGAAATAAGAAAGGAGGAACATTGGGCACAACCAAATACACTAACAAACAATATTTCAAAACGGCCAAGAAGAGTACCTGCGGTCACGACATAACAACCTGGCCTATACGCAATGTAACAACAACCTCCAGAGAATTGGCAGCGACGCCAACAGTGACAGCGAAAACAATGACACAAATAGGAACAGGAGGGCGAGCAGGAGGAGGAAGAAGAAGACAAGATGTAGCAGGAAATATAACACCTAGAACTATGTATCAGACATAAAATGCAGAAACGCGCTGACAAATAATAGATAAGGATAGCGAATCCTAGAGTAAATGTCGTGTAAGATTTTGGTGACATAGCGAGGAAACACAATGTTGAAGGCGGATGACTACCTAATGTTAATGCATAGGGTCAGCAGTACCATTTCTCTACTAGCAACTAAACTATTTTGTTTCCAAGAAACTATTCCGAATTATTCACCATCAGTCACAATTGGTGACGGCACTAACATAAATTATTGTTACGTTAAAGAAGGTTACTTCAAAGAAGGTCTTACTCTTTTAGTCTTATCCATTGTCAAATATTGCAGACAAAATAAATGACATTTGAAAACTGTAAGATGCACGACCAGTTTTAAAATATCAGGTAACAGGTCTTTAAATTTGCAATAAATAAATTAATAAATATCTATATACACTCCTGGATATTGAAATAAGAACACCGTGAATTCATTGTCCCAGGAAGGGGAAACTTTATTGACACATTCCTGGGGTCAGATACATCACATGATCACACTGACAGAACCACAGGCACATAGACACAGGCAACAGAGCATGCACAATGTCGGCACTAGTACAGTGTATATCCACCTTTCGCAGCAATGCAGGCTGCTATTCTCCCATGGAGACGATCGTAGAGATGCTGGATGTAGTCCTGTGGAACGGCTTGCCATGCCATTTCCACCTGGCGCCTCAGTTGGACCAGCGTTCGTGCTGGACGTGCAGACCGCGTGAGACGACGCTTCATCCAGTCCCAAACATGCTCAATGGGGGACAGATCCGGAGATCTTGCTGGCCAGGGTAGTTGACTTACACCTTCTAGAGCACGTTGGGTGGCACGGGATACATGCGGACGTGCATTGTCCTGTTGGAACATCAAGTTCCCTTGCCGGTCTAGGAATGGTAGAACGATGGGTTCGATGACGGTTTGGATGTACCGTGCACTATTCAGTGTCCCCTCGACGATCACCAGTGGTGTACGGCCAGTGTAGGAGATCGCTCCCCACACCATGATGCCGGGTGTTGGCCCTGTGTGCCTCGGTCGTATGCAGTCCTGATTGTGGCGCTCACCTGCACGGCGCCAAACACGCATACGACCATCATTGGCACCAAGGCAGAAGCGACTCTCATCGCTGAAGACGACACGTCTCCATTCGTCCCTCCATTCACGCCTGTCGCGACACCACTGGAGGCGGGCTGCACGATGTTGGGGCGTGAGCGGAAGACGGCCTAACGGTGTGCGGGACCGTAGCCCAGCTTCATGGAGACGGTTGCGAATGGTCCTCGCCGATACCCCAGGAGCAACAGTGTCCCTAATTTGCTGGGAAGTGGCGGTGCGGTCCCCTACGGCACTGCGTAGGATCCTACGGTCTTGGCGTGCATCCGTGCGTCGCTGCGGTCCGGTCCCAGGTCGACGGGCACGTGCACCTTCCGCCGACCACTGGCGACAACATCGATGTACTGTGGAGACCTCACGCCCCACGTGTTGAGCAATTCGGCGGTACGTCCACCCGGCCTCCCGCATGCCCACTATACGCCCTCGCTCAAAGTCCGTCAACTGCACATACGGTTCACGTCCACGCTGTCGCGGCATGCTACCAGTGTTAAAGACTGCGATGGAGCTCCGTATGCCACGGCAAACTGGCTGACACTGACGGCGGCGGTGCACAAATGCTGCGCAGCTAGCGCCATTCGACGGCCAACACCGCGGTTCCTGGTGTGTCCGCTGTGCCGTGCGTGTGATCATTGCTTGTACAGCCCTCTCGCAGTGTCAGGAGCAAGTATGGTGGGTCTGACACACCGGTGTCAATGTGTTCTTTTTTCCATTTCCAGGAGTGTATAAGTCTGCGTGCAGTGTCTCCAGACCCCTGAAAAGCTCATTACTGATGGTACCTAATGTGCATTCAACATTCTTTTTCGATCCAAACGCGAACGGAGCGTGGGAGGAATAAGTGATTTAAATGTCTCTTTGCGTGCTGCAGTTAGTCTAATTTTGTCTTCACAATCCCCACAGGAGCTACTCAGAGGGAGCTGAGTAATATCTCTAGATTCTTCGCTTAATAATGATCTCTAAGATTTTGTAAGTGAGCTATCAGCGATAATTCGCACCTGTCCTCACGCGTTTGCAGCTCACTTCTTTCACCACCTACGGGATGTTGGCCCGTAGGTCAGGTAAACCTGTGACAATACGTGCCGCTCTTCTTTGTATAATATGTCCAGCGTCTCCTACTAGCCCTATTTGAACATGAGCAGTGCTCTAGGACGGGACGCACAAATGATTTACAAGCGGTCCCTATTGTAGGCTGACTGCCTTTCTCTCGTATACTGACAACGAACCAGCGTCTACCACTTGCCTCACCTGGAAATGAACGTCAAACCTCATTCCATTTTATATCCGAACAATTTGTTACACATAGACAGATGAGTGAGTTGACTGATTCTGATTGTGAATATCTGTTATTATATGAGAGCGTGTCCTAAAGTAATGCCTCAGAATTTTTATGAGAAAAGTCCTAAAGACTTTTTACTTTAAACTAACGTTATTAACTTAATACATCTTTATTCTTCATTTCTACGTACACAGAGGTGACAAAAGTCATGGGATATCTTCTAACATTGTGTCGGAGCTCTTTTTTCCCGGCGTAGCGCAGCAACTCGAGAAGTCATTGGGAGTCCCATGCAGAAATATTGAGCTATACTGTCGCTACAGCCGTCCATAATTCCGAATGTGTGCTGGTGCAGGATTTCGTGGATGAACTATGTCCCATAAATGTTCGATGGGATTCATGGCGGGCAATCTGGGTGGCCAAATCATTCTCTCGAATTGTCCAGAATGTTCTGACATGGTTCATTGTCATCCATAAATTCCAACGTTGTCTGGTTCCACGAAGTCCATTAAATGGCAGAAAATTGTCTCCATATAGCCGCACATAACCATTTCCAATCAATAATCAATTCGCTTGGACCAGAAAACCCAGTCCGTTATCTGTAAAAACAGCCCACACCATTATGGAGCCACCACCAGCTTGCACAGGGCCTCGTTGACAACTTGGGTCCATGACTTCGTGGGGTCTGCGCCACTCACGAACCCTACCATCAGCTCTTATCGACTGAAATCGGGACTCACTTGACCAGACGACGTTTTTCCTGTCTTTTAGAGTCGAACAGATATGGTGAAGAGCTCAGGAGAGGCGCTACAAGCGATGTCGTGTTGTTAGCAAAGGCCCTTGCGTCAATCGTGTGCTGCCACTGCCCATTAATGCCAAATTCTGCCGCGCTGTCCTAACGGATACGTTCGTCGTACGTCCCACATAGACTTCTACGGTTGTTCAACGCAGTGCTGCTTGTCTGTAAGCATTGACAACTCTACGCAAACGTTGCTGTTCCCTTTCGTTAACTGAAGGCCGTCGGCGACCCCGTAATCCGTGGGGAAAGGTAAGGCCAGACATTTGATATTCTTGGCACACTCTTGACACTGTGGATCTCCGAATATTGAATTTCCCAACGACTTCAGAAATGGAATGTCTCATGCGGCCATTCCGCGTTCAGAGTCTGTTATTCCCGTCGTGCGGCAATACTTACGTCGGAAACGTTTTCGGATGAATCAGCTGAGTACAAATGACGGCTCAGCCAGTGCACTGCCCAACACTGTGTACGCGATACTGCTGCCATCTTTACACGCACACACTGCTATCCCATGACTTTTGTCACCTCAGTGTATTTATTTCTCAACATAGTCACTCTGGTGACGAGCACATTTCACCCAAAGAGAGACCAGTTTTTTGATTGCGATACTTTAGAATGTTTGACTTTGATGATGGAGCCGCAGCCTCGCCTCTGGTTGTAGCACTTCATTACTAAGTGAAATCGTGAAACGTGTTTTTTTTTAAGTTTTGGAACAGATGAAAATCGGATGAGACAAAGTCGGGACTGCATGATCTGTGATCGATAACATCGGATTGTTGCAGGTGTCGTAACGCTATCATGTCGTTTGGTATAGTCACGCTGAAGGAGAGTGTGCTGTGTGTGTGGACGACGAATTCTTCGAATTCGAAACTCGATTATAGCACGCTGTTTCTCACGCATCAGAATAGTTACGTTACACACCGCCATGTTACTCGCTACAATTCGGAGTGGAAAAAGTCTGCAAATATATAAACGCGAAGAATAGAGATGTAAAATGTAATAATATGTATTTTATTTAAAATCTTTAAGAGTTTCCATATAAAAAATTCGGAGGCGTTACTTTTCAGCAAGTCCTCGCTGCTACGGTTTGTGACGTGCGTAATTTTACATTTATTAGTGTTTAAAGCTAGTTGGTTGTCTTACCACTACCTTTAAAAGTTATATAAGGTTGAGACTGTACGTTTCTGCCGTTTTTTCAGTCTGGCGCTACCATCAATATTGTCTGTCAGTCATAACATGTATAACGAGGGTCTCAGTACACTTCCTTGGAGCACAGCCACTTCTTTAGATTGCTTTCCATACAAGATAGCATGCTGCGTCCTTCATACGAAGAAATCCTCAATGCAGTCACTAAATTTGTTTGCGAACTCCTATCATTGTACAGTTGTTAATAAACGTTGGTGTGGTAAGAGAGATGGCAGTGATAACAGTGGCAGTACGCTGGAAAGGCAATTTTGTTGAAAGAGAAGCAGACGTAGATGATGATGAGGTGGGAGATATGATACTCCGAGAAGAACTTGACAGCACTGAAAGATCCAAATCGAAACAAGGCCTCGGGAATAGACGACAACTTTTGGACAGCCAGCTTTCACAAAATTAATCTATCTGGTGAGCAAGACATATGAGACGGGCCAAATATTCTCAAACTCGAAAATGAATGTAATAATACCAGTCCCAATAAAAGCAAATGGCGAGAGGCGCGAATATTACCGAACTATCAGTTTGATAAGTCATGATTACAAAACAATAACACGAATTCTTTACAGAAGAATGGGAAAACTGGTAGAAATCGACCTCGGAGAAGATCACTTTGGATTCTGGAGAAATATTGGAACACGCGAATCGATAGTGATCATATGACTTCTCTTAGAAGCTAGGTTAAGGAAAGGCAAACCTACGTTTACAGCTTTCGTAGATTTTGAGAAAGCTTTTGACAATGTCAACTAGAATACACTTTTTGAAATTCTGAAGGCACCAAAGCTAAAATACAGGGAGCGAAAGGCTTTTTACAGTTTTTACAGGAACCAGGCGGCATTTATAAGAGTCGAGAGGCACGAAAGGGACGCAGTTGTTGAGAAGGGAGTGAAGCAGTGTCGTAGCTTATCCTCGATGTTATTCAGTCTGTACACTTAGCAGGCAGTATAGGAAACCGAAGAAAAATTTGGAGAAGGAATGAATGTTCAGGGAGAAAAATGAAAACTTTGAAGTTTGTCGATGACATGGCAATTCTGTCTGAGAAGCAACAAAGGACTTGGAAGAGTAGTTGAATGGAATGGACAGGGTCTTGAAAGGAGGATATGAGTATCAACGAAATCAAAACAACGATAACAGAATGTAGTCGAATCAGGTGATGCTGAAGTAATTATATTGGGAAAAGAGACACTGAAAGTACTATATCAGTCTTGCTATTTGGGCAGTAAAATAACTGATGATGGCCGAAGTAAAGAGGATATTTTTCAACGTAAGAACGTATCGAACCTGGAAAAGACTTCTTATATCTTGCTGCAACAGATGTCTGGTTGCTAGAAAATATTTTGTATTTGATCCGTATCGAGCTTAGCCCGCCCTCAGAACTTCAAACTTAATTCCTTTACACGTAATATAGCGTCAAATGTGTACACTCTCCACGTCGCAGCTTAGATTAGACGCATGTGACGTTATACTGCACAGTCAGATCACGCCTATGTTCGACGTTGACGTGCAATAACCGATCACAGACGACAGCTGGCAGCACTAACAGCGTGTCGGATAGACGCAGAAAACAATGCAGTTGTCGTAAATCGGAAACTTGGCGATTTATCTAACGTCCAGAAGATCACGACTATTGACTATCGGGCCAAGCGTGGAAGAATTTCCGAAACGTCTATCCAAAACAGGCGACAAGGCAACTTCGGTGCACCACGTCATGCTACCTGACTCCTCGACAAGTCAATCGCCCATAAAAAATTGCAGTGAGATGTTGCTGCATGGTCTACAGCAAATGGGGTGGTAACCCGTCCTGCATAAGTCACAGTCACTGTGATTTTGCAGGGGTAACGTTCTCCGACATCACTCGTTATTTATCGCGCAGAAATCGGTGACATGTAGTTCCTATTAATCTGTTTGGTTAAGTGTGTGAGCTTAAGATCCCGTCACCGACAGTACAAGTCTACACATTGATATTGAAGCAATCCTAATGTCTCACCTCCGTTTCTGCTCTGGGACTTGCATCTGCCCACACGTGCGTATTCTATAAGGGACGATCACAGGGTTTCCGTTCGGAGGCCGTGTAGTCCAGAATAGCTATGCTAGTCAGGCGAAATCTTGCTGTGTGAAGAAATCCGTGAATACCTGCTATAAATTCATTTCCGATAGGAATCGTCTACCCTTCAAGCCCTTTTCTAAGGGGCCGAAGGTATGATAATCGCATGGGGAGTGATCAGGACTATAGAGCGGCATCTCGAGTGTCTCCCACTTGAATTGGCGTAATGTCTGTTTTACGAATTTGCAATATGTGGACGTGCGTTATCATGAAACAGCAGCACCCCTTGCCGCAGTAGCGTCACGGTGGTTTTCGACAGACATGCTCCCCATTTACATTCTCCATTCTCCGGTCGATGTCTACCGGTGTTTGTTCTTCGGCAGCCAAGAAAAGAATAACTGCACGTGTGTCCTCTTTGAACACATTCGGCAGTAATCTTGCGAAATTCACGTTTTTGCGTTTACCACGTTCAAGTCGGGAACACATGAATGTCATACTAATCCTTTGCTTACATGTCAGTGCTTATATACACCCATCGGAGTCGCGCCAAGTCGCATATTCACAGCAGCAATTCCCTCAAACGGAAACTTTTTTTTATCCCTCCTTATACTAATGTACAGTACCATCTCTTGTGAATCCTGTCCCATCTGTAAATAAAAAGTAGGCTGCTAACTTTAGTTCTCCAGCGGCACGTATCTCAACAGGTATTAATCTCCGGACATATCATTATCGAAACTATTATTTTAGTTTTCACTAACACTACCTCCTAAAGGAATAACACCCCGTATGCAGCGTGTCCCATGAGGAATGGTCAATGTTGAGGCGTATGACAGTAACGTTCATGTAAAGCAAAAATGAACAAATAAATAAAACGAAACAAAAATGTAAAGACATATGGCCTGTTGCGAATTATTTCCGAGGTAGAACAGATTTAATGTACCTTTGTTTTTGGTCCAGTGGCATGTACATATATGTCTCACCCATCCAAATTATTTGGCTTTTGGTCTAGCCCAACTTATCGCTTTGATCCTTATTTCTTTCTGCCATTGGACTATAAGCTGCCCCAAAATTGAAATCTGTGGGATTGCCTTTGCGATTTCGTCCCAGTCCCTAAAAGTTTCCGTCTTCCAGACATTGAATTAGTCAATACAACTTCTGCATTCTATTTGTTGTGATTCAAACCAGTTGTGCGTAAAGCTATGAGTTTCACAAATAACACTGTCCATTAAATATGTTCTATCTCGGAAATCATTCGGAATAAGACATAAGACCATATGAAATTTTTTGCTTCAGATGAGCTCCTGTCACATCCTTGAGTATTAATCATTCATCCTGGGACACCCTTTATACGAGTACATCAAAAGATTTGATTTAGATTTTAGGTTACAAATCCAGTGTCACGTACATATGTATCTTATCCACCCAACTTCTTTGACATTTTGTTCTAGCCAAACTTATCTCTTTGATTCGTATCACTTTCCGCCATAGGAATAGTACTGGACCCAAAATTGGATGCTGTGAGACCCTTTGCGATTTCTCCCAAGTACCTAAAATTTTCTGTCTTTCTGACATTGAATTATTCAACAGAACGAATGGCATTCTGTTTGTGTAATATGATTCAAATGGTTCAAATGGCTCTGAATACTATGGGACCTAACTTCTGAGGTCATCAGTTCCCTAGAACTTAGAACTACTTAAACCTAACTAACCTAAGGACATCACACACTTCCATTAATATGATTCAAACGAGTTATGTGTAACGCTGAGTTCCATAAATAACAGTGTACATTAAATGTGTTCTATCTCCGATCCATTCGGAATAGGACGAATTTTGTCAAGGCAGAGTATATTTTAAGTTATCGATGCATCTGTATCATTATTTTAGGTAATTAATATTCATTAGAACATAGTCTTTCGGTTGTAACAAATTACTGGCACCGAGATATTTCGTCCTCCTATATAGACTGGTGATCCTCACTTAAGAATGCTTTTAGGAGAAAATGTCGGAAACTAAGTTGTACGGTGCTCTCATATAAGGCACTGTATGATTAGGTCATGAAAGATATCGGTTACAAAAACTATTATGTGACTGCGAATAACGACTGAATCTGATTTCCAATGAATTGTAGTGATACTGAGGATAATTCCTACATTGGATAAGAAATGTGACAACTTGACTCACACAAAGAATTTTTGTAAGGAAAATATTAATGAAAAGATTACTCAGGTTACGACGAACAAAGGCTCTTCCTTCTAAATCAGTCGTTTTGGTATAGTTGAGCTCCTGCAGTCGGTCCTGATTTTACGAGAAGAGCTCAGTGGCAGACTTTGCATGTCAGAGGCCCTAGGTTTAGCCCAAAGCATCTCTGCGATATTTTTATTGTTACTTAATACATCTGAAGAGGTTTTCTGTACATTGAGTCATCAAATAGGAGTATGTATTCCACCTGAGAATAAATAGTAATACCCACTGGAGAAAAATGTAAGCGTTCTGTTCTGTTACAAATAATTATTGAAGTAAAACTCGTTTACTTGATACGACGAACCAAATCAGATCTTTCGGCGTGGTTTAAAGTGCTAATATTTCATAAAACTAATCTTTTGAGAGCCAAATGCCAGATTCACTGGGAGAATCCTTAGGAAGAGACACCGACCCAGGATGTACAAACGCCTCGTTCGACTAATACTTGAATATTGCTCATCAGTCTGGAGCTTGCATCAGAAAGGATTGATAAAAGAAAGAGAGAAGAAACAAAGAAGAGCAGCGCGCTTCCTTGCAGGTTCATGTAGAAATCGGGAAAAGTCACGGTGATAGACATTCAACTCCAGTGTCAGACGTCTCCACGAGGGGCGTTGTGCATCATAGAGTGATGTACGTATGTACACTGAAGTGATGAATGAAATTTTATACCAAGGCTGGAATTCCAGCCAGGTCTCTTGCTTACTAGGCAGATGCACTAACCACAACGCTTGGACAACTCGTGGACTACCCTAGCACACCCTCTCCTCAATACAAGCTCCCATTCACACGTCAGCCCACTTGGTGTTTCCTGTAAACTCGAACAGCATTGCAGAGGCATAGGTAATTCTATAAAAATACCAAATGGTCTGAGGTGTGAATGGGAATTTGGATTGTGGAGGGAGGCATGCAAGGGTAGTCCCTGCAGCTACGTAAAGCCACTGTGAGGGTGACGTAGAGGTTAGCGTATCTGCCCAGTGAGGAGAAGACACGGGTTCGGATCCTGGCCTTGGAAGAAATTTTCATTCGTCTGTATATGGATATCACAGGTGTATGAAACTTTGAAAAGGTCTCTGGAACCACATATTTTCAAAGATGATGATCATGATGATGATGTTTGGTTTGTTGGCGCTCAACTGCGCGGTTATCGGCACCCGTACATATTCCCAACCTTTGCTCAGTCCAATCGCACCACTTTGACTAATGATGATGAAAGGATGAGGACAACACAAACACCCAGTGATCTCGATGATCATCAAAGTGTGGTTTACTTTTAGAATTCTGTGAGCGTACTTTCCTAGAATAGTAAATCAATATATTGCTTCCTCGAACATACATATATCTCGTGAGAACTCTGTGGAGATAAAATTAGAGGGAACGGATCTCTCACGGAGGCTTACAAAAAAACTGATCCTTCCGCGCAGCATTGACAACTACAAAAGGTAGAGAGGAAGAGACAGTCGTATAAAAAGTACCCTCCGCTACACGCCGTGAGGTAGCGTGCGGACTGTGCGTATAGATGTGTAAGACTGTCATAACATCTAGGTTCCGTCAGAAACACGCGCCATCACTGCGGTATTTGCGACGCGTATTTGTGGCTTGTAGACGACGCGTCGTTTTTCCGTGGGATGTAAATGAGGAACATCCTTCAATCAAGAGCCACGTCATCTTGGAAGTGACGCTGCGTTCCTACGCGAATCCTACGGCCGTATCGTGTTCCTCGTGGCACGTGGGGAAAGATGGCCTACACCGGCGCCGGGTGGCAAGGTTACACACAGGACGACGCGGACAATTAGTTGCGCAACGCGGTCACATTTAATGACCGCCCCTCGCGGCCATTCCGTGTTTTGGTTGGTGTTCTACGTGTGGGTCCTCAGTCTTGTGTTTTGTGGAACATAGCTTCAACTTCAGTTCGCTTTCATTACCTGTCTCGTGTAGTTTGTCTCAATGAAAGAATACTTATCATGCTTACACTTGCACCTTGTAGGATGGTCACTAGCACCTACTGCTATTTACTGTAAAATCAGAAACCTGATGGTGTCAACACTAGTAAAAAGATTGTACATAAATTAGTAAGAAACCCCTCTGTCATTTGCTAGTATACAGGCAGCACAGCCGGCCGCGGTGGTCTAGTGGTTCTAGGCGCTCAGTCAGGAACCGCGCGACTGCTACGGTCGCAGGTTCGAATCCTGCCTCAGGCATGGAAGTGTGTGATGTCCTTAGGTTAGTTAGGTTTAAGTAGTTCTAAGTTCTAGGGGACTTATGACCACAGATGTTGAGTCCCATAGTGCTCAGAGCCATTTGAACCATTTGAACAGGCAGCACACCGCTCTCCCGGTCGTTATCGGATTTGCAGAGCTGGGTTCCGATACTTCTCATTCAGATACCTCGCCAATTGTCACCACGTGGCTCATTGGACCTCATTCTAATCCTCCCACTAAGCAAAATCGCTGGTGGTTCTGAGAATTGTACTTCAGTCAGTGAAAGAAAACTGGGGAAAATTTGGTGTATTCGTAGGAGGGAGTGCAATGAACAGCATACTACAAATTCTGATTGTTGAGGTGTGAACTTGGAGGTGAGGGTGCATTTAAAGGTCATTTTTATATGTTTTTCTTGATTATCTCTAAATCCGCAGCTTCTAGCGACAATTTTTTCAAATACAAAATTAAATTGCATTAAATGTGCTACACAAAAGTTTCTATTCACTTTTTCTCTTGGTCTAACAGTTGCCGGCCGGAGTGGCCATGCGGTTCTAGGCGCTACAGTCTGGAACCGAGCGACCGCTACGGTCGCAGGTTCGAAGCCTGTCTCAGGCATGGAAGTGTGTGATGTCTTTAGGTTGGTTAGGTTTAATTAGTTCTAAGTTCTAGGCGACTGATGACCTTAGAAGTTAAGTCGCATAGTGCTCAGAACCATTGAACCATTTGACTAATAGTTTCCGTGTTGTAAAGGATGGAAAAACCAGTGATTATTCAAAATAGTATTTTAATGGTATAAAATCAATATTAACTGTAAAGTGAAATTGGTTTTAGAACAAATATCAAATGTGTGTAACATATCTAAGTGCAATATAGCCTTATTAAGGGATTAATTCTATTATACGGGTGTAATAAGGTGCAGGGGAAGGGAGGGGGTTTGTGAGACAGAAGTGTGAGCAAAGGTCGGTCGTCAGATTGTGATTCATGCACTTTTCTCCTTGAAAGGTGTGCAAATTGGAGATCGAGGAGGTGAATCCCTATTCTTATTATGTCCACACTACTACGTCACAACTACTAAGCAACTATAGGGTGTTTACAAAATTACGTCGATAGTTTCGCAGCGCACCTTATGAATCACTGGCGATTCAGTGCAGTCATACTCAGGGGTGTTTATTTTCCTCAAAACACTACACGAAGTACAAAAATGAGTTACTAATAATATTAACACCGGAAATGATCATGGACAGAATCTACGTAAATTTCTGCACACTCTTCTGCATTGCTAGCGGCGAAATTGATTCTTAATGGCCATGTACGACAGTTGTAACGTTCTTACGCGAAATGCAGCTTCCCTCCACGACGAGGAAATTGGATATATGTGGTTAGGTCTTATGGGACCAAACTGCTGAGGTCATCGATCCCTAAGCTTACACACTACTTAATCTTAAAGTAACCTACGCTAAGGACAACACACACGCCCATGTCCGAGGGAGGACTCGAACCTCCGACGGGGGGAGTCACGCGGATCGTGCGCCCAAGACAGCGCTGCTACCCCGCGCGGCCCCACGACGAACGCTGCCCGCTTTTCCGTTTACAGACGGACAATACCTTCAAAATGGCTCTGAGCACTGTGGGACTTAACATCTATGGTCATCAGTCTCCTAGAACTTAGAACTACTTAAACCTAACTAACCTAAGGACATCACACAACACCCAGCCATCACGAGGCAGAGAAAATCCCTGACCCCGCCGGGAATCGAACCCGGGAACCCGGGCGTGGGAAGCGAGAACGCTACCGCACGACCACGAGCTGCGGGCGGACAATACCTTCCCAGTATTTCCTGTACATTCCTTTTATATGAGTAGACAAAATAATTTTCCTGAGTTTGTGCACATATAATGCAGTGACTTCCAGGAAATGGAAATGAGCGTTTGGCGTCATTGGCCAGGAGGCCCCTAGCGGGGAAGGTTCGGCCGCCTTCGTGCAGGTCTTACTACATTCGACGCAACATTTTTTTAAATCTCATTTTGTTCGTTTTTGTTCGTTGTATCTGCTCGGGGCGGGCGTCGCAAGACACCCGTTTCAGTTCGTCGTTGATCCATTAACTCAGTTTTTTTTATTACAGAGGGCAGCTAATCCTCTGACCGAACACGCTGAGTTACCGTACCAGCTTCCAAGTTGGTCGACCTGCGCGCCGGATAAGGATGAAATTATGATGAAGACAGCACAACACCCAGTCCCTGAGCGGACAAAATCTCCGACCCAGCCGGGAATCGAACCCGTGATCGTAGGACGGCAATCCGTCACGCTGACCACTCAGCTATTGGGGCGGACATTGCCAGGTTATTAACTGTGTACTTATATGCAGTTGAGCTTTTATGTAAAAAGGCTTTTACATGCAAGCTTAACAAATGGAGCTGTCAACTGTCTATGACAGTGAAAAGTCTGTCCCAAGTGTGTGCTGGAACAGTTTTCACAGCATGAGTGACATCATCCCATCCTGAGCTCTCCCAACGGCTGAAGAGACCCAGAGGATTAAATTGTCTCCCTGTGCAACATATGTATGTCACCTTGACCTTACGGAACTTCATTTGTTTCAGCATGAATCAAGCAGGTTACTGTTCTAGAACTGAACATCAGCAGTATCATCCCATCATACATATTCACACCCACATTGAGAGATATAACGTGGTGAGCGGCTCCGCTCAGTACTGCCCACCTTACAAGTTCCAGGAATTCCGGAATGAGAGAGATTTATGCAGTCTATCAATAACCCAGTTAATGGTGAGACAAGTGCAGTAAATTTCTGGTCATTCCAGTTCAACACCGAGTGATCAAAACACGGTTACACAACTTTACAATATGCTGTCAACGATAGTCAGCAGTAACGTGCCACATTTATCAGTCCAATCTCTTTCCTAGTTTACAAAACTAAGATAAACCTAAAAATAATGTTTTCACTACTGGCGACATGGTTTGAATCTCGGTATGAGTACGCATGTTTATAGGCATAGACACACTTTCCACTCTACAACACATCTGTAAACTATTTCTCATTTAATGATAAAATATACCTACAAAAAGAAGGTTTAGCCATGGGTAACAACATGTCAGGCATTCTACCTGACATTTTCATCAGCCACTTAGAAAATAAATTTTTTGAAGGGAAAAATGAACTTCCTGAAGAAAAATTTATTACAGAAAATACGTGAATGACACTCTACTTCTATTTGATGACACCAAAGATGAACTGGATGAACATTAAAACGAAGTTCATAATTGAAAATGAAAGAAATCAAGCTATAAATTTCTTAGACCTCACAGTTGCTAATGAACACCAAAAACATAATTGTTACATTTACCAAAAAAATTAGTTCAGATGACTCTGAGCACTATGGGACTTAACATCTGAGATCATCAGTCGCCTAGCACTTAGAACCACTTAAATCTAACTAACCTAACGATATCCATGACCGAGGCAGGATTCGAACGTGCGACCGTAGCAACAGCGTGGTTCCAGACTGAAGTGCCTAAACCCGCTCGTCCACAACGGCCGGCTAGGAAAATGTAATTCCATTCCTGTGGAGAAGCTGAAGTACTGTCTGAATGATTTCTGGTGTCAGTAAATTACAATGAACAAAACACGGATACTTCGTAACATTCCAGAAATGGCAGTCTAATTGGAACCGCGGATCAGCGACGTCTAAAGTTTATCGAGACAGGCTAAAACAAAGTTGAAACGGCAAAATTTCCTACCAGTGGTTTAGCGACTCACAGGCGGACGTATTAACTGATAATCTGAAGACAGGTGAAACTCTGACGGCTCTTTTTACGCATCAAGATAATACGATATCGATTTCCATTTTGCGAATCTGGATTAGCTTCAGCTGTTTGCGACCCATGAAAAGTTGTGCCTGGTCAGGGCTCCAACCGGTGTTTCCCGCTAATCGCGAGTGGTCATCTTAACCACTTGGCTATCCGAGTTCCGGGACAGATTCAAATTTCCAAGTGTCATGGAGTCCACAAACCTTACCACGCAATGTCTAGTGACAAAATATTTTGACGCCATTTTAGCCCGAGAAGGTACGGCTGCATTTTTTGTCGTTAGAAGGTCTGTGTTTATAATGTCTGTATAAACACAGACATTCTTACTATCAATAATGTATCAAGACAGGATTGCTTGTACAAGCTGAAAGAGATGAACCAACAACACTGGGCAGAAAAGTTCTCATTATAAATACACACCTGGAAATGGAAAAAAGAACACATTGACACCGGTGTGTCAGACCCACCATACTTGCTCCGGACACTGCGAGAGGGCTGTACAAGCAATGATCACACGCACGGCACAGCGGACACACCAGGAACCGCGGTGTTGGCCGTCGAATGGCGCTAGCTCGCAGCATTTGTGCACCGCCGCCGTCAGTGTCAGCCAGTTTGCCGTGGCATACGGAGCTCCATCGCAGTCTTTAACACTGGTAGCATGCCGCGACAGCGTGGACGTGAACCGTATGTGCAGTTCACGGACTTTGAGCGAGGGCGTATAGTGGGCATGCGGGAGGCCGGGTGGACGTACCGCCGAATTGCTCAACACGTGGGGCGTGAGGTCTCCACAGTACATCGATGTTGTCGCCAGTGGTCGGCGGAAGGTGCACGTGCCCGTCGACCTGGGACCGGACCGCAGCGACGCACGGATGCACGCCAAGACCGTAGGATCCTACGCAGTGCCGTAGGGGACCGCACCGCCACTTCCCAGCAAATTAGGGACACTGTTGCTCCTGGGGTATCGGCGAGGACCATTTGCAACCGTCTCCATGAAGCTGGGCTACGGTCCCGCACACCGTTAGGCCGTCTTCCGCTCACGCCCCAACATCGTGCAGCCCGCCTCCAGTGGTGTCACGACAGGCGTGAATGGAGGGACGAATGGAGACGTGTCGTCTTCAGCGATGAGAGTCGCTTCTGCCTTGGTGCCAATGATGGTCGTATGCGTGTTTGGCGCCGTGCAGGTGAGCGCCACAATCAGGACTGCATACGACCGAGGCACACAGGGCCAACACCCGGCATCATGGTGTGGGGAGCGATCTCCTACACTGGCCGTACACCACTGGTGGATCGTCGAGGGGACACTGAATAGTGCACGGTACATCCAAACCGTCATCGAACCCATCGTTCTACCATTCCTAGACCGGCAAGGGAACTTGCTGTTCCAACAGGACAATGCACGTCCGCATGTATCCCGTGCCACCCAACGTGCTCTAGAAGGTGTAAGTCAACTACCCTGGCCAGCAAGATCTCCGGATTTGTCCCCCATTGAGCATGTTTGGGACTGGATGAAGCGTCGTCTCACGCGGTCTGCACGTCCAGCAGGAACGCTGGTCCAACTGAGGCGCCAGGTGGAAATGGCATGGCAAGCCGTTCCACAGGACTACATCCAGCATCTCTATGATCGTCTCCATGGGAGAATAGCAGCCTGCATTGCTGCGAAAGGTGGATATACACTGTACTAGTGCCGACATTGTGCATGCTCTGTTGCCTGTGTCTATGTGCCTGTGGTTCTGTCAGTGTGATCATGTGATGTATCTGACCCCAGGAATGTGTCAATAAAGTTTCCCCTTCCTGGGACAATGAATTCACGGTGTTCTTATTTCAATTTCCAGGAGTGTATGCGTATTCACTTACTGGCCGTTGAGGAATAATTCCCCGCCCTCTGTATCGTAGTCAACGTGCATACTGGCTCAGACAACACTTCAAAGGTGTTGTTTCTGTCCAGTGTACTTGATAAGGGGATACATCTGCGCCTCATAAAACGTCCACAACGGACTAAGTGGAAGGACTGGACCTTGGGCCGAGGGAGATCTTCATCTTTCATTACACACAAACTTTTATTCATGTAAACAATGGATTCAAACAACAATTATAATGAAAAATTTTTCCAACTGAATGGTTACCAGATATCTGAACAGGCACATGACTCCCTTGAGACAATAATTCTGATACAGATACAATTAGTAAAAGCAACAAACTAGGATTACATATCAATTCCCTGAAGTGCTTGTTGTTATAGTGATTACTAGTTAAACGTCAGAAGACAGCAGTCGATTTACGCTAATGCAACTTTCATGGAATTATTGTGCCATGAATAAGAGTCGACTGATAGGAATCGATCGTTACAGATCAAAAGGCAGAAGCCAATTTACGTTAATGCAAATTTCATGGGATTGTAGTCACGCGAGTACAATAAAATGCTTTCAGTGGTTAGTATCTCAAGGACTAGACTGAAGCAAACTGAATAGTGACAAAATCGACTTACAGACAGTGAACGACACGCTTGCTAAATGCATTCTTAACTGAATAAATAAAATAAGCACATTTAAACACGTATGTCTTTCATCTTAAATACAGCTTGGGTCAAAAGGCTCTGAGCACTATGGGACTAAACAGCTATGGTCATCAGTCCCCTAGAACTTAGAACTACTTAAACCTAACTAACCTAAAGACATCACACAACACCCAGTCATCACGAGGCAGAGAAAATCCCTGACCCCGCCGGGAATCGAACCCGGGCGTGGGAAGCGAGAACGCTACCGCACGACCACGAGCTGCGGACTAAATACAGCTTGCTCCTGAAAAGGAGAGGCAATAATTACATATACAGAAATTCCTTAACTTTGTGGATCTTGGACCAGTAAACAACACTTATCTTATAAATGTATCTGAGCCGGCTGCGGTGGACGAAAAAAAAAGAAAGCGGTTCTAGGAGCTCAGTCCGGAAGCGCGCGACTGCTACGGACGCAGGTTCGAATCCTGCCTCTGGCATGGATGTGTGTGATGTCCTTAGGTTAGTTAGGTTTAAGTAGTTATAAGTTCTAGGGGACTGATGATCACAGATGTTAAGTCTCATAGTGCTCAGAGCCATTTGAAACATTTGATATAAATGTATCTGAGCTGCAGGCGCCAACCAGACCAATAGAGCGAGGTATACAAGTCTCAGATCGACATTGTTTCACATATACCCCCTAAAACAGCATTAATCTCACAACGGGCAACTGTTATTGGGTGTACCTGGAGCATAAACGAAACGTCAGAGTCGACTAAATAAGAATGACAAGCAACGGGCCGAAGGCGTAGGTCAAACCCACAACCCAGGTTCAGGGATGCAACAAATCATAAGAAATTATGATCCAATAAATCAAGCGTCCCAGTACGATAACGAACACGCTACAAGTTAAACTCTTTAAATAAATAATCCTATCCTAATAAACCCAAGAACGTGCACTTAGAACGATATAAGAAAAAAACAAGATCAAATTAATACCAAAACAAGTTAAACAAATTGTCACTACCTCCAAGCAGTAACCAAACCACACTTCAACCAAAGGTATTTTAAACAAGCAATTCAAATCACACTAGCGTAAGATTACCTCAAAAAAGGCATGAAATGATAAAATAGCCTTTCACTAATTATACGTCCTTGATGGACCCAAAAATTCAAAACTTCGCAGAAAGATCTGGCGGAGTGACCATACATTGGTGCAGTGGTCTGTTCAATTATACACAGTGCTTTCTGAAACAGACTATACACTAAAAAATAATACACAGTAAGTTCCATGGTTTAAGCGGTAAACCAGAATATTGACAAATTCAGACGTCAACATGAATTACTGGTGTCAGAATGGCACAACAAGTTTGGTAGCGGCGTATCACAAGATAAATTGTGCACAGAGTTTCGTGTTTGAGAATGAACCAGTAATCTGTCGCAGGTTCATCACACTTGCAACACGGAGGGTAGTAAATGTGTCCCCAACGAATGACATAAATACAATGATGTTACCTTATTACGTCAGTTGAAGTCCGTGTCCAACAGCGCAGGAAAGGTAGATCAAGAGTAAGAATACCCAACAACATATAATCGGCTAATGACCAAAAAACTTTTTCGTTACGCGTTCCATACCAAAACTGGTGCAACGCTGCTGGCGCGGACTAGAATAGACGTTTTAATAGCTACAGTCTTCTCCTGTCTACAACCAATCACGAACGCATCACGAGTGTCAAAAGAGTAAGATCTCTGAAGAAGAATCGATAGGACGGAAGCTGGCAGGGCCCAGCACGTACCCTGATCAGCCAGAACATTACGACCATCGATATAAACCCTTCCAGGGGACAGCAGTGTCGCCTGGCCACGAATGACTGCTGGTCAGACACACGCAAACTGTATGTGGTGCCAGTGTGCCTACTGTCCCTGTGTAGAATGGGGAGGCGGGCGTCTATCTGAGTTTGGCCGAGGGCAGTGATGGCCCAGCACAGGGATTTCGGAAACTGCACGACTTGTCGGTGTTCAAGGAGTGGTGTGGTGAGTGTCTTCAACACGTGGCGAAACCAACATGAAACCTCATCCCGTCGGGGGTTGTTGATGATGATGTTTGTTTTGTGATGTGTTCAACAGAGTGGTCATCAGCTCCCGTACAAAGACCGAATTTTACACAGTCTATTCGTGGGATTGTGCGGCCACTCTTCATTACATATGTCTGACGTAGGCTAGGGCAGACTGGTAACGCAAGGCAGGCGGTCAACTGTGGCAGACCTAACATCAGGCTTTAATACTGGGCAGAGTACAAGCACTCGTAAGTCTAAACACACAGTACACCGATCACTCCTAGTGTGGGCCTCTGCAGCCGACGACCTATGCATGTGCCAATGTTAACACCACGACGTCAGCAACTGCGACTGACATGGATACGCGGCCATCGGCGCTGGACGTTGAGGCATTGGCAGAGCGTATCGTGGTCTGATGAATCGCGATACCTTCTTCATCACGCCAATGGGAGGGCGCGAATCCGTCGTCTTCCAGGGCAACAGGTCCTTGACATCGCTACTGCGGGCCAGAGACAAGCTGTCTGCCGCTCCATTATGCTGTGGGGATCATTCACCTGGGCCTCGTGACGGTCAAGGTGTATCGTACACTAGTTGCAGACCACGTACACCGCTTCATGACCATCATGTTTCCCGACGGCAGTGGCATTTTTCAGCGCGTCTGCCGCTCGTGGTCTCGCGGTCGCGTTCTCACTTCCCTCGAGATGACTGGTGTTTGTGTTGTCCTTATCATTTCATCATCATTCCTGACAGTGGCGAGATTGGACTGAGCAAAGGTTGGGGATTTGTACGTGCGCTGATAACCGCGCAGTTGTGCCCCCCAAAAACCAAACATCATCATCATCATCAACGAGATTCAATTCATGTGCTGGCCCTCGAACTCGCCAGATCTGAACCCGATTGAACATATGTGGAATGTGATTGAACATGGTGTCAGAGCTCACCACCCCCCCTCCCCAGATTTTGCGGGAATTAGGTGTCTTGTGTACGCACATGTGGTGCCAACTCCCTACAACGACCTACTAAGGCTTCAACTTATCGTTGGGTTCTCTTCTACGTAACGACAGACGCTTCTTCAAAGCCGAAAGTGGTTCGCGTTCGTGGAGCACCGCAGTGAACCCTCCAGTTTACGAACGTAGCAGTTTCTTCCAGTCGTTGTAGTCGGACTAATTTTATAGAACTGGGACAGACTACGACGCACTCTTCACAATTTGTGCGAGTACGGTGGAGCGGGAGATTTTACAGTGATTCGATATGGAAATTTATTTTATTTACAGACGATACGTTTTTGGACATTGGTTCTCCATCAAAAGTCCGCTCTACAGCACCTAGAAGCCTGTAATAGCAATTGTGAAACACCCTGTAGTAGATGACAAATGATTGCAGAGAGCTGGTTTTCGCAAATCTACTGAAGGATCCAAATGGTCTGAATTGGCAGGAGCAGCGGGGAGGGTAAGAGAGGAAAACTGCGGGGAATAACAAAACATTGTCGTGTAGCATAGATGTTGAGGACACTGGTCATAGCGTGTGCACAGAAACTGGCACAGGGCAGAAGTAAACGGAAAATGGTACGACGCCAGTAGAAGCCCTGATGGCTGGTGGAGTGTGTACACAGGGACAAAGAAGTCGTGATGTTTATCGAAGAGCTGTGACAGGCTTGTGGATTCCGGTCTATTGAGGCAAAGCTTTGATGACTCCTAGATTGACGGGAGGAGATACAATACGCAGAGCGATTCGGCTGCTAGGGCGTGTCCCAGGACCGCCCACCACTGTGCGTGGGTGGCGGCGCGCCCGCGGAAGTGCAGTACGTCCCTCGCCTGCGGCAGAGCAACACGGTAAGCCAAGCTGGCTAGTCCAGCCATTTTCATCAAGCATCACTGACGCAAAACGTTTTGTGCATTTATCTAGTAACGTTAAGATTTTAACAGGCTCCTTATAATGAAAAATTTTGGGAGCGAAGACCAAAAATTGACCAAGAAGGAAACTAGTATGATAGATATATTAGAGGTAATATAGTTCTTTTGATTTGCCTTCTTTGACATACAGCTCAGAGGAATGTAACATCGATGTTTTTTCAGACGGTACGCTGAAGTGGTTTGAAAGCTACCTCAAAAACAGAGAGCAATGTGTTATCTGTGGGAATGGAAAGTCGAGTTTGAAGCGTGTTCTCTCAGGAGTGCCACATGTGTCAGTACTAGGCCAACATTAGTTTTCCTTCTTTGTCAATATCCCGTCGGTTCTGTCCTACTGTAAATATCAAATATTATTTCTATGCTAATGACTTCCAGCTTTACTCAAACGCCAGACCTGAGATTATCAATGCCGCGATCGTCCAGATGAATAGTGATCTGTCTTCAGTGGCAACATGGGTGCAACACCCGGGATTTAAAACGGAAAGGTGAAAATGTCACAAGTAATCTTTATATACCATCAGAAATTAATAATTTCCAAATTCTGCGAACATTTGCCCCCTATTCTTCTCAACGGCTTTTCAATACCATATCAGAAAACAGTGAAGAACTTGACTCTAACATTGAATGAACATTTCAACTGTGCAGAAATACTGTTGCAATGAGCCATGTGCCATGTGCCTCTATAACCTCAAAAAATTCCGAAACAGATTTTCACAACATGTGAAACGTAAACTCGTGAAACCACTCGTTCTACTGAATCTCCAGTATTGTGATATTATTCAACATGGCACGAGTAGTGAAAACGCAAGACGGTGCCCACTGCTACCAGCCCACTTATTAGAACTTACCGTTTTTTACTTACTGTTGTACTTATCATGAACGAATACAAACTGTGCGTGTGTTTTTTTTTTATCTGCACTGTATTGTACTTCTTAATTTATAAATATAGTACAACATACTTATCGTAATACATAGCTACTATGAATGATTCATTAGTTTTCAATGCTAAATATTTTCTAAAATAGATTTACAAATATGACTGATGCATTCAAGTTTGCATTTTGCATTCTACGATTGTTCTATGAGTGCCCCTCTGGTTACACGACACACTCCCAAATGGTAGTCAAGTTCGCTCCTTACCATATGTAGCAATATCTTGTCAATGCCTATCACACCAGAATTGAAGCGTTCTCTGAACAGTTCCAGTGTTCTTGCCAGTGGCGCAACGTAAACACGATCCACAAGAAAAGACTCCACCAAAAAATTTAAATTTTCTTCTAATTTTCCAGTTTCAGACGAATTTTAAAATCTTGTCTATCACATAAAGATGTGGCAATACCCAAACTTTGATGTCCAGACCTTCATTGGTTTTTGAGTTTTGAGTCTTTAATGTGATTTTAATGGTGTTTTTCGAAACCAACTCCTGGTAATAAGACCTCAGTTTTCATATTCTAGGTTTTTCGGTACATTCAGGAGACACTGTCCAACATTTCTGTGCAATCATACTTTCAGTATTTTTTCAAGTGCCAAACTTAAATTTTATTTAATTTTAATTATATTTTATGAGTATGATAATAAATAGACCAACTACAGTTTCGGTGACATTAATGCATAGAAGTGTGCGAATATCTCAAGACTACGTTCTGAAGAAAAGAAAAAAAACAACATTGGGACTAGTTAATATTTAGGATGAAAAAGTTGACATTGAACTTAGAAAACCAAACTTATGCCAAAATGGACTGTGAACTTTTATTATAAACTGAATGCTAACATAAGACACATAGAAATTAAAATTCACCAGCACCACACGTTTTCCTTGCCTGCTCCTGTATGCTTTCTTCTTCTTGTAATTTCAAGACCAAGGTAGCATTTTTCGTGAATTTTTCCTTCTCCAGACAATATCTTGTGGACTGCTTGATCAGTCGTTGATCTGTAGATAAGAGAATTTTCTCATGGGATGATAACAAAGGAGTGCTGGAACTTCTGCTTTCTTCAAACATACCACACTGAACTGAGAAACAGCTTTTACAAGACCCAAAGGTATTGTCTTTTTTTTTGTACTTGGACCAAATGACACTATCCAAACATTCACTTGCATTTTGTGTCCTGCCACCCTAATGCACAAATGCTATCTTGGCCACAGTGGCAGCTATTTGTGTGTCACGGCTATTCGCACAGTCCATACTTCAAATAGATCCTGAGAAATCAGTACCCAGAACAACCACCTCTGGCCGTAATAACGGCCGTGATACTGCTGGGCATTCAGTCAAACAGAGCTTGGATGGCGTTTACAGGTACAGCTGCCCATGCAGCTTCAACACGATACCACAGTTCATCAAGAGTAGTGACTAGCGTATTGTGACGAGAAAGTTGCTCGGCCACCATTGACCAGACGTTTTCAATTGGTGAGAGATCTGGAGAATGTGCTGGCCAGGGCAGCAGTCGAACAATTTATGTATCCAGAAAGGCCAGTACAGGACCTGCAACATGCGGTCGTACATTATCCTGCTGAAATGTAGGGTTTCGCAGGGACCGAATGAAGGGTAGAGCCACGGGTCGTAACACATCTGAAATGTAACGTCCACTGTTGAAAGTGCTGTCAATGCGAACAAGAGGTGACCGAGACGTGTAACCAATGGCCCCCCCCCCCCCCCATACCATAACGCCGGGTGATACGCCAGTATGGCGATGACGAATACACGATTCAAATGTGCGTTCACCGTGATGTCGCCAAACACGGATGCGACCATCATGATGCTGTAAACAGAACCTTGATTCATCCGAAAATATGACGTTCTGCCATTCGTGCACCCTGGTTCGTGTTGAGTACACCATCGCAGGCGCTCCTGTCTGTGATGCAGCGTCAAGGGTAACCGCAGCCATGGTCTCGGAGCTGATAGTCCATGCTGGTGCAAACGTCGTCGAACTGTTCGTGCAGATGGTTGTTGTCTTGGAAACGTCCCCATCAGTTGACTCAGGGATCGAGATGTGGCTGTTCGATCCGTTACAGCCATGCGGATAAGATGCCTGTCATCTCGACTGCTAGTGATACGAGGCCTTTGGGATCCATCACGGCGTTCCGTATTACCCTCCTGAACCCACCGATTCCATATTCTGCTAACAGTCATTGGATCTCGACCAACGCGAGCAGAAATGTCGCGATACGATAAACCGCAATTGCGATAGACTACAATCCGACCTTTATCAAAGTCGGAAACGTGATGGTACGCATTTCTCCTCCTTACACAAGGCATCACAACAACGTTTCACCAGGCAACGCCGGTCAACTGCTCTTTGTGTATGAGAAATCGGTTGGAAACTTTCCTCATCTCATCACGTTGTAGGTATCGCCACCGGTGCCAACCTTGTGTGAATGCTCTGAAAAGCTAATCATTTGCGTATCACAGCATCCTCTTCCTGTCAGTTAAATTTCGCGTCTGTAGCACGTCATTTTCGTGGTGTGGCAATTTTAATGGCCAGTAGTGTATTAATTAAAATATCAATAAAGGTGCATCGATGACTTGGTATTGAAAAATTCACATTCAGACTTGTACTTCCGTTTAAAAATCCAGCCACTTGATACACAGAACAACATCATATATTCATTTTTTATTATGGCTTTTTAGTGGCGCGTTTTCTTTTCTGTGGTATGAATATTTACATCTTCATGTCGTCCCGGTTCAATCAACGTATTTTTTCCATGATTAGCGCGCAAATGGAACCGGTGGTCTGTGAGAGATTCCGATTTTTACTACGACGCACGACATTGGTCTTCACCTTAATTTAAAAGTACATAAAGGAGTTTTAGAATAAAGACATGTTATTCTTATAGCGTGTGTCTTGATTGAGCCATAACAATGACGTCATAAGTCAACATTAAAATAGACTCTGTCTCAGCTGCAGGTGCTCATAGGCTTTATGATGATGGAACTATATTTCCGTTTTAAATAAAGGTGTGGGGTCCATACTGGTGCTAACAGTACTAGTGTAATTCAGGTACACATTTTAGTTTGTGCTGGAAGTTAAGAGTAAAGAAAGATTCCGTAAAATTTTTATTTTTTATTTAAGCCAAAATACCACCTGAGGGGTTAATATTGATTCCATGGTCCTATAACCCTGGACAAAACATCAGCAAAGATAAGTATATGCACAGGAGTTTTGGTCTTGAGCATTTACTAATGAGGGGCGATTAAATTGCAGGAAATAAACACAGTTGGATATCACAGTACAGCCTCGCATCCCCTGATTAACTAATAAAAGCTGTTTTGAAGTAGCTCCTACCGTAATTGATAGCTTAATTATTCATTAGCTCCTCTTGCGAGCTGATTGCCCTTAACAAATCATCTACAAATAAGGACGGTATTGTTGATGTTGTCGGTGACATTTCGTCTAGACCGCGGTTCAGGTGTGAGATGGATTTCTTAACTGCGGCAAAGAGTTTTGTACATCATACATTCGACTCCAAAAATTTCACTGCTACGCTCTTTTTGTTCATTTGGATGTACTTCATAGTTTTGAAGTGTTTGCGCCATCAAATTCCAACAGATAGTGCCACAACGGAGCGCACACTGAATTTCTGTTCTCCATTCGGCACAATTGCTTTGCTTTGGATATAGTTTGCGTTTAAATGAACGTATGGTACGTTCAGATATAATGAAATATTTTACACCGGTCATGTTTGTTTGTTATATTTGAGTTATGTAACATGATGCTTACAAGGTAACAAATGGTTACGCGAGTGCAGTAGATTTAGTAATATGCTTTAAGAGTTAAGAAAGTAGCTAAACCATAAAATTTCACAGACTATGTTTTGAGTAGTTTTCTTCCCTTAAGACAGTGTGCCAGTTTTGTTAAAAGAATTTTGTGTAAGGTTAACAAAATCTGAAAAACATTTAGTATTATAAGTTATGCCAAGGTGTTACAATTTACCCTGAAGTGAAGAAACAAACACTATTTTCCTCATAAAACAGCCATTCAGCACTCAAATAAAAACCCTTTATCATGACCATGCAGTTGGGTCTGGTGGTATAGCGTACCTGTGAAACTACAAGTTACACGTTTGAATCCCGGTAAGACCATGGATTTCTTCAATATGTCTTCACCTCTCAACACTGTGAGGAGTCGCCAGAAACGACACGAGTAGTAGGGCAGGTCCACTACAAGCACAAGCAATGCTGACATCGCCATTAGAGCTCTCTTATCTGTGGTGTCATATTACAGCAGAGACAAATGCGCATGTCTCGGTCGGGCACACAGTTTTAATCTGCCAGGAAGTTTTATATCAGCGCACACTCCGCTGCAGAGTGAAATTATCATTCTGGAACCTATAAGGTGGTTACCAATAACTTTGCCGGCTCCTGGACTTGTGATTTGACATACACAATGTATTTTCTAGGTTTTACGCTACAATTGAAGGCCACCCACATTAAACAGTCAACCCTAACTGTCTTATTGTAAGGTATAGCCCTAGGTGTTTCTGTACCTGTCGCTTCCAAGCGAATGTTACGCTCCGCCTCGGAAAGACTTTATATAACTACTGAAGCAGGCTGATTCTGTTAATGCAGATTTATAGTGTAGTCTTATGAGGTAGGGAAGTAGGTAAATTTCACAGGCAGTTTGTATAAAGTAATGGCGTCGTAGCATATCACGCAAAAAAATTACGGTGAATAACAACGTAATGGGATAATTTAATGATAAATTCCATGATTTGTGTGTGACAGAGTACCAAATTGTGATGGACAGTCTGACCGCTGACGGTATGGTGGAGAACAACCTTGTTTTAACGTAGCACATCTGTCAGAGTCACAGTAGCTCATAAATAGCCGTATGCGGATGGAATACAGTTAATGATCTATCTGTACGCGAGTAGACAAACAGCAGAAACGTTGTTAAAAACCATACAGCTGCTGTTCTGTAAGGTATTCTGTAATTTACAGAACATGCAAGCAATTGCACAGAGTAGTGGTACTCCGGCTCAATACTCATCCCTATCAAGTCGCCACAGAGTACTGTCTGAACCGTCGCAGCCTAAGGGGCTTCCGATCCAACTGACAGAGTCACACACAACTACAGGAAACACATACAAGGGTAACAGACAAATTAACTGCCGGACTTGGAGCTTGAATACAATGAGTGGAACCTATTCTAATGGAGTGATAGCAAACTGTCATCTGTCCTCCTGTTCTTGGTTGTAAAAATTTGACTGCAGGAGGAAGGTGGAGCTGCAGCGGTAACAGTGATCAATAACAAGCTGGAAGCACTGGCATAGTGCATTCAAATCATGTGAGTTATGTATTTTTTAGAACATTCTTACCAACAATATAGGACAAGTACGGTATAACGAGTTTTAAGAGAGCCTTATGACTGCAAGCTTCTGTTATTTGCATAGTCTCTTATAGGACTATGGAATCTGTAATAATATCAGCAATTTTCAACCAGTTTTATAGATTATGTTTTATAGTGAATAACAGGATAAATTGCATTTGTCTCTGCTAAAACGGCGCTTGAGAACAATTGTAATGCGGGAATATATATACACATCAAAAAAAGTTTTGCATCACCCCGGTTCAGAGAGTTCCGGAACCTATACATAAAACTGGAACAGAGATCAACATAAACATCATTTCCGCCCTTTTATTGCTCATGAAAACCGCACATTGCATGTTGTACTACCATACAGCGAGACCTTCAAAGGTGTGGTCCAGATTGCTGTACACATCGGTATCTCAATTACCCAGTAGCACGTCGTCTTGCATTGATGCATGCCTGTATTCGTCGTGGCATACTATCCACAAGTTCATCAAGGCACTGTTGGTCCAGATTGTCCCACTCCTCAACTGCGATTCGGCGTAGATTCCTCAGAGTGGTTGGTGGGTCACGTCGTCTATAAACAGCCCTTTTCGATCTATCTCAGGCATGTTAGATAGGGCTCATCTCTGGAGAACATGTTGGCCACTCTAGTCGAACGATGTCGTTATCCTGAAGGAAGTCATTAACGAGATGTGCACAATGGGGGGCACGAATTGTGGTCCATGAAGACGAATGTCTCGCAAATAGGCTGCCGGTATGGTTGCACTATCGGTCGGAGGATGGCATTCACGTGTCGTACAGCCGTTACGGCGCCTTCCATGAGCACCAGTACGTCGGCCCCACATAATGCCATCCCAAAACATCAGGGAACCTCCACTTTGCTGCACTCACTGGAAAGTGGGTCTAAGGCGTTCAGCCTGACCGGGGCCTCCAAACACATCTCCGACGATTGTGTGGTTGAAGGCATATGCGACACTCAGCAGTGAAGGGAACGTGATGCCAATCCTGAGCGGTCCATTCGGCATGTTGTTGGGCCCATCTCTACCGCGCTGCATGGTGTCGTAGTTGCAAAGATGGACCTCGCCATGGACGTCAGGAGTAAATTTGCGCATCATGCAGCCTATTGCGCACAGTTTGAGTCGTAACACGACGTCGTGTGGCTGCACGAAAAGCATTATTCAACATGGTGGCGTTGGTGTCAGGTTTCCCCCGAGCCATAATCCGTAGGTAGCGGTCATCCACTGCAGTAGTAGTCCTTGGGCGGCCTGAGTGAGGCATGTCATCGACAGCTCCTGTCTCTCTGTATCTCCTCCATGTCCGAACAGAATCGCTTTGGTTCAGTGCGAGACGCCTGGACACTTCCCTAGTTGAGAGTCCTTCCTGGCACAGAGTAACAATGCAGACGCGATCGAACAGCGGTATTGAGCGTCTAGGCATGGTTGAACTACATACAACGCGAACCGTGTATCTCCTTCCTGGTGGAGTGACCGGAACTGATAGGCTGTCGGACCCCCTCCGTCTAATAGGCACTGCATGGTTGTTTACATCTTTGGGCGGGTTTAGTGACATCATTGAATAGTCAAAGGGCCTGTGTCTGTGATACAATATCCACAGTCCACGTCTATCTTCAGGAGTTCTGGGAACTGGGGTGATGCAAAACTTTTTTTGATGTGTGTACTTTGAGGGGGTGTTGTAACTTGGATAAAAAAGAAGCCTAATTAGTTACATTTAGTCTGTCTATTTGCCAGCTTACTATAATACTTTAGGTAACCCGTTTTCTTTTGCAGTTGTAAGCCTGGTCAGGTAAGTTTAAAGAGACTGAATTATTAAGCCTAACTTCTAAAATTTCAGCCATTATTAGGTAAGGATATCAGACATTGTCTCAAGTACTTTAGAATTTTGGGTACAAAATCGGTGAATATGTGTATATTTGGAAATTAGCTCGCGCTTTCTTTTATATTGCAGACACGTGTGACTTCATTTATTGATTTAAGTCTTGCAGCTTTTTCATGCAGTATCCTCACTAGAAATGTAAACATCGTACTTTCACACTGCCTATGTATTTGCAGATATTTTATAATATTTAAACATCTTAGGTAGGGAAAATAATTACTTTACAGCTCCGTTGTGTTTTACGACCAATTGTCTGACTACAAACTGTTGTTATTGAATATAGCCTTCTGCAGGCCTTTGTAGTCTGTAATAACAGTAATAAAAGCCAATCAGTAGCATCGTTTATATTGTTTCTAGTGAGTAACACAATACATTATGTTTGCCCCTCCTAAAAATGTTAAAGCAGCAAATTTTCACCACCACAGTCAAACCACACTATTTCATCGCCAATACCGGTATAAGAGTAACTTGGTTCACTTAGCTCAACTAGTCGCTGTTGAGTAGCAAGAGGTTACTGACCAGATGATGTTAATATAGCCTCTTGCGTGCTGATTTAGACCATACTGGTTCCAGCACGATTTCAACTGATCTGTTTTGAGAAATTGATTCTGGAAAAGAATTTGGACGTATATCCATTCCGTGCAGGTCTGCCTCCTATACACACACACACACATGATCACCAAACAACGCACACCAGTACACCATGTGCAGCTGCAGTGGAATCAGAGAACTGACGGTTCAACACAGCAATACCAAGACTGCTGCGACCTGATGGTGCAACCCGAGAGACGGTCGGGTCTGCAAGGCTCTTCTTGTTAAGAGCCAAAGCCGAGAACCACAGAACCGACGCCTCCGCACCATACCTGTTCGACCTGCAGGTGCAACTAGAGAACAGGCACGTCTGCTGGAGCCATGAACACAAGGAAGCACGTCCAATTTCCAGACCATGCGTGCATATAAATTTACGTATTGGACGATTGTGATTTTACCATTCACAGAGAGCGTCATTAGGGGCCAAGGATGAAAGTAGCAAACGACTGTTGGCGCTTTGATCGTGATATGGATGATATCTCCAAAATTATTTCTCCTGTTCTTCAAGAGGACCTCAGACGACATATGTCAAATATTTACCTGAAACCTGTAAGTTAAGCGATGGAAAATAAGAAGTGAATAAATAAATATTTATTGCTGGATATCGGGACAGTATTTTTGCGGAAGCAGCCAGCATAGTGCATGCACTCATGCCACAGCCGGCAATGTCCACTTTCGACTGATGGCTGGCTGCCTCTATGTCTGACGCCTGATGCCCGACACCAGACACCTGACGCCTGCCACCTAACGTAATAGCTAAATATTGGCACTGTAAGATGCAGATAGATGCTTGTGCGTGTGATACAGCATGTTGATGACTGGAAGTGGAATGGTGATGCTCTGTTAGTGGTAGGTAGTAAGGCAACACCTCGTCCTGGCATGCAGGCACAACATGCTGTAACCAGTAATGCAGCAACAAAGGTGTAAAGCAGGCAGAGAAGCAAGGCATCAGATGTCACTCCAGGGAGGCAGGACCACCGAGGAAATGTCAAGTTAGTGTTGGCATGCTCAACGTAGTAGTAGTAGTGGATAACAGCGCAGTTTTTAAGGCTCGGATATAGATGCAGTTATCTGTAACATACGTTTATACCACGACAGCCATGTAGTCTGTGGTTTTCTCGACGAGTATTGAGGTGGGTTTGCTTTAAATAAGGCATATGTTCTACATAAGTGTCATATTTATATATATATATATATATATAGTATCTAACAACCAGCAAGCATCTATCTGCATCTTATGGTTTTAATATTTAACGTAATTATGGTCAGTTGTACTTGTTTCAGTGCGCATATCGGTTTATTCGTTTAAAAACATCGCATTGTGCTACTTGTTGAACCCATAAAATCAAGTGTTTATTATGTGTATTAGAATAGAGAAATGGGGATATTTGGAGAAAAAAATATCAGCAAATATTAGTGTTCCACATACAAGAATGTGGCGACCATTAGGTATGCACGGCCTCCTTCATTATCATTTACAGCGAATTCAGCACCTTTGAAAAGGAGATGAAGTTAGACGATTGGAATTATGTTGTTGGCTTATTCTAAATCGCCGATTAATCCCATTAATACGTTACCTTCCGCACGCTTAAGCCATTCTCTTAAGTGACGTGAGAACGTACATGGGCGAAGGGCTGGTGACGTCACGGAGTGGAATTCCACATTCTACTATGCTGCGAAGCGTGAAATGAGGAATATTGCCAAGTACAGAGGGATGTAGTCAGTGAGATGTGGCATCTGGTTTACGTCACAAGTGGAACTTAGGAGATGCCATATTGTGTAAAATTGAACTCTGTATTTGGTGTTTATTTATTAGTTCTATACCGTACATGATAAGAATAAATCCTGTTTCAGTGCATCAACACAATGAGAATCTTTCAAAAACGCGTTGTTTTAGGTATGAGTCGTTATAAATGACAGGAAACTACAACTCGGTAACTAAAGGCTTCCCGTATTTGATGATTTCAGTATTATAACTTTTGTACTATGGAGCATACCGTTTCAATGCTAAGGCACAAGGCGATCTATGAAAAGCGTGTCGTTTTGGTTGCAATTAGTGATAGTTAAATATCAAATGATGTTATTTCTAGATAGAGCTGTTACATGTTGTACAATACAGAACTGGGCGCTTGAACCATGTCGAAGGCACGGTTGACAGTGTCGTGAACTACTAAGAGAAAGGTAAAAGGATACCGAATAGTTATTCCTAATTTTTTTCACCTTTTCTATAAGATTCTGGGTCTTACTTATTAATTTAAAAGAAGCATTATCAGCAGTAGTCGATATTACTTATTATAAGTAACTGCAAATACTTGCAGCATGCTTAAATGATACAGTGCAACTGGCGAACAATCACAGTCACAATTACAGTTAAAAATACTGCTATGCAAAACTTAAAATTTAGACTTAAAAAAAAAGACTGTCATAAGTAAAATCACAGCAGCTGGATTGCTAACATGGGAAATGAAAACTTCTCTAACCAGCTGTATTTCTGAACACATGTTACGAGGAATGTATGAGTGTATAGTATATCTTACTAATGTACAGAATGTCGGAGGAGGAATGGTCAAAATTCTTGGAAATTAAGGGAGCATCACTCAAAGCAAAATCTTCATAGGGACGTACGTCCTATTGCGAATGATTCCCGAGGCATAACACATTTAATGTATATTGTTATTTAAGGTTCTGTATTATTCAGTACATAGTCAGGTTTACATATGTACATATGTGCATATGTGCAACAGTTACCAAACATTACAACATGCGTTTTACAAAGTATGAACTGAAAATTACGTATTTTTAACACAATCACCCTTAAGCATTATCATGAACCTCACATTACAGCTGTTGTATAGTTCATAATAAATGTGCGAAACTCCCACCGTCAACTTCCATGCACCTGTGAACTCTTGGAAGAACATGTTGTTTTGCTTGTCTGAGTGCCTCTCCATGTTCTATAATGAGGGCAGCAGCATCCATGATGCGACGAAACTGTTCATGTCGCCTATTCACCTTTCGTTTTTACACCCCATACTTCATCCAACACTATAAACAAAAAGCTCATGGTGTGACGTCAGGCGGCTAGTTAACGGTACTACCACGACACATCCAGCGATTAGGGCAAGTTCTGTTCAAATGTCCCCTTGTACGACTGGTAAAATGCGGAGGGGCTCCGTCATGTTGGAAGTGCACTGCAGTCCGCGTGGTCAAAGGGACATCCACAAGGTGTTCAACAAACGAATTTTCCAAAAATTGCTAGTAATTCTGTCCCGTCATTCACTCTTCTAAAATGACTGGACTTATCATCATGTTACCGATCATGCCGCAGTAAAAATTCGTCGAAAAATGAACTTGGAAATTGGTTTTCACTATAGCGTGTGGATTTTCCAACGACCATCGATGGTTATTACGTATGTTGTTGATTCCATTCCGTGTAAACGTGACATCATCAGTGAGTAGTATTAACGAAATCAAATTACGAGTGTACGAGTAAATGAACCAGTCTTAACTGTCTCCTATTGCTCTTAAGCAGAACATAGGGATTCGACGAAGTTTCGCCAGAGCACTCACTTTTGGGCAAGGGTCTTCAACTCTGCAAATGTTTTATCTTCCCTCTAAGCCTCTTCCTGCACTGTCCTCCTCTTTGATGTTCTTGGTCTTCCTCGTTTCCTTTTACCCTGTGAGTTTCCAGCAGAGAGATTATCTCTCTACAGCACCCTGCCTTTTTAGGATGGTGTGTCCAATCCACCTCCACTTCCTTCTCTTGATTTGGATGGCGATAGGTTCTTCTCTAATTCTGTTCCAAAGGTCTTCGTTGGATACCAAATTTGGCCAAAAGATTGTAAGAATTTTCGTAAGACATCTATTGAGGAAGACTTGCAAACTCTTGGTGAGTGTAGAGATAACATTCCAAGTTTGACATCCGTATAGCAGCCGTTCTTTCACATTTGCACTAAATATTCGCCGTTTAGTTATTATGGTAATCTCTCTTGCTCTCCGTAATGGATACATTTGGATGAAGGCCCCACTCGCCATTCAATTCTTGCTCTGACATCGGCATCTGCTCCTCCGTTTAAGGTGCGTGACCTCATCCAGCTTTTCAACAGCCTCATTCTTCACTCTCAGCTTTCTCGTATGTTTTGTATTAATTTTCATAATTTTCATCTTAGCAGCATTCACTTTCAACCCAAAAATCTTGGCTTCTTGTTCATGGTGCTGCACCTTCCCTTCCATGTCAGCACTTTTCTGCTAGAAGAGGCAGATACCATCGGCATAGTCAAGCCTTCCAATCGCTCAGTCAGTCCCTATTGTATCGCTCTCTTCTTGTTCACTACCTTCCTCATCACTTCATCCAGCACCAGTAAAGAGATAGTTGGAGATAAAACACATCCTTGGGGAATTCTAGACTTAACTGGGAAGAGCTCCATAATCTTACCCTCATGAATGACGCGCCATGTGTAGTTATTGTAAGTTTCCCTGAAAACATTTACTATCTTCTCTGGTATCACGTACTTTCCCAAAGACTTCCACATATCGCACCCTTTCAAGATCAGTTACCCAACTATAAAATGCTATACTTGAGAAGAATCGGCTTAAAGAGGTCTGTATAACTTATATTGAAATAGTATAGGTTTGCTTTAAATTTCTGGTGAGTATATTTGGCAGTAAATTGCATTACATTCTATACGTGAGTACTGTGGACATGTACTTCTGTTCTCGTCGAATGTGAGGTCATATCAGATAATTATTAATTACTTCGAATTGTGCTACTCTCCTTTTTTTTCTAAAAAAATTGTTTTTTTGATAGTGTATATGTTACCTGCTATAATACATTAGAATCTCCAACAGGCAAAATTAGTACTAAATTTAGGATAAAAAATTAAAAAGAAGACGAAATTGTTTTATTAGAAAAATACTAAATGCAAACTTATAACTAATGAAAATTATTACGGTTTAATAAGAACATCAACTAGGTACAATTTGAGGAACACAGTTGACGAAACACAGAATTACAAATGTGTCTATGTAATGTAAGAATAACTGTCGCCGAGAAAAGGCATTCAATATGAACTTTCTTTAAACCAGAAATTTGCATTCTCTTCTTGTACGCTGCACCGCAAGAAAGTTTCGTAATATTTACAGCATTTGTAATCGCCAAAGAAATGTCTGTTCCGTCAATCATGCATGTAAGGTACAGACACCGTACAAACACAGACATTATAATAATCAATGATATTAAAAACTATTTCAACATACCTCGTACATGAGTAGTATCAGAGCTAAGAATGAGCCACTCGTCTTAAATAACCCATGCATACCTACCAGTAACAAAGATAACATGACACTGTTCTCTCCGTGGGTAAACATGAAACAGCGTACAACAAAACTGAGACAACTGCTCTGAACTTTACTAATTGCGAGATAGAGATGTGACGTTGTTCGTGCACGTTGGGGCGCATCCCAAGTATTTTTTAATGATGTAAATTAAAAACTACCGTTTCTTGACTTGGTCCGGGGTGCGATGTGACTTCTCCTACTGGAGTCGAAAGCATTGCCAAAGTTTACAAAAAGAATGTGAAAGGAAGGAAGGAAGCTGGACGGGGTGGCCGAGCGATTCTAGGCGCTTCAGTCTGGAACCGCGCGACCGTTACGGTCGCAGGTTCGAATCCTGCCTCGGGAATGGGTGTGTGTGATGTCCTTAGGTTGGTTAGGTTTAAGTAGTTCTAAGTCCTAGGGGACTGATGACCTCAGAAGTTGAGTCCCATAGTCCTCAGAGCCATTTGTTTTGAAGGAAGGAAGGAAGTTTGGGTTTAACGTCCCGTCGGCATCGAGGTCATCTTTCAAAGGGATCTTCCCGGCATTCGCCTAGAGTGATTTAGGGAAATTAGAGAAAACCTAAATCACGATGGCCGGACACAGGTTTGATCCCTCGTCCTCCCGCATGGGAGTCCAGTGTGCTAACCACTGCGTCACATCGCTCGGTAAGAGAAGGTGAAGACATGTTCGTGGGCCACTGATACGCACAGACAGTCGCCGTGTGCTGATAGTAGGACTGTGCTACATTTCACGAATGTGTTGCTATTCCAGCAGAGATTATTGCACTATACGTTCAGAAGAGAAATGGGAACTTGAAAGAATACGTGTTTCGCGCAATTTGTTGAAAACGCTACTAAAAACTGTACGATTAGGATTTCGACGAGTCGAAAGCGCCGACGGTGCTCATCGACAGCTGCAGGAACAGTTCCATCCCAGAAGCCGTAAACATGCACTAAATCTGCACAATCTTCGTTACTGTGTATTACACAGTTAACCAATACTTCTCTCAGATACATTTACAATCCCTCACACTATTTCACTCGTAGCAAAATATGAACAGCTGCGTGTTCAAAGGTCTAGTTTAATGAAAAGAAATCATTCCGATCAAAGGGGTTGAAAGCAACGAGGCACCTTGGGCTGGAATAAAACGTCAAAGAAAGTGGATGGGTAAAAATCGTACGTGTGCTGCACTAGAACAAAAATAAATGTACATTAAAGGTGTTCTATCTCGGAAACCACTGGGAGTACGCCATATCTCCATATGAAACTTTTACTTCAAATGAGAGTTCCTGTCAAATATCTGAACATTGACCATTCCTCTCGGGGTACTCTGTATATACTATCCCTCCTGGCAAACACTGTATATGGGAACACAGAACAAGCAATTGAGGATATTGGTTGTGCAAGTCTGAGGTGAAGAGGTTGGCACAGGAGTGAAAATCGTGGCAGAAAACGTAAATAAATGTAACATATTGCGCATAGATAGGAAAAGAAATCCACTACTGTAGAGCTACACTATTGATGACAAACAGCTGAAGACAGCGTCTGCCGTAAAATATCTAGGCGTAACCACCTTAAGTGGAATGACCATATAAAACAGATAGTGGGAAAAACAGACACTAGACTCAGATTCGTCAGAAGAATCTTAAGGAAATGTAGCTCATCCACAAAGGAAGTGACTTATAAGGCGCCTCTTCGTCCGATTCTTGAGTATTGTTCATCTATCTGGGGTCTCTATCACGTAGGACTGATGGAGGAGATAGAGAAGATACAACGAAGAGAGGCGTGTTTCGTGACGGGATCGTTTAGCTAACGAGAGAGCGTTACTGAGATGCTAAACAAACTCCACTGGCAGACGTTACAAGAGAGGCGTTGTCCATCACGGAGAGGTTTGCTATTGAAATTTCGGCACAGGACTTTTCAGGAGGAGTCGGACAACATATTACTTCCCCCCACATACATCTTGCCTATTGACTACGAGGAGAAAATTGGAGAAATTAGAGCCAATACAGAGGCTTACCGACAATCATTTTTCCCACGCATTATTAGCTAGTGCAACAGGGTTGGAGGGATCAGATAGTGGTACCGAAAGTATCCTCCGCCACACACCATTAGATGACTTGCGGAGTATGATGTAGATGTAAATGTGGAACACCAAAAAGATACCTGGTGACGAAAAGAAAGTTATTACCTTTGTCTAGTGCCATCGATGGGATAGTCTCATCAAATTTCAGTCGCTAGCTTTCTCCTCCGAGTGCGAAAATAATTTGTTGGAATGGGGAGAAACGATCATCATAAAATAAAGGAAATCAGACCTTGCACGGAAAGACACAGGTGTTCGTTTTTCCGCGCGCTGTTCGAGAGTGGAATAATAGAGAATTAGTGTGAAGGTTGTTCGATGAAACCTCTGCCGGGCACTGAAGTGTGATTGCAGAGCAGTCATGCAGATGTAGATGAAGCTCATTCTGAGACAAGAGTTGCTCATCTGGTCTGGCCACGGCTCTTTGCGAGGCGAGGCGCGTTTTTTAGGAGGCAGCTGGAGCGTAGTAGCGACGTGTGTACTGTGTAAACTGCAGCCGCGTTCCGGCGGTGTCTGGTTTCGCAGTCAGCGAGATCCTCGCCATGACCCAGTGACGCTTGGCCTAGGTCGCCGTCGCTGCCGGAACCCTCCAGACTACGTGTACACTGAGCACCCAATCACAGTAGTACAGCTGACGTCGCGTGCGTTGCCGGATGAGCGTGACGCTATATTGAACTGACAAGTGGAACACATAAATCTGAAGACATCCACAGTGTACTTACACTGAGAGGGCACAACTTTATGACCACTTTCTTAAAACACTGATGTCGAAAACGTAAGACGAAAGTAACTTCCGCATGATGTGTCTCTGCCAAGTAACATAGCTTGGTGAAACCTGGACCATACATAGAAAGAAGTACTACAATACAGTGTGTTACAAAAAGGTACGGCCAAACTTTCAGCAAACATTCCTCACACACAAATAAAGAAAAGATGTTATGTTGACATGTGTCCGGAAACGCTTAATTTCCATGTTATAGCTCATTTTAGTTTCGTCAGTATGTACTGTACTTCCTCGATTCACCGCCAGTTGGCCCAATTGAAGGAAGGTAATGTTGACTTCGGTGCTTGTGTTGACATGCGACTCACTGCTCTACAGTACTAGCATCAAGCACATCAGTACGTAGCATCAACAGGTTAGTGTTCATCACGAACGTGGTTTTGCAGTCAGTGCAATGTTTACAAATGCGGAGTTGGTTCAAATGGCTCTGAGCACTATGGGACTTAACATCTATGGTCATCAGTCCCCTAGAACTTAGAACTACTTAAACCTAACTAACCTAAGGACATCACACAACACCCAGTCATCACGAGGCAGAGAAAAGCTCTGACCCCGCCGGGAATCGAACCCGGGAACCAGGGAACCCGGGCGTGGGAAGCGAGAACGCTACCGCACGACCACGAGCTGCGGACAAATGCGGAGTTGGCAGGTGCCCATTTGATGTATGAATTAGCACGGGGCAATAGCCATGGCGCGGTGCGTTTGTATCGAGACAGATTTCCAGAACGAAGGTGTCCCACAGGAAGACGTTCGAAGCGTCTTAGGGAGCACGGAACATTCCAGCCTATGACTCGCGACTGGGGAAGACCTAGAACGACAAGGACACCTGCAATGGACGAGGCAATTCTTCGTGCAGTTGACGATAACCCTAATGTCAGCGTCAGAGAAGTTGCTGCTGTACAAGGTAACGTTGACCACCTCACTGTATGGAGGATGCTACGGGAGAACCAGTTGTTTGCGTACCATGTACAGCGTGTGCAGGTACTATCAGCAGCTGATTGGCCTCCAAGGGTACGCTTCTGAGAATGGTTCATCCAACAATGTATCAATCCTCATTTCAGTGCAAATGTTCTCTTTACGAATGAGGCTTCATTCCAACGTGACCAAATTGTAAATTTTCACAATCAGCATGTGTTTGCTGACGAGAATCCGCACGCAGTTGTGCAATCACGTCATCAACACAGATTTTCTGTGAACGTTTGGGCAAGCATTGTTGGTGATGTCTTGATTGGGCCCCATGTTCTTCCAATGGAGCACGTTATCATGATTTCATACGGGATACTCTACCTGTGCTGGTAGAACATGTGCCTTATAAGTACGACACAACATGTGGTTCATCTACATCTACATCTACATTTATACTCCGCAAGCCACCCAACGGTGTGTGGCGGAGGGCACTTTACGTGCCACTGTCATTACCTCCCTTTTCTGTTCCAGTCGCGTATGGTTCGCGGGATGAACGACTGTCTGAAAGCCTCTCCAATTTTACATTCGTGATCTCCTCGGGAGAAGGGGGAAGCAATATATTCGATACCTCATCCAGAAACGCACCCTCTCGAAACCTGGCGAGCAAGCTACACCGCGATGCAGAGCGCCTCTCTTGCAGAGTCTGCCACTTGAGTTTGCTAAACATCTCCGTAACGCTATCACAGTTACCAAATAACCCTATGACGAAACGCGCCGTTCTTCTTTGGATCTTCTCTATCTCCTCCGTCAACCCGATCTGGTATGGATCCCACATTGATGAGCAATACTCAAGTATAGGTCGGACGAGTGTTTTGTAAGCCACCTCCTTTGTTGATGGACTACATTTTCTAAGGACTCTCCCAATGAATCTCAACCTGGTACCCGCCTTACCAACAATTAATTTTATATGATCATTCCACTTCAAATCGTTCCGCACGCGTACTCCCAGATATTTTACAGAAGTAACTGCTACCAGTGTTTGTTCCGCTATCATATAATCATACAATAAAGGATCCTTCTTTCTATGTATTCGCAATACATTACATTTGTCTATGTTAAGGGTCAGTTGCCACTCCCTGCACCAAGTGCCTATCCGCTGCAGATTTTCCTGCATTTCGATACAATTTTCTAATACTGCAACTTCTCTGTATACTACAGCATCATCCGCGAAAAGCCGCATGGAACTTCCGACACTATCTACTAGGTCATTTATATATATTGTGAAAAGCAATGGTCCCGTAACACTTCCCTGTGGCACGCCAGAGGTTACTTTAACATCTGTAGACGTCTCTCCATTGATAACAACATGCTGTGTTCTGTTAGCTAAAAACTCTTCAATCCAGCCACACAGCTGGTCTGATATTCCGTAGGCTCTTACTTTGTTTATCAGGCGACAGTGCGGAACTGTATCGAACGCCTTCCGGAAGTCAAGGAAAATGGCATGTACCTGTGAGCCTGTATCTAATATTTTCTGGGTCTCATGAACAAATAAAGCGAGTTGGGTCTGACACGATCTCTGTTTCCGGAATCGATGTTGATTCCTACAGAGTAGATTCTGGGTTTCCAAAAATGACATGATACGCGAGCAAAAAACATGTTCTAAAATTCTATAACACTATGGGACTTTTTTCGTTTGTGCGAGGATTTAGAGAAGGAACTGCAGTGCGGTCTTCCTCTGTGAAACAGCTTTGGAAAAAGGTGTTCAGTATTTCAGCTTTACGCGTGTCATCCTCTGTTTCAATGCCATCAGAGATATAGGTCTATAGTTTTGCGCATCTGCTCGACGACCCTTCTTGAAGACTGGGTCTACCTGTGCTCTTTTCCAATCATTTGGAACCTTCCGTTCCTCTAGAGACTTGCGGTACACGGCTGTTAGAAGGGGGGCAAGTTCTTTCGCGTACTCTGTGTAGAATCGAATTGGTATCCCGTCAGGTCCAGTGGACTTTCCTCTGTTGAGTGATCCCAGTTGCTTTTCTATTCCTTGGACACTTATTTCGATGTCAGCCATTTTTTCGTTTGTGTGAGGATTTAGAGAAGGAACTGCAGTGCGATCTTCCTCTGTGAAACAGCTTTGGAAAAAGGTGTTCAGTATTTCAGCTTTACGCGTGTCATCCTCTGTTTCAATGCCATCATCATCCCGGAGCTCCTGCACATTTCAGTCGAAGTGCTCGTACGCTTCTCAACAACAGATTCGGTGACCGATGGATTGGTAGAGGCGTACCAATTACATGCCCTCCACGCTTTCCTGACCTCAACGCTCTTGACTTTTATTTATGGGGGCATTTCAAAGCTGTTGTCTACGCAACCCCGGTACCAAATGTAGAGACTCTTCGTGCTCGTATTTTGGACAGCTGTGATACAATACGCCATTCTCCAGGGCTGCATCAGCGCATCAGGGATTCCATGCGACGGAGGGTGGATGCATGTATCCTCGCTAACGGAGGACATTTTGAACATTTCCTTTAACAATGTGTTTGAAGTCACGCTGGTACGTTCTGTTGCTGTGTGTTTCCATTCCATGATTAATGTGATTTGAAGAGAAGTAATAAAATGAGCCCTAACGTCGGAAGAAAGCGTTTCCGGACACATGTCCATGTGTGTGAGGAATGTTTCCTGAAAATTTGGCCGTACCTTTTTGTAACACCCTGTATAGCACAGAAGTTAACTGATACAATGAGACTAACAGAAATGCTACTTTTATTCAAAGACAGGAATTACACTGAAGTCACTGTTATTTATGACGGCCCCTGGACATTACGAAAAGCCTGGGACATGGTTCTTAATAGGGTGGATGTTTCAAGATGACAGGGTCCCTGTTCACACAGCTCGCACATCCAGGGCTGGTTTTGTGAGCACGAGGATGGATTGTCGTACCTCCCCTGGCCACCAGAGTCACCGAATCTAATCCTTTGTGGTCTACCCTTCTTTGTAGAGAAGGTGTGATCACCACGGACGGCAATGCATCCTCTGCATAGTGGACTCATGCTGGTCACAAGTTTAGAGGGAGGTCTTGTGGTTGGGTCATTCTATTCCTCCATCAGTGCGTTGACAACTGCTGGACGGTCGTTGGTGCATGTGCACTTGCTGCAGCACGTCTCTCCTACGCACACCACACGCACGCGGTAAGATTTAAGTCGGGGAAGCGGGCAGGACGGTATACTCGACGAATATTTTCTGGTTCTAAGAGCTCCTCCATCTTCACAGTTAGATGCGGCCTCGCACTGTCATCCATAAAAATGATGTGCATTGGGAAGAGGTACAATGTCAGAGTAACTTTGACCGGTTAATGTACTGTGTTCAAAGATTTGGAGGATAGTACACTCATGAAACAGTATGCCTCCTCACATCATAACACCTGGACCAACAAAACGTAAATGTCCGACCATGCTGCAGAGAAGTGGGAACATTGACGACTATGGTCGTTCTGGTGCTCTGATTGTTATGGTAAGGGGATGCATAAGGTTGCATTGTCGTACTGACCTCAGAATCTTTGAACACGGTGCACCCTTAGGTCAATGTTAGTGCGACACTGTAATCCTTCCTCATATGCGTCTTTTCAATAGTACATTCCGCCCTAGTACTTCAAGGACAGCTCCGAGCCAAACATCATGTACCGTGGATTCCACTTGAAACCACTCCCATTTGCAACATCATTGGTGTCAAGTGAGAGCTCATTGGAGAACAGGGTGGAGATCTATTGCCTGGTTGCCAGTGATGGACATGTGTTAGTTAGGCCAGTTGACCGCCTGCAACCAACCAGTCTGAGGCGTAACACAGTGGAGCTACACCTGGAGCTATGGTCAGGCGTGCGATCTGGTATGACAGCAGGAGCACTGTCGTAGCTATCCCACTCACCCTGACTGAAAGTCTGTACGTCAGTTTGGAGATTCGACCTGTTGTGCTGCCATTCATGAACAACATTCCATAGGGGTTTCCCAGCAGGATAACGCGCGCCCATATACCACTGTTGTAACCCAACATGTTCAACCGAATGTCGATATGTTGTCCTGGCCTGACGTCATCCGTTTATCTACCTTCGCGCAGTGTTAAACCGATCCGTAGAATGAGATTTTCACTCTGCAGCGGAGTGTGCGCTGATATGAAACTTCCTGGCAGATTAAAACTGTGTGCCCGACCGAGACTCGAACTCGGGACCTTTGCCTTTCGCGGGCAAGTGCTCTACCAACTGAGCTACCGAAGCACGACTCACGCCCGGTACTCACAGCTTTACTTCCGCCAGTACCTCGTCTCCTACCTTCCAAACTTTACAGAAGCTGTCTCCGCAATATCCTTTCTTTCAGGAGTGCTAGTTCTGCAAGTTTCGCAGGAGAGCTTCTGTAAAGTTTGGAAGGTAGGAGATGAGGTACTGGCAGAAGTAAAGCTGTGAGTACCGGGCGTGAGTCGTGCTTCAGTAGCTCAGTTGGTAGAGCACTTGCCCGCGAAAGGCAAAGGTCCCGAGTTCGAGTCTCGGTCGGGCACACAGTTTTAATCTGCCAGGAAGTTTCGATCCGTAGAAGTTTAAAGTATGCAAGTTTCGCTCTTCGAAAACCTCCCAGAAAACGTGTTTCCTGCACATGGCACCCAAATGAAGCAAGATTTTTTTTCAGACGGTTGAAACTCCTTAGACCAACGTCTGATACACTGATGGATCAAATTTGAACCATCAGAATCACTACAGTCGGGAGCTATTTAAGGTTTGACACGTAAAATCCGAAGGACGCACATGCAATTGCTGTCATTAGCTGAGCATTAATTTCAGACCAGTTAACTCTTTTGCAAAAGGAATTCATCGATTTTCACAATTTGCCTGGGCGGCAGCTCATGTTCGTCGTTCAAGCCTTGCTTAACACACTGTTACATAGCTACAGTAAGACATGTTAAAATGGTTTTACAAATGGCCGCTGGTCCTGGCTAAACCAAAAACTTTTTACCCCGTGTTCTTAGTTCAAATATGAAGCGAGCACAAAGGCCCCCACCCTTCCACAACCGCGATTCTACGCACGGTTTTTTCGTGCATATTTGCAAAACTGTTCAGTTTTCTTTCTTATCTTTCCTATCTGGTCTATATTTCAAAGTTCTATGAGTTGTTCCATATATATGTTCCAACTGATAAGCTTTTGGCTCTGTGACTCTACCTATTTTCCAAATATCTCAATTTAGGATATTATTATGTTTTCCCCAGGAATGCCATTACTTCTGATTCCTTAAAACGTATAGCCCAATGAAATTATTTGTTTTACATACATTTCCTTTCGTGATGTAGCATGCTTCCATTCCATGACTTCTGATCTAGAATGCGGTTAACAGGCGTCACCCATCTTTATTCTCCACTGACAGCAGGGCTTCAAAATTCATCACTTTCATAGCATTGCCATCCAATTGTACTAGACTGTTATTGTGAACCTTTGTCACCTTATTTTGGTATCAGAACTCTGCATAACTTGTTTAAGTTGTCTGTAAGAATTCCATAAAGATAATACGTTTCAATTTGAGAAAAATAATTAATTAACGATTCAATAATAAAGCATCTGTTTTACTGATTTTTGGCGCAACATTTTTGCACCAATTTCTCAGTGATGACAGATGGTCGTCCACTTCACACTTCATCACGAACAGTAGTACACCCTACGCTTCTAACATGTCGTCGATCGTAGTGTTTACAAATTTCACTAATCTGACAAGGACATAATCGTCCGCAAGGGGATGGAAGAGGAACGCGCAAGAGGGCGCCACTTAGCAACCACCCGCGCCAAACTCAAAGATATACGCAGATATACATATTTTTTAATATTCGCAGCAGAATTATCACGGATTTCTAGCAGCGGTTTTCTGCGATTATACTAAAGCACATATTTAGCTGTTCCGAGCACAGTGAGGTACACTGACCAACCAGAACATTGTGGCAACCTACCTAATAGCCAGTATGTCCACTTTTGGCACAGATAACAGCGGCACGCTTCGTGGCATGGAAGCAATGAGGCCTTGGTAGGTCTCTGGAGGGTATTGGCATCTCATCCGCACACGCAAGTCACCCAGTTCCCGTAATTTTCGGGGAGGGATCGATGAGCTCTGACGCCACATTCAATCACATTCCAGATGTGTTCGATCGGGTTCAGAGCTGGCGGGTTGGGGGCGGAGAGCAGGATGCCATTTGGAACTCGCCATTATTTTCCTCGAACCACTCCATCACACTCCTGGCCTTGTGACATGGCGTGTTATCTTGTTGAAAATTGCCACTGCTGTCCGGAAATGTGATCGTCATGAAGGGGTATACGTGGTCTGCAACTAGTGTACAATATTCCTGGGTCCATGGATGCTCACTTTAATGTTCCCCAGAGCATGATGGAGCCGCCGCCAGCTTGTCTCTGTTCCGCAGTACAGGTGTCAAGGAGCTGTTCCCATGGGGATGAAGATGAAATATCTGGATTCATCAGACCATGCAACTCTCTGTCACTGCACCAACGTCCAGTGCTGGGGGTCACGTGCCCATTTCAGTCGAAATTGCCGATGTCGTGATTTTAACATTGGCACATGCGTATATCGTCAACTGCGGAGGCCCATCGTTAGGAGTGTTCGCCGCACTCCGTATGAAGACACACTTGTACTCTGCACAGAATGAAAGTCTGATGTTAGTTCCGCCACAATTAGCCTCCTGTCTTGTTTTACCCGTTTGTCCAGTCTAAGATGTCCGGCATTTGAAATGTGTTGAAGGCCCTCACCTCAGCACTCACCCCTCACGCAGTTTCCAAAATTCTCGTGCCGAGCCTGTGGGCCATCACAATCTGTCCTCCGTTAGACTCACATGGATCGCGCGCCCTCCCCATTCAACACGCTCACTGTTGCTACATGCACCGTGCATGTGTCTGACTAGCAGCCATTCATTGCCATGTGACACTGCTACATCCTGGCCTGGTTCACATCGACAGTAGGTCGGTGGTCATAATGTTCTGACTGATCACTGTAGTGTCTATTGTGACTTTTGGAGACTAGTCTCTATACAACTAAGCTTTTGTTTGGCTATCACTCCGTTCACTGGAAAATATACCGTTACTCACAATTGAGCGCTAGGCAGACAGGACCTTGCCCTTAGCAGATTTTTTTCTACGATGTGTTTTGTTTTACCGTTGGGTGAATGCACTGTCGCTCTCCGAATCTGAGATCCTTCAGCAAGCCGTACGCAAAAACTTCAGTTATGCTTGACATTAGGACGCACCATCTACACATCCAAAGTTCACTATTATTTTAGACAATAACATAATCTCTGAGCGCACCGCACGAAGAAAGTGCCCCTTTATCGAATGTTGTGGTTATCGCTCAATCTGGGTACATTTGCAAATAAAGTTGCTCATACACTCTTTTAACGATCTTCGGCCTGTATCACATCAAGTAATTCACTGACGCTCGTACCTGAGAGGGAAGTGAGACGGAACTGTAGCTTCTCGCCGATGTTTTTCAGTCTATAAATCGTGCAAACAGTAAAGGAAACAGAGTATAAATTTGGAACGGGAATTGATGTTCAGAGAAAAGAAAGTAAGACTGAGGCTTTCCGATGACGTTGTAATTATGTCAGAGAGGCAAATAACTTAGAAGATCAGTTGAACGGATTGGTTAGTCTCGAAAAGAGGTTATTTACGTCCATATCCACAGGATTACTCTGCAAGTCACAATTAAGTGTCTGGCAGACGGTTTATCGGACCACCTTTAAGCTGCCACTTTTCCACTCTCGAACAGCGCGCGGGAGAAACCACCACTTAAATTTTTCCGTGAGACTTCTCATTTCCTAATTGTATTATAATGATCATTTCTCTGTATATAGGTGGTCGCCAACAAATATTATCACACTATGAGGAGAAGGTTGATGATTGAAATTTCATGAGAAGATCCTCTCGCAACAAAAAATGCGTTTATTTTGGTGATTACCATCCAATTTGTCTATCATAACCGTGACACTCTCTCCCCTATTTCGCTATAATACAAAACGATCTGCCCTTCTTTGAACTTTTTTGATATATTCCGTTAATCCTAGGATCCCACACCGCACAGCAGTACTCCAGAAGAGGGCGAACAAGCGTGGTATAAGCAGTCTCTTTAATACGCCTGTTGCATTTTCTAAATATTCTGCCAATAAATCACAGTCTCTGCTTTGCTTTCCCCACATTATCTCCACGATCGTTCCAGTTTAAATTTTTTATGATTGTAGCGCATAACTATTTATTTGAGTTTAAACCTTTTAAATTTGTGTGGTTTATCGTGTAACTGAAGTTTACCTCATTATTTTTTGTGCTTATATGGATAATTTCACACTTATCATGATTTAAATACAATTGCCGCTCTTGTCTAAGGAACTTTGCTATTCGTTTTAATCACCTGATGAGTTTACATGACTGCATCATCTGCATATAATCTAAGAGGACTGCTCAGATTGTTTCTTAAATCGTTTATGTATATCAGGAACAACAGAGGGCTTACGACACTCCCTTGGAGAATTCCAGATATTACTCATGTTTTTCTCGATGACTTTCCCTCAGTCATTACGAATTGTTACGTTTCTGACAGAAAATAAGGATGAATATTACCAAAATTAAAGCACGAGTAAAGGAATGTTAACTGATCACATCTGGCGATGTGGTACGATTTAGGGAAGGATATTAGGATATTAAAGTAATAGATTAATAGATGATTTTGCTTTCTGGATAGGAAACTAGGTGACGATTGGTGAGGTAGGGAGGATATAAGATACGATTATTAACCGCAAGAAAGGCGTGTCTATAAAACTGAAATTTGCTAAAACTGAATACAATTATTTTATTTTATTTTATTTTATGATGAAATTTCTCTGAAATGTAGCCTGGCACGAAAGTGAAACGTGGACGACAAACAATTCAGACAATATGGGAGAGAAGCTTGTGAAACGGGGTGCCGCATACGAAAGCTGAAGATTAGACGGGTGTATCGAACAAATAATGAGGAACTAGTGAGTAGAACTGTAGAAAAAAGAAAGGAGTGGCACAAGTTGGCTAAAAGAAAGTAAGGAAATATTGGTTGATAGGACACAACCTGACGAATCAATGGATCGTCTCTTTGGTAATGCAAGGAAGTGTTGTGTGAATGAAAACTGTGGAGGGGGGGGGGGGGGGAAGGGGGGCTCAAGGCTGGACTACAGTGAGCAGATTCATATGGATACAGGATGCAGTAGTTACGTAGAAATGAAGAGGCTTGTTCAGGGTTGACCAGCGTGGAGAACTGCACGATGCTACTCTTCATCCTGAAGGCCACAATTACAACAAGAAAATTCTGACGAAATAGTAGTAGCAGTGATGTAACATACAAAATTTTGAGACAACAACCGGTTGACCACTTCTGAAAACATTGCTGCAGAAAGTCAGCGACTAATAGAATATTTGAAATCCAGTCCTTACTATCTATACTAATATTATAAATGCGAAAATAACTCTGTTGCGCTTTCACGACTAAACCACTGAGCAGATTTTGATAAAATTTGGCACGGAGGTAGCTCGAACACTGAGGAAGAACACAGGCAACTTTCGAAAGTGTGTAGTACGACATGTTTATTGATATGAAGAATATAAAGCAAAATATGTATCAATAATTACTCTTTGAAAAAGCTATTTACTTTTTGGCTTTTGATATTTTTCATATTTGTGAAAATGCTTTTATTGTCTGATATATTCTACATAATACGATTGAACTTAACGAAATTCTTACCGAATCGTCCACGTGTTTAGTCAATACTTCCGTACTAATTTCAGTCACTAGACCGTCGCATTTCAGTTGCTGAGCGTCATGCGTAGCTTATAACTTTTATTTTGTGCTCTAATTTGCGCGAGGAGTTTGGAGTGATTTGGTTAGCATAGCAGTTATTTGCTTATTGGTACCTGGGGTTGATACGTGGCCGGCCGGTGTGGCCGTGCGGTTCTAGGCGCTTCAGTCTGGAACCGCGTGACCGCTACGGTCGCGGGTTCGAATCCTGCCTCGGGCATGGATGTGTGTGATGGCCTTAGGTTAGTTAGGTTTAAGTAGTTCTAAGTTCTAGGGGACTGATGACCACAGATCTTATGTCCCATAATGCTCGGAGCCATTTGAACCATTTTTGTTGATTCGTGAATGTGTTGGTTTCTTTTCCTCTTGGCGTCTACATGTGTATATCGTCCTCTTCATCATTTTATCATCGACTTGTGAGTCACTAAAGCGGCGTCAGATAAAAACACTTGCACCACCATTCTGAACATCCCGATAATCTTCCCGCGACCAATAAAGCTATACGCACAGTTCACTTCATTTTACTGATATGCGAGCGCAGCCGCGGGCAACAGCTAGCATACAATGCTTATAAATTCCTCAACGTATTTAATTCATGCCAATGCACATATCCATACTAATATTATAAAGCAAATGAGAAAGTAAGTCTGTCTGTTACGCTTTCACGGCTAAACTGCTGAACCGATATCCATTTAATTTGTCGTGAGATAACTTGAACTATGACGAACAACATAGTGTTTGTACAAGATATTTATTCTAAGAATACTACAGAAATTAAGGAAAAATATTTACTCTTTGGAAAAGGTATTTACTCTTTCACTTTTGAACTTTATTATATTTATGAAAATGATTTTATTGGTTGATTTGTTCCACGTAATACGATTCCAAGTAATCAGTACAAAGTTTATTCAATTCTCAAGGTATTTAATCCATAATACCAGTGTTATTGATTGCAAAAATAACTCTGCTCGTTACGTTTTCACGACTCTGCCGGTGAACCCATTCCAGTGAAATCTGTTATTGGGAGAGCTTGAACTCTGACGAAGAGCACAGGCTACCTTAGAAAGTTGTATCTCTTCGGGTGTTATTAACATTTTTAAATATTTTATACGTAAGTGGAAGGCAGACGATGGTGGCACGATGGTTGGTGACTCTTAGTGTTTGTAGATTATTCCGTGACAGTGTAAATCTGATGTTATGGTGCCCGTGGGTTATGATATTGAGTTGCTACACCATCTGGCGTTGCTGCAGAGTTTTGGTGGAGATACGACAATAGATCAAACGGTAAGGCCGAGAACCGTATTTAAAACTATTACTATAAGACCTGCAAACGTAATTCTAACTTAGCGCATAGTTCAAAGAAAGCTCAAGTTGAGAAAGATGGGTCAATTCTAGTGCCCGATTCCAACAGTTGGCTTTGACTAATGACGTGTGATATTATTTTATTTATGCCTAAGAAAGGTAGTACCAAAGATATAAGGAACTATCGCTCCATCATCATACTCAGCATAGTGTACAAAGTTTTCGCTAGGACCTTGACTACCAGATCGAGCACTACGCTCGAACAGGCTCAACCCATGGAGCAAGCCGGTTACCGATCAGGATAGCACAGTTGCCCATATCTTCACACTACGGGAAATAATTAGTAGAACAAATGAGTACCATCTACCTACCCATTTGCCTTGTTTTTATAGACTCTGAAAAGGCCTTTGATTAGATGAGTCACCCAGCTATGTTTGCCGCTCTAAAAGAAGAAGGAGTAGAAAAGGGCTATATAAAAATCATATCTAACATTTAAAAAATCTCTACAGCCTTTGTGAGCGTAGCCGAAAATACTGATGAATTTCCCATTGAAAAGGGTGTAAAGCAAGGTGATTCTATACTCCCAAACTATTTTCAGCAGTCTTAGAAAAAGCCCTGTCTAAATTGAATTGGGTAGGTAAGGGAATTCAAGTTCTCTGAAAAAGACTGAACAACTTGAGATTTGCTGATGATATTCTCCTATTTGCAAATGACAGAAGAACTTCAAGTATTAGTTAATGAATTTGCATTAGTGTGCTCTGAAGTTGGACTAAAACTGAACTTTGATAAAACCAAGATAATTATCAATGAATGGAAACCTGAGGGAAGTATATCAGTTGTAAGTACAAAACTCCAAAGAGTCACAGAATATATCTATTTGGGTCAACTGATAAAAATGAAAGGAGATTTAAAACCATAAATATTAAGACGAATTAAATTGGGCTGGCAAGCTTATGGAGGGCACTCTTCAATTTTGAAATCTAAGATGTCAGCTGAGCTGAAGAAATCTATTTTCGACCAATATATATTGCCAGTAATAAGTTATGGCTGCGAACATGGACATTAAATGGGTTCATTGTCAGGAAGCTAACAGTAGCCCAAAGAGGAATGGAAAGATCAATGTTGGGTTACACGAAAAACGACAGGAACGAGAGCAGTTGAAATAAGACGAACAACGAAAGTCACCGACGTATTGGAAAGAGTAAATACATTGAAATGGCAGTGGGCTGGTCATGTTGCTCGAACAAACGATGGTAGATGGTTTAAACGAGTCCTAGACTGGAGCCTAATTTACCAAAAAAGACCTAGAGGAAGACCACCAGGCAGATAGGAGAGAGGTATAAGGAAGACAGTGGGATTCAGTTGGCAACGGAAAGCTCAGGATCGGAAGAAATGGAAAATCTTATTGGGATGCTTTGTTACACTCCGACTCAAAGAGGCCCACTGGATGATGATGCCGCAGATTGTAATTATGAAAGTTAAATGCTTTCTCTGGAGTTCTTCGTCACTTGCGTATTTTAAGAATCTGGTGTATATTGTTTTGTTTTCATATCGTAATTTGTTTTCGGTATCTTTTGTTGATAAAAGTATTCATGTTTTATAAAATTCTGATTTCTTACACAATTGATTTTCATTATGGATGAGTCAGTTGTGTTTAAGGCGAAAAAGCTCCTTGACAGAATGACACCGTAAATCTACTATAAGATATATACAATAATTAGGCGTTATTGCAGAATTTCGAAAGTGCAGTGTTTGTGGTAATTCTACGCTACTCACAGAGGTTCTGTCTTCTAGAACTCCCGATGAATGCATGTGGAGGTGCAGAAAAAAATAATATATGAAGGTCTGTACGCAGAGGGAGACTTGATTCGAAAGATCGAGGCACTATTCAGATGTAATAGTCATGTTAACTTATTATTTTTCACTATAAATATACTTCTAAATCTGTCACACACGAAACAGCGGTTGCGTGTGGCGCTGTACTTGACTGGTTTTCATTTTGTAGAGAAGTCTGAGGGTTATTTATAACGTACATGGGATCATTGGGGGGGGGGGGAGGGGGGGCATGGGATACAGTTCAAGTAGACGAGTCAAGTTTTGGAAAGAGAAAGTATGAAAGGGGGCATAAGGTCGTTGGGCTTTGGGTTCTTGGAGTATTCATTCCTGGAGGGGATTGTGCCGATGTTGTAGTTAGGGTCGCTCCAAATCGTACGAAAGAACTGTTAACATGTTTAACTGAAGAATATGGGAAGAAGGTTCAATAGTATGTCTAATGGATTTGCTACCATTAAGAGGTTGGGTGACAGGGGTTATCAGTTGACTGTAAATCACAATATTGAGTTAAAAGATTATAAGACTGGGGTGTGTACAAATACTATCATGGAGTATTGGGGGGGCTGTAAAATCTGTTGTCGGGCAGGGAAAGAGTAGGATTTCAGTGTTTCAAGGCCATTTGGATAAGTACTGTTGGAGGGAGAATATTCCTAAAGGCTATTGTGTATTTCTAGCATTTACGAAAATAGTCAGCAAAACGTACAAGTCTCATTTTTTTAGCTAGGTGTGTGTGGTATTTACATTTATTCTTGATTTCTGTTGTTTTTTTTATGGTCTATGGATTTGGTACATTTTATAGTTTGTTTTGGGGAAGATTTTTCTGTCCTTTTAATATTTTTTGGGTACAATGGGGGTGAGGGGTTGGTTATTGTGTCTTGTGCCTGTGGGTTGATGTGATTGATTTGTGATATCATTTCTCTTTTTTATTTTAAAATTTTGCGTCTGGTTGGGGGCGGGTGGTGGGGAAGAGTTTATTTGGATGGCGCCTTTTTCGTGCCTGGCAGATAGCGTTTCTTGTTAATTTTTTGTTTAGTTATTCTGGTTTTCGCATATTTCGTTATAGTTTGAACTCCCAATGTTATTACTTCTTGTTATGCCCTTATTTTGTGCTTCTTGTCAGCCTCGATCTTTCACTCCATTTTTGGACAATAATCGTCTTTGAAACGGATTAATAAATTTGTCCTGTACAGGAGAATTCTTTTTTGGATTCCAACGTATGCAAGTTCTGCGTTTTTATTACGTGTGTTCGCAGTGGTTTCTTCCACTATTTCCACTGCTTCTTTACTTGCTGTACTTCTGTGACAAACAATTTATTTAGTGCAGTAGTACAGAAAGTAACAGCGGAATGGAAATCCTACAACATAATACTGCAAATAATTACTGCAAAGACGGTAACTACAATTGATCTATATCATTTTTTTTTAGGGTGGAAAGCGTGGAACCGATAACTGGAATTCAGGTATATAGGTCAATTGTAGTTACCGATTCCAAACATTTCATCATTATGCATATTTTTTTCCATATAGAGGTCAATCCTAGTTACGGATTCCTCCCATTCTATGGTTGAATAGTTGCAATCGGTAATTAGAACTGACCTTCTATGTAGGTCACCGATTCCAGCAACTCTGTCCTTCATAATTTAGCACATTTTTGCAGCTGGTTTGTGGACTGAAATGTGATGGGGTTTTCGCAATACTACTTGCTCTACGAACTACCACGAAGAAGTTATTATTATTGGAATCGATAACTGCAATTGACCACCTATATTGGAGCTACCGGTTCCAACTGTTCGTTGGTTCATTAATTAGATCGTTTTTTCAGGACATGTGTTAAATATAACACCATTTCTGCACTCGTTATTGCTCTCTGAACTTCTGCGAAAAATTTAGTAACATTGTAATCGGTAACTAGAATTGACGTCATATATACGAGGGGCGTTCAGAAAGTAAGCTCCGATCGGTCGCGAAATGGAAACGACTACGAAAATCCGATAAAGCTTTGCACAGATGTGTTGGGTAGTGTCTCTAGTATAACCCCAATTAGCATCACGTCGCTCTTCTCATTTCTGAGCTCGCAGTGAGTGCGTAAAGATGTCTAGAAAATAGTGTCTGCCGCCAAGTACGAGGGCCTGGTGAGAAATTTCGCCTGAAGCTATGCAGCTAACATTACATAACTGTCGTGCTGTTTCTTCTTCAAGACAATTCGCAGCCGCATTCTGCAGGGGCAATGAAGATGCTCCTGCATCGTTTTCAAATGGAAATGTTAGATTACCCACAATACAGTCCGCAATTGTCTCCCCCTGAGTTTCATCTCTGGTCACATGAACCGCTGTCTTTGAAGACAACATTTTGACACAGACAACGAGGTGTAGGCCAGCGTGGAGAATTGGCGGAAAGCACTGGCGGCTGCCTTCTGTGATGAGACTATTGAAAAGTTGGTACAACGCTATGACAAAAGTCTAAGTCAGAACGGCGACTACGTAGAGAAGTAGCTGAAAGGTGTAGCTAATTGTTACAAGTAAAACATTTCTGATGTTCACTGTGGTTTCTATTTGGCAATCAATCGGAGCTTACTTTCTGAATGGGCCTCGTATATATATATATATATATATATATATATATATATATATATATATATATATATATATATATATATATATATATATATATAGGTCAATCCTACTTACCAATTCCAACTATTCGATGGTTTATTAACTGGATGGGATTTTTTCAAAAAATGGTTCAAATGGCTCTGAGCACTATGGGACTTAATATCTGAGGTCATCAGTCCCCTAGAACTTAGAACTACTTAAACTTAACTAACCTAAGGACATCACACACATCCATGCCCGAGGCAGGATTCGAACTTGCGAACGTAGAGGTCGCGCAGTTTCAGACTGAAGCGCCTAGAACCGCTCGGCCGGTTTTTTCAGCAACTGTGTGAAATGTAATAATATTTTCCCCCTTGTAATTGTTCTCTAAGTACTGCGAGAAAGCTATAAACATTGGAGTCGGTAACTAGAACTGACGTCATATATAGACCAATTCTAGTTACCGATTCAAATATTTGTTACTTTTTATGGATTTCTCCTCTTGTGTGCCTGCATTGTTTTTTATTTAGTTAGTTATAGTTAGATAGTTAGTCAATTACGTGTTCCATTGATCGATCTCACGGTAATTGCTATGATGTGGAACGTATTAACTGCATAAGAAATGCTTACATGAATCAAGGTTTTTTGTGTTGGTTTTTCCATATTTCATCTTAGTAATTCGTATTTGTCATCATTATTTTTATTCTTCCGTTGTTTTGTTGCAATTTAGTTTCCCCCCGCCCAAAACCCCAAGGTATCTGCACTTTTCCCGTTTGAATGAATAATTAATATTAAAATTAACGCAGTTTCATCACAGTAGGATATCGCTTTACTCTAATGCAGTTTAATGGTTCTCTGTCCCCCACTACTCGCATAAATTATGATAATAAAACCAATCAGACATAATTTTTTTGCCATTCTTGTTCTTATTTGTATTAGTTGTCTTCGACTCGTTTAGATGTAATTCTTGCGTAAATAATAATCACCTTAAACGAGAGTGTAATTTTATCGCATGCTACATTCGTTTGTTTTCGAGTGTGATCCGTCCCTTTCACAGATTGCCTCTATCCAGTGTCTTTGCCTTGGGTATGACGTCATTGGCCAAAGCCGATGAGTGGAACCTGACATTAGAATTTATCCCGAAAGTTATTCCAATTCAACAAAGCTCGGAGCAATCTCATGTCCACCAGAAATTAGATGCAGAAAGCCAGGTGGCCTTGAGAGTTACAGAGACGGTAGAACAGTCACAACCCTGTCGCATTTTAGACGCTGAGTGCCACGTGTCTCTTATAGCCGCAAGACGCTTGAAGACTCAGAAAAAAGACATCATCTTAAGGCTGTACGACAAACAGCAAGTCGTAGCTTTGAATGTGGAACGTGGGAAGCTTTCGGTGAGATTGCATTTGACTACGTAAATCATAAATTAGCCATCTAAGGGGGATGGATCAAAAATGTAAGCACTATAATGCATTAAAATCGAAGGAAGAACTGATTGTTGCTCTGTTGGCAGAATCTCACAGCCAGTACTAGCTGAGTCAGAGCAACACCTAAAAACTGGATCGAGACATTTTAAAATGTAATTAGGAAATGTAATGCATGCTTTCAGATTCTACGTACAGTACAATAATAGAAACACGTTCATTATGTACCTAGATACCAGCACTGCATACATTTTTTGTACATACGTCTCCACACCACAATATACATAGAAATTTACTAGCTTACTTACCATCACTCATCATAACAAACTACTGATACCCGAGTGCAGCACTGCATACATTTTTTGTACATACGTCTCCACACCACAATATACACAGAAATTTACTAGCTTACTTACCATCACTCATCATAACAAACTACTGATACCCGAGTGCAGCAGCGGTGATCAGTTAGCTAATTATAAAACAGTGTAAATCACAAAGACACGTTAATTACAAGGTGACCGGATTCGATCATCACAATGGCTGTACACCTGACAGGAACCGCTGAATGACGATAGTAGAGCAACTGACTATCGTCATTCAGCTGTTCCTGCTATGTGTACAGCCATTCTGATTTAGACTGTATTATGATTAATTTCAGCTGGTCATCTGTTTTGTGAAATGATTTGTCTAAAAGTAAGAAATAAAATAGATTAGAGAAACATTTGACGGACATTTTAATGATGCTTTAAATCGTTTACAGCACATGAGTGATACTCAAGGAAACAATAGTTTGTCGTCGCTCGAAGGCGAGGTACCAGCGGCTGCTAGTGAAATATTTCAGTTTTTTGCTAATATGACTAACTTTACCTTAATTAGCAATTAAACGTTTTCTTGCAAAACTAGACCTCTCACTGATCAGTTTTATATCCGATTCGTCCATTTCCCACACTTCATTTTGCTATGAAAATTCCGGACAAAAATGCATTGCGTAATGTCTGCGGAATCTTGTTTTCGCTCTGCTCAAACATTTGACCAAAGAATATAAGTTAGTGATTGAACCATAATCAAATACTTTTCGTTTTTAGCCCTTATAAAATTTCGCTCTACCTGACAGAGGTTAACCCAACAGGTTGGAAGCATGCGTTAGAAGATTAGTAACCTGAAGTTCAATCTACATTTAAATGGTTATTCTCCAAATCACACGTAAGTGCCTGGAAGAGGCTTCAACGAACCACATTGTCTTTCCGTGCGAGCTCTGATTTCTTTATTTTATTACGATGATCGTTTTTCCCTATGTAAGTCGGCGTCAACAAAATATTTTCGCTTTCGGAGGAGAAAGTTGGTGATTGAAATTTCATGAGAAGATTCTGCCACAAAGAATGATTTATAACACAAATCCTGTATCACGTCCGGAACATTCTCTCCTTATTACTCGGTAATACAAAACGTGCTCCTCTTCTCTGAACTTTCTCGATCTACTCGGTTAATCAATCGTTTCTCTTAAGGATCACACACCGCGCAGCAGTACTCCAAAAGACGACGAGCGTAATGTAGGCAGTATCTTTAATAGATCTGTTACATTTTCTAAGTGTCCTGCCACTAAACCGCAGTCTTTACTTTTTCCATGTGTTATTTCCAATTTACATCGTTCGTAATTGTAATTCCTAGGTATGTAGTTGAATTTACGGCCTTTAGATTTGACTGATTTTCAGTGTAACCTAAGTTCACAGGCTTCCTTTTAACACTCATGTGGACGACCTCACACTTTTCATCATTCAGGGTCAATTTCCGATCTCCGCACCATTTAAATTCTTTACTAAATCGTCTTGCAATTTGTCTTGATCTTCTGGTGATTTTAATAGATGATAAACGACAGCATCATCTGCAAACAATCTAAGACGGTTGCTCAGATTGTCTCCTAAATCGTTTATAAAGATAAGGAACAGCAGAGGGCGTATAACACTACCTTGGGGAACGCCAGAAATCACTTCTGTTATTCGATGACTTTCCGTCAGTTACTACGAACTGTGATCTCTCTGACAGAAAATCGCGAATCCAGTCACATAACTGAGACGATATTCCATAAGGACGCAATTTCACTACAAGCCGTTTGTATGGTACAGTGTCAAAAGCGTTCTAGAAATCTAGAAACACAGAATTAATTTGAAATCCCTTGTCGATAGCAAACAACACTTCGTGTCTGTAAAGAACTAGCTATGTTCCACAAGAACGATGTTTTCTTAGTCCACGCTGACTGTGTATAATAGATGGTTATCTTCGAGGTAATGCATAATGTTCCAATACAATATATGTTCCAAAATCCTGCTGCATATCGAAGTTAATGACATGGGCCTGTAATTTAGTGGATTACTCCTATTGCCTTTCTTGAATATTGGTATGACTTATGCAGCTATTGTGTACGGCTCTTTCATCGAGTGAACGCTTGTGTTGACTGTTATGTATGGAGCTATTGCATCAGTATGCTCTGAAAAGAATGTAATTGGTTTACAATCTCGAACAGAATATTTTCTTTTGTTAAATGATTTAAGTCCGAGGATATCTACTCCTGAGTTGCTCATGTTGGCACCTATTCTTTATTCGAATTCTGAAATACGAGGGTTGTCCAGAAAGTAAGTTCTGATCGGTCGCTAAATGGAAATCAGTGAAAATCAGGAACATTTTATTTGCATGACTTGGCTACACTTTCCAGATATTCTCTACATTGTCGCCGCTCCGACTTAGACATTTTTCGGAGCGTTATACCAAATTTCCAACACCATCGTCATAGAAGGCAGCCGCCTTTGCTTCCCCGATAATTCTCTATGCTGGTCTATAGCCCGCAGACTGCGCCCAAATGTTGTCTTCGTATTAAGGGTTTCATGTGAACAGAGATGATAGAACGAGCCAATTAGGGCTGTGTTGTGGGTGATCGAACACTTCCCATCGAAAAGGCTGCAGGAGCGTCTTCACTGCCCCTGCTGAGAGAGGCTGAAAATTGCAGTGAAGAAGGAAATGCGTGGCAGTTGTGTTAGGTGGGCTGCATTCATTAAGGCGAAGCCTCTCAACGGGGTCCCCCTACTTGGCGGGAGACATCGTTGTTCTAGGCACCTTTACTCGCTCACAGTGCGCTCACAAGTGAAAAGAGCATCTTGATGCGATTGACGCTCATACTAGAGAAACTACGCAACACATATGTGCAAAGCTTCATCTGGTTTTCACTGTGGTGTCCATTACACCACCGATCGGAACTTACTTTCTGGAGAACCATCGTATTCACTTCGTCTTCTTTGGTGAAGGAATTTCGGAAGCTGTGTTTAGTAACTCTTCTTTAGCAGCACTGTCGTCGATATTACTTCCATTGCCGTAGTGCAGAGAAGGCATTCATTGTATTTTGCCACTATCATATTTTACATATGACCAGAATTTCTTTGGATTCTCTCCCAGTTTAGAGACAGAGTTGCATGCTTACTGTATTCTAGTCTCCCTCGACAATTTTGCACCCCCTCCCCACCACCACCCCACCCCAACCTCAACACATACATACAAGTTCTGCCATTACAAAACTGCCGACTTCTTGATTATTCAGCATGTGTTCTATCAACCGACATACAGGGATATACTGATAGAGAATAATAAAGCCCTATCACACTTAATTGGGACACTCCTGACTGGGTTCTATAAAGAAGTCTTCGAGCCACTCACATATCGTGAATCTATTCCATTTGCCCATACCTTCATAACAGCCTGTAGTGGGGCGAAGTGTCAAATGTTTGCGGAAATCGGAAAATAAGGAATCTGTCTGCTGTGTGTCACCCAAACTCTGTTGGTTTGCGGGCATAACCTTCTCGGTCACAAGAAAATTTATTACATTCGATCACAGAGGATTATGCAGCAAGCCGATAGCAGGGATACTGGTCTGTAGTTTGCAGGTCCGTATGCAGGATTCATCCGCACGTTTTTCCGGTGGCTTGGGTCTCTGCGCTGGGCGAGAAATTCGCAATAAATGCAAGCTAGGTAAGAGGCCAATGCCGTAGACTAATCGTCGGAAAACTGAATTGGGATACGGATCTGGCGGCTCATTGGTTTTCAGTTCTTTCAGTTGTTTCTTTACACAAGGGAAGCTTGTTAGCATGTCGTCCCCACAGGAGTCTGTCCGATGGTGAAATGACGGTACGTTTGTACGTACTTGGCAACAGGTTAAAACCACTGCATTAGATTTATCTAAAGTTCACACGACGCGAAGGGAAACAAATCAACAGGCGATCGATTGTGAGAATGGTGGGTGCCTTGCTGGTCATCTCTACAGTAACGTCGATGTAGGAATCGGGACGGTGTCTGAATTGGGCGCCGGGCTGCAGAGAGTGTGGGGACGAGCGGCCGCGGCCGGCCCGGGCTGTGTGGAAATCGCGGCCGTCACTCACAATGACCGCCGGCAGCGAACCCAGAGCCAGAGCCGGGAACACCCGCCCACGCACGCACGCGGCCTTCGCGCTGGCGGCCGGACGCCGGTCAGCTGCTGCTGCCAGCCCTGGGCGCGTATCTTCTTATTAACACTCTCCCAGAACCTTAGGCCGGCAGAACAAGGGACGAGTTAGCTAACGTCGTGACGAGGCGCTCTACGTGTTGTGTGACGTCACTTCCGGCTATTTCTCGTCGAGAAGCCATGTATGATGCACAAAACACACTGACGAGCCAAAACATCACGACCACTGCCCACCGCGAGGTTGTATGCTGCCTGGTGGCGCTGAGGGCGTGCGACACGGTAGGAGTAGCATATGAGCGGAGCAGAGGCGAATGCGGAATCATTCCAGCGACGATAGGAGGAGCAAATACATAAATCCACCGACTTAAGCGACTTTGACAAAAGCCAGATCGTTGTGGCCCAGTGCCTGGGAGCGAGCATCTCTGAAACGGCGAAGCTGGTCGACTGCTCGCGTGCTACTGTCGTGACCATCTATGGAAAGTAGTTGAATAATGCTGAACCCACGAGTAGGCGAGAAGGAGTTGTACGTATATACCTCATCTGAGAATATATCGGTCGGAGGCTTGACCACTCTGTAAAGCAAAGCATGAGGCAATCTGTGGCAGATGTGACAGTGATGGTGCAGGCACAAATACTTTGGAGCACACTGTCCAGTGCACAGTGTTGAAAATGGTGTTCCGCAGCAGAGGACTCATATGCATTCCTACGTTGACCCGACAAATTGTCAATTATGATTACAGTGGGCATGGGTTCATCGAGATTGGACAGCGGATCGCTGGAACTGCGTCTCCGGTCGGATGAATCCCTTTATTGTTAAACCAGGTCGAGGTCGTTCCCAAATACGCCATCATCCAGACAATCGGCTGCTCGAGCCCTGCAGCGCGCCGTAGACACAAGCCGGTGAGAGCAGTTTTATGTTACGGGGGATATTCACGTAGGCTTCAGTGCGACCTGCGATAGTAATCAAAGGCACCGTGTCAGCTGTGGACTACATGAACATTGTTAGGGGCCACCTATAATCCCTTATGGTTGCTTTCTCAACAGCGATGGCATCTTCCAGCAGGATAAGTGACCGTGTCATAAGGCCAGCTGGCCGGTGTGGTCGAGTGGTTCTAGGGGCTTCAGTCTGGAACCGCGCGACCGCTACGGTCGCAGGTTCGAATCCTACCTCGGGCATGGATGTGTGTGATGTCCTTAGGTTAGTTACGTTTAAGTAGTTCTAGGGGACTGATGACCTCACATGTTAAGTCCCATAGTGCTCAGAGCCATTTGAACTATTTTTTTTCACAAGGCCAGAATCGTGCTACAATGGTCTGAGGACCATGATAGTGAACTCAAATTGATATCTTGGGCATGAAATTCGGCTTATCTGACTCCGATGAAACCCAACTGGGACGCTGTCGGGCGCCAGCTCCGCGCCGACAAACCAGCCGCCGCTAAATTATGGTAAGTGCGTGACCTCTGCGTAGGCATCTGGTGCCACAAACCTCTGGAAACCAATCAAGTACTTGTCGAATACATGGCACGCAGAATCATTGCGATTCAGAAGTGGACTCTTTTAAACAGGTTTTCGTAATGTTTTGGCTCATCAGTGTAATTTCTGCTATATTTCGGCAACGTGCCACGAAAATAGAGCCAATAGGAAACAAGAACGCTCCCTACGCCACAAGCAGAAATCAAGACGCCATACTGTATTTGTCGCGTTCAATAGAAGCCCATAATTGGTGGGTTTCTTGTTATACTTTGCACCCTATGAATATACGCTGTTTCTAACCGCCAGCACGTTGAATAGCTCGAGAACGAATCGTCATTTGTACGATCTATTGTAATAAAATGACGAGAAACGTCGTATTGATGGGTAAAGAATCATCGTATTCAGTTACTTTTGCGTTATAACTCGCGTGTTATGAGAGTAAACCGTTTTAAGGCAACGATCCATTTAAGATTCACAAAAACATGTGGTTCTGGTTAGGATTTGTTATAAATAAATTCATTAACGTAGTACTACTGACAACATGACTCGTGCATGTGATGTTATTTATATGTATTTGACGATGCTGGTGCTGATTGCACATTTAACATTTGATGAAGCCACTATGGCTGCAGTACATTAGGACTTTGTTTTTATGAAACAGATGTGATGATAGTCATTAAAGACCGCAGTCGGTAATCTGTTAACAAAACGTTTGTGACTATAGACTTAAATTAAAGAAAACTTATTACATATACGGGTCACTGTCTTTTCGCGACGATGTCGCAGCTCGTGAAATATCGATGGATGTAATTCTAATTTCTGGAGTTCTTCATGGAAGTGTCTTAGAACATACTGTTTACGATGTATATAAATCATGTAACAGTATCTGTCGAAGATGAAGTGATGGTCTGTCACAATGCAGCAACTGTGTCTGTATATCAGCCCAAGCTTTGTACTGAATGACCAGACACAGCTCCTTTACTCACCACTTCTGACTGGAGGTACTACCCATAATCCTATCCAGGCCATATTATAAATTACCGCTCTTAATCGTATGCCCCATTTTCCTTGATTTCTCTTGTTGTGTTAAAAAAAGTTCCTTCGTATAATGACAGCTGCTTCGCTCACCTGCTTAACATCACTGATACACCTTATCTGTTTGTAATTTAGGATCTATTGCAGACATTATTATTTACTTCAGGCACATCTTTGGAATATGTTACCAAAGTTTATTGTTCAGTTATTTTCCTCTATGAACAACTGTTGTAATTTTGTTGATTTCATTAGTCAGTGTGCTCCATATTTTATCTTAGTTTAATAATCTCGCATGGCATTTGCACAGAAATAATCCCTCTTGTTTTATTCCTAAAACTAACATGAACATTTTTCATCTCTAGAAATGAAGATATTCTGTGGATGCATTAGTTTAATATCTTTGATCCAGCAAGATTTCAGTGCACCACACTGTGTGTATTGAACCAGGAACCTAGAAACGACAGAGAGGCTTCGTCCCGCCGTAGCCCACAGTGGTCCACAACCCCACAACAGGCTACAGCACTCCACCGCCGCCCCTCACTAAACCCAAGGCTATTGCACGGTTTGGCCCCCAGTGGACCCCCCACCCCCCTCCCCCATGTTTGCATGTTAGAGTAATTATGGTGTACGCGTACGTGGAGACAATGTTTGCGCAGCAATTTGTCGACATAGTGTAACTGAGGCGTAATAAGGGGAACCAGCCTTCATTCGCCGAGGCAAATGCAAAACCGCCTTAAAAACCATCCACAGACTGGCCGGCACATCGGACCTTGACACAAATCCGCCGGGCGGATTCGTGCCGGGGACCGACACGCCTTCCCGCTCGGGAAGCAGCGATTTATATCGCGCGGCTAGCCGGGAGGGCATACTGCACCACATACTTATCTTTGTACCTGATGATGCTCTGACAGCCGAAAATCGGTTTGAGAAATAAATAATAAATATATCTGAATATTTCACCTGTGTTGTGTGTGTTTTCATTCACATTGAGCCGGTCGAAGTGGCCGTGCGGTTAAAGGCGCTGCAGTCTGGAACCGCAGGACCGCTACGGTCGCAGGTTCGAATCCTACCTCGGGCATGGATGTTTGTGATGTCCTTAGGTTAGTTAGGTTTAACTAGTTCTAAGTTCTAGGGGATTAATGACCTCAGCAGTTGAGTCCCATAGTGCTCAGAGCCATTCACATTGATGTTGTATTTGAAAACAGCACTAATTGCTGTGAAATCAGATTTAATACATATCAGGCACTATTGTTATTTTACATGTCAGACAGCATGATTGTTGGGTGCATTAGACCTCAAAACATTCCTCTAAATGTAGAGAAACACCTTACTTTGTACACTGCCATGAAATTTCACTTCATTTTCCTCTGTGAGTATAACTCTTCATTTCATGCACGTGGTTAATAGTCTGATTAAAGTTTGGTACCATAAAGATAAGCCACTTTTATTTAATTATTTCCCATTAATGGAAATGTAGTATACCATCTATTTATTCTGACAGTTGTCAATACCCGAGTAAGTGCTATATTTTCGCAACACATTATAAAGAGACGACGGAAGCTGCAGTTTCTACCTTTTGGAAACTAAGGGTGGCAATCAATATTCATGCCTGGACGTTTACCATTGTTGAATAATAGTGGGAAATACCAAATACATTTAATGTTACCAAATTATTTTTTCTGAGAGTGTAACAATTTATGCTATTTGTTTTGTTTACGCAAAATGTTGGTTTATTGCATGCTGACCAACTTTAACGATTTTCTACTATTCTCAGCACACCGCTAAATTCTTCGATATGATGTACTCGTAATGCATTCAGTGTAAATGCAGCATATATGCGAAGTACAAGTATATCGTGGCAGCCATAACTCACTTCTCTCCGAACAGAGATGCTGGCAGAGTCTCAAGCAGGACAGGAACTGGCTGCACCATGTCGAGGGCATTTCCTTCTGACATTCTCGCCTACATAAGTTGGCCACAGATCAAGAGTTTCCAGATGACGTATGTAGACGCCGCCGCTCATCAAAAGTGATGCAGATGTGAGAGCATGTTGTTCGAATGGCTCACTGCTGGTTACATAATTCGTTCCCTTAAACTTAGCAAAAGTGAAACAGGATTGGGGAACTGTGTACCGGTAACTTTGAGATGGGGCACACAGCATCTAGCAAAGCCTCCCCTACTGTTTGACGGTTGTACGCGCTGGAGCCCCCACCGCCACCCTCCCTCGCGCATGCCGCGCCACTCCGGCGGATTTCATTTCCGCAAAACAGTCAGCTTTCCCGAAAAATGTGCTATTCTCACTACCGCAAAACCGCACATATTTTTACCGTAAAATGTTAGAAATCATTACAACAAATATATTGTTTACAACAGCTTACCTTCAAAGCTGAAGAAATATAGCGCAGCACACTGCTTGCTGCAGTGAAACACTTGTCCTACAGTGGGATAGGCAGGAACCGATGTGCAACTCATTTTTTTTTTCATCACTCCTCTGCTCCTCTGATCGTCTTGATGCGGCCTGCCACGAATTCCTCTTCTGTACCAACCTTATCACCTCAGAGTAGCCACGCGGTGTAGCCGCGCCGTCTGAGGCGCCTTGCCCCGTCGGAGCTTCAGGTCCTCCCTCGGGCATGGGTCTGTGTGTTGTCCTTAGCGTAAGTTAGTTTAAGTTACATTAAGTAGTGTGTAAGCCTAGGGACCGATGACCTCAGCAGTTTGGTCCCATAGAAACTTACCACAAATTTCCAAAAAATACCTCAGAGTAGCACATGCTACCTACGTCCTCAATTATTTGCTGGATGATCTCTGGTTTTTATTGTTTCAGCTCAGATTTCACTGTTTCACGTAGGGCTGCGTGAGCGCGATTGGAATTATTCGAACAATTTGCGTCAGAGTTCGGGAAATCTCGGTTTCTGTTTGATATTTTGATCGGATCGCGATCTCGTGAGTTCTGTTGATACTACATCCACTATCTGCCTTGGCGTTTGTATATCACTGTGAGTTTGAATAGTGTAGATAGTTGAAATGCTAACTAAAATACCTTCTAGGGAATATGTATATCCAACAACGGCAACTAATCGATAAGTAAGAGTTTTAAATCATATTTCTGTAAAATTCTTGTGCTTTCGCTCGTCCCGCGATCTAATAACGTCTGTTGGTACTATCTCGAAGACGGGTATTGCCGCTGTAAATTATTCTAGAGATAAGAATTACAATCTGATTACCACCATATATTTCGTTTGTTAGGCATTTAATTTTTCATTAATTTTCTTCATTATTTCGTCTGAATGTAGAAATCTGAAGTAAATCAGACAAGAAATTTTAGAGAGTTTTGATAACAATCTTTCCGCTCTATATATAACATACATACATTTTTCAAGTCAGATTACGATATCTTAGATAGACAGGATCTTCCTCTTGTCCTTAAGGTAAAGTATGCAAAATTTAATCTTGATCGTAATAAAATTGTAGATTTGTATGAAGTACAAACAAACAACAATTGGACACTCGTGTCTAAATATTTAGATATGCAATAGTAAAATTGTGTCTCACTGTATTTCGAATGTTTTTGCGATGTGTTGTTGGTTGTAGTCTTTGTGAACTTTGCTTGCTAACGTAGAACATTGTATAACAAGTGAAGTAAATACAAAGGAAATTGCCATGACCCTTCCTAACACGGCCAGAGACAATGTGCAAACAACGTCTTGCGCGAGAGCATCGCGACGTCATAAATTGTACCCGTAATGTTACGCTTAAGAGCATCAACTGCTTTATGCTGTGTGCTTTGCTATAGACCTTGGGCTCAGTATTTCAGTTCTTCCTCTGCTTGACGGCACTCTGCTCGTTATATAGAATTAATGAGCATGTGACCAATCGCTTTTACCAATCTTTAAACTCCTGTACGTTGTTATTGCCATCGTTTTGGTGTACTATCCATCTGAAAAACAATTATCAAGATTTTCTGCATCGTCCTTCTCTTTATTAGCCCCATTTTTATCTAGTGACCAAAGTCTATATTGGTCACAGAATAGCATATGATGGATCTGGCAGACACATGATCATTTAAACGAAGCCATCAACAGAAACCGATGGCTGTGCTAGAAACTTATTTGTCAAACTGAAAATGCTTCGTACCAAAGTCCATTTTCAGTAGTCGACCTTCTTTTCATTGTATAAGACAACTCCTGGAAATAGACAATATGAAGCTTAAACATCTTTGGTCTCTTTTCTCACTCCCAGCAGTTTAGCTGAGTAGTTTGGGGTTAACACCAAACACGACCGTTTCGCTGTGGTTTAGGAAAACAGAAGGAAATGAAGGCTACAGATTAATGCCCCATCGGTGTCGATGTTATTAGACACCAATCGTAGCCAACGATAACTACTGGCCTGAGCGCACGTTTGTGTGACGTCAGCACTGTAGTGTTTGTGGTCAACGATATATACTCGTCAAAGTCCTTCTTTAACATTGTAGTAGGGACGTTTTTTAGCAAAGATCTTTGATTACAGTTAGAGAGAGGACCACTGTTTATATGTTGCTTCGCTTACTTTAGTGCACTTGAGCTACAAAACGACGAAGTATATTTGGTGCGTGGCTACCACCACAGCGATCGTTGCGAAGTATGGAGAATACAAAATTCTTTATTACACAAAGCACGATGACTACAAAAACCGTAACAAGTGGTTGGGATTTTACAAAGAAAGCTGCAGCAACCAGCTACATGTGAAGTTGCTGCACTGCGGATGTTGTTACGTGTACGAACTGTACATAAATGAAATAAATGAATTTATTTGTACTCTAAATAAGAAAACTCTCAAATTCCTCATAAGGTGATATGTATATTCTTTCACATATTTCTTCAATAATACGCAACATGGTACACTGTGAGATTCGAGTACCCATGTTACAAGCTGGAACAGCTTTCGCCTTTTGATAAAAATCTTAATTTAGCAATGAGTCGACCTTTAGCTGAAATAGCAATTATGATTCAAATAATGAAATGCTGCAGCAGTTGCGTAATTTTTTCACGATTTGAATAATGTTTGACGAGTATTTATTCTCATGATCGAGTACAAAAATTTACATAGGTATTTCATGTGTAACGTAGGAAAATCGGACAAAAATCTGTCCAACTGCAGTAAACCATAAAAACACAACTGCAGGGCAATAGAGGCAGAACAACACAAATTCAAAGACCACATAAAATATCTATTTGAACATTTCCTTTTTATAATGAGAATAGATTCTCGAAAAGCGTAATATTAAGCATGGAAAAATATGTAACTAGTGTAGTGTTTCATTATTTAAATCCTGAATGACGCAGTTGCAAGCTTTCCAAACACATTGATTATAATGAATTAAATTAATAAATGCGATTTCTTAAATGAGCACTGTGTATGCAAGTATGAGAGGCTACGTTTATCTGACCAAATTGAAATCTTTGTTCGCTCATTCTCAAACAATTTTCGTTGCCTTTATTTCCTCGCACTGTAGCTCATGAAGTAAATTCTGGTGAATGCTTCGAGCTTCTTCTATTGCTATCCAAGGTTTCACCCAGAATCCTTCCCATTTATCTTTCTTTTCAAGCACTGCTGTCGTCACTAACATGTGCTGTTGTTAACTTTTTGACATCCATCCCCGAATAAATATGAGGAAAAATTGTACGATCCAGTAATAGCTCCAGTGAAGTAATCTGGTCAAAGAAGTATGCCGAAATCTTTGGCAAAGCGTGCGTTTGTGGGGAATGGCAGATGAGACTACATTGCTGACGTCACAAATAGGTGCACTCAGGCCTGTATTTATCATAGGCCACGACACCAACTATCATACTGGGGTAAAAATCGAAATTAGTGATTCGATTGAGGATATCTTGATAGGGAGCATGCAACATTTTATCTCGGATGGATAGTCATCGACAGTTATAGAATAACGGCAGGCACGCCCTGGAGAGGTGTGTTGGGACCATTGCTGTTCATGTTGTGTTTTAATGACCTGGAAGACCATATTAATTCCAACCTCAGACTTTTCACATATGATACACACTGAAGCAGTTAAGCAATAACGCTTCTCGAGCTCCGTACGAGAATGGAATCTGATGAAATTCCAAGTGGCACAATGAGAAGAGGTGTCTTTCATTCACTTTTCAGTTGCTCACTGAGTACAGATGTTCATGTGGAGATAAGGCATAAGCATGAATTACGAATTTGCGTTGATCAGTCTGTGACAAGGGGAAACATAATCAGCAAGACCGAATGGCATTTCAACATTGTTCGTAAGGTACACAAAGATGACAAATTTTGTCAGTAATACGGTAGTACCAAGGGACTTTGCAATCGACTCAAAGTAGGTGAAGAATAGCAAAAATTACTGCAGATGTTGCTGTAGCAGGCATGAAGGGACTACGGATTCGTCTCAGGACATAATAGCCGAAAGAAAAAAGAAACAACAAAAACCAATTAAAGTGTGTTAGCTAGGCGTCCTGCTGTTCTATGCGTCTATGAAAATGATGTACCCAGTAAAAATGTACCATCAGCAGTCTGTCAGACAAGGTGTTCTTGCTCCATGGACGTTGGCACCTTTCGTTCTGACTATAAGTCTGTGTATTTTCAGGGTGTAGGTTAGTGTAATAAAAGCATGTGTAGTGTAGAGCTATATTTTTGTTATATGAGGGTTATGAGGGATGGGGGAGGGTGGAACCTGATGCCGGCACGTAACCAACGCTTCACTAGTAGGACCATATAGGCCACTGAGTTTAACGTCCCCATTAAACGTACGGATCACGATCGTCATACACACACTCAGTTCGTGAGACATTGAAGAGGGGCTTGAAACTTAATTTAGGACAATGGCGTGAGGGTTGGTGTTCAGAAACCTTACGCCACCAGCTCCCATTGCCGACCGAACACTGGCAGTGAAACTTTCATCCACCACAAGGATTCCCGACGGCTTAACTTTGAGTTCAAACATACGGGCATATGTTAGCGACCTCCGCTAGGGACGCTGTGTCTCCTGGTGTTGAAGCAGCTGTTATGATAGTCGTAATGAAAAATGGAGGTGGATATGTAGCCAGTTACTGCTGAGCGAGAGAACGTATAGTATTACAGTGCAAGCCGTATTAAGTCAGTGATCTCTCGAGATATAGGGCGCACCACTACAATTCAGATGTGTGATAGGTATGCGAAAGGAAAGAGAAAAGATGAGTGGCGCTAACTAATTAATTGTAGCTGTGGATTTTTTGTTAAATTAATAACTGTGAGTAGCATAAAGGGCGTCAATGAAACCATCCCTCTCCCTGGGCCTTGATTCCTACACATTTCGTGGCCGAAAAGCACAGTTCGCAGAGCGATGAGCAAGAGCAAGATGCTCTTGAAACTTGTGAAACAGCTGACGCCCTCAGACGTTTCAACGCTTCTCTAAGGACATTGTGGGGCTGCATTAGCATTGAAGGTGATCGCATCTGTTTTGTATGCAGCGCGGCCGCAATTTCTGCTTTCGTGTACTGGTTGGAACCACTAGGACGGTTCAAACTCATTCAACTTAATGATCCGAAGAAGGAAAGGATACTTTACATTTCAGACCTCTTGGTTTCCGCCCTCCTGTGGCGTGATCACGAGGGAGTGCGACATTAAAATGTGCGCGAATAAAACGGCAAAGGATCCCTCCATGCCCTCTAGTTGAGCAACACCCTCGGTGCCACGCATGCAGATTTACTGAGCACAAATTTACGCTGTCAGAAACTTCGGCATCAGAAACTTCGGCACCAATTGAGCTGGGCGGCTACTCTAAGCGCCAGAAGTACGCAAACCGACCAGGGTGTCGTAGGGGTTGCGTAACGTCGGTACTAGAGCAGCCGCTAGGCTGATTTGCTGTCGGTATTTTTGAAGGTATGTTTCTTACCATTCTCAACAGAGTTGTGTGACTGGCACCGAAGATGTTGCCGAACTCAGGGGCCTCAGAGGGACCCTTCGCCGTTCTGTTCGCTCACATGTTAATGCTGCACTCCCGCGTGATCATGCCACAAGAGGTCGGAAACCGGGAGGTCTGAAAAACCATAAATACGCTTTACTACTTCAGATCATTTCGTTGTGCAAAAGAGTGCGTGGTTTGGGGATGAGGAGAGAAACTTCTGACACCGATGTTAATGTATAAAATGGCAGGGGAGGGCGCCTTGTGGCGGCAGCGTGCAGGAGGTCGAGCAGTGAGGATTTCATAGTGGGCATTCAGGGCTGCCGTTAAATGACAAAACAGAGAATTAAGTACAATAAAAAAGATGTATTTCGATATACGGAGTACAAAAGACGCACCTAGGGTCGGAAGTTAGCAGGTTTAGGCCAGTCTACTAGGTCGAACAATTAATTGACATGCGCAACGGAAGGGGGAGTGGTTCATGTTCACTTACGTTGGTGGCCGGTCGTGAAAAGTAGAGCCAGAGGCTCTGCCTTCCGGAAAGACGTCTGTTATGCTCGACGTCGGTATTACAAGAGAGAGAGGCAACTGTGTTCTGCAACGCAGACCACTCCAGCGTCCACACAAGTGATCGGTATCCCGCGCACGCTATTGGCTAGAACCAATGGCGTGAATTCGCTAGCACATTCAGCAGAGGGCTCAAGGCTGTCTTGTTAGTAGCTTTAACTGGACAGAACTGCCTCGGTTTTGAAAGACAAGCGACTTGTTTCACGTAGGCATGGCGTAAGTTACTCGGGAAAAACACTTGTAAAGATTTGACTGGGCCTTTGAAATAAATTTTTTAAACCAATTCCCTAAAATATTCCTTGACTGGCTGTTACCATGTACAGTTGAGTGGTTGTGGTTCTGACATCTACACGATAGCAGAAATAGCTGTCGCGCTAGTACTCTACAGGAGTGCTATCACTTTCAATGGCGACGCAGCCCCATAATGTCCTTAGATGGTTCAAATGGTTCAAATGGCTCTGAGCACTATGGGACTCAACTGCTGTGGTCATCAGTCCCCTAGAACTTAGAACTACTTAAACCTAACTAACCTAAGGACATCACACACATCCATGCCCGAGGCAGGATTCGAACCTGCGACCGTAGCAGTCGCACGGTTCCGGACTGCGCGCCTAGAACCGCGAGACCACCGCGGCCGGCCAATGTCCTTAGAGAAAGGTTGAAACGTCCGAGGTGTGAGCAGTGTCAAAGATTGTCAAGAACATGTTCCTGTTGCTCATCGAACTGCAAACTACCGTTTTCAACAACAAAATGTGTGGGGATCAAAGCTCCAGGGAAACTGGTGGTTTCGTTGACGCCCTTTATGCCACCTGTGAGGCTTTCTCATGTCTATGCTTAGCAGCGGTTTGTCTGACATATTTTCCTCGGGTAGCCCTAAGAGAACTGAGTGATTTCAATGCTGGGTGTCGCGAACGTGACCGCCATCGCAAAGACGTCAAAAGAATGGGCGAATTGTGGGTAAGTGGAGCAGTGACGACGTTCTTATCATATACACCTCCACGGTGACGGTAGGCTGAATCGTGACATCATTAACCCACTTCACAGCTCACATGAACTTCTGAGCTGTAGTCTTTTTTTCGTATGTGTTGACGCTTCGCTGTTTATAACGTTACCGAGCCCGGGTGTGATGTCGCAGGGCGCCACCCTTTTGGACCATTACAGAGGATGGTTGTGGACAACTTTGAGGCTAATTTCAAACTTACGCGTCGCAGTGGGATACAATTACTTGGTTTCGGAAAAGTGATCCTTTTAGTTTCGGATTTATGAGATTTCTAATCCAAATTACTTGTGGTAATCTGATTGGCTGACATTACATATATCGTGAGTATAAAAGTGCTCGAGGTGATTCGATTGGCTGCTTAACATACTACCTAACAAGAATTTACCGTGCGTTTGAGTAGGGCTTTGTGCCTCAGCACTAGGAGTCGAGATAGTCGCTCGGGAGCCGTCTTCTGGTAAACACCTATGGTAAACAGCGCTGATGAAATTTGTACTAAAATGAAGCAATTGGCACGTTTGATCAGTTCTCGCGTCGTTGATGAATAGCGACTACAATATTGAGTTTTTTGTGAGAGTTTTAACTTTGTGAGTCGTTTACATTAGGAGATACGAGTATTCGCGTGTGAACATTTCATATCGTACATAAACTCCGTGTGGCATGTTTCATGCAGGTAACAACAGCTTATGGCGAGCACTTTTTTGCAAGAAGCCTTATGAACGACTGACTGTGTTAACTCGCAAATTGTCGTGGGTCAGTGACTGTTTTGGATGTTTAAAATATCGGGTCGGACTAAATATCTTCTGGCTGGTTTTGGTGTGATCTTGTTACAGAGACAGCCAGTAGCTTTGTATAATTGATGCCGGGATATTAAATACCGACTTGATAGCCATTTCCCTTGTTTTAAAGACAATAAACCAACTAAAAGGAAAATTTTGACATTTTTTCAAACGACTCACGTAAGAATCCCGAACACTCGATAGTTTAACTAACTTTCAGTTACTACCCACGAACTGGAGATAGGTGGCCTTTGCGTGGTAGGTATTTAGTGGAATTTTCGTCAACGCTGCGTTTTTCGGCTAAACCAGTATCTGCCATCGCGGAGGGACGGGGCAGAAAAGTGAAGCCTATCCATCTGGGTGGACAGGTTGTTTAAAGGACAGTGACACACCAACCATCCCCGCTGCAAGCTGAAATACCCTGTGTCGAACTTTTCCTCCACGTAACCACACCCGGCTACCTGTGAAGCTAGGCTCAACATTAGAAAACCTCGTGTTTATAATTATCTCTGCTTTCTTGCAATATTTGGCCTGAAATCAGAACGCCACTCACCGAATTTGGACTAAACCATGCAAAAAATACTTCATCTCGTGATTCATTCATCGCTTTTTTCATTGTTATGTAGTTGTCTAAACTGTTCTTTATCATTGCGAAACAAAAGTCTTCGATTTGTTTCCGATAATTTTTGCAGTCTGACGCCACTGGAGTGGCAGCACTAAATTCAGCAGCAATGATTATCAACAATTCTCATTCACCCATGCCATGCAATACATCCAATTTTTTTTTATGGTCACCACTACTTTCTTCCTTTTGATGTCAGTCTCACACGCAACAAACGAGAGCAATGCAGTACTGTGCACCTTATTGTTAACTTGTCAACTGACACCGAGACACGATCCGTGTATGGCGGTTGACTGAGTCGAAATTTAATTTCTGTCGTCATTGATTTTTGCTGCTATTATGTCCTGAGTGTCGAAAGCTGTTCAAAATAATCTGAATGAAGCGGAATTCCGATTGAGCAGGAGATCCGGATTAGTGAGCGCCAGATAAACGAGGCTCCACTCTAGTACTGTCCGCTCAACTTTCATTCCTTCCACTCACGTGAGCTTGTAGAGTGTTTAACGCCAGTTTACTGAGATTGCGGAAACTACGAGGTATGCCTATAAAATAACGGGACTATGGCAGTAAAACGTTTTATTTCAAAAACATACGTATTTTTTTACTGTCACCCTCTGTATTCCCTCCTGTGTCCCCATAATGCTCCATGTGAATTTTCCATTGATGGAAAAAGTGCTGGATGTCTTTCTGAGGAAACTCCTTGTTGACTCGTGACGCTTTTTCTTTCACTGCTTCCACCGACAGAAATCTTGCCCCTTTTAATGCCTGTTTGACCTTGGGGAATAATAGATAGAACGCAAGGCGAATATGGTAGACGGTCTAACATTGCGATGCTGTACTGCGCTACCCATTACTTGTTCTTCCAAAGTTCATGCCTTTTTTTTATTTTCTCACGGAGTTTAGCAGGACCCTAAAAGCTAGGATCTTTTCCAGTGGCTTTCTAAATGTCAGTACAAACATTTTCACGGGCTTCTTCCTGTGATGCAAAAAGAGACAGTCGGATGTTTATTTAGTCTGCGTCCGGTTCAAATCAAGGTTAACGAACACTAGCTGCGATCACATACACATGTATCCACTTTGTTTACTACTTGTTTGGACGGACGCTTTACTTCGCAACCATTGGTTGCTTTGAGAATGGATCTAGCCGAAACCTGTCATCGACTAAACAAACAACCATTTTAGTTGCAACTCTGGCTGTCTCTTTTTGCATTACAGTCTGAAAATCGGTTGCTGTCCCATTATACCCAGCACGCTGGAGTTCAGTTAGGCGAGCTGCTTCTTGTTCGATCGTGAGAATTTTCGGCGCTAGTTTCGCTCACTCTTTTCTCATGTTAAATTGATCATGTAAAATTTTCTTTACGCATTTTTCGTCACTTCCTGCAGTTTCAGAAATCGATCGGGTACTCACCCAATTGTCAGATCGAGTCGGCTTACCTACTTTTTAGATACTTCCCTCCATGTTTGAAGTTGAAGGGCGTCCTGGTCCTGAGTCATCTCCAACGTCTTCTCAGCTATCTTGGAAAGGCTTGAACTACTCAAAAACTCACGCGCGTGATAAGCAATTCTCCCCACACTCTTCTTTCAGTAAAAGATAGGTTTCCGTAGCAGTGTTTCCAGTTCGTTGCTCTGTTAGTACACTCATCATTTTTTCCGGCAAACCGAAAAAACAGCTTTTCCACAAACGGAGGCCTCTGCCGCACTGATTTGGCTACAGACACCAGAGATGCCTCATTCGACCGAGAGGGCTTCACATTTCATAGCTATTGGTCTTTTATCTTTGGCACATGAGTAATTACCCTGTGACAGCATCAGTTCCGTTGTTTTACAGCCACGCGTCGTGTTGTGCAGGGCGCTATCGTAACCAGATACCGCCGCTAGTCATTTACGAACGTGCGCACAAATTCTGTTACACTGGTGCGCTCAGATTAGAACTCTACTTCTCTCAAACTAGTCCATATTTCCAACTCTTGAACAGCCCACTCAGTAACTGAACATGACATACTCCACCCAAAACAGCTTAAAAGTCTCATTCAGTTCGTCAGCCTTCAAAACCATTTGTATTAAGTTCATTGGGATGGATCTGATTCTGTTGTCATGAATTATATCCGCGAGAGCGAGTGTTCCAGATATAACCTAACAAATTTGGGTTCTAACCATAGTCTCTTGGCTTGCTTTATTGCTCTAGTACTGATATTTTTACGTCTTAACCACACTCAAGCCCAAATGCGAAAGCATTGTCACAATAAAACACAACACTTAGCATTGTTAAGCACGTTTATGACTGACACCACCGTATAGCCAGAGCGGAACTGCTCTGCAGGCCTGGCATAGTTCCTATTCATGCAAACGTCGAATATTCCTTACTGCTCCTATTTATACAAGCATCGAGTATTCCAGAACATACAATCATTACAAAAATATTATGTTATTCGTAGCTGTTATTTTTCAGTAACTGTTGTATATGTCTTACATAAATATTTTATTTCGGTTGACCAATTCCCACACATTAATTTCTCATCTTCACAAGCCTACAAAACTAGTAATATTATAACTCTTTAGAGCTTGGCTATACATTTATGTAAAGTATACGTAGTGTATTACAGAGGCTTACTTACTATTAGTAAAGTTTGTCAGATGTCAGTATCTTCTTCACAGAACCATAATGCCATGATACATACCAAAACTTTCGGTACAACATATTACTTCCCCCCCTCATAGATCTCGCGTTTTGACCACGAGGAGAAAATTCGAGAAATTGGAGCCGATACAGAGGCTTATCGACAATCATTCTTCCCACGCGCTATTCGCAAGTGGAACAGGGTTGGAGGGATCAGATAGTAGTACTGAAAGTACCCTCCTCCACACACCATTAGGTAGCTTGTGGAGTATGATGTAGCTGTGTATGAAATGTACATAATTTATGTGATAATTGTAAACAGAGATTGACAAATTGCTAATTTACGGAAGACCTTGAATGAATCACATCTATGTAAATGTCAAGCGGTTCTGCCAACAGCAAGAAACACACACACATCAAACAAATGTTTTGCATAACCTCGCTTCAGAGAGTTCCGGAACCTGTACAGAAAATTGGAATAGAGATCAACATAAACATCATTTCCGCCCTTTTATTGCTCATGAAAACAGCACATTGCATGTTGTACTACCATACAGTGATACCTTCAGAGGTGGTGGTCCAGATTGCTGTACACATTGGTACCTCTGATATCCAGTAGCACGTCCTCTCGCATTGATGCATGCCTATATTCGCGTGGCATACTATCCACAAGTTCATCAACGCACTGTTGATCCAGATTGTTCCGCTCCTCAACGGCGATTCGGCGTAGATCCCTCAGACTGGTAGGTGGGTCACGTCTTCCATAAACTGCACTTTTCAATCCATCCCAGGCGTGTTCGATAGGGTTCATGTGTGGAGAACATGGTGGACACTCTAGTCGAGCGATGTCGTTATGCTGAAGGAAGGAAGTTACTCACAAGATGTTCACGATGGGGGCGCGAATTGCCGTTCATGAAGCCGAATGCCTCGCTAATATACTGCCGATATGGTTGCACTATCGGTCGGAGGATGGCATTCACGTATCGTACAGCCGTTACGGCGCCTTCCATGACCACCAGCGGCATACGTTGGCCCCACATAATGCCACTCCAAAATAACAGGGAACCTCCACCTTGCTGCACTTGCTGGACAGTGTGTCTAAGGCATTCAGCCTGACCGGGTTGCCTCCAAACACGTCTCCCACGACTGTCTGGTTGATGGCAAATGCGACACTCATCGGTGAAGAGAAAGTGATGCCAATCCTGAGCGGTCCATTCGGCACGTTGTTGGGCCCATCTCCAACGCGCTTCACGGTGTCGTGGTTGCAAAAATGGATCTCGCCATGGGCGTCGGGAGTGAAGTTGCGCGTCATGTAACGTATTGCGTACAGTTTGAGTCGTAACACGATGTCTTGCGGCTGCACGAAAAGCATTATTGAACATGGTGGCGTTGCTGTTAGGAAACCTCCGAGCCATAATCCGTAGGTAGCGGTCATTCACTGCAGTAGTAGCCCTTGGCCGGCTTGAGTGAGGCATGTCTCTCTGTATCTCCTCCATGTCCGCACAACATCGCTTTGATTCACTCTGAGACGCCTGAGCAATTCCCTTCTTGAGAGCCCTTTCTGGCACAAACTAACAATGCGTACGCGATCGAACTGTGGTATTGACCGTCTAGGCATGTTTGAACTCCTGGTGGAATGACTGGAACTGATTGGCTGTCGGACTTCCTCCGTCTAATACGCGCTGCTCATGCATGGTTTACATCTTTGGGCGGATTTAGTGACATCTCTGAACAGTCAAAGGCAGTGAATCTGTGATACAATATCCTCAGTTAACGTCGATTTTCAGTCGCTCTGGGAACCAGGATGATGCAAAACGTTTTTGACGTGTGTATGTAAAAACATATATAAAGTATAACTTAAGTATATAAGGAAATTACATATAACATATTTGAAAAATCATGGTTCATATTTCTAATACCTGAAAAAAAGGCTAATTTTCTGATTTTTATAAGCTGTGGTCCACAGTTAAAATGTGTCTCCTTTTCAGAGCAAGCTCATTATTCAACAGATGTTTTGAATTTTGATGGGATTGTTTATATACTTCAATTTCTAAAAGTTTGGTTTTGTAGCCCTCGGCAACTGCGTGCAATATTTCCATTTTGAGCAGTTATGGAGGAGGAAGAGTGCGTTTCTCGATTTTGAGATTTTCTGCCTAAGTTGTATGAATGCTCACGAAAGCGCGTCTTACATGCCCTTCCCATCTTCTGTGTAAAATCTCGGATATATATTACATTGTATTTTATACACGCCAGATTTGAGAAATTCATCAGTTGTAAGAGTCTCATTATGTATACTGACGGAAAAAAAAATCGCAGCACCAAGAAGAAGTGGTGCGACATGAACAAAAGTTGGAAGGCATGTTTCTGTATCTGCTAGAAGATGACTATTCATGTTTCGCGGCAGTCCCATAAGGGTGGCGCTAGTAGCACTACTATGAGGATGCAAATGAGGTTCCTTCAATACACACTTGCTGTAACAGTCTTGAGCGTTAATTACTTTTGAGATTAGACGTGGTGAATTGATGTTAGTCAAGAATGCATATAAAGCGACGAAGAGGCCATTATCAACACCTCATTGAGTCTCAACGATGTCGTGTATCAGGGCCGCGGAAGATAGATGTTCCTTCCGCGATACAACGAACTGTTACAAATTGGTTACTTCAATGACAGCTCCAAGCGAGACGCCCCGTAGCCTGCATTCCACTGAACCCAAACTACTGCCATTTGCGACGCCAGTGGTGTCAAGCAAGAGTTTATTGGAGGGGACGGTGGAGGTCTGTTGTGTTTTCTGATGAAAGCTGAATTTGCCTCGGTGCCAGTGATGGGTGTGTGTTGGTTAGACTGAGGGCAGTTGAGGGCCTGTAACCAACTTGCCTGCGAGCTAGACGCATTTGACCTACACCTGGTGCTGTGCTCTGGGATGTGATTTCGTATGACAGCAGAAGCACTCACTTTGTTATCCCATGCGACCCTGATTGCAAATGTATACGTCGGTCTGGTGATTCGTCCTGTTGTGCTGCCATTCATGAGCGGCTTTCCATGGGATGTTTTACTAATGGATAACGCTCGTCGACATTCCGCTGATGTAGCCCAACATGCTCTACAGAGAATCGACGTGATGACTTGGTCTGCCAGACCACCAGATCTGTCTCCAGTCGAGCGCACATGGGACATCATTGGATGACAACTCCAGCATCATCCGCAAACAGCATTAACCGTCCCTCTATTGACCGACCAAGAGCAATAGTCATGGAACTCATTCGCACAAAGTGACATCCGGCACCTGTACAACACAATGCATGTACGTTTGCGCTCTTGCATTGAACATTCTGGTGGTTACGCCGGTTGTTAATCTACCAGCGTTTCACATTTGCAATGATTTACCTCGCGCTTATGTTAACCAGGGATCTTTCAGTGTTAATCACTTAAATATGTTACCTAGACAAATGTGTTCCTGAAATTTCATTACTCTACATTAATTATTTTTTGGTCAGTGTATAAAGATCAGCTTGGTGACACTATCGATAGGAAAGGGCACAGTGGCGCCATATTTTTTTAAACAGATGAGCAACACGATATGAAATGACACCTAGAAATGGAATACTAGTGTATATATTGAGAGTAAGGCCATTGTTATTGAGTATAGAGAATTCATGAAGTCAACTTTTGGAGAACATCTCAAAATTGAGAAACAGCCTTCCTCCTCCATCATTGCTCAACATGGAAATTTTGCATGTGATTGACAAGGGCTACAAAATGAACCTTTTAGAAAATGAAAAATATAAACAATCCAACGTAATTAAAATGAAGGTCAGCGTTGGCCGTAATATTGATGTTTTATTGATAGCAGAATCGATTTTCGATCACATAATGATCATCTTCAGTGCTGGAAGCTGTGGCGTACAAATTAAACTCAGACACTGGTATCAAGTTATCGATAACCAAACCTGAGTAGCGATCACAATTATTATTGTTCAAGTAGTTCTAAGTCTGGGGACTGATGACCTCAGATGTTAAGTCCCATAGTGCTTAGAGCCATTTGAACCATTTTGTACCATAGATAACCGTGCCATATGTGTCGTCGCTCCACCATGTTGAAATCATCTGTCGGCAGGAAAACTGGGCAGTTCGTGCGCAAGAAAACTTTCCATCATGGCAACATGCCGAAGAGACGTTACCGTGGTTGCGCATCCATCATCATCTTCAAAAAAGCACCATACAGTAACCCTGCTGCTGTGCAATGGACGCACGTGTAGGGGACGTGGATTTTGGAGAGACCAGTAGCGAAAATAATGTTTATTGCCAAAGCCACTAATCTGGAAGTGAGCTTCGTCCGACATCAACTGGTTGTTAATCAAATTGTCGTCGTGGTTCACGTTTGCTAATATGCGTTCAGCATATTGTCTACACATTAGCAGATCTTTAAGTTGAAGTCGCTGAAGGAACTTTAAATCCGCTTTTGGTATTCGTTGGACACTCGGACGATGTCGTTGCAGAGACTCTACGTGATTTCGGACAGAACGTTGTGGGCTTCTTGCTAATGCAGTTCGCACAGCCTCGATATTGTCTCCCGCATGAGTGGTTCGAGGCCTCCTTCAGATTGTTTCTTCAATTCAAAGCCGTTTTCTTAAAATTGTTAAGTCAGGTGATGATTGCATGCGCTGAGGGACACGACCATGCCGTCCGTTGTTGAGTGACGCCTCCACACTTCCGTTCTTGCAGCAGGCTTTTACCGCGAAGGCATGCTGCACACCGTCCAAAAAAAAAAAAAAAAAAAAATAAAAATAAAAAAATAAAAAAAATGGTTCAAATGGCTCGGAGCACTATGGGACTTAACTTCTGAGGTCATCAGTCATCTAGAACTTAGAACTACTTTAACCTAACTAACCTAAGGAAATCACACACATCCATGCCCGAGGCAGGATTCGAACCTGCGACGGTAGCGGTCGCGCGGTTCCAGACTGTAGCGCCTAGAACCGCTTGGCCACCTTGGCCGGCGCACACCGTCCCATTGCTGCATATTTATTGTTTAGTAAAAGGCGAGACAGCGCGATCAGCATTCTATATATCATTCGGCGCTACTTACCCTTGGGCGTTGCCACAATACTTTCCAAGTTACCATGTTTTTGAGTTATGCTCTATTATCGATATGTGACCTTCTTCTTATGAAGCCACTTTGTACTTCTAGAAGTAGCACACCTGTAATAAACTTTAATTTGTTATTTAATACATCTAACTATATTTTGCAGACTGTGTTTAACACACTAACACCACTGTAATTTGAAGTTTTACTGTAAGAAAATCTTCTGAAATTATAGTCTCTAGCAGTATTTACTCAAGATGAAAAACTCATACTTATAGGAGAATATCATATAAAATGAGTTTACTCGTGACTTTAGTGGAAATAGCTTAAATTGGGCTACTAGAACCGTGGTCACTATATTATGAGTGGCACCTAGCTATGGAAAAGGGCTGCCTTAAAATTAAATGGAACAACAAGGTAATGAATCGCTGTGTATTTCCATGAATGCAGTTTTATGAAACAATGTCAGTAAAGACGAAAAAGTTATTTTTTTTGTTCGTAATCGAAATGAACATTTATCTAAGAAGCCAAGCTTCTGGAATTCTTTAAGACTTATACCCTATGTTGTTTACAACAAACACATGTATCTAACTTCAGCTGTGTAAATGCTTTTGCGTCTTTATCTTGTGCTAGATCTGAGAGATCAGATGCGAGTGTATTGCAGTCCTATTTGGTGGCAATAAGTGACTATTTTTTATTCTTAATTTCCTTTGTAGTGAACATAATTTCCATTGTATATTGATGAATTCTAGAGGACAACGCCGAGAAGTTGGAAGCGGATTGTTCGATGACGAAACGACGGAAAATTATGTGTTCTATCGTTAATTCTTCTTTAATCGAAGACAGACTCCCCTGAGCTTAATTTGCCGATCGTTTTCTTTATCTTAGATATTTTTCTGCGTAAGAATGGTTCGTCAACAGAATGATCAAACATCATTGTACAATGACGTCACCCAACATGCTCACTGGCCTGATGCGACCCCACTATTATTTTTCTGACGGTGACGTTTGTAAATGTAAATGACTTCTGTTTTCACGGTGCTACCATGGAAAGAATTTTGCTCATCGTCGTATGAACGTGCATTCCCGTCACGATATTTACTTATGGGAAGTAATTACCATTCAGAATATTTTATATAGTCGCTCTCTGAGAAATTTTTATGGAAATATCTGTATATCCAAGAAAGGCACGTTTCATGTGGCCCATTAAAAATGAATTGACCTATACGGCTCATATAAATATTACCACACATAAACACATATGTACTTATTTTACATAAAGCATAGAAAGAACGCACTGCTCTTCTACATCTAGTTACCTAGTGGAGTATAGTATACATATGGACTAACCAGAGTAGAGAGTGTGAAACAAAAGAAGATTACGGAGAAGCTGCTCACGTGTCAGCGCAGCTCTTCACATATTTACAGCGGTGATGTTGGTCAAAATGGTCTGAGGGTTACTGTTCTTTTAACGACACATCGGCGGCTTTATAACTTTACCTTTAAATTTGTCCGTTGAGCAGACAACTCACCATCTGACTCAGGATACCAACTTAAGCGGAGATAACATGAAGGAACCGTCATTGGCTAATGCCTTACACAAACCAGGAACAAGCGTCTCTCACAGTCGGAAAGTAGCGGCTACATAGTGATGAAAGCAGTGGACTCTTTGTGTGCTGCACCGTTGGTGCCAAGTTGTCGGGAATCTTGGTATGACTCAATCTAATGGCCACAATTGGCACTCTTCTTTGCACACAGATTGTCTGTACATTTTGCAACTTTACTGTTAATTTAAATAAATATGGTATCGATGTTGCACTTAATGAGATGAAAACAGAACGACAGTTTATTGAGGCGACTAGCTGTCTTCCCAGTTCACAACCTTAACATAACTGGTCTGTTACATGTCGCTATGCGATCTTCATTCTGTCTAAAAATATCTGTGTTTTCTTAAATGTACTGGGATAAAAAGACACATGTAGTGACTATTCGAGCCAAGTTAGAGTATTTTTCTGTTGCGTGAGACAGCTCAGGTGAATTAGCATAGTGCCTGGGAGGACTGATCGCTTTCAAACACAGGACTCTTTGCCATATCCCACACGGGAAAATGCCCGATAAGCAATAATAAGACACAGGTGAACAAAAACAAGAGTTTATTATAACCACAGACAAGAGATTTCATAACAAAGGAAAAACTCTTCTCGATAAAAAAAATAATAAAACTTCTCAGACACTAACAGGCATACGCCAGGAAGACATAGTGAATAAACATAGTGGGACGTGAAGGCTATGCCACTGATAATCCCTAATGACCGAGGTTCAGCGTTCGGAGTAGTTGGGCGACAGATACGTCTCAAAATATCGTTGGCTGTCGCAGATCCCGCTGCGCTGGTTTCCAACTGACCTCTGACTGGTGGGCTGCTAAGAGCCGGAGCATAAATTGGCTCACAGCTTCGGTGGAGCAAACTGCCGACAGGTTGGCTTGCACCACCCTATATAGATGGGGCGCGGAGGAATTTGTGCCGGACCGCTGACACGGCGGACGAAATAGATCCCTGGCAGGGAGGACCTCTGGTGGTACTTATCCTGCTGCAGTCCGGGGAAACAACGCCTTGAGCATATGCAAGCCCGTGGTGCTTCAGTATTAGAGGCTGCCAATCACTTTAGGCGAACGTCGTGTACATGGCACTCTTTCCCTTAGCTTCTCAACGGCCGGGAATTTCCAAGAAATCACAGGATACCTGTGACGGCTCTTGTTTTTCGGCAGGACAGAGCACGCCCTCTGAAATCAGGAAGTACCGCTAAGTCCCGGATGTGTTCGTAAGTGTTACGAATCTGCTCTCCCTGCAGGGCACCGATGTACAGGTATGTGACTCCGCCTTTCTGTGCTCCCACAGCGTGAGAACTTTTCGTATTCTGAGAGCTCCAGCGGTCGCCCATCTCAATTTTTGGTTTACCCAATGAGCGGCGGCATAACAATCGGCGCGTCAACATGCAGACTCCTAAGAAGTACACAGTGACCACTATTCAAGAATTTTAGCCGTTTCTCTCTTGCGATTTGCGCTGGAAAGAGCAATACAGATTTGAACTTACTGTTCAACACTTTTCTTTAGTTGCGTTTCTGAGCTGTTTAGATCTATTAGAACGCCACCCACCCTTCCGCTAGCAGTCTTTCTTGTTATTAGTTTCAATTGCTCATAGATAATTGAGGGATGTTGATTTGTGTGTTATTCAGACAGATTGATCTTCTTTGTGAAGAGACTTTCTTATTAATTAGTTTAACGATGTTGCACATGTACGTTTTTGACTGAGAATTTTGTGGATAGTAAGGATTCCATGATTTTTAGTTTCAAGCTAACTTTTTTTAATTGTACCATTGTAACAACAAATTCTATTTTTTTACGTGTATCATTGACTTTATACTGTATTTCTACATCATCGAAATAAACTAGATTAATTAAAAGTGATCCATTTATCTTTTTGTCTCAGATTCAGGTGACTCTTCATTATTAAAAATTTTATAAATATTTTCGGTCCCGTTCGTTTAATTTAATATGTGCTTTCATTGTGCTGGTGATCCCTTGCAATACAGATATCCCCCCCTGAGATAAATTTGAAGGCTCCACAGCGGAAATACTTGACTGTTGTATTCTGTATGAACGATTACTCAGCGAGCAGGGGCCTCATTATTTATTTTTTTGTGAAGGCGTGAAATCGCTAGGAGACTTTTCCTTTTTTTTTTTTCTTCTTGCTGATTTCGTGATAGTGGCAGGCATATTACATGACCACCACTGAACTGCAGAACGCCTCATTAAAAAGTGAAATAAGTACGAAAAGAGTAGATCAAGGAAAAAGTAACATCTCATGATTATTATATCTTATTGGCTAGTTAAAATGTGGAACTAGTTGTTTCGCAATACATTAATATTTTAAGATGGTTTAAAAAGAGTCTTGATCGAAATAAAATATTTATTTGTAATGGTAACGGGTTTCGCTCACAGAGTGACCACATTCAGACCGTTTATACTAGAATATAAATAAAGACTGGATTTAGAAAGAAATCTGACAGTGGTACTAATACATAATATAAGATCAAAATTGGAAGAAGAAATTATACACATGATAGTAGACGGTGGCTGTTTTGGTTTTACATTTATGACTGCCTATGGGTCCGTGATGTTTTGTGTCGTAGTACTTCCGTACATCTGATACTATGTACGCCTATTTTACTTGTTCGTCACTTAGTCACATTCATCTACGGAATCGGAGATACGTTGCTACGGTTGTCCTGTTTGCATACCAGTGTTCTATAACAGCTAGTCGCTGTCCCAGCTTCGAGATCTTCAACCGCTCAAACGTACGTGTCGACATTTCCACGCCACCTCCATGGTTAACGGCGTCACTCAAGCAGTAATTTCAATGACACCACGATCTACGAGCAGTCTACAATATCTCACACGATCTTCTACATGCTTGCCTATGTGCCAGTACGTTTTTAACACACAATCGCTGTCGCAGCTCTAAAATCGTTTTGCGCTAGATTGCGCACACCGAAACGTCCACGCCACCCCCATGTATACCATTGGCGTGAACTAAGCTCTGTCTTTGCTGGCATATGACTATGTGTTTTCGGCAGATCCCCACAAATGGCTATCGATTTTCTATATTTATTACCACATATTGGTGAATACTTGTCTATAGCAAGTGTTTTATACAATGTAATGTACCTATTTCTTCATTTGTTATTGATTTTTGTGAAAATCAATCAATGGAAAATCCAGGATGGAATGTAACAATATTATGAAAAGGATTGTTGCTACTCTCCATGTTGCGGAGATGCTGAATCGCAGATAGGCGCAACAAAAAGGCTGTCACACAATAAGCTTTCAGCCAACAAGACCTTTGTCAAAAATAGCTGAAGCCGCTCAGCTGCTAGATACTGCAGTCATATGTGTGTGAGTTGCGGTTGCGTGGGTGCGTGGGTGCGTGTGCCTGTGTGTGTGTGTGTGTGTGTGTGTGTGTGAGAGAGAGAGAGAGAGAGAGAGAGAGAGAGAGAGAGAGAGAGAGAGTGATCTATTTTTGACAAAGGCCTTGTTGGCTGAAAGCTTATTGTGTGACAGTCCTTTTGTTGCACCTATGTGCGATTCAACGTCTCCGCTGTATGGAGAGTAGCAACTATCCTTTTCATAATATTGTTATTTAATGAAATAATAAGCAACCAGTTCTACAAAAGAAATTAAATTTCTGTACCGGTTTCGGGAACTTAGTGCCTTTCTTCAGAAGATCCAGTCACAAGGCCCAGCCCCATTAAGCGCATCATGGGCCTGGAACTTGTGATTGGACCTTATGAAGAAGGGTACTATGTGCCCAAAACCGGTAAGGGAATTACATTTCTTTTATGCGGCTGATTGCTTGTTACTTCATTAAATACGACTACAGTTGCTGAAGATGGATAAAATACTGAAAATACCTCGTTGTGATATTTGTTTTATGTCCTGCATTGCTGATATAATGTTGTAGGCAGTGGTTGGAGTATCGTGTTTTTGAGCAACAACACCGTTGCTATCCTCAGCAATTTATGTTTGTGGTGCCACAACACCTGCTCCGTTCACCGTCCCTGTGTACCATCATAGAGAATATTTTCTTCTTTTAATTTTGGTTGTACGAGTCCTGTTCAGAAAGTAAGCTCCGATTGATTGCCAAATTGAAACCACAGTGAACATCAGAAATGTTTTACTTGTAACAATTAGCTACACCTTTCAGCTACTTCTCTACGTAGTCGCCGTTCTGACTTAGACTTTTGTCATAGCGTTGTACCAACTTTTCAATAGCCTCATCATAGAAGGCAGCCGCCAGTGCTTTCCGCCAATTCTCCACGCTGGCCTACACCTCGTTGTCTGTATCAAAATGTTGTCTTCAAAGACAGCGGTTCATGTGACCAGAGATGAAACTCAGGGGGAGACAATTGCGGACTGTATTGTGGGTAATCTCACATTTCCATTTGAAAACGATGCAGGAGCATCTTCATTGCCCCTGCAGAATGCGGCTGAGAATTGTCTTGAAGAAGAAACAGCACGACAGTTATGTAATGTTAGCTGCATAGCTTCAGGCGAAATTTCTCACCAGGCCCTCGTACTTGGCGGCAGACACTATTTTCTAGACATCTTTACGCACTCACTGCGAGCTCAGAAATGAGAAGAGCGACGTGATGCTAACTGGGGTTATACTAGAGACACTACCCAACACATCTGTGCAAAGCTTTATCGGATTTTCATAGTCGTTTCCATTTCGCGACCAATCGGAGCTTACTTTCTGAACGCCCCTCGTATATCATGTATTTTATACGATAGTTGTCCAGAAAGTACGTTCCGATCCGTCGCGAAATGGGAACCACAGTGAAAACCGGAAAAGTTTTACTTCTCTGTATAGTCGCCGCTCCAACTTCGAGTGTTGTCGTAGTTTTGTAACAACTTTCCTATGTACTCGTCATAGAAAGCAACCGCCTGTGCTTTCGGCCAGTTGTCTGCACTGTTCTGCAGCTCGTTGTCTGTGGAAAAAATTTGTCTTCATAGCCAGCGGTTATCGAGAGCAAAGATGAGACTCCGATCGGTCGCGAAATGGGAACCACAGTGAAAACCGGAAAAGTTTTACTTCTCTGTATAGTCGCCGCTCCAACTTCGAGTGTTGTCGTAGTTTTGTAACAACTTTCCTATGTACTCGTCATAGAAAGCAACCGCCTGTGCTTTCGGCCAGTTGTCTGCACTGTTCTGCAGCTCGTTGTCTGTGGAAAAAATTTGTCTTCATAGCCATCGGTTATCGAGAGCAGAGATGACTCAGGGGGAGCCAATTACGGAGTGTATTGTGGGCGATCAAACGCTTTTCATCGGAAACGCTGCAGGAGCTTATTCATTGCCCCTGCAGTGTGCGGCCCAGAATTGGCAAGAAGAAGAAACTGCTCGACAGTTGTGTTATGTGGGCTGCATGACACAGGCGAAATCTTTAACCAGGCCCTCATACTTGGCGGGAGACGCTATTCTCTACGCATCTTTACGTACTCACTGGTTACTCAAAACTGAAAAGAGCGACGCTACACGATCGACGGGCATACTAGAGACACTGTACATCTGTGCAAAGCTTTACCGGATTTTTCCAGTGGTTTCTATTTCGCGACCGATCGGAACTTGTTTTCTGGACAACTCTCGTATGTTACTGCCATTATCAGACTTCCCTCTAGGTCCATTATGTATTTGAACCTCAGTGTAAATGGTCTGAACTTGGTCACATTCCGACCGAAACCAGTTACCATTGAAAATAAATATTTTATTGCAGTTAAGACTGTTATTAATCCATTTTAAAGTATGTTAGCTAGACCACGGATTTTCTCCAAAAGAAATGTTCTCAAATATTGTTGAAATAATAACCAACTATTTCACATGAACGGATTTTCTATATACCACCCATTAATTCCTCCGGTTGACAATATCTTGCTAATTTGTATGTTTACATTATGTCTTTCAAGAGAATAGAGCAGCTGCACTCTCTCTCACCCGCTTTGGGAAAGTGCTACAGCGTGAAGTAAACCCTTTTTTTTTTTTTTTTTTTTTTTTTGCTTCTGTCTTGACGTTAGTAGAACTACATTGGAAAACAACACGCAGTCGTCCGTAATGTATCCACGGTGTGCCGTTCATGTTTGGTTGTCAAAGAATAATTTCCAACAGGAAAACATTTAGCTCCATTATACATATAAGAACCTAACTCCTTCAAGCGATAGGGTAACGGACCATGGTTCTCGACTCAGAATTTTTCACACCGTAAATTTTAAAGACACAGAGTTAGAACATATGAAGGGATAATATTTAATAGGGAACAGTCAACTTGCCGTCAAATGCACGGAGAATACGATGTTGGGTGTACTGGTGGGTGCCAAAGACTACCATACCACAAACGACGTCTGCGAGTATTGGGCACCAAAGAACCATTATCCAGAGTTTACATGCGTCTACATCCATACTCTGCAAACCATTGTGAATGGTGCTTTGCATTGTGCCAGCTACTAGGGCTTCTACCAGTTACAGTAACCAATCGAGCACGAGAAGAGTGACTGCTTAATTGCCTGTGTGAGTGCTGTAATTAGTCTGATTTTGTGTTCGTGATCCATACGGGAGAGATATGTAGAGGGACGTAGTATATTCAGAGATTCACCACTTAAACCACTTAAGGCTGGTCCTTTAAAGTTTGTAAGTAGGCTTTCTCAATATAGTGTGCGTCTATCTTCAAGCGTCCGACAGTTCCGTTTCCCCAGTATTTCCGTGACACTCTCCCACGGATCAAGCAAACCTGTGTTCGATAATTTTTATTTGGCTAGAGCCACAATCACGGTAAATTATTTGAATGACTCTGCCGCCAATTGGCCGTAATAATTTTTATTTCACTGTCATGTAATCCAGATACATAAGAAACTGAAATAAAACATAGAAGTATAAATCACAATAGTAATAACAGGGCGACCACGAAAAGTAGTGTATAAGTACATTGATTCTGTACCTTATTTATAAGTCGGAAAACATCAGACTGGTATGAAATTCAAGTCCTTATCGATAAAGCATATCTGGTGATATAGATCAGATCTGTCATTAGTAGACGTGAGAACATACGTAACGCGCCAAATATATTGTAAACTATCGTTTCTGGACCCTACAGCACAGCTATTATATGAAACTGAAAGAAAGGTATCATACACACTGTTGTTGTGTTTGAACAAAATCGGACATGAACATGGATGAAACTATCTTCCAAAGATCGGCTGAGAAACATCACAGTTTGCACAATGCAATCTGTGGCCTTTTACGTAACAAGGTGGCTGAACTGCTTGTTTCCCATGATAATTACATTGTCTTTGCAGACATTGGTACATCATAGTGTTTACAGTACATGACATGAAGATCCGTTATTACAGGTCACATGTAAACGTCGTGAAGTGTCTTACCGTAATACTTTTGTAACAAACATGGAATTACTATCTTGTAATACAATAAATTATGAAAAACAATAGTCGACTATATAGGTGAGTAGTAATATGTATCGTTAACAGATTGCAACAACAGTATGCAAATGCTCCGAAAATTCCCTTACACCAGCACAATCAACCAAGAAAACCGCAACGCAATGGTGACGAAATGGTCAGGAGGGGGAGGAACGTATATGCAGCTGTGGAACCAACAGAACATGTGGCATTATTCAACTGGTTACGTGTGGCATTGGTGTGGTTGACAAGGCGAGGGAAATTGAGGTAAGGGGTAGTGTGAAGAAGTGAGAACCCAAGGGGTGGGGGTGCGGAGAAACCAAAATTCGTAAGCACTATCGTTTCGTCTATACCCATTTCAATTATTCAGACACAATAGCAAGGCGCACACTGTTTTGTTAGTTAGCAGTTTTATACAACAGCTGTACTGTAGGGTCCAGAAATGAAAGCGTGAAACATATTTAGGTGTTTTAGATACATGCTCACTTTTACTAACGACAGATCTGGCCTGTATGACCAGACATGCTTTTTTGACAAGGACGTTTATTTCATACCACGAAGCTATAGATTCAAGTTGTCAACAAGGCACTGTACAAGCTGTTGGTGGCTCCACGGTGGTGTGGACTGTCCCCTGGTCCAGCTGCGACAATCATTGACTGAAAATGGCTATATTCAGCTACTTGAAGACCATTTGCAGCCATTTATGGACTTCATGCTCCAAAAAAAAAAAAAAAAAGAGATGGAATTTCTATCAATGACCACGTGCCATTTCACCTGGCCACAACTGTTCGCGATTGGTTTAAAGAACATTCTTGACAGTTTATGCGAATGATTTGGCCAATCAGATCGCCCAACAAGAATCCCATCGAACATTTATGGAACATAATAGAGAGGTTAGTTCGTGCACAAAACCTGCAGCACTTTCGCAATTATGGACGGCTATAGAGGCAACATGGCTCAATATGTCACGTCTAGCTGCTGCAATACGTCAGGCAAAAGGAGGTGCGACACGATATTACACGATATTAGGATGTATCCCACGAGTTTTGTCATCTCAGTATATAGTCTTTCATTTTTACTTGGCTTCCCCTTACACTTGAAAAAAATTACCAATATCCTTCTTCAAGTCGTAAATACCTCTGCAACGTCTCATGGAGCGACAGACGTACATGTACTCGTATGTATGTGTGTACAAGCGGAAGTCAAATGGAAACCAGACACCAGCCACAACAGGGGCACGGGATGGTTCCATACAAAAGTAATCACCACGTGCGTTGAGACATTTATCCCACTGCGAGACAACACGACCAATTTTTGTTCAGTGGAAGGCTGTCAGCCGCTGACGGATCCACAACCGCACCCACTCTTGCACCTCCTCGTCCGACAGGATCCATAATTCATATATGTCTTCCTTTAGGTCACCAAAGATGTGAAAATCCCACGGTGAAAGATCTGGGCTGCATCTGCAGCTACATCTACATCTACATGGATACTCTGTAAACCACATTTAAGTGCCTGGCAGCGGGTTGATCGAACCACCTTCACAATACTCCATTATTCCAGTATCGTATAGCGCGCGGGAAGAATGGGCCTGTAATTTAGTGGATTACTCCTACCTTTCTTGAATATTGGTGTGACCTGTGCAACTTTCCAGTCTTTGGGTACGGATCTTTTCTCGAGCGAACGGTTGTATATGATTGTTAAGTATGGAGCTAATGCATCAGCATACTCCGAAAGGAACCTAATTGGTATACAGTCTGGACCAGAAGACTTGCTTTTATTAAGTGATTTGAGTTGCTTCACTACTCCGAGGATATTTACTTCTACGTTACTCATGTTGGCAGCTGTTCTCGATTCGAATTCGGGAATCTTTACTTCGTCTTCTTTTGTGAAGGCATTTCGGAAGACTGTGTTTAGTAACTCTGCTTTGGCAGCACTGTCTTCGATAGTATCTCCATTGTTATCGCGCAGAGAAGGCATTGATTATTTCTTGCCGCTAATATACTTCACATACGACCAGAATCGCTTTGGATTTTCTGTCAGGTTTCGAGACAAAGTTTCATTGTGGAAACAGTTATAGGCGTCTCACATTGAAGTCTGCGCTAAATTTCGAGCTACTGTAAAAGATCGCTAATCTTGGGGATTTTGCCTCTGTTTAAATTTGGCATGTTTGTTTCGTTGTTTCTGCAACAGTGTTCTAACCCGTTTTGTGTACCAAGGAGGATCAGCTCTGTCGTTTGTTAATTTATTTGGTATAAATCTCTCAATTGCTGCCGATACTATTTCTTTGAATTTAAACCACATCTGGTCTACACTTATATTATTAATTTGAAATGAGTGGAGATTGTCTTCCAGGAAGGCGTCAAGTGAATTTTTATCTGCTTTTTTGAATAGGTATAATTTTTGCTTATTTTTCGAGGATTTGGGGATTACAATATTCAATCTTGCTACGACAGCCCTGTGTTCACTAATCCCTGAATCGGTTTTGCTGCTCGTTATTAACTCAGGATTATTTGTTGCTAAAAGGTCAAGTGTGTTTTCACAACCGTTTACTATTCGCGTGGGCCCATGAACTAACTGCTCGAGATAATTTTCGGAGAATGCGTTTAGCACAATTTCGGATGATATTTTATTCGTACCTCCGGAATTAAACATGTATTTTCGCCAACACATCGAGGGTAAATTAAAGTCACCACCAACTATTATCGTATGATTCGGATATGTGTTTGAAATCAAACTCAAGTTTTCTTTGAACCTTTCAGCAACTGTATCATCTGAATTGGGAGCTTTCAGTGCCTATAACGATTTGAGCATCATTGCTTTCTATTAGCGCTTGGAGCTCTGGTACTTTCCTAACACAGCTACGACAATTTACAACTGTTATACGAATGGTTCCTGTGTCTACGTTCTTCCTCTGTTCAGCCTGCACCGTCTGTGACTGAAGCCCTTCTTGTGTTTTCCCATCTAACCTAAGAAACCGCCGAGTCCACGGCACACAGCCCCTGCTACCCGTGTAGCCACCTCCTGCGTAATATGGACACCTGTCCTATCAGCGGAACCCTAAACCCAACCACCCTTTGGCGCAAGTCGAGGAATCTGCAGCCTACACGGTCGCAGAACCGTCTGAGCCTCTGATTCAGACCCTCCACTCGGCTCTGTACCAGAGGTCCGCAATCAGTCCTGTCGACTATGCTGCAAATGGTCAGCTCTGCTTTCATCTTGCAAGCAAGACTGGCAGCCTTTACCACTTCTGTTAGCCGCTCGAAACCAGAGAGAATCTCTTCTGATTCAAAGTGACACACATCATTGGTAACGACGTGAGCCACCACCTGCAGTTGGCTGCACCCTGTGCTCTTCATGGCATCCGGGACGACCCTTTCCACATCTCGAATGACTCCACCTGGTGTGCACACGGAGTGCACATTGGATTTCTTACCCTTCTTGTCAGCCAAGTCCCGAAGGTGTCCCATAATGTGCATAACGTTGGAGTTCCCAACTACAAATAATCCCACCCTCTGCGATTGCCCGGATCTTGCAGGCTGAGTGGTTTCCTCTGAGATAGGACAGGCGACAGCATCTGGCTCAGCGACAGTGTCAGCCACAGACAGCACTTGGAACCTGTTTGTCAGACAAACTAGGGAGGCTTTATGTGGGGCCGTCTGAGAAGTCTTTCGCCACCTGCTTCGCCCCAGGGCGACCTCCCACTCGACCACAGATGAGGGGTCAGCCTCATTGCGAGCAATAACTGGGTTGGCCACCGGTGAGGACTGATGGTAGGTCTCTGACGCGCTGGACGGCCGTTGGATCCCCACTGCCGGCCCATAACAGTGGTGCCCATCCACTGCAGCCTCAAGCTGTGTAACCGAAGCCATCACAGCCTGAAGCTGAGAGCGAAGTGTCACCAACTCGGCTCGCATCCGCACACAACAATCGCAGTCCCTGTCCATAGTAAAGATCGTGGAAACTAAACTATGCAGATAAACGTACTACCAGCACGTGCTGCGCAACTCTACTGTAGAACCTGACGAAAACTCACGAACTGTGTCTAGTAATACGCAGATATTATAAAACCTTACTACCGAAGCACTCAGGTGAAACTAAATAATTTGACCCTGATTTGGAACTTAAAATATGTTACAAAATCGGTTTACTTCCTGATGCAAACGAAAACGCGAGACTGTAGCTATTAGAGTTTAATTTACACGCAGAAACTCAAGAAACTAAACTATTAAAGCACAGAGATGATATAATAAAATTCACTCCTGGTTAGGAACTCGCAAAAGATAAATGCGGTTACTTATCTGTTGCTGCGTCTGTCGCGGTCGGCTACTGGAGGATGTCGCTGTGTTTCCCAATCAAGTCGATGAAGGGTAGTCTCCATGGAGAAATAGATATCCTCGGAGTAGTAAAGCAATTTAAATCACGTAATAAAGGCAACTCTTCTGGTCCAGACTATATACCAATTAGATTGCTTTCAGAGTATGCTCACGCAATAGTTCCATATTTAATAATGATATACAACCGCTCGCTCGACGAAAGGTTCGCACCCAAAGACTGGAAAATTGCACAGGTAACACCAGTATTCAAGAAAGGTGTTAGAAATAATCAACTAAATTACATGCCTATGTCATTAACGTCGATACGCAGCAGGATTTTGGAACATATATGGTGCTCGAACGTTATGAATTACATCGAAGAGATCGGTCTATTGGCACACAGTCAAAAAGGATTTAGAAAACATCGTTCTTGTGGAACAAAACTAACTTTTTACTCACACGAATTGTTGAGTGGTATTGATGAGATACTACAAATTCATTCCGTATTTCTAGATATCCAAAAGGCTTTTAACACTGTTCCACGCAAGCGGCTTGTAGTGAAATTGCGTGCTTATGGTTTATCGTCTCAGTCAGGTGACTGGATTTTTGATTTCCTGTCAGAGAAGTCACAGTTCGTAGTATTTGACAGGAAGTCATCGAGTAAAACGGAAGTAATTTCTGGCCCTTCCCCAAGGTAGAGTTATGGGCCTTCTGATCTTCCTTATCAATAGAAATGATTTAGGAGACAATCCGAGCAACTGTCTTAGGTTTTTTGCAGATGACGCTGCCGTTTATCGTCTAGTAAACTCATCTGTAGATCAACACAAACTGTAAAATGATTTAGAAAGGATATCTGTATGGTAAAAAATTGGCAGTTGACCCTAAATAATGAAACCTGTGAGGTCATTTACATGAGTGCTAAAAGAAATCCATTAAACTTCGGTTACACGATATATCAGTGCAATCTATAGGTCGTAAATCCTACTAAATACCCAGGAATTACAGTTACGAAAAATTTAAATTGGGAAGAGTACATATAAGACGTTGTGGGGAAGGCAAACTAAAGACTGCGTGTTATTGGCAGAACACTCAGAAAATGTAACAGAGCTACTAAAGGGACTGCCTATACTACGCTTGTCCGTTCTCTTTTGGAGTACTACTGCTCAGTGTGGGATTCTTACCAGAGAGGATTAATGGAGCACATGGAGAAAGTTCAAAGAAGAGCAGCACGTTTTGTGTTATAGCGAAATAGGGGAGAGAGTGTCACGGACATGATACAGGATTTGGGATGGACACCATTAAAACAGTGTCGTTTTTCGTTGAGCGGAATCTTCTCACGAAATTTCAATCACCAACTTTCACAGTCAGTAAATATTTTATTGATGCCGAACAACGTAGGGAGAAACGATCATCACAGTAAAATAATGGAAACCAGAAATCGCACGGAAATATGTATGTGTTGGTTTTCTCCGCGCACTGTTCGAGAGTGGAATAATAGAGAATTGTTGTAAAGGTGGTTCGATGAACCCTCTACCAGGCAAATAAGTGTGGTTTGCAGAGTATCTATGTATATGTAGAACTTAAGGAAGATGTATTTGTCTGTCTAGGAATGTTAAATACTAATGCTCAGCATGTAAATTCATAAATGAAGCGGGTTGGCAACCCTATGTCTGCTTGTGACGTACCCAATTTCAATACTAGAACAGAAAGCGATTTGCGTCGTCCTCTAGTAAAACACATTTCGGTACAAAAACGAGTGAAATACACCACCTCAAAAATTTTTGTCAATTCGTCAATATAAACAAAAAGCTTTACATTTTGCAGAAGTGATTTCAAATGCGTATTACAACAGTTTTTTCTCTACAGCTTCTTCCGTAATACAGAGGGTTACTTGAATAGATATAAATAATCAAATAAGGACCTGTAATAATTTACATAACTGGAGTTTCGTAGCTTTTGTACATTTAAAGAAAGTCACGTTGAAATAAATTGATGACTAACATGATGAATTACCTTCTTTTACATCAGTTTCGATTTCGATCTTAAGCAATCATGCCCACACATAAAAACCACCGCCTTAACACTCGTAGCCGTAAAAAATTGTGTCGTCGTGAAAAATGATGATGTCTATATGATGGATGTCTCTACGTCATAGATTTCTATCTTTGACTATAAATCTATGACATAATATCAAGTACTGTTTAATTACAAATTTTAGCAGATTTCACCTTATTTTAACAAAACTGACACGGAGTAGTCATTTAGGACATCATGACTATTTATGCACAGGGTGACTGAAGATGGTAGTTAATGGCCGCAGCCTGTATCAAAACAAAGTGATTCATGTTCACATTTTCAATGTGACTCTTTCCTGACCTATAAATGGACAATAACTACAAACATTTTTAAAATTTGTGTGTTCTGTATAAATGTTCCACATAAAAACACGCTCCGGGAATATAATCCGCACTGTATGTAACAACCTACCTAACTATTAGACGAGTCGAAAACTAGACATGTGCGCAGTATTAGCTTACTCAAGTATCTTGCACGAAAACTAAGAGATAGTGTATACTGTATGCCTTAAATATTTACCAAGTCACGAGCTTATGAAACAGAGAGAAATTTTCGTGCATAAGTGTTTGTAAGGGCGGCGTCAGCGACTCAGTACGAGCCAGCGATAACCTTTCAGCCTTGGCTCTGAGGCGAAACCTCTTTCAAAGAGCTTACTCAAGCCTGGTATTCATCTCGCTTCTTTTCCGTCAGTGCTACCGCAGCCTGACCTTTCCGAGGGTGAATCCAGTGATTCAGGCAAGTCTTCTTCTGCTGCAGGTGGGGGCGGAGACATGGCGGCCGTGTGGAGCAGCGCGACGGTTCTCCTGATTGCTGCCACCTGCGCCACTTGTGCCGGTGAGTTCTCTTCTAACAGCATCTATTTTGCAGTATTCGCCATCTAGTAAACGTGAAACGTGTATCTCCGTCAACAGCCATTGTTTGTGAGTGGTGCGTGCTGTAAATTATATAAGGGTAAATATTTTCAGTATTTACTTTCATAATAATCGCTGCTAATTACTGTATACTTCTATCCGTGTGGAGTGGCCGCGCGGTTTTAGACGCCATGCCAGGGATTGCGCGGCCCCACCCGGCGGAGGTTCGAGTCCTCCCGCGGACATGTGTGTGTGTGTGTGTTGTTCTTAGTGTAAGTTATTGTAAGTAGTGTGTAATTCTAGGGACTGATGACCTCAGCAGTTAGGTCCCTTAGGAATTCACACACATTTGAGCGTTTGAACTTAAACTTTTCTAATGAGACGAGTTTGAATACATTCCCCCCTCGTCAAGAATTAATAAGAGAATAACCATCATTTTAATTGGTAAACATTGAGATCTTAACGCTAGTGTTGTCATTAAGTGTACTGAACTCCTTAATCACCATCATCATATCATCTACCATCATTTTCATCTCAGTCTACCCCATCATCACAAACATCTCCTCCATAATTACTGTCATCATCACCATTAACCCTTCTGTCTTCACCATCATCTTTTCCATCATCAGCATCGTTCCTCCATTACCTCCTCCATCATCTCCTACAATAAAAACATCATCATCATCTCCATCATTTTTACCATTTCGTAACCACTAGCACCACCACCACCAACATCGTGATCATATCGTTGTTCACCATTCTCCATCATTTCCATCATGAACATTTTCCTTGCCCTTTATTTCCTACGCCTTTTGGTCATTTGTATCCATGTCTTCTCCCAATCCTTTTCCTTTTCGTTCACCTTCACACCTTCTCGTTTTCTTCTCCTCATCCTCGCTGTCATCCTCTTTAAACCTTCTCCTACATCTCCTTCTCCTCCTCCTCCTCCTTGCCAAACCCTCTTTCATGTTCTTTATCCTCCTCCTCCTCTTCTTCCTCTTTCCCTTTAAGCAATTTTCTTCTTCCTCTTTCGCCTTGGTCTTACTCTTGGTAGTTAGCATGGTAATACACCAGTTGTCATCCCTGAACCGGCACGGAAAGCATCTTCTAATATTTTAATATACCCTTTGCCTTCTTCATATTTGTCTTGTAAGGGGCATCAAAACGGCAACAATCTTTACTGGGTGGTGGTAGCCGTCTTCGTGCTTGTTATGAGGCCACTGACTTTCACCTGTGTCGTCTTGGGTTCAGATGACTGTGAGGGAGACATGACTGACTATAGAATGTAACAGGATGAACATCTCGAAGGCCTCTACTTGCTGTTATCGTACTTCAGTAAATAAAAATTTTGAGATCCGTGACTTGCCATGAGCCAAACAAAACTCGTCGCGAAATAGTTTCTCATTTTTTATGAAGGAATGGAGGTTCTAAGTAAAATTACGCGTAATGTTCCAACAGGCGGAGGCAATAACCAAGCGTGCTGGTGAGGGCGTTTCGCGGAGACGGCCTCAGATTGGCGGTGCAATCACATAGTTGCTGCCATGTCTGGAAAATGGACTGCCTTCGAGTAGTATCGATGCCAAACGATACCGTAAGAATCACCCACGTTCTGCCATTGGCCTTGCCAAAAAGGGCAGAGGAGAGGACAGATTTTCAGGACAGCTTCTTGCCCTTGTGATAGGAAACTGTCCCTAAAACGCGGAAGAATAAGCAGCGACCAACGGCATCACGATCCAGAAGGCAATTGAAGCCCCTGAATTAAAGGCACACAATGTTTATCCCAGGACGTGTGGCCCGTAATCGAAAAAGTTTCATAATGATCACTCCACTGGATTAGTCTCCAATTTGCATCTCCGTGAGGGAACTACCAAGGGGTAGATAATCACAGAAAAAAAGTTGAATAACCGATGAAAAGGTGAGATTCTACGATTCGAATCGTGGAATTTTTGAAGTCTTAATGTGATAGGGAAGCTAGAAACTCTGAGAAAGATATGCAAAGGCTCAGTCTAGATACAGTGGGGGGGGGGGCAGTCAACTACAGTGAAAAGTATACAAAGATTTCTTATCTGACTAATATCGTTTAATGTCAACAGCAGCAGAAAACTGTATGATGGAGGAAGAACTGATTACGTACAGGAAAGTAGGGCAGCGAGTGAATTATTCCCAACGTAAGGCGGCGGGGTTGTCCCATCAGAGTCGACAGCAAACCAGTCCCAGTAACCGCACTTCAGTTATACATGTCGACGTGACGAACCGAAGATAGATATATATAGAAATTGTGTGAGAATATTGAACTAGTAATTCAGTACGTAAAAGAAGGTGATAATGTAACACACTCTTGGGGGACTCGAACGCGATAGTAGGGGAAGGAAGAGAAGAAAGAATTACGCAAGCATGTGAGCATGGTAGCAGGAATGAGAGAATAGGAATTGAGTTTTGCGCTAAATTTCAGCTAATAATAGCGGATACATCTTTAAAAAATCACTAGAGGTGGTGTAAGGGAGAATCCAGCTCCATTACATAATGATCAGACAGACCTTCCGAAATCAGATTTTTGATTGCAAGGTGTACCCCAGAGCGGATATCGTTTCGATTCTAATCACAATTTAGTACTGATGAAGAGCACGTCGAAGTTTAATGAATACCACAGCAGGCACATCAGTTGAGGAGGAATGTACATCTCTTAAAATGGCAATCACAGAGGTTGGACAGACAAGCGTGGGTAACAGGAATGGGTAATAGACGAAATACTTCAATTGATCGTCGAAAGAAGGAAGTACAAAAATATTCGGGGAGATCCAGGAACACAGAAACGTAAGTCATTGAGGAATGAAATAAATAGGAAGTGCAGGGATGCCAAAGCGAACTGGGTGCAGGAAAACTGTGTAGAAATCGAAAAAGAAATAGCTGTCGGAAGGATTAATTCAGGATATGGAAAAGTGAAAATAACGCTAGGTAAACTAAAAGCAAGAATATCAACATTCAGAGTGCAATAGGAAATCCACTGCAATGCACAGAAGACAGAGCTGATAGGTGGAAAAAATGCACTGGAAGTCCATACGAGGGGGAGGACTTGTTTGATGACGTGAATGGGGAAATGGGAGCCGATACGGTAGAGATTGGGGACCCAGTGAAGAGTTAACGTTAGTGGACCCTTGGAAGACGTCTGACTAAATAAGGCAGAAAGGATAGATAACATTCCATAGAAATTTCTGATATCGTTGGCGGAAGTAGCAGTAAACTAGCTATTCAGTTTGGTGTGTAGTATCTATGAGTCGGGAGACATACCATCGGACGTTCGCAAAAATATCATCCACACAATACCGAAGATAGCAAGGGCAGGTAAGAGCGAGGAATGTCGTGGAAACAGCTTAACGGCTCATGCACCCAAGGTACTGACAGGAATAATAAACAGAAGAATGAAAACTGAACCGGAGTATCTACTGGATGACGATGGAACCGGCTTTCGAAAACGTTAAGAGCACCACAGAGGCAGTTTTGACGTCGTAATTGATTTTGGAAGCAAGATTTAATAAAAATCAAGACAGATTCATAGGATCTGTCAACATGGAAAAAGCGATCGACAGTGTAAATTCGTGCTTTTCGAAATTCTATGACAAAATGGAGTAAGCTATAGAGAAAGACGCGTAATAAAAGGAAGAATGGATGATCAAGAAATAAGAGCCGCAAGGTAATATGAATCCCATTCCCGCATAGACTGTTACAAGTGTCTTAAGTTTCTTCCCCTCTTTTACCTTTCGAATTATGCTCAAGCTGTTATCTAGCTTGAAATAGTTAATCTACTCCGCTTATCACAAGTAAACGACGCTAATTACGCACTTAACGGGAATACCGTAGCGTAATGAGGGGGAACTTCGGCCAAGTACTCTTCTTCTCGTAGGTCTCGGGGTTGTTATACGACCAATATGCCAAGAGAATAATAACTGAGACTGCAAAACTTGATATTATTTCCACATTCCGGATAAGCTCTGAAGGAAAGTGTAAGATGCAACAACCTCTCACTGACCAGTATGGACCTGGACTGCTAATGAACGATACGATTTCAGAATCAGGAAGAATCAATGTTCAAAGGAGTGAGAATGAAGAGATAGCCTTGAAGTTATCGTGAGGATATAGATACTGCGATAGGGAGTAGTTCAGTAGACACTTCAGTTTAAGAGGATCGGATGTATCAGAAATGAGCAATCACAGGAGTTGGAAACAAAATCATGGATACAAAGAAAGTAGCTGTGAAGAAACCATGGGTAACAGAAAAATACTTCAGATGATCTATGAAAGAAGGAAGTAATAAAATGTTCAGGGAAATTCAGGAATACAGAACTAAAAGTCACACCAGAATGAAGAAGTAGAAAGTGCAGGGAAGGTAAGGCTAAGAGGCTGCACGAAAAATGTGAAGAAATCGGAAAACAAATGGTTAGCGGAAGTACTGACTCAGCAATTAGTAAAGTGAAAACAATATTCAGTGAGATTAAAATCAAGGGTGCTAACATTGAGAGTGCAATGTGAATTCCACTGTTAAATGCAGAGGAGAGAGCGGATAGGTAGAAAGAAAGCACTGAAAGCCTCTATGAGAGGGAAGGAACAGGAGCGATTTAGAACGGATAGTGATCCAGTATAAGAATCAGAATTTAAAATAGCTTTGGAGGACTTACTATCAAGTAAGGCTGAAGGGACAGATAACATTCCATCAGAATTTCTAAAACCATTGGTGGTAGTTGTAACAAAACGGTTATTCACATTGGTGTGTAAAATGTATAAGACTGGCGATATACCACCGGACTTTCGGATAAAGTCATTCACACAATTCCGAAGATTGTAAGAGCCGACGAGAATTATCGCACAATGAGCTTAAGAGCTCAAGCATCCAAGTTTCTGACAAGAATAACATATAGAATAATGAAAAGAAAATTACGTTGTGTAGGACGACGATCAATTTGGCTTTAGGAGAGGTAAATGCATCAGAGAGACAGTTATGATGTTGCGGTTGATAATGGAAACAAACTAAAGAAAAATGAAGACGAGTTCATAGGATTTGTCGACCGGGGAAAAGCATTCGACACTGTCATATGGTGAGACGTTCGAAATTCTGAGAAAAGTAGGGGTAGCACTGGCAAAAAAGGCATTCCTGACAGAGAAGTCTACTAGTATGAAACATGGGACTTGATATAAGGAAGGAACTTCTGAGAATGTTCGTTTTTATCACAGCATTATATGGTTGTGAAACATGGACTGTGGAAAACCGGAAAAGAAGAGAATGGAAGCCTTTGAGACGTGTTACTACAGAAGAATGTTGAAAATTAGGTGGACTGATGAGATAAGGAATGTGAAGGTTTTCCTAAGGATCAGCGAGGGAAGGAATTTATGGTAAACATTAACAAGTAGGAGTGACAGGATTGTAGGAAATCTGTTAAGACATCAGGGAATAACTTCCATAGTACTAGAGGGAGCTGTACAGAGTGAAAGGTGTAGAGAAAAACAGAGATTGGAATACACCCAGCAAATAACTGAGGATGAAATGAGCGGACTGACGCCGTTGCACGTCTAACAGTTTGGTGTTCTGCGGGTGTCTTGGAGCTGTCAACACGTAACTACGTAGTGTCAGTGTCCACCACAGACAACATCGTGTTGGGCGCCATTTTGTTCAAAGTCTGTTTCTGAGACCTCTCCAACGTATAGAAGTAGTGAGAGGCTTCGAGTGTCGGGTATGACATTCACTGTTCCGGAGATGTAATTGACCTACGCAATGCACCCCCGTTTGCTTAGCAGACTAAGAGACTAGATAACACGGCATCAGGTCCATTGTTGTTCCGCATTGATTTTATTTCTTTCTCTTGTGGTTGGTTACATCCTCTAGTGCCTTCCTTGATCTCATTTTGTACCTTTTATTTTGAACTCAACTTTTTAAAAGTCATGACAACTTAAATGCTTGCACGACCAAAAATAGAAGCAACGTAGTTTCATTCATAATAAGCAGCCCCACAAGGATAAATAGTTAGTTCTCACGTCTATAAACTATAATGTAAGGATTGTCAAATGACTTACTTAGCGCAGAACTAGGTTTTACGAGAATTTGTTAACAAAGAAAGGCCACTTTGCGTTTGCTTAGCATCTTAAGATTAGTGGACACCAACCATCTATGCTTGACAATCTACAAATCTTAAGCTGTGCTCAGAAAGGCAAAAAGTTAAAGCCCCTTGAAGAAATAGAAGAAGATAAATATTCGCATACTACAAAAGAAATGCTTCTCAGTGATCAGATAAGAAGTAAAAATGAATCCTAATACGACTCATTCTTGTAAAATGTTCACTTGGCTATATATTTCTTGATATTTCTTCGTTTTATTTCATTGCTTTCGACCACTTTTTGATTATCGCAATGGACTTCTGTCCTTAAATTTCTTGCGTTTGCTGCTTGGAAGTGTGCTGTTTTTTTTTTTTTTTTTTTTTTTTTTTTTTTTTTTTTTTTTTTTTTTTTTTGTATACTCGTCTTCACATGTCGAGGGCTTTATATTATAATTCTGAATTTTACGTATCTACTTATTTACTTCTAATCCTCCTTATAGTTATTATCCTACCAGACAATTATATCTTCTCACATCTGCTGGTCCATTTTAGAACTACGCTGTCGGCTACTAATTCTACGGCAACACTCTTTCCACATTTTCAAGTTTTACATCAGCATATTTCGCTTTTACGAATCCGTTCTGTATTTATTTGTAAGACCTTTTAAATGTTTCTATTGTTTATCGTTATTCTATATGATATCTGTTTATCATATGTTATGATGTAATATCTATGTTACACATTTTCGTGCACCGAGGTGAAATTTCCCTTAGTAAACTTCGCGAGGCGTACGTTTCCCTCCACTTCGACGTAAATGTTTCCATATCTGTTTTGAGGAAACTACTGCTGTGCCTACAGTTGACGCCAAATTTGTACAGATTTGTAAGCGTAGTCCTAATATGTATGCTTCTGCGTCTCCGGATGCTGTTGAGTTTAAGGCAAAGTTTGCGTTTCCTGCTGTGGTTGCCTCGTGCTTTTTGTACCTTTTGTATATTAGTTTCAAAACTTCTTACTACTATATTCTCCTTTTAGTTTGACACCCCATTAAGCACTTTTTGTCGAATGTTTATTTGGAGAGTACTACATACACGCCGGCCGGGGTGGTCCAGTGGTTCTAGGCGCTACAGTCTGGAACCGCGCGACCGCTAAGGTCGCAGTTTCGAATCCTGCCTCGGGCATGGATGTGTGCGATGTCCTTAGGTTAGTTAGGTTTAAGTAGTTCTAAGTTCTAGGGGACTGATGACAACAGAAATTAAGTCCCATAGTGCTCAGAGCCATTTGAACCATTTTTGAACTACATACACAGAGGTGACAGAAGTCGTGGTAGACTTCCAAACACCATGGCGGAACCTTTTTTGCCCGACGTAGTGCCGCAGCTCGTCGTGGCATGGACTCACTTAGTCGTCGGATGTCCCCTGCAGAAATTTGAGCCACGCTGCCTCTCTAGCCGTCCATAATTGCGAAAGTGACCAGGCCATGGTTCTGTAGTCGTGTAGAGTCCAACTGATATGGTCAAGAGGCCAGGAGAGGCGCTGAAGGCGATGTCCCGCTGTTGACAATGTCACTTGGGTCGAGCGTGTGCTGCCATAGCCCATTAACGCCAAATTTCGCCACACTGTCATAAAGGACACGTTCGTCGTACGTCCCTCATTGATATCTGCGGTCATTTCACACAGGATTGCTTGTCTGTTAGTACTGACAACAGTACGCAAACGCCGCTGCTCTCATTCGTTAAGTGAAAGCCGTCACCCACTGAGTTGTCCGTGGTGAGAGGTGTTGCCTGAAATCTGTCATTCTCAGTACACTCTTGACACTGTGAATCTCGGAACATAGAATTTCCGAACGCTTTCCGAAGTTTCATGTCCATTGCGTCTAGCTCCAACTAGCATCTCGCGTTGTTATTTCCCATCGTGGGCCATAATGACATCGGAAACGTTTTCACATAAATCACCTGAGTGCAAATGACGGCTGCTCCAACGCGCTGGCCTTTCCCACCTTGCGTACGCGATACTACTGCCATCTGTATATGTGCATATCACTATCCTGTGACTTTTGTCACCTCAGCGAATACCACCCCATACATCGTTCGATAAAGCAGTCGTAAATCATTGTCCGACAACGTTCAAATGGTTCAAATGGCTCTGAGCAGTATGGGACTCAACATCTCAGGTCATAAGTCCCCTAGAACTTAGAACTACTTAAACCTAACTAACGTAAGGACATCACACACACCCATGCCCGAGGCAGGATTCGAACCTGCGACCGTAGCAGTCCCGCGGTTCCGGACTGCAGCGCCAGAACCGCTAGACCACCGCGGCCGGCTCCGACAACGTTCCTCTCCCGATACCTGCAGATTTCTACGTTTTTTTTGTCTTTTTTTTTACCCTATTACAGTTGCAAACACTTCGAAAGGCGGCAATCAATTTGTGGTTTTATAGTTTCGCATTTTCATCAATTCGGGAGACTACATTTTCTCTTCTGGCGTTTTATGATATTCTTACTTACGACGAAGGAAGATCACGCTGGGAACTGAATCTGAGCGTGATTTACTCTCGTTTTTACTGCATTTGATATTCATCACACTATTTCCTGTAACCACCAGTCCTAAACATGGACGATCGCTGGACGGGAGTAATGTGAGAGTAATTATGAACGCATACAGCTGTACAAATTCGGGTGGAGTTTCTTTGTGTAGTTTTGCGGCGGAGGCCTGGGAACGGCAGTCGAAATTTCAAAGCTGACTCAAGGTGCCACGGTGGTGGGCGTGGGAGCGTTATCTGCGCGGTCGTTCATGCCGGGGCCTCTCGCGATTGGCTTTCTCAAACCACACACCAGGATCGCTTTAATGTAAAATTTCAGAAGCTGAACCAATGGAGAGTTTTCAGAACGCGTCTGTATCCCACCTGGAGGAGATGCCTGGCGCCACATAAGGATCCGTGTTGCGGGTTAATCAGTTCATCCACTGTTAGTTTCCCGCTGTCAGTGCTCGGGTGCAGAGCAGATTGGATTTCAGACAGACGTTATCGCGCCAGTGAGAAGTGGATTCACAGCAGGGTCGCTGTATTGCCGGTGAATATGTTGTGCTCTTCCGCACGAAAGTAAATGACGACCTCGGACGAGAAGTTACTCAGGTTTTTAGAATCAGAAAATTTTTGTGACGTTAAAGTCATTTGTGGAGAGCGTTATAGGTTTCTCGCGAGTGTCAACTACGGTATCATTTCTATAAATGCAGATGTGGAAGAAATTGTTCTTTACAGGCATTCACTTCAGGCATCGTGATCCTGATCAGGTTCCTACTTTCTTTTCGCTGCGAGGCACAGGCTAATTTTTGCGTCTCAACTTTGATTAGAAAATGGTGAAGATTATTTACTATAATTCTAGAATGAGATCTGGAGCGTAAGCGTATGTGTGCCCATGTCACGCCCCTGCTTCGGTCAAATCCGTGCTGAATAATTATGCTGAATACAGTTTGTTTTTATAGAACCATGATGTTACAATTTCCATGTGTGTTCCATATTTAGAAGTATACTCACTTTTGTGAATAAATATGATCTGTTCGTCAATTTAGTTAAACTTTTCCCAAGTGCGCATACCGGCACGCCAAACTACGTCATGTGCTCATTAACCTCATGCATCCTGTAAGAATAAAGATACTGGGAAACGGTCAATAAAGGTTTAACTTCTGATCGATACCGATTCCCAATAATCAGATTTCAGTTGCACATTTTTCTTTGTGGCAGAAACCAGGGCCAGCTCCTCTTAATATCCCTGGGACTTCAGACTACTTCGCACTCAGAGGTATGCGGAGAATGCTGGGTATTGTAATAGTTCAATAGAAATCACGTAGCTACGAAAAGTTCATGTTACACGGTGCAAGTTCGACCCACCAAAGAACTATCCGCCAACATTTAGATGGACAAGAACAATGGACGGAGTTGAACATGTTATTTCGCCATTGGGTTACAGATGCTGTTAATGTGAGTGTATAGCGGTAGGAAACCATAAATTCATCGTCTACGAACGTTCCTTTTTCAATACTGCACATGAGAGTTCGTCAGCACTTTGGCTAAGCATCGAGTGCCAGATGCCTGATATGCTATGGTATAAGGCAAAGTAGAAGCGGATGAGATGGTCATTTCTCGAAAGACTGTGGACAGACATTGACGTTGTGTGTATCATTCAATTCCGGTAGAAAATTAATACACCCTTTAAAAGCCTTCCAACTGACTCAGGATTTACTGTTGTAACAGTGCACGTGGAGTATATGAAACTATTACATTTGCAGATCAATAGCAGAAGCGGTTCTGAGGTACCAGGTATCGACCCATGCTAAAACGCTCTTATTACCGTAGTATGTGGCGCAGCCACCACGGGCCGCAATGCATGCGCTGACCCTGGCGTCCAGTCGATCGTACAGATGGCGAGCACTGTCCTGAGCTACGTTATTCCATGCCTGCTCCAGCTGTCCATGCAGTTCTGTAAGAGTCGTTGAGTTGCACGAGTCACTTCTCGTCCCATCATATTCAACATGTGCTCGATTGGAGACAGGTTCGGAGGTCGTGCTGGCCAGGGAAGTTGCTGCACGTCTTGCAGAGTACGTTCCGTTTTACGGGCAGCGTGTGTGCGACCATTATCCTGTTGGAACAACACGTCATCTTCCTGTTGCAAGACCGGAAAAAGAACGGGTCTAACAACATTCTGCTTGTACCGAGTGCTAATTAGCGTCACCTCCAGAAACACCAGGGAACGTAAGTTGTAGCTTATCACTCCCCACACCATAAGGCCTGGGGTGCGGCCAGTGTGTCTCGGACGAATGCACTTTACAAGACAACGCTCACCAGGCGTACGTCGTACGCGCAGACGACCATCACTTGCATGCAGGCAGAATCTACTTTCATCGCTGAAGACCACGGCGCGCCATCCCATCTTCCAAGTGATCCTCTGACGGCACCAGTGGAGCCGCGCACGTCGATGCTGTGGCGTGAGGGGAAGACCGGCTAGAGGTGTGCGTGCCCGTAGTCCCACTGCTAATGACCAGTTTGCAACAGTTCGTATTGACACCTGACAAGCCCTCTTACCTGTGTTGTGGTGGCTGTACGGTCTACCACTGTGTTATGCAGACGTCCAAAACCTCATCAACGGGCGTGGGAATGTTCATGTGACCACTAATACCAGCATCGTTGTATAACTGAGGCAGCAGATCGAATTTCTGTGGCAATTCTTCGAAAGGACAGTCTCTCCACTAGGAAGAACACAATGTGATTCCCTTCAATCTCGCTCAGTTGGCTGTAGGAAGCACGAATGGTCTTCGGGGCACGATTGTCTGCTTGATTCACAAAACTGCAACACGCTGAGTCTTCCGGCTGTGAGCATTCTCTATTAACGAATGGACAGAGATGGCGCTCTGGTAGTTGTGCCACTACCCTAGGTAAAATAAACTTGTTGTAGCTGGGATTCACAGTCATAAATTTTTTTTTGAAGAACATCATCTTTCCGCCAGTGACTGTTGTAAGCATTTGAGTAGTGCTCGAGCGCTTGGGATCCCTATCAGGTCGGATTGAGGGAGGACATAGAAGGAATTCAGAGGCGGGCTGCTAGATTTGTTACTGGTAGGTTTGATCATCACGCGAGTGTTATCGAAATGCTTCAGGAAGTCGGGTGGGAGTCTCTAGAGGAAAGGAGGCATTCTTTTCGTGAATCGCTACTGAGGAAATTTAGAGAACCAGTATTTGAGGCTGACTGCAGTACAATTTTACTGCCGCCAACTTACATTTCGCGGAAAGACCACAACGAGAAGATAAGAGAGATTAGGGCTCGTACAGAGGCATATAGGCAGTCATTTTTCCCTCGTTCTGTTTGGGAGAAGATGCTAGTTGTGATACGAGGTACCGTCCGCCACGCACCGTATGGTGGATTGCGGAGTATGTATGTAGATGTAGATGTAGATGTAAGTTTTTATTACACTATTGCAATTTCGGCCTTAGGCCATTATCAAGTGATAAAGCCATAATATCACTTGATAATGGCCTAAGCCCGAAATTGCAGTAGTGTAGTAAAAACTTATATCATTCACTGACGGAAAGATGATGCACTTCAAAAGACTACGCTAGGTGTTGGCACACGATTTTTAAACCATCATCAGTACATCTACTATCCCCCAGGTGGCGCAAGCCGTCATCAGATGAAAGCCGACGTCATCTTCCCAGCCCCCCCCCCCCCACCATCACTGCCTCCGCAGTATATCAGTGTATATTCGCAAATTTACCTAGCAAAAGTGAAACGTATACGTAGCTTGTGTGGGAGAAACTACACTCCTGGAAATTGAAATAAGAACACCGTGAATTCATTGTCCCAGGAAGGGGAAACTTTATTGACACATTCCTGGGGTCAGATACATCACATGATCACACTGACAGAACCACAGGCACATAGACACAGGCAACAGAGCATGCACAATGTCGGCACTAGTACAGTGTATATCCACCGTTCGCAGCAATGCAGGCTGCTATTCTTCCATGGAAACGATCGTAGAGATGCTGGATGTAGTCCTGTGGAACGGCTTGCCATGCCATTTCCACCTGGCGCCTCAGTTGGACCAGCGTTCGTGCTGGACGTGCAGACCGCGTGAGACGACGCTTCATCCAGTCCCAAACATGCTCAATGGGGGACAGATCCGGAGATCTTGCTGGCCAGGGTAGTTGACTTACACCTTCTAGAGCACGTTGGGTGGCACGGGATACATGCGGACGTGCATTATCCTGTTGGAACAGCAAGTTCCCTTGCCGGTCTAGGAATGGTAGAACGATGGGTTCGATGACGGTTTGCATGTACCGTGCACTATTCAGTGTCCCCTCGACGATCACCAGTGGTGTACGGCCAGTGTAGGAGATCGCTCCCCACACCATGATGCCGGGTGTTGGCCCTGTGTGCCTCGGTCGTATGCAGTCCCGATTGTGGCGCTCACCTGCACGGCGCCAAACACGCATACGACCATCATTGGCACCAAGGCAGAAGCGACTCTCATCGCTGAAGACGACACGTCTCCATTCGTCCCTCCATTCACGCCTGTCGCGACACCACTGGACGCGGGCTGCACGATGTTGGGGCGTGAGCGGAAGACGGCCTAACGGTGTGCGGGACCGTAGCCCAGCTTCATGGAGACGGTTGCGAATGGTCCTCGCCGATACCCCAGGAGCAACAGTGTCCCTAATTTGCTGGGAAGTGGCGGTGCGGTCCCCTACGGCACTGCGTAGGATCCTACGGTCTCGGCGTGCATCCGTGCGTCGCTGCGGTCCGGTCCCAGGTCGACGGGCACGTGCACCTTCCGCCGACCACTGGCGACAACATCGATGTACTGTGGAGACCTCACGCCCCACGTGTTGAGCAATTCGGCGGTACGTCCACCCGGCCTCCCGCATGCCCACTATACGCCCTCGCTCAAAGTCCGTCAACTGCACATACGGTTCACGTCCACGCTGTCGCGGCATGCTACCAGTGTTAAAGACTGCGATGGAGCTCCGTATGCCACGGCAAACTGGCTGACACTGACGGCGGCGGTGCACAAATGCTGCGCAGCTAGCGCCATTCGACGGCCAACACCGCGGTTCACGGTGTGTCCGCTGTGCCGTACGTGTGATCATTGCTTGTACAGCCCTCTCGCAGTGTTCGGAGCAAGTATGGTGGGTCTGACACACCGGTGTCAATGTGTTCTTTTTTCCATTTCCAGGAGTGTATGTCGCAGATGGAGGAGCTTCTAATATCCACAGTCATTTAAAACGATGGCATAGAATTGTATAATGATGACAGTCCAAAAAAAAACAATTTTAATCTGCCAGGAAGTTTCATATCAGCGCACACTCCGCTGCAGAGTGAAAATCTCATTCTGGAAACATCCCCCAGGCTGTGGCTAAGCCATGTCTCCGCAATATCCTTTCTTTCAGGAGTGCTAGTTCTGCAAGGTTCGCAGGAGAGCTTCTGTAAAGTTTGGAAGGTAGGAGACGAGATACTGGCAGAAGTAAAACTGTGAGGACCGGGCGTGAGTCGTGCTTCGGTAGCTCAGCTGGTAGAGCACTTGCCCGCGAAAGGCAAAGGTCCCGAGTTCGAGTCTCTGTCGGTCACACAGTTTTAATCTGCCAATAAGTTTCATATCAGCGCACACTCCGCTGCAGAGTGAAAATCTCATTCTGGAAACATCCCCCAGGCTGGGGCTAAGCCATGTCTCCGCAATATCCTTTCTTTCAGGAGTGCTAGTTCTGCAAGGTTCGCAGGAGAGCTTCTGTAAAGTTTGGAAGGTAGGAGACGAGATACTGGCAGAAGTAAAACTGTGAGGACCGGGCGTGAGTCATGCTTTGGTAGCTCAGTTGGTAGAGCACTTGGCCGCGAAAGGCAAAGGTCCCGAGTTCGAGTCTCGGTCGGTCACACAGTTTTAATCTGCCAGGAAGTTTCATATCAGCGCACACTCCGCTGCAGAGTGAAAATCTCATTCTGGAAACATCCCCCAGGCTGTGGCTAAGCCATGTCTCCGCAATATCCTTTCTTTCAGGAGTGCTAGTGCTGCTAGGTTCGCAGGAGAGCTTCTGTAAAGTTTGGAAGGTAGGAGACGAGATACTGGCAGAAGTAAAACTGTGAGGACCGGGCGTGAGTCGTGCTTCGGTAGCTCAGTTGGTAGAGCACTTGCCCGCGAAAGGCAAAGGTCCCGAGTTCGAGTCTCGGTCGGTCACACAGTTTTAATCTGCCAGGAAGTTTCATATCAGCGCACACTCCGCTGCAGAGTGAAAATCTCATTCTGGAAACATCCCCCAGGCTGTGGCTAAGCCATGTCTCCGCAATATCCTTTCTTTCAGGAGTGCGAGTTCTGCAAGGTTCGCAGGAGAGCTTCTGTAAAGTTTGGAAGGTAGGAGACGAGATACTGGCAGAAGTAAAACTGTGACGACCGGGCGTGAGTCGTGTTTCGGTAGCTCAGTTGGTAGAGCACTTGCCCGCGAAAGGCAAAGGTCCCGAGTTCGAGTCTCGGTCGGCCACACAGTTTTAATCTGCCAGGAAGTTTCAATGTGCATAATATTATATGGACTGCTGAAAAGTGGTTTAGTGTGCGGCATACAAAATTCACCGCATCGTGTAAAAATACTAGCCATGGAACAACGTGTTTGCCAGAAGGAAAGAAAAGGCGACTTATTATTTAACGATTCTGACTCTGAGTGATTCTGACTGAATGATTTTGCGTCTGACGTTATGTTGATATAGAAATAAAATAAAAGTGTAGTGTAGCATGAAGCAATGAATGCTGACCCATTTAAAGATTTTTTCATTTATCACTTACTACCGAAAGCCAGTTCAGGTGATGTTTTAGACTAAGGTGACAAACGTCATGGGATTCCTTCTGATATCGTGTCGGACTTCCTTTTGCCTAGCGTAGCGCAGCAACTCGGCGAACTCGGCGTGACATGAACTCAAGTCGCTGGAAGCCCCCTACAGGAATATGAGCCATACTGCCTCTATAGCCGTCCGTAAATGCGGAAGCAATGCTGGTGCAGGATTTTGCGCACGATGCGACCTCTCAGTTATGTTTCTTCAATGTTGGATACGATTCATATCAGGCGATTTGGGTGGCCCAATCATACGCTCAAATTGTCCAAAATATTACTCAAACCAATCGCGAACAACTGTGTCCCGGTGACATGTTTTGGAATATGAAATACATGAATGGCTACAAGTGGTCTCCATGTAGCCGAACTAACCATTTCCAGTCAGTGATCGCTTCAGATGAACCGCAGGACACAGTTCATTCCATTAGGGAGCCATCACCAGCTTTCACACTGCATTATGTTAACACTGTCAACTCTAAGGAAACGCCGCTGTTAAACGAAGGCCCGAGCGCTTCTAGGCGCTACAGTCTGGAAACGCGCGACCGCTACGTTCGCAGGTTCGAGTCCTGCCTCGGGCATGGATGTGTGTGATGTTCTTAGGTTAGGTTTAAGTAGTTCTAAGTTCTAGAGGACTGATGACCTCAGCAGTTAAGTCCCACAGTGCTCAGAGCCATTTGAACGATGTTTAAGTGAAGGCAGTCGGGCTCTGCGCTGTCTGTGGTGAGAGCCAATGCCTGAATTTTAGTATTCTCGGCACATTATTCACAATGTGGTTCTCAGAATGGAATGTCCCATGCGTTTAGCTCTATTACGCGTAAAAAGTCTGCTAATTCCCATCGTACCGCCATAATCACGTCGGACACCTTTTCACGTGAATCACCTGAGTACATATGGCAGCTCCACCAATGCATTGCCCTATCGTACCTTGTGAACGCAATGTCGTCATCTGCATGTGTGCATATCGCTTTCCCTGACTTTGTGTCATCTCAGAGTGGAATGTACAACCGGCCATACCATTCCATACAGACACTGCAGTGGTATGAAGTCCCTCCTTATCTACAATTCCTCAAGGTCGACTGTTTACCAAAAAATAACAAAAGGAACTCCAGGCTTAATGCAGTCATGCCTAAAACAGCAAGTCCAGATACACAATTATCAGAGTTACCTTCTGGGCGCTACAGCCTGGAACCGAGCGACCGCTACGGTCGCAGGTTCGAATCCTGCCTCTGGCATGGATGTGTGTGATGTCCTTAGGTTAGTTAGGTTTAATTAGTTCTAAGTTCTAGGCGACTAATGACCTCAGAAGTTGAGTCGCATAGTGCTCAGAGCCATTTGAACCATTCAGAGTTACTATACAGTTCCTCCAGTACAGTCGTTAAGTAAAAAGTGTAAATTATAAAAAGGAAATAAAATACTTTCAGGATTTATGGAAAACACATTCACTTGTGATGGTATTACCCACTTTAACTGAAAAGTCGTACAAGTGCACCCACCGTCTCCGAATTACTAGTAGACGACAAATCCAAAACGTAAACAAACACGACTGTCACGAAGTAGCTGCAAAATTCAAAAATTCCATCGGATATAAAAGTTTCACAAATTGGCAACACTCCACTGCAATCTGAGCAAATGGCGGACAGTAAAATTTGCAATTACTACATAAAGACGTAACACTGACAGACATATTTTAAAATTAATACCCATAGACACCTTCCCACGTGCATAATAGAATCCTCTATAACATTTTGTACCTACACGTACTGATATTAGTCGTCCACGATATTACTTCACATGGGATTGTGTGCGCTTCGGTCGCCTAATCGTGGCTTTTTCTCATCATGTATCACGAGGAGAAGCTCAACTATTTAGTAGTATATGCGCAATTGTCCTGAAAGTACGATGCGTTAGCTTGCTGACCAATGTACTCGTAGTTGTTTTGTGCAACGTCACCGCATGTTTCCGATAACGTCCACAGGAGGCGAAGTGCAGTAATATCGTGGTCAGGTGGTAGTTAAAGGTAAAGACGACAAAAACAGTTCGAGAAAATGTGACACGTGTACATTTTAGAACAGTGTATATAACAGTGAATGGATATCGGTAAATTTATATATACTATCACTGATGGGATACTAATATTCTTACTGTACACAAAATTTTCAATGAGTCAGGTATTTTATTGCTCAGTGTCGTTAATGAAAAGCTTCAACACTAACATTTGTTCAAGAGGGACAGTTTTCTATTTAACCTTTGTGATAGTATATTGTGAACGGAGAGCTTCCTAATAACATTGTATTGGTACAGAACCTCAGGCAAAAATTTGTACAGTCTTCTATAATCCTATTATACTCGTAGAGCTGCTGTTTATAAACTCTTCCATCGCTGATTGAAAGTGGCGTTCAACTCAGTCCATGTTGTTGTAACCCAGCAGTTCATTCTGAGTGGGAATTTTATGCTGCATTATTGGTGGTACGGCAATAGTCTGGGACAGTTAAACAACTATGCACAACATTCTTGCAATTTTTCCATTTTAATCTGTAAACACATTTGTTTCCAATGTGTGGCTAAATTGGCAGATTGTCGTGGCTTGGAACATACTATGAGCCAAAATTATTAGTGCTTATAGTAATTTCCCAGCTTCCATCAACATCGTGCGCAAAACATTGTGCTTTGTCCAGTTCATCTTCTGCTAAGGACTGTAGTAAACACAAAGTATTGACTGGTAGATCCGCCGCAACATCTACACAGATTAGTCTTCATGTACATTGCAGTATTTTTTGTCGTAAGTCATTTTAAAGGACCATGAACACCGTTTAGGAGGTCTCCCCTGGCTTCGGAGCATGTCTTGCAGCAGGTGTATCTTGTCAACTGTAGCACCTAAATGGAATACTCTAAGTTGCAGCCCAAGTATGCACCTTGCCGGATCGACTTCAGCATGATGTTGAAATGGAAAACCCAGTACAAATACGGCACCATAGCTGCTGCTTCCTCTAGAAAGTATGTTCATGCTAACCTGGAATCTATCCCTCCCACTCGGAAGTTGACTAATGCCGAATAGAGCGAGTGAACATTAACCCCACTTACGACACTTAAGTATGCAAGTCTTCATTTGACTATCGGACAGACTCCCGTGTGGAGGCACAGGACGTAGTAATAAGCACCCCTGGCGATGAGAAACAATTGAAAGATCTAGAAGCAAATGAATCGCCAGGTCCAGGTGGAATCCCAGTTAGATTGTACAAGGAGTACTCTACGGCACAGGCCCCTTAGCTAGCTTGCATTTATCATGAATCGCTCCCCCTGCACAAACTCCCAAGTGACTGGAAAAAAAGCGCAGGTGACTCCAGTGTATAAGAAGGATAAAAGGACGAACCTGTAAAATTACAGACCAATATCCCTAACTTCTGTTTGCTGCAGAATCCTTGAACATATTCTCAGTTCGAATATAATAAATTTTCTTGAGACCGAGAAACTTTATTCTACGAATTTTCATCGTTTCAACAACAACCGATCGTACGAAACTCAGCTTGCCCTTTCTCACATGATATACTGCGAACTATGGATGAAGGGCAACAGGCAGATTCCATATTGCAAGATTTCCGGAAATCATTTGACACGGTGCCCCATTGTAGACTGTTAAGGAAGGTACGAGCATGTGGAATAAGTTCACAGATTTGTCAGTAGCTCGAAGACTTCTTAAATAATAGAACCCAGTGTGCTGCCCGCAACGGCGAGTGTTCATCAGAGACAAGGTTATCGTCAGGGGAGCCCAGGCGAAGTGTGATAGGACTGCTGTTACTCTCCATATATATAAAGGATATGGCGGAAAGGGCTGACAGCAAACTGCGATTGTTTGCTGATGATGCTGTGGTGTACGGTAAGGTGTCGAAGTTGAGTGGCTAGGATGATACAAGACAAAATTTCCAGTTTGTGTGATGGATGGCAGGTCGCCCTGTATGTATGCAAATGACGTAAACACTGATATAATGTTGTTCGTACACCATCCTCGTCACTAACAGAAATATCTACCCTTATTCCCATGACACGCTGTATAAGTGGAAGAAGAGCATTCAGCTTAATGACGCAGTGTGCGAGGCGATAGGCCGCTGGGTTGACTGTGAGAGATGGAGTTTGCGCGACTGAAAACGGGGAAGGGGAAATGTGTGAGGAGGAGTGGCGCCTCACCTGTGGTACTTGGACCGGGTCTCTCGTAACTGTAGTTACGATGGTAATCGCTAGTGACACGGAGCACCGAGCAAACTATCAGTCGACTTGTTCTCTTTCCAGCGTGCAGTTCGTGTTCGACTCGGGTAGAGTTGCCATTATCGTAATCCCCCAATTCCTAATTCCCAGATACGTTTAGCAAGTGCAATGCATGTCGTGATGAAACTACATGTCTCCATTGTCGCTTATTTCGACCTACTTAAGGTTTTTTTACAAAGTCTTCAGGTCGATTATAAAATTAAATCGTGATTTTAGGTGATTAATTTTATTTCACAACGATCGTCATTGTATTCGTATTGGTTCAAAAGAAGAGAAGTTTATTAAAATTTCCCTCTGCACTGTATAGCATGTAAAATCATCATGGAGCGGAAGAGAAGCATGCTCTTGTTTTTTTTTTTTTTTTTTCAGAGAAGAGTCGGGAAATAAACACAGTGTGATTTATATAGACAATCGCATTTAATCATAAGAGGATCCACATAAATTTGAGAAAGACATTTGCTAACGAAACATCGATCTACCTTTGATAATTTACTTCCACCATAGCTACAACACAAGTATCTTCATTAACATTTCTCTCGTATTCCAGTCGACAGTGTAAAACTGTTCACGAAGGTGACACCAGTCAAAATGTTGTGCAACCTGAAAGCCTTGCTATAAATATGTCAAGACATGCAAACGTATCAGGCTTTGGAGAAGTACCTATGAAAATAATGTGGAGAAAATTGAATTACTCCTGCAACTGACTGTTAACAGTCTCCAACTTCTCTTCTATTGCATGAGTAGAATGTTCAGGAAGTAAGTGAGACTAAGCAGTAAAAATAATCAGAGACAGAATACAAACTCCGATTAGTCAAGGAAGGCAGCTGTCCTCTTCAAAGAAATCAACCCGGCAGTTTGTTTGAAGCGATTTGGGGTAATCACGAAAAACCCCAATCTGAAGGACCGTGCAGTGTGTTAACCGCTATACCACTTCACTCAGAATATTCATGTTTAACTGAACTAGTACATGCCTACCCGGTTAGCCGTGCGATCTAACGCACAGCTTTCTGAGCGGGAAGGAACGCCTGGTCCCCGGCACAAATCCGCCCAGCGGACTTGTGTCAGGTCCAGTGAGCCTACCAGTCTGTGGATGGTTTTTAGGCGGTTTTCCATTCGCCTCGGCGAATGCAGGCTGGTTCGCCTTATTCTGCCTCAGCTACACTATGTCGGCGATTGCTGCGCAAACAAGTTCTCCACGTACGCGTACACCACCATTACTCTATCACGCAAACGTAGGGGTTACACTCCTCTGATGTGAGACGTTCCCTGCGCCCCCCGGAGGGCCGAACCGCACAATAACCCTAAAAGAGTGGTTCGGTGTGGGGCGGCGGAGGGGTGAAGTGGACTGCGGTAGTCGTCGTGGGGTTGTGGACCACTTCGGCTGCGGCGGGGATGGAGCCTCTCCGTCGTTTCTAGGCCCCTAGTTAACATACAATACAATACAAACTACTACATACTCCAGAATACAATTTTACTCTCCCAACGTCATAATCGCTGAGTAATGGTTTACTTAGTGCACAGTTTCTATCGACATGCCTTTTTACGCACCTTTATTTCGACAAACCGTACAAAAAAGAAGCACTATTTATAGCTCTTAAAAGCGCCGGCGGATAGAAAGTGCCCTTTTTTTCATCCAGCCATGCAAAAACTACCCGTAAAGAACTTTACCTTCAGAAATATGAAATCATATCTGACTACTAGAGATTAGTGTAACTTTAGTATCTGATATCCCAACATAACCGTTTGGCCCATATCTGTCCTCAGTTCCCGCTCCGTCACCCGCTGCATCAGTCACTTGTCAACACTCACCAGCGCGAACGTGCTCAACGATTACGGAATGTTTTTAGACATTCTATACGTAATGACGTCCGTTAATTCAAGTAACGAGTTACTAATAATTATTAACGGGTCAGGTGTTTCGACTGCACCGAACGCTTGTACCCAACAGATCAAGTAATCCACAATACCCAGGACGCCCTCCACCGGCTACAAAGGGTAGGGTGGGAGGTGTGTGCTGGGTGCCAGGTCACATGGGTATTGCGAGGAACGAAAGGACGGATGTAGCAGTCAGTGAGGCGTGTCGCGATCCTTAGTTATCTCAGAGTGTCATCCCCCTGCGTTCTCTTGCCTCGCTATCATGCGTCGATGAGAAGAAGAGTGGCATGAAGTGACCTACTATAAGCTGCGTCTCGTGAAGTCTACAATGCGGCCCTAGGGACCTCCTTCCAGACACGAGGATGGGATGAGGTCCTCCTTACTTGTCTTCGCGTAGGCGACAGCCTATGACGCATGGCTTTCGTCTCGACGAGAGGACACTGCAGCGTGTGGTGCGCCACATATTACTGAGCCTTGCCGCAGCGGTAACACCGGTTCCCGCCAGATTACCGTAGTTCAGCGCTGTCGAGCGCTGTTGGCAAGTGGGATGCACTCAGTCCTTGTGAAGTCGGAAATCTGACAACAGCCAGAAGAGCAGAGTGCTGACCGCACGCCCCTCGATACCTGCATCCAGCAACGCCTAAAGGCTGAGGACGAAACGGTGGTCAGTTAGGAACGTTAGAGTCTTCCGAGACCTATTCGGACGAAGTTTAGCTTTAGTTTGTACTTAATTTTCGGACCAAAGGGTGGCAGTCATTTCCCGACAGATTTGCTGCCTATTTTATCTGACGTATCAGATACAACTTTTAAAACTTTGTGGATCGTCCGACTTCTTCCTGAAATTTAAGGGCACTATTGTGAAGATGTTATCAGGGTGGCTAGCCCATCCGCGCTTTTGCTAAGTGATGAGCCAGCCACATACTCCTGCAAATCTTTTTTGGTTTTCCTCTAGTACATTTTCCCATTTGTGGTGGTTTTTTTTTTCGTCTTGTGGTCTAGTGTGATTGCGGGTGATCTTGGGAGTCAATGAGTGCGATTTTATCGCACATTGCCTTTTATTTCTTCTATCTCATTTTTTCCGGTTTAAATACATTCATTTCATTTGATCCTCGTTTGGGCGCTGATAACTTCGACGGTGGGCGCCTCTAACCTCCCCCCGCCCCCGCCCCCGCCCCCGCCCCCGCCCTCTCCCCACACACACACAAAAAAAATGGTTCAAATGGCTCTGAGCACTATGGAACTCAACTGCTGAGGTCATTAGTCCCCTAGAACTTAGAACTAGTTAAACCTAACTAACCTAAGGACATCACAAACATCCATGCCCGAGGCAGGATTCGAACCTGCGACCGTAGCGGTCTTGCGGTTCCAGACTGCAGCGCCTTTAACCGCACGGCCACTTCGGCCGGCCCCACACACACACATACGCAACACCCAGTAAACTGTTTATTGCAATTAAATACAACATTTTACTCATTTCTCACGCTCCAGTTTCCTGTCTGCTACCTTTCCATTCTTCCCCCTTCAAATTTCTCTCTGATATAACTCTCCTGACTCCATTTCTGCATGTAGTTTTAAATATCCTAATCTTCTTTTCTGACCTCATATGTGTGCTTTTAAGCTCTAATTAAGTAGTTTGGTCTTAATTTCGATTTTATTGGATCGATGTCTGCTAATGTTGCTGATACGTCGTGGTATGGGAAACTTAACCAAAACGTAAGGTAAGCAGAGCTCAAAGGCTGCAGGGAGTGAAAGCGTAGACCCAAATGAGGTTACAGTTTCAAACACAATTTAATTTTATTAAACATTAAAAAAACACTTGTTCACTGGTACAAATATATGATATATCAAATATATCATATATCACAAAACACAGTAAAATTTTTTAAACTCCAGTCCTGAAGGGCCGCTGAACATTCACAACTGTAATGTCAGAATGACAATCTTAAGATTCAAGATAATCACGGTCTGAAGGACCCACCACCTTTGCTTAATTATTAACCAATACAATAAGTTACTGAAAGGAATGACTTTCATCATTCGGCCAGAAAGGCCAATCAAATACAACCACAAATGCTGTTTTGATAATGCTACAAGAATGAAAAACCAACCGTTAATTTACTTCGTCAAAAGGAGCAGTAAAGACCAAAAGACAAATTCATATACCAAAGGCGTTTTTTTAATGAAACAAGCTAACAAGATAAAATTAATAACCAAATGGGGTAGTGACGTCGCTACTCGGCCTGAAGTGCCTGAATATCAGTAGTAATAAATATTTGAGAATGGTTTAAGTTACTGAGTTAGCACTTAAAACCAGTCCGTGCTCCTCACCACTAGGAAAAATTTACAATCAGCTGTGCTATGACTCCCTGCTTTAATAATATGGCACAGACCAGCAGAACAACTAGAAACTTCAACGTGGCGAATCGTCCACATAGGGCATGACAGCAACTCTCTATAACACATAAAATAAAAATTACTAAACATTGAAACACATGGTTCAAAATATAACGTCTATCTAGGCAGGAACTGTTAATGACACCCACTGGCCTTCGTAAATCTTCGACTTAGTAAATGTGACGGCCAGTACTAAATAATAATATCACTCAAATTGTAAAATACAAGATCGTTATTGCACTTGGGTCAGAATAAAATTCCAACCACAGATAATATTTTAAGTTCAGTTATTAAGGCACAGAGAGTTAACACTATTTTCTAGTGATAGTTACACTTGACAATATAACAGCAGATCACTGAATCGGGATTTCGGGCACGCCTGAGCCTACTAAAATTGCGAAACACCATGGCACACGACCTTAGAGCAAAACACACCCGACGACACGGGCAGAAATTGAGTGAGACATATCAAGTCAAGAAATTCTCACCGTTAGTCCAGAAGGCAGACAAGCATTCGGCGACAGGTTGCAGCCAGCACCAACTCGAGTTATGTCAATCGCCCCAGTTCCGCCATAGCAACGCGGACACGCCCTGTCAACAGTTGCCACGCCGCGCTTCCTTATGACGCAACCCGTCCAGAACAACTGCTGCCGTCCCGAGTACACATGCTCGTAGCAACCACGTGCGTTCACAGGAAGTTATACCACCTTTCCCGCAACATTGCTCTGCCACACAACCGGAAACTAAACTCCCCGTCTCCTCCGGCAGTAGCACTAGATACTCTCGTCGTCAGCAGGTCTCTCCCCAGAACGCAGCGCCCTCCGAAATTTAAAAGCAAACGGATCAATCGCGGCAGAGCAAAGCCAACGCTCCGTAAGACGAGACACCACACCTAGGCAAAGATGAAGATGATACGGTTCAGTTGAATGCAAAGTATTTATATGAATCCACCGACACGACTACCCAAAAATTAACGTCAGTTGTTGACCCACACCCTCCAGGACCATATAGTGCTTTTTCTCTAAATTAATGTTTAAAGTCCTTTTCTGATATTCTCTAACCATGCGATTAATATTATCCTTACCCTACTCAAAAATGACTTGGTCATCAGCAAAATGCAAAGTGAGCAGCTTATCATCTTTGTCGTATCCACTTAGTCACTTCACTCTCTTCCAAATATTTTTGTACCTGCATTAATTCAACAATTTTTTCCAATACATACGTCACTAAATGTAGTCCATAACTTCACAGGACTCAATGTCAGCAAAGGAGTACACATTCCGCTTTTAACCTGTCCATGCTTACCCGTTAGCCAAGCAGCCGCACATTAGCAGCAGAACGAGCGGAAGCTCAGTTATACAAATATTAATAACATTTTCTGGGATATGTATCCTTGGTAGGTCGGTGGAGCGGGTTTGCACCACATCTGCACACACAAGTCACCTAAGCCACTTAAATTCTGGGGAGGGGGGGCAACAAGCTCTGACGCTACGTTCAATCATATCCTAGATGTGGTCGATCGTGCTCAGATCTGGCGAGTTGAGGGCGGCGGGGGGCAGTACATCAACTGGAAATCGCCACCGTGTTGCACGTACCATTCCATCACACACCTGGCCTTCTGACATGGTGCATTATCTTATTGAAAAATGCCTCTGATGACGGGAAACATGATTGCCACGAAGGGTTGTACACGGTCTGCAGCCAGTGTACGATACTCCTTGGCCGTCATTGTGCCTTGTACGAGCTCCACAGGACCCATGGATGCCCACATGAATGTCCCAGAGCATAACGGAGCCGCCGCCAGCTTGTCTCCGTCCCACAGTACAGACGTCAAGGAGCTGTCCCCATGGGAGACGACGGGTTCGCGCCCACCCATCGGCATGATGTTGAAGGTATTGCGATCCTTCAGACATGCAACGCTCTGCCACTGCGCCAACGCCCAATGCTGAAGGTCACACGCCCATTTCAGTCGTGGTTGCCGATGTCGCGCTGTTAACATTGGCACATACATGTGTCGTCAGCTGCGGAGGACCGTTGTTTGGAGTGTTCGGTGCCCTGTGTGTTCAGACACATCTTTACTCTGTCCAGCATTAAAGTCTGATGCTAGTTCCGTCACAGGTTCGCCGTCTGTACTGTTTTACCAGTCTGCCCAGGCTATGACGTGCGACGTTGTAACAAGGGGTGGCCGCCCAAACCTATGACGTCTGGATGTGGTTTCACCTTGGGTTCGACACGTTTTGAAGACACGCACTACACCAACCCGACAAGTCGTGCAATTTCCGAAATACTCGTGCCGAGCCTCCGGGCCATCACAATGTGCCCCCGTACGAACTCAGATAGATTGCGCGCCTTGCCCATTCAGCACATGGGCAGCACGTTCAGTTATTATTCCTCGCCAGATGATGCTACTATCGTCTTCTACATCTACATGGATACTCTGGAAATCACATTTAAGTGCCTGGCAGAGGGTTTATCGAACCACCTTCACAATTCTCTATTATTCCAATCTCGTATAGCGCACGGAAAGAATGAACACCTATATCTTTCCGTACGAGCTCTGATTTCTCTTAGTTTATCGTGGTGATCGTTCCTCCCTATGTAGGTCGGTGTCAACAAAATATTTTCGCATTCGGAGGAGAAAGTTGGTGATTGGAATTTCGTGAGAAGATTCCGTCGCAACGAAAAACGCCTTTCTTTTAATGATTTCCAGCCCAAATCCTGTATCATCTCAGTGACACTCTCTCCCATATTTCGCGATAATACAAAACGTGCTGCTCTTCTTTGAACTTTTTCGACGAACTCCATCACTCCTACCTGGAAAGGATCCCACACCACGAAACGGTATTCTAAAAGAGGATCGACAAGCGTAGTGTAGGCAGTCTCCTTAGTAGGTCTGTTACATTTTCTAAGTGTCCTGCCAATAAAACGAAGTCTTTGCTTAGCCTTCCCCACAACATTTTCTGTGTGTTCCTTCCAATTGAAGTTGTTCGTAATTGTAATACCTAAGTATTTAGTTGAATTTACGGCTTTTAGATTAGACTGATTTATCGTGTAACCGAAGTTTAACAAGTTCCTTTTAACCCTGATGTGGATGATCTCACATTTTCGTTATTTAGGATCAACTGCCACTTTTCGAACCATTCCGATATTTCTTCTAAATCGTTTTGCAGTTTGTTTAGATCGTCTGATGACTTTATTCGTAGATAAACGACAGCGTCATCATCAAACAACAGAAGACGACTGTTCACATTGTCTCCCAAATCGTTAATATAGATAAGGGACAGCAAAGGGCCTATAACACTGCCTTGGGAAACGCCAAAAATTACTTCTGTTTTACTCGATTACTTTCCGTCAATTACTACGAACTGTGACCTCTTTGACAGGAAATCGCAAATCCAGTCACATAAATGAGACGATATTCCATAAGCACGCAATTTCGCTACGAGCCGCTTGTGTGGTATAGTGTCAAAAGCCTTCCGGAAGTCAAGAAATACGGAATCGATCTGGAATCCCTTGTCAATAGCACTCAACACTTCATGTGAATAAAGAGCTAGTTGTGTCTCACAGGAATGATGTTTTCTGAATCCATATTGACTGCGTGTCAATAGACCGTTTTCTTCAGGGTAATTCATAATGTTCGAATACAATATATGTTCCAAAATCCTGCTGCATATCGACGTTAACGATATGGGCCTGTAATCTACTGGATTACTCCTACTACCTTTCTTGATTATTGGTGTGACCTGTGCAACTTTCCAGTCTTTGGATGCTGGTCTTTCGTCGAGCGAACGGTAATATATGATTGTCAAGTATGGAGCTAATGCATCAGCGAACTCCGGAAGGAGCCTAATTGGTATACAGTATGGACCAGAAAACTTGCTTTTATTAAGTGATTTAAGTTGCTTCACTACTCCGAGGATATTTACTTCTAAGTTACTCATGTTGGCAGCTGTTCTCGATTCGAATTCTGGAATATTTATTTCGTCTTCGTTTGTGAAGTATAGTTACTTCTGAATCACTTCGTATAATCCCAAATTCTTAATTTCTCCTCATATTTATCTGTTTGGTTTGTTCATTTTGATGCTCCCACCGATGTGATACTACCTAGCCGCTCGGAGTGGCCGCGCGGTTAGAAGCGCCACGTAATGAATCGGGGGCCACTCCCGCCGGAGGTTAGAGTCCTCCCTTGGGCATGGGTGTGTGTGTTGTCTTTAGCGTAAGTTAGTTTAAGTAGTGTGCTTAAGTCTAGGGACCGATGACCACAGCAGTTTCGTCCCATAGGAATTCACACACATTTTAACATTTGATACTACCTACGCAAACACACACCTGGCTAGTCGCTTTGGAGTGATAGCCCAACCTGTTGACAAGTGCAGCAGGCTGAACGGGAAACATGGAGCTTGCCAGGCTTTCACAAACAGAATATGGCCTGCTCTAACCACTGTGCTTCAGTACACGTGTACTCTTGTGTCTCACTTGCGAAAGGCTGAACTTCTTTAATTGTTGCGGCGGAGGCAGGGGCAGGCAGGCCTCTGATTGTGACTGGTGTTGTGTTGTGCTGTGCGCAGGCAGCGCGTGCGCGCTGATGGAGGAGGAGAAGCAGGCGACGTTCCTGACGGCGGCCGTGGGCGAGTACGTCGTCTTCAACTGCCAGCTCGACTTCCCGCACGACATCGTCATCCCGCACATCCTGCGCTGGAACAAAGACGTGAGTCTCCCGACCACCTCACTGTCTTCTAGCCGCTGCGGTTAGCTGACGGCTTTGGCAGCCCTTGCTCGTCACTTTCACAGCCAAACCGTCGGGACGAAAATGCAGTAAAAGGTCTGAAAACAGCAGCTGACGATACCTCCAATAAGACATTAAGGCTTGGACAGCTTTTGCATGTAATATTTTCTGTCGCATTGCCTGCTCTCTCCAGCATGCTATCGAACTAACAAGATTTCTACACTCTCCGTTGTTGATGTGGTCTTTAATCTGAACACTGGTTTGCTTTTGCTTACCACATGACCGTTTGCATTACAGAAGGTTTGCTCCACTAAGAATGCTATTTACACATTCACTCACCAATTATCATACGTGGATAGCCTCTGGTAACGCACCGGCCTCATTCACACAATTCATTAACCATTGCAATTCTAAGGCAGGGGGCAAGGGGGAGAGTTTTCTGTGCACACCATTTGTAGATATAGTAATATTGTCTGGTACTTCATATTTTAACATTTTGAAAAAATAAATATTTGTTGCTTTTAATGATTTCCTGTACCATATTCCATAACTGATTTAAATTTTTCAGTGAAACTTAACTCAAAAATCTAAGTGACTTTTTTCAACAAAAGTCAATCCATTTTTTCCTGTTTAGGTCGCTTAAAATACGTGTTGTGAATGGAAAACAACTACAATTAACGAAATATCTATTCTTTTTTTCTACATCACGCGGTCTAAACCTTACGGAAAATACTTTGGTGTTGCTAAGATCGCGCTAAAAGATATTTTCACTTGTCTAACCATCTTACACATCAGTACTGATTTTAAAATCTGTGTTGTTAATAAAAGTTAAACACATTTATCTAAATTTTTTTAGGTTTATTGGGTGGTGGCGCAAAATAAGACCCCCCGCCTCGTAGTATAACGCATCACGGAAAATGCGTTGGTATTGCTAGGGTTAAGCTGGCGTGTTGCCTCGTCACGTGGAGCGACAGCAGCGCTCCTATTGCACAAAGTCGAAACTATAGCGTCCGTGACACTGTTTTTGCAATACGCTCCGATAGGAGTTGCATCCCTTTCTCGACACATCACGCCAGTAAATTCTACATCAAAACACGCGTTTTGGCGAGTAAATTCATTTCATGTTACCCGCATCTTCTGATGTTTAACTTTATTTATGTGTCGTGAAAAATTGTTTCTTTACTTTCGACGTTTTGCAATAATTATCTTAAAAACTTACTTTGCTAAATTTCATCACGTCATCGTATACAATGCGTAAATAAATATAAATGTCTGAAGAGGGGATGTTAGGCAACTCGAAACATCATCATGGTAAAAATAATGCTTATAAATGCAACTGGTTGCAGTTAATTCATCGTAAATTACCTTTAATTTCAACAGTGCAACTTTCTAATACGTTCACGCTCCCTCTCCCATAGGTTTTTTTTTGCTTGCCAGATTGGAACCATTCGCGCGCTGGATCCGGTCCGCGGACCGCCGTTGCCCACCTATAGTGTAAATCATGTTACTCTCTGACAGAAACAATGTTTTATGGAATTGGTGGCTTTACAAACAACCAGTTTGAACCATACTTAATGAATGAAATGCAAAACGTTGTGCTACATAATGGAACAATATTGGAAGGTGACTATGGATAAATTTCGAAGAGAGCCCCACAGGGCTCTACATCTACATCTACATGGATACTCTGCAAATCACATTTAAGTGTCTGGCAGTGGGTTCATCGAACCACCTTCACAATTCTCTATTATTCCTATCCCGTATAGAGCGCGAAGAATGAACACCTAGTCCGCAGCTCGTGGTCGTGCGGTAGCGTTCTCGCTTCCCGCGCCCGGGTTCCCGGGTTCGATTCCCGGCGGGGTCAGAGATTTTCTCCGCCTCGTGATGACTGGGTGTTGTGTGATGTCCTTAGGTTAGTTAGGTTTAAGTAGTTCTAAGTTCTCGGGGACTGATGACCATAGATGTTAAGTCCCATAGTGCTCAGAGCCATTTGAACCATTTTGAACCAATGAACACCTATATCTTTCCATACGAGCTCTAATTTCCCTTATTTTATCGTAGTGAACATTTCTCCCTATGTGGGTCGGTGTCAACAAAATATTTATGCATTCGCAGGAGGAAGTTGGTGATTGGAATTTTGTGAGAAGATTCCGTCGCAACAAATAACCCCTTTCTTTTAATGATTTCCAGCCCAAATCCTGTATTATTTCAGTGACACTCTCTACCTTATTTCGCGATGATACAAAACGTGCTGCCATTCTTTGAACTTTTTCGATGTACTCCGTCAGTCCTATCTGGTAAGGATCCCACGCAGCGCAACAGTATTCTAAAAAACATGTTCAAATACGTGTGAAATCTTATGGGACTTAACTACTAAGGTCATCAGTCCCTAACCTTACACATCACTTAACCTAAACTATCCTAAGGACAAACACACACACCCATGCCCGAGGGAGGACTCGAACCTCCGCCGGGATCAGCCGCACAGTCCATGACTGGAGCGCCCCAGACCGCTCGGCTAATCCCGCACGGCCAGTATTCTAAAAGGCGACAGACAAGCGTAGTGTAGGTAGTCCCCTTAGTAGATCTGTTACATTTTATAAGTGTCCTGCCAATAAAACGCAGTCTGCGGTTAGCCTTCCTCACAACATTTTCTGTGTGTTTCTTCCAATTTAAGTAGTTCAGTTTTGGGTTCGTTCCTGTTTCTTACATATGTGTGAATGCCCTTGCACTTTACATTCATCAAGCAGAATTCTATTTGCAGACGACCGTAGTGTTGTAAGAAACCCCTTTAGAAATAACGCAACAGGAGAGAGTGTTAAAACTTTTTTGAGGAATTAAGTGACTCTATGAAAACGGGCTCTTCCTAAATTTCGAGTAAAAACACTATATTCAATTTTGTACAACAAATAGTCTTACAGGCAACTGATATAGCGTATGAACTGTGCGAGTAAGCAAGGTACAACGCCCCAATATTTTTGGGTATATATACTAACGAAAACGTGAACTGGAAGAAACATTTACGTTCAGGTACTGACGCTCTTTGGGTAATTGCTCGTCTTGGAGACAGACGAATCAGCCTCCTAATATATTTTGTGTATTAATTAATATTCATCTTGTGACCTCTCCTCAAGACATTACCCAGTCCGTTCAATCTATCTTCTAAGTACTTTGTCAATCCTGACAGGATTACATTGTCATCAACAAATCTCAGATTTTGTATTACTTCTTCCTCAACTTCAATCGTCTTCCCAAATTTCTCTTTGTTTTCCCTCGAAGATTTCTCAGCCTACAGACTGAATAACACAGGGATAGGCTAGAACCATGTTCCACTCTATTCTGACTACTGTTTCCCGTTCTTGTCCCTCGTTTGTTTCCTGTAGAAATTCTGTATGAGCTTTCGGTCCCTGTATTTTGTGCTTGCTGCATTCAGACTTTCAAAAAGCGTTTTCCATTCAAGATTCTCAGCTACAAATACGAAATACGTAAGTTTGCCTTTCTTCACTCTACTTTATTAGGTAAGTCGTAGGGTCTGTGTTCCCTAAGCCTTGACGTTGATAGGACCTATTGTGTTACCTCATCGTCCTAGACACTCTTGAAAACAGGGTTGCAGCACATCGTCTCCAAGTGAGATGGCTCAGTCGTTAGCACACTGGACTCGCATTCGGGAGGAGAACGGTTCAAACCCGCGTCTGGCCAACTTGCTCGTCCGTATGGGATCCGTAACAGATTTGATTCATACACGAAATAGATATCAAAAGAACAGCATCACGTTTCGTTGCGTGTACATGTAGTAAACACGAAAGCATCATCGAAATGATCAACGAACTCCAGTGGCAGACACTGCAAAAGAAGAGTTCTGCATCACTCCGAGGTTTACTCATAAGGTTCCGAGGGCTTATATTCCTAGAAGAGTCAACAAATATTTTTCTTCCTCCTATTTGCACCTCTAGAAAAGACCATTAAGATACAGTCAGAGATTAGAGCTCATATAAAGGCTTACCTGCAATCGTTCTTTCCGAGAACGATTCGCAACAGAAACAAGAAAGGAGGAAAGTGGCAGGAGTGCATCAAGTATCCTACGCCACACTTGCGGAGTACAGATGTAGATGTAGATGTATGGGATGCTACATCTTTTGTTCAGTTACATGACAATATACTCCTATAACGAGGTAGTACAAAAATTAAGAATTATTCATTACATGATAACATGTTAGCTCCGTTAAAAAATGAGAAGATGAAGAAGTGAGTGTGAGAGAGAGAAAGAGGAGAGAGATAGAGAGAGAGAGAGAAAGAATCCATATTGTATGTCATCCACTATATAAGACAGTTACTGTACTGATATACAGGGTGACTCACCTAAAACTAGCAAATGTTACAGAAATGGAAAGTGCCCTTGATGTGTGGTTTTCACATAATGGATTGGTAGTAAGGGGCTCGTATTGTTAGTCGGTACACAGATTGTAACAATACATAGAAAGTGTGAATTTTATGTGCAAGCGTACACTTTTCTAAAAGGTACAATGCCTGTTGACATTAACCAACTAAAAGTAGAGTAAATTAGAATGTCATTGGCATTTGTTACAGAATTCTAAGCGAGTCGTTTACGAGATATTCTGTTTTTTAAATGTTTCCACGCCGACACTTGTTTCTGCCATTCAACCTGCGTAGTTGCAAGGTACGATGTTGTTTTTGCTTACAGTTTTCTTGTATGTCCCCTAAGCGCATTGCTACTTGCTAGTCATTTAATGAGTGAAAATCTCAGTAAAAGGTCTTGAGCGGACGATGGGGTTTGCCAATGCATAAAGAGCCGAAATACTCATTGTGTATGCAAGATCTCCCAACAGAAGTCAACCGTATGCAATTATTTATCAACCACTTCAACCTGTTGCGTGAAAGTGGTTATGTAACACCTAGACAACGTAACAGAATGAAACAAGCGAGGGGGGGGGGGAATTAATGTTCTTTGTGCTGTTGTAGTTGATCCCCACGTAAGCTCCCGCACAATCGCACGAGGAAGTGGCATGAGTCAGCAAAGTGACCTACGCATTCTCCATCGACATAGGTACCCACACTGTCATATCTATCTCCTGCAATAGCTACATCGAAACGATAATGAGAATCCTGTTAACTTCTGTACATGGGCATTAAGACATGATACTTTAGATGTCATGATGAAGCCGTATTTACAGGCCATGACCATATAAACCGTCGAAATATGCACTACTGGTCTCTTGACTATCGTCGTTGGTAGAACGTGAGCGTCCATGGAGTGTAAACGTGTGGTGTGGAACAGTGAACCATCAGCTCATAGGCTCGTATTTCATAGACGGAACACTGAACACGCATAGGCACCAGGTTCCTGACAGACCATCTTCCACGGATGCTAAAAGAAGTTCTTCTGCAAACTAGGAGGAACCTATGGTACCAAAATTATGGCTATCCAGCCCGTAGATCGCGAATTAGAACAGCATGTCTTCACGAATTGTTTCCAAATTGGTGGACTGGACGCAGAGGACCTGTACCTTCACTGGCTCATTTATTGGGTTTGAGGGATGTAGACATTTTTCTGTGGGAAAAGCTGAAAGACGTTATCCACAAGGACATATCAACTACACACGATGATATGCAACGACATATTACTGAAGCCCGCTCGCATATCTACGCTGAAATGTTAGCACGTGTTGCGCAGTCGTTTCATACCAGACTGGAAGCGTCTATTGCCGCTTCCGGTGGTCATTTTGAACACAACCTGTGATTTTCAGTTGTCTCGTAACTGGTGAGAATCCACTTGTCCAGTGTATGTACTTGTGTTGCTCTTTAGTGTGTGCTACCGAAGATATTGGACGATTGTCAGAGTGAGAACTTCTTAAAACATGGTATCTCGTAAACTACTCTCACTAGAACCCTGCAACAGACATCAATGACATTGTAATTTACCCTACTTTTAGTTTGTTAATGACAATAGGCATTGTTCCATTTAAGAAGTGTATGTTTGCACAAGAAAGTAACTTTCTAAGTAGTATTACATTACGTCGATTGACTAGCATTAGGAGCCACTGACTACCAATCCATTCCGCCCGCGGTGATCGAGCGGTTCTGGGCGCTTCAGTACGGAACCACGCGGCTGCTACGGTCGCAGGTTCGAGTCCTGCCTCGGGCATCGATCTGTGTGATGTCCTTAGGTTAGTTAGGTTTAAATAGTTCTAAGTCTAGGGGACTGATGACCTCAGATGGTGAGTACCATAGCGCTTAGATCCATTTGTACCATTTGAATCAATCCATTCTTTGAAAACCACCCATCAATAGCAGTTTCCATTTCGGCAGTATTTGCAATACAAGTTTTAGACGATCCACCATGTATACAGGGTGTTTCACAACTGATGTTACACACTTCTCGAGGTTGTAAACGGGATTTAGTAGATCAAGTTTTACTCAGGAACCCATATCCGGAAACGTCATCTAATGACGCTACGGACTGTCAAAGTTATAGGCGCCGGCTCCTGTAAATAGATGCATATATAAAGCGTGATTCTGAGATGATGTTGAAAACAGTGTAGGATGATGGATAAAGGCAAATGCATATAATACAGTACGTGAACAATTTCACATGAATTTTTTTTTTTTTCAAAATACAGTATGCTGCCTGTGAATATCAGTGCTCACGAAAAGTGAATGACAGCAAAGTTGTTCCTGTGGCTAAAGAAATGGTTGCATGGTAAGCTATTTCATGCAAAGTACCTTTAAAAAAAGTCCTTTTTTTCTACAAAGCAGAGAACAGTTTTCCATCTTCCACATTTTACAGTCGAATACCCACGAGGTTTGGCCCATACTCTGAACAGCTACCAAAAACTATCGTAGTGTATGTGAGTCACTGGTACAAGAGGGGTTTTCTTCTTCTTCTGAACTTGTTGTGCATACAATAGCCAAAGTCAGTCTTCCTCTTCCCAGAAAAGGTAAGTCCATTTGCAATATCCCGATAAAGAATTCATTAACACATCTGTGTGCTACGCCGTTCACTAACACTCATATAACTTTGCACGGTGTTTGCTAAAGATGCATACTATGCAGAAAGTTTTCAGCAGAGATCCACAATATCGTTGTGCACGAGAGCTTAAACGTGGCTTGCAAGCACTATTTCCCTTACAAAGGCGGTAGTTGACATGTGTTAGAGAAATCAGTTCGCAATTTTGATGCTGCTTGAGAGCAACATTGTCAGATAAAGAGTTCATGCGAAAAGTTATCCTCAAAGAGCAATAAAACCCTTAAAAATGCAATTGAAACCATTAGATTATTTTTTAAAATATGTATCCCGCTTTTTGTCAGTCCTGCGGAGAGCGTATACCCTTCGTTGTGCAGCCAGTGCTTTTTCTCAATGTGCTATTCCGAATACCTCAGTCGGGTAGAGTATTGCCTGTGGAAGGTATGTTGCCGTGTTCGACTTCCATTTCTGGAAAAACAATTTCAATCTGGCAGGAACTTGTAAATTTCTTAACGTCCCCTCGAGTGCTCAGCACAAAAGTCACCCCCCACTACGCCGGAAGGGCGGACGTTTCTCATTAAAAGGGATTGTGTGCGTAGGGTAGCATCATTAGCAGCCTCTTGTGCGTACCGAGCTGTTTACAGGTTTCATTACTGCGGGAGAGCCGACTCCCGGATTATCCTGCCACGGACGAAGGTTCCGCGTGACCCTGGCTGGCACGTGTTCCGCGACGCTTCCCTTCCCATGCATTCTTCATCATCCTGTTAGCCTGGATTAGGCATACAACTCAATTAGCCGGCCCTCTTCCTTATCATCCCTAGTCAGCGTCAACTGTCATTAGCTGTCTTGTGGGACGCTGCGCTACGTTCTCGCTGCGACGAAAGACAACACGCACACACGTGCGCACACACACATACACATACACACGCAAAATAACGACGTTTGTTGTTGAATGAGGTGAGAATGTGACAGATTTTGTGGCGTTTCTTACACTGATTCGAAACAAATGATTGTATGGCTTTCATATTTTGTTACAACTTTGCTACAAGTGGCCCCTTGCAAAATGTGGGTCAACGAAACTTTTATCTGGTGAGAGGAAAAGAGTAACACACGTTATTTTGTGGAACGTTGTCACCTCGAATGTGGAGTGAGACTGTGCTACTATTCATTTGAGCCTGGAACGAGTAGAACCACGTCTGTGGCACATTCTCACCTCTCACTAACTCACCAGAAAACAATTTCTACTTATTATTAGAAATTCACAGACCGTGAGGAAGAAAATATTTTTCAACTTACTGTTTTGATCAAAAATCGTGTTTATTGCAGAGTAGCCCCCTTTTACTTTGACGTTAACGGTGATGCGGTGTATGCTACACCTGCAATACACGCAACAATCATTTCTGTCACTGGCAATAGGTACCTACTAGCAAATCTTAAGATGAAAGTTGAACATACCTAATATTACACTACTGGCCATTAAAATTGCTACACCAAGAACAAATGCAGATGATAAACGGGTATTCATGGACAAATATATTATACTAGAACTGACATGTGACTACATTTTCACGCAATTTGGGTGCATAGATTCTGAGAAATTAGTACGCAGAACAACCACTTCTGGCCGTAATACCGGCCTTGATTCGCCTGGTCATTGAGTCAAACAGAGCTTGGACGGCGTGTACAGGTACAGCTGCCCCTGCAGCTTCAACACGATATCACAGTTCATCAAGAGTAGTGACTGGCGTATTGTGACGAGCCAGTTGCTCGGCCACCATTGACCAGACGTTTTCAATGTGCTGGCCAGGGCAGCAGTCGAACATTTTCTGTATCCAGAAAGGCCCGTACAGGACCTGCAACATGCGGTCGTACATTATCCTGCTGAAATGTAGGGTTTAGCAGGGATCGAATGAAGGGTAGAGCCACGGGTCGTAACACATCTGAAATGTAACGTCCACTGTTCAAAGTGCCGTCAATGCGAACAAGAGGTGACAGAGACGTGTAACCAACGGCACCCAATACCATCACGCCGGGTTATACGCCAGTATGGCGATAAAGAATACACGCTTCCAATGCGCGTTTACCGCGATGTGGCCAAACACGGATGCGACCATCAAGATTCTGTAAACAGAACATGGATTCATCCGAAAAAATGACGTTTTGCCATTCGTGCACCGAGGTTCGTCGTTGAGTGAACCATCGCAGGCGCACCTGTCTGTGATGCAGCGTCAAGGGTAACTGCAGCCATGGTCTCCGAGCTAATGGTCCATGCTGCTGCAAAAGTCGTCGAACTGTTCGTGCAGATGGTAGGTGTCTTGCAAACGTCCCCATCTGTTGACCCAGGGACCGAGACGTGGCTGCACGATCTGTTACATCCATACGGATAAGATGCTTGTCATCTCGACTTCTAGTGATACAAGGCCGTTGGGATCCAGCACGGCGTTCCGTATTACCATCCTGAACCCACCGATTCCATATGCCGCTAACAGTAATTGGATCTCGACCAACGCGAGCAGCAATGTCGCTATACGATAAACCGCAATCGCGTTAGGCTACAATCCGACCTTTATCAAAGTCGGAAACGTGATGGTATGCATTTCTCCTCCTTACACGAGGCATCACAACAACGTTTCACCAGGCAACGCCGGTCAACTGCTGTTTGTGTATGAGAAATCGGTTGGAAACTTTCCTCATGTCAGCACGCTGCAGGTGTCGCCACCGGCGCCAACCTTGTGTGAATGCTTTGCAAAGCTAATCATTTGCATATCACAGCATCTTCTTCCTCTCGGTTAAATTTCGCATCTGTAGCACGTCATCTTCGTGGTGTAGCAATTTTAATGGTGAGTAGTGTACTTAGGTACCTACAAGTATTTTTCTGAAACAATGAGGGCTCGAATGGAAAAATTAAATTAAAATCTTATCTGCACTCATTTTTAGCAGCTTCCCTGATGGAAATCTTCCTATTCTTTATTTTCTCCTATGCTAGGCGTAACTGTTCATGTGTCCAAATGCGTACCGTCATCCTCCGACCTTTTTTGTGTATGTACGATACAAAAATCAAAGGAAAAATGGGCAACAAATTTGTGAGTCACACTCATCCCCGTAAGTGATGACCTCGCGACTTCATGTGTTATTTTTTTTTCTTTATTGTTATTTCATCCACCTCCCCCGCCTCCATCCCTGTCCCATACCATCAGGGGGTGTGCTGCCAGCGGATGCAATTTCTCAGTCTCCAGGCACATCGAGAGGAAAATTTTGAAAAACATAATATAAAAGTTGGGCATGGCGATTGACGAAAGAAACGTTTTGTGTAATAAAAATTCACATCTCCGGTTGCGTAAGTTAAAATATAAAAGGTTGATTAATTAAAATATAGACATAGATGAGTGGAAAATGATTGTTGCACACGAGGATATAAAAACACGTAGACAGCTGCATTAAGTATAACGGAAAGGCCGTCATGCTGACATAAAACAAAGTTGAGCGAAGAGGTGACTGAATGTAGACTGCCGGGGTAAGGGTGTCATGAGAAAGCAGCATTTAAAGTTAATGCATAGGAGTGGATTTGTGTGGATAGAATTCAAGTATTATTTAGAAACTATTCAATTTATAGAAACGTCCCTATGCATTTATCTTCTACGATAGCTATTGCATTGATGTGCTAATTTACCTTCCTGTGATTTGAATTACACTACAGTGAAGAAACAGGACTCTAGATAATGATTGCTGTGATGAGGTAAAATATACAAGGCCACGAATGTAAAGTGACAGTTGACGATACTTGCGGTCTTTAGCGACCAGAAGGAACCCCCTTTTTCCACAGAAAACCACTAGATTGAATGCAAGCGTCAAGTCTGTCGTCGTTGGCTCATTGTCACCCACCTAGGCACATTCTCACCCAGTTAGACGGTACTCGTTTCAGATGCCGACATACCTTTCGGTATATCAAACGTCTAGATTAGCCTGTCAGTCCACACCATACGTTTAATTATTGGAAAACAAGCCCACCTATTTTGTGACCAACTATTTTTTTTTTTTTTTTACGCCGATGAGACCAAACATTTTACCGGTACCCACCGCGAGAGTGAACGCGACTAGTAGCGATGTGGTCACTTGACGCGATAAAAGAAGTGTATCAGGGGAGGAGAGGCGAGTGGGGAATTGTTACACAGGCGAATAGCACCGCAAGTGGGCTAATCCGCCGACGTCAACGCTTCTTCCGCAGGACACATACTTATGGCCCAGCTCCTGGGGAGGAGCATCTCGGAAATACCCAGGCCCGTCGGCTGTTCGTGGGCATCTATGCAAGAATGGCGCAGCATGTCAACGCCTCATCACAGAACGTGGACTTTGGAGGCTGGTTTGCTCCGTGAGGAATGATGGGCGGCGATATGTTCTAGGGAGCGGAAAAACCGACCGGTTCAAACTGATACCGTTATTTAATTTCTGAATAACCGATATTTTTCGGTATTTGTTTAGTCTCGGTTATAACAGATGTTTTCATTTTTAGTAATAACCGGATTAAAAAAGGGAAATATAAATTAGCCATAAAACAGCAATGCACATTTTTTTCATTTTTAAACAAATGTTTTTAAAAGTAGGAGTAATTTTTATTCGTAAAACTTGCATTGGCTGCGTTACTGTAGAAAATGAAAAGCGACGGTGCCATTTAAATAACAATGCAGACAGAAACGAGCCACAAATACGTGGCGTAGGATATGGCGCAGCAATGATGAGACAGTAATGCTGCTGTTACCGCGCGTCATGGCTCACGGTACGCGTGTGCGTGCAACATGCATGACTTGCCCCTACCTGGTCTACATAGTAGTTTCTCGCTGCCGACGCCGGACATCTTCCGTAATACAGAATGGCACCAAGCCTAGTCTGGAAATGACATTGTCATGGAGTGACATAGCAATGAAGTACAATGCTTCATTTCCTTTAAAATATTAAAGATTTGACTGTCATTTCTGCGAAGTAATGATGAAGGAAGGAAATTATGGTAACAGTAAGAAATTAAAACTTAAGAACAATTCAAAGTATACAATAAAAACAGGAAATAGCTCTTCTGCTCCCTTTTTGTACATAATATGCCTTTATTATGATGAATTATTATTATACGTAGATGGAGATGAAACGGGAAATATGATACTGCGTGAAGAATTTGACAGAGCACTGAAAGACCGAAGTCGAAACAAGGCCCCGCGAGTAGACAACATTCCTTTAGAACTACTGATAGTCTTGGGAGAGACAGCCATGACAAAACTCTATTATCAGGTGAGCAAGATGTATGAGACAGGCGAAACACCCTCGAACTTCAAGAAGAAAATAATAATCCAAACCACAAAGAAAGCAAGTGCTGACAGGTGTGAAAATTACCGATCTATCAATTTAATAAGTCACGGCTGCAAAATACTAACACGAATTCTTTACAGACGAATGAAAAATCTGGTAGAAGCCGACCTCAGGGAAGATCAGTTTGGATTCCGTAGAAAAGTTGGAACGCGGGGGACTATGCTGACCCTACGACTTATTTTACAAGATACATTAAGGAAAGGCAAACGTACATTTCTAGCATTTGTAGACATCGAGAGAGCTTTTTTACAATGTTGACTGGAATAGTCTCTTTCAAATTCTGAAGGTGGCGGGGGTCAAATACGGGTAGTGAAAGGCTATTTACAATTTGTACAGAAACCAGATGGCAGTTATAAGAGTCGAGGGCATGAAAAGGAAGCAGTGGTTGGGCAGCGAGTGAGACAGGGTTGTAGCCTATCCCTGGTGTTATTCAGTCTGTACATTGAGCAAGCAATCGAGGAAACGAAAGAGAAATTTGGAGTAGGAATTAAAATCCATGGAGAAAAAAATAAAACTTTGCTGTCTCTGACAGAATTACAGTGTCATCGGCAAAGCTCAAAGGACCTGGAAGAGCCGCTGAAGGGAATGGACAGTGTCTTGAAAGGAGGATGTAAGATGAACACCAACAAAAGCAAAATGAGGATAATGGAATGTTGTCTAATTAAACCAGGTGATGCTGAGGGAATTAGATTAGGAAATGAGACACTTAAAGTAGTAGATGAGGTTTACTATTTGGGGAGCAAAATAACTGATGATAGTCGAAGTAGGGAGGATACAAAATGTAGAATGACATTGGCAAAAAAAAAGCGTTTTTGAAGAAGAGAAATTTATTAACACCGGGTATAGATGTAAGTGTCAGGAAGTCTTTTCTCAATGTATTTGTGCGGAGTGTAGCCATGTATGGATGTGAAACGTAGGCGATAAATAGTTTAGACGAGAAGAGAATACAAGCTTTCGAAATGTGGAGCTACAGAAGAATTCTGAAGATTAGCTGGGTCGATCATGTAACTAGTCAGGAGGTACTGAATAGAATTGGGGAGAAGAGGACTTTGTGGCACAACCTGAGCAGAAGAAGGGATCGTTTGGTAGGACATGTTCTGAGGCATGAAGGGATCCCAATTTAGTATTGGACGGCAGTGTGGAGGGTAAAAATCCTAGAGGGAGACCAAGAGATGAATACACTAAGGAGATTCAGAAGGATGTAGGCTGCAGTAGTTACTTGGAAATGAAGAAGCTTGCACATGATAGAGTAGCATGGCGAGCTGCATCAAACCAGTCTCTGGACTAAAGACAACAACATGCCTTTTCTGCTCGTAGCCTTAGAAAACGGACAGATTAACATGAAAAACAAAGTTGTTAAATTTTTCGATCTGTAGCATTGACTATTCGTAATGTCCAAATAGTGGTACGTCGCAGATTACAGCATTAGTTTTGAGACGAGTTTCAAAACATTAGAATCAATACGAATACGATGGCGATTTTTTTGGTATTCAACTACTTATCACTTTTCGAGCAATGTTTTAATACCATGTGTCTTAAAACTGAGAGAGTCAAAATTTTTCAGTCTTTGTTCCTATTTCTACGTTTATTAGAGGAAATAATTGGAATAAAAAAACGAAAATTGGTTATCCTACAAACCGGTTAGTTTGAACGATTATAAGAGTAAGGTTTAACTGTAGTGAAAAAATATATGTAACCGAAAACCGGTTATTTCAACGAAAACTACCACCCCTACTCCGCTGCAGTAGTTTAAGGAGCGAGAAACTGAACTCACATTGATGTCTTTCTTGCCAAATTCTCCAGTTTCTCAAGACCTCTGTTCCTCTGTTTACTCAACGACATCACAAATTTACGATTGCAGTGGGCACCGTGTTCTCGAGATACTACCGTCGAAACGTGTCAGCCGGTAGGCTGAATTTCTTGTTACAACAGATCGATGGTCTAGCCCAGATACATCCTATCACGGAGGAGGTTGGTTGGTCGAATGTTACGTCGCGCCACGGTCACAGTAGGGATGGTAAAAACCGTATATCCATTTTCCGTAGCATCGCGCTGAAATTTTTCGTTTGTAAATGTTTATTGCAATATTTCCATTGCTTTGAAATAGTTGATTGTTACAGCAATTTGGAAAATCGATCAGCACTATTTTTAATAATAACGCCTACAGTCAGAAACTAGCGACATAAGAATTGGTACGGCATTGCGCCTACACATGTAGGCGCAGTGCGCAAGATTTGCCTCCACCTGGTTATACAATAGTTTCTCGCCGTCGTCCTCAGACATCGGTTGTGGTGCAGAATGGCACCTTCCCCCGCTTGGAAGTATTTTACGGAGTGTGGCAGCAACTAAATACAGTGCTCCATTTGCTTTAAAAGGTTATAATTGGGAGGAGCCACAACGGACTTTCAACATCATAGACGCTGAAAACGCCCACAATGTCCCTTGGGAGAAAACATAAATTTGATTGACATACCTATAATTTTACTGACGTGCTATAAACTCGGGATAATAACTGAACCCTTAATTTTGTGGTCGGTTACTGCTGAAAAATCGACCCCGTTCAAAAATGATGACGCAGAAAAGTTGTCTACTTCTGTCCTTTCGCTCTCGTTCCTACATTGCCCGTCTCTTTCACCTTCGCAATCTTTTATAGAGACAATGAGACTGCTGAAACTTCCTGGTATATTAAAACTGTGTGCTGTTTATTGTAGTTTTCAGTTTTAGAAGGATGTAGCCCACAATTTTGTATTGTAAAGAAATTGTCTTATATCAGCGATTTAAAACTAACAACTTTATAATATTACATAGTCAACCATAGCTTTTGGTTCCAACAATCGTAGCAAGGATATGTTTCGACTGCGAGCGCCTTTTCCATGGAAGCCTTTCATGATCTGCTCAGTTATACACGGATGAGTTAACTACTCGTATGTAACGTGTTGAAGCACACAAGCTGGATTTTGTAATTGCGTACCCTAGCACATGTTGTCTTCTTTGTTTTGCAGCCGCTCTTTTTCGCAATCGTAGTTATGCAAGCTATATAGGTTAATACCGTCTTTTGCGATAGCAATAAAAGTCTTGTTAATACCAAACGCATTTGGTTTAATTTAAAACATCTTTAATGGTCACTGTAACAGCAAGGCTTTTCTTACGATTTTGTCTGCTAGGCAGATGAACAGTTCTCATGCTTTGAGTAATACTATTAACAGTATTGAATTATTAGAGTTACTCACGTCTTGTCTTACGTCGTTCTTCAGCACATACGTGGTAGGGTTTCACACAAAACATTTTCACTAGCAATAATACAAATTCTTTGTGTGTGTGTGTGTGTGTGTGTGTGTGTGTGTGTGTGTGTGTGTGTGTGTGCTGCGTCTGCGTGAGTGCGCTGTTTGCATGTATGTTGTCTGTTCGGACGAAGCCTGTTTGGCCGAAAGCTCTGTTTTACAGTCTGTTTGATGTGCCAATCAGCGAATCAGCATTTCCGCTATAAGGTAAATAGCAAATTTCCTTTTCATAATATTATCATTATTTCGTCTTGGATTTTCCATTACTTCAGTTAACTAACGGTAAATATACTCAAGTTTTTGTGTGCGAAGGTCCTTTGCCATTTCGCAATTTCGTGCATTTTGTTTTGATGTTACAGGATGTGTTCCGTCTTTTGTTTTCTTTTGGTGGTAGCGGTGACGTCTGCTATTGCTCTGTGTGTGTGTGTGTTTATATTTTTTAATGTATGTGTGTGTGTGTGTGTGTGTGTGTGTGTGTGTGTAAGGACAGCTAATACTTCTTGGTGTCTGTGGGGGTTGTTCTTTATGTAATACATATTTAATTTGTTTAAATAATGTTTGGCTGCTTATGTTTGTTTGGTTATTTATTATGTGTTTATTTTCTATTATTGCTTTTTGTATTTGGAAGTTCTCTTGTAGTGTTAGAAGATGTTTCTTATTACTGAACCTGACTAGCAGAACATGTGAAATAAGGTATAAAGAACATGAGAATATGGCATGAGACATTCAACATTTTCAGAACTGCTTCAACAAGAAAACCACCACTCTGCTACAATAGTAACAGACATAAAAATAGTAGATTCAGTAACAAGAAACATCTAACCTTACAAGAGAAATTCCAAACCGAAAACGCTATAACAGAAATTAAACACACAATAAATGACCAAACAAACATTAGCAGTCAAACGTTATTGAAACTGATAACACATAAACTAGATAAAGAACAACCCCGTAGACATCACAGAAGAGATTCACACAAATTAAACAATATATGCACCACAGATTAACAATTGCAGTGCCATAGTGAAGTAATGATTTACGCACATTGAAGTTAGAACATACTGGCTATCCATACAAACACACACACACACACACACACACACACACATAAACACAATCCAATTAAGAAAATATAAACAAACACACAGAGCAATAGTAGACGGTCCCCCTACCACCGAAACAAAACAAAAGGCGAACGTATCCCCTAATACTGGAACAAGGTATACGAAACGGTGAGATGGTTAGTGGACGTTCAAAACACAAAAATTTGAAAATACTTACTGTTAGTGAAAGTGTTGTGCGCTAAAATCTATCTCTCATATGTAGAAGAACGTGCAGAATGACGTAAAAAACACAAAAGTATAGTGAGTAAAAATGATAATTTATTATTGTTTATAGTAGTAAGCTAAAGCACCTGAACTGTTAATGATACCAACTGACGTATTTGTAAGAAAAGCCATAATGTTACAGTGATCACTGAAGATGTTTTAAAATACACCGTCACGCATTTGGTCTCAATAACACTTTTATTACAGTAGCAAAAGACGCTAGTAAGATATATAGCTAGTTCCCGAGTATTTTACTATCACACTTTTTCTTTAATTTTGACAGTGTCATCTGATGATAACTACTAAGAAGTAGATACCACTGACCTCAGAGATCGTGTGTGGTGAAGCTGAAGCATATGATTTAAAGGACTGTAATCATCCCCTCTTTCAGTGCTGTATTCGAGTACGTTGCAGGACGCAGTTCGCGCTCCAGGTAGCCGAACCGGAATGTGCGCCGCTGTAGGCCTGGCCTCGGCGCACCTCGCCACTGGGACGTTAGTCAGAGATTCTCGGTCTGTAAATCTGCGAGGAGAGGTCGTTTCTTCTCGGCATCTTTATTGCCAGACTCGTCGAGCGCGACGGCAGAACGGGGTGGAGAAGAACAGCGAGAGTCTCGCAACTGTACATCTTAGAAAGACGAATTCTCTCGATTCTCTTGCAGACTTAGCGTCACTCTCTGGATATTTTCTACAGAAACAAGAATCTTAATATGTATAAAAAAATATTTTTCCTCAACAAACAGTTCGGATTTCAAAAGGAACTGTCCACTGAACAGGCTATACCTACCTGGAACGATACTATAAAACTTAAAAAAAATTCTATTGGGGACATTTTGTGATTTCTCTAAGGTTTTTAAGTGTGAAACTTGACATCATTTACGAAAACTGAAATGTTATGGAATAGTTAGTTGAACGGTTCGTGACTTCATATTACCATTGTCACAGAAAACACTGCATCATTTCCGTATTGTCCACACAGCAGCAGACTATCAGAATTTGGTTACATTAGACCTACGGCATCGTAGGGCTCTGGCTTAGATTATTTCTTTGTTTTAGATATACATAAACGGACGTTAAAAAACAAAAAAATATTGCTATTTGTAGAAACAGTACATTAGACCTACTGCATCGCAGGTTTCTGGCTTAGATTATCTCTTTTTTTCATACACAAACGAATTTGTAGAAACAAACAGCAATATTTTTATGATGCAAAAGGAAGTTCGTTTATGTATATCTGAAAAAATATTGCTATGTATATCTGAAAAAGGTATTGCTATTTGTTTCTACAATATTTTTATGATGCAAGAGGAAGTTCGTTTATGTATATTTGAAAAAAAGAGATAATCTAAGCCAGAGTCCTGCGATGCAGTAGGTCTAATGTAACCAAATTCTGATCGTCTGCTGCTGTGTGGACAATGCGGAACTGATGCAGTGTTTCCCGTGACGCCGGTAATATGATGTCACGACCCGTTCAGTTAACTATTCCATAACATTTCAGTTTTCGAAAATTATATCAAATTTCACACTTCAAAGCCTTATAAAAATCACAAAATGTCCCCAATGGGAAAAAAATTATTTTTTTTTTAAATTTCATAGTATCTTTCCAGATAGGTATAGCCTGCTCAGTGAACAGTTGCAGATTCTGGATGTATATGTGTCCAAATGAAAAGAAATAGTAATACTCTTAGTGAGCCGCTGTTAACGAAGTATTTGAGGACATCAACAAATGGGTTGTCATTAAATTCTGACAAGACCCAGTACTTACAATTATTTGTTTATTTTGTTTATTTATCCTGATCTGATTACGTCAATCAGGCCCTTACACGGGACCAGGGTTTCACACATACAGTAACGTCTTATATCATAGTTACCTAAGAATTAATTTTAATACGACAAATGATATTAAAATCATTTGAAGGTATACAGAGATAATGCGAAAAAGTAATGCTATAAATTAATAATGCAAGTACTGGCAGTACTTGTGCGACTGCTGCTGCCACTAATAGCGGTAACAGTAATAACAATAATAACAATAATAATAACAGTCATGACAAAACAATAATGTAAGCGGTATATATAAAAAGAATTTATACTTGTACGAAATAGATGTTTACTGATACAGCGAGTTCTAGAGAAAGGAAATTTAAGGAGACTGCACCTGCTAAGAAAGCTGGGAAATGACGAAGACCTGGTTGGACAGAAGGACGCTATAGCGGTAACGAGAGTGTACAGGGACAACGGTAATCGTTATTGTAGCTTCAGTAGTTATGTCGTTAACTGTATTCCGAAGCTGGGGATGTTATTCAGTTCTCTAATATAACGTGGGAGGTTATTCCAAAGTAGGGTTCCTGTTACTGAGAAGGACTTCGAGAAAATGACTGAAATGAGGAGTGGGGCAGAAAGGATTTTGATCTGATGGTAACGGGTGTTTTGCCATGTTGTTCAGACATGAGCCTTGAGGTCATGGAGGGATATAGTTGATACGGCAGTAGACAAGACAGCGGGCATGGAAATCTCTGCGTTCGTCTTAACACAGCCACGGTAGCCGTGGATTTGATTATGAAATATGATAAGAGAGTCTAGCATCAAGATATAGTGAACACTGAATTCCATAGCTAGTTACAGGGGCTGTGACCTTTCCTGAGAAAGACCGTGCAGGATAACATCGTCATAATCTTTTTCGGTTCAAGAGGGAAGATTTTTTAGTACTTTTGCAGGGTATTTGTAGAATAACAAGTACGTTTCAGTTGCCAGTAATATATTAATTTATTGTACGATCAATTTCAAAGTCTAAAGCTTCGTCTTCAGGTGCTGCCAGATAATTACGAAAACATAAATGTGTGGCTGTTATTTTGTGGCACTTGAAGATGAAGCTTTAGGTTTCAAAATCGGTAGGGCAATAAACTAAAAATTACTGAAAACTGAAGCGTATATTTTATTCTATATATATATGTTCCTCAGTAGGGCATCGAGAGATACTGATGCCTTCTTGCACATTGCAGTTACGTGCTCAGTCCAATTTAAATTTTATCCATTAGTACTCCTAGTTTCTTTGCAGAGGGAGAGAAGTTTATGTTAGTTCCCTTTAGGGTTAAAGAAGGTAGACATTCCTCTTATTTAGGGGTAATGAGTCTAGAATGAATAACCAGTACCGCTTGGGTTTTGGATGGTCTGAGCATTAATCCCATATCCTGAGCCAATTTTGGTAATGCACACAGGTGGGTATTAAGATTCCTGATATCTGTCATCAGGTTTATTGGTTTTGCACTTAGATACAAATGGAGATCACCAACATACATATGGTGTTTGCAATAGGACAAAACTAATGAGTCACCGTTGACACAATGAAAAGAGTGTAGGATCTAATACCAAGCCCTAGGGGACATCTGATATTACACGCCTCCATTGTGATCTTACGGTCCTGAACATGACGCGTTGTTAACAAAGTATCAGGAACAAGTGAAACCATTCCACTGCACTTGACGAAAAATGTACGCTGCTAAGTTTAGCAATTAAAATGTTGAAGTTGACAGTCTCAAAGGCTTTCTTAAAGTCTAAGAAGCACATGAATGTTGGCTCTTGCGCTTCTGTGGCAAGTTTCATGTAATCTGTTAGCTTTTTTAAGGTAGATGTTGTGCACCGATGTTCACGGAAACCTGATTGGTATTCTTCTAGTAGCTTGTTTGTAATTAGGTAGTTTGGTAATGGGCGACGAACTATGTTTTCTAAGGTCTTGGACGGTGCAGAAAGAATAAAAATAGGTCGGTAATGAGAGAGTGCTGTGACAAAGTCCTTTTTAGGTAGTGGCTTAACTAGTCCCTGTTCCTAGGACTCAGGGAAACACTTATGGTTAAGGAGTGGCAAAAACATCTGTTATAGTGGGCGCTAGTGGGTCAATAATGCGCGTCATTATTTGGAATGCGTTCATCAGATGCTACTCTGATACGCATCCTGGCTTTTTTCATGGTATTGCAAGTAACAAGCTATAGATAGAATTTTTAGTGACTACAGACGTTTATGCCGATAGAGTAGTCTATGGGTCTCTGTTCGGTTTGTGTTTCAGTTGTGGTGAAATGAAATGTAATGTCGTGTGGCTAAGGCCTCCCGTCGGGTAGACCGTTCGCCTGGTGCAGGTCTTTAGATTTGACGCCACTTCGGCGACCTGCGCGTCGATGGGGATGAAATGATGATGATTAGGACAACACAACACCCAGTCCCTGAGCGGAGATAATCTCCGACGCAGCCGGGAATCGAACCCGGGACCTTAGGATTGACATTCTGTCACGCTGACCTCTCAGCTACCGGGGCCGGACAGTTGCGGTGGTAGGTAATGTGAAGCACCAGTTCAATTCAGAGAGTGGGAAAATTGGATTAGCTGCAGCTTTTACTTTGCGTATACCAAGACCACGCAGGTTCTTCCATAGTATAGCTGGTGTATTTGTGTTGTTGATTATTGTATAGGCATGTGAATCTTCGGGTTTTGGAGGCGCAAAGACTGTTCCATTAAGTTTCGAGAGTGCAGGCGCAAGAATTCTCCTTCTCCTAATATTTTGGCTGTATAACGTTCAGCCATCTTCAGAGTAAGCCACAAGACTGCCCCTCCAATTTTTTTTTTCTTTATTGATTTTCAATTCCCCCCGAAGGGGGCGGGCTGGCAGCAGCTTACTACGCTGCTCTACAGCCTACAGACTTTTTTTAAAAAAAAGGAAGAAGAAAGAAACAAGGAAAAACAGGCGATAAAATGGTGACTTAAAGTGTAAAATGGCGTAAAAATGCGGAGAGTTAAAACAGAAAGCAAAAGGGGTTGGCAATGTTGTTAAAATACACAGGAATCAGACAAGTAACATACTAGACACAATTAAAAAAACATGGCGACAGTCTGGTTTCTGTTCGCAAGAGATAAAAAAAGCACACCCAGCGACAGTATGATGGCTGTTCGCTACACTTCCCAAAAGACACAACACGGAGCACTCACTGGAAAACCACACCGTAAAACACTGCACGAAAATGGCGGCACAAAGATGGCACTCCCGATCCAAGGCAGAAGGGGGTGGGGGGACCTGGAGTAGGGGGAAAAACAAGGAGGGAGGAGAGGAAAAAACGAAAAACGGGGGGGGGGGGGAACCAAGGAGGGAGAGGACTAATAAAAGGGGGAGAAGGGCAGACGCGAGAGGGAATGAGAGGAGGCAGAGGAGGGAAATGTAAAAGGACTCGGAGGAGAGAAGGGGGCTAAGAGAGGGGAGGAGGGGAAGAAAGAGGAGGGAAGGGGGGGGAGAGGGAGCCCGGGAAAAGGACAGAGGAAAGGAGGGGGAGTGAGGATCAGAGTTGATAGGGATAAATGGAGGGAGAGAGGGCATCATCCGGGAGGGGGAGTTGATGGAAGCCACCTTGGGAAAGGAGATGTAGGGTGTAGAGATGGAGGGTAGGGGGGACACAACGGTGAAGACGTGGCAGGGGGCGGGGATCGGAGAGGAGAGGAGCAACCAGGGGGTGAGGCGGTTCAAGATGGCGGGAGGTGTAAAGGTTGCGGATATGTTCGAGGAATAGGAGCAGTTGGGGGAAAGGAATGAGATCATAGAGGATCCACATGGAGGATGGGAGGCGTATACGGAAGGCGAGGCGGAGTGCATGACGCTCAAGGATCTGGAGGGACTTATAGAATTTGGGGGGGGGGGGGGCCAATATCCAGGCAGGACCCCTCCAATGCTCGCTTCGTCCCTTTATACTCGTTATCGCGCAACTGCGCATGCGGCCACAGATGCAAATGCGCCAGAGACGCTGGTCGTCGGCAGAGACGTGCACAATGCTCGAGTTACATCTATGATTCCACAGTCGATCTGTGTTGGCATGTCAATATATCATTGTGAGCTGCACTGTAACGACGTCTTTGTGAGTTTATTACACAAAGTGCCGGATTCCATGATTTATCAAGGTTGAAACCACTATCTCTGTTAATTAAATTGGTCCTCAGGCGAATCTCAATTCCCTCCTTCACTATCGAGTTCCAAAAGGATGATGTAGTTGCCAAAATTTCGACGTTGTCATACAACATACTGTGACCATTATCAATACAGTGCTCTGCCACTGCCGACTTGTTAGGTTGTAAAAGTCGTGAAGTCGTGTGTACCTCCAGTGTTCTGTACATCTTTCTTGGACAGTACGAGTTGTTTGTCCGATATAAGAATGGCCACATTCACATGGAATTTTGTAAACTCCAGATTTTCGGAGCCGCAAATCATCTTTGACGGAGCCCACAAGTGCAGCTTCCTTGGGTGGAGGTCGAAAAATTACTTTTACTTTGTGTCTGCTGAGAATCCGTCCTATTTTTGATGAGAAGCTACCCACATATGCTTTCTTTGTGGCCTTTTTCGGTTTCATTTTCACTGCCTCCTGTATTTTCTGTGGGGAGTACCCATTGTCTTCAGACACTCTTTGTAAGTGGAAAGTTCATCTTGCAGACTGCTTTCGTCAGAAATGCGCTCTATGGGTCAAAGTTCTGAGAACCCTCATCGTCTGGGTATGATGGTGGCAGCTATTTGCACGTAAATACAAATCCGTGTGTTTCGGCTTCCGATACACTTCGTGTCCCAAAGTGCCATCCTCTCTACGCCGAACCAGAACATCCAAGAATGGAAGGCATCCCTCCTTTTCAATTTCCATTGCGAACTTTATTTGATGGAATAACATTGGCACTGCGTAACCAAATAGTGCCTACCAACAGAAATCCTGTCAGTAAAAATTTTACAACCGGGGCATTCTACTCTGAATAAATCTCGGTAACGTGCAGGTACAGTCTGACAATGACTTTCTCTCGACTCAGCCAATATGGCGGTTGTCATGCATATGCTCTCATAGCTAACGTTATGTAAGTGTAATATTTACTGTGAAGCTGATTCAGAGTATTGTTGTTGACAGCTTATAAAAAATAAAGATTCTTTTTTCTGTTCCCTTCACATTGTTCAGACGCTGATGTTTCCTTTTTTTGTTTGATCTATTACTGGATGCATACAACTCTTATCCATTCAAGTGTTCCTGTGCGTCACACAGCTCTCAGCATCAAAAGCGTCCCTCTGTCGGTCAACCGATTTCTCGGCGCAAGTTGATGCCTGCAATAAAGCAATTTGCTAGAGACAGTCTAACGATCCAGACCAAAGGACCGGCGCTTCGTTCTCAGGTTGTAAATCCAGGACATGGGCCATTCACTTCTTCTCGGACGGCGTTTGTGTTCTGGACGAAGCAGTGTCAACAAGACGCAATCTAGACAACCGTTTTTCCACAAGATTTGTTTCATGATCAATTTGCAAGGATCGAAGCACGAGTAACGAGTTAAGCAAATGGCAGAACGACGCTTTATTAATATTATCATGATTTTTACTATACATGGTGATTCCTGGATGATGTTGCAAACTTTCAGGGACTGTGAGTAAGTGTATCAATTTCACATAAGGGACCCTAGTCAGGAAACGACCGAGTCGAAAATTGTAAGTGGAAACCTACTGATGTTCCGCCTTAGCCTCGATCAGAGCTCACACTAAGAGCCCCAACTTCCTAACCGTGATCATGAGGTACAGAATTTCCGCTGAATACTTTCCATTATAACCAGATAAATACACCTTTTGATGGACGTAACGACGCACGTAACTTCGTGACAGAAACACCGAAAACCCTATTTCTGCTGTAGAGTAATAGCGAATTCCATTTCTCTGCACAAGTTTCACAAGCTTCTACATTTACCACAGTTGTTCAAAAAGGCTTCACCCAACTACGAAGTAGGCATAGATTGTTGCACATAATTTTGCCGTACCCTTTCTAATATCCCCCGTGTCGTTTGAACAGTGTCGCCGGCAGCGAGAATTCTTGTCAGGAGATCCTCTTCAGTCTCGAAAGGCGTCTTGTACAGAGGACTTTTCACGTTGCCTTACAAGACGAAATCAAGTGGGGGTGAGATCAGGTAAATATGCTGACCACGAAATAGGGTCTGCTATGCCTGTCCACTTTCCACGTAATGTCTGATCGAGTCCAATGTGACGTGCAGCTCCATTAGGATTCGTTCCAGGAACCTGCGTATAGCACCGGTACGAACATGCCTCTGACAGAGGCATCAGAAAGATTTTCGCTTATAACTTTCGACTAGGTTGTTTCCGGACCACGGTCCCTTATCTCAAATTAATACATTTAAACTTCTCCATCATCCGTGAAAGTTTGCAACATCATGACAGAATCACCCTGTATACAGGCCATTAAGTGGATATTTAAACGACGGAATGTAGTATTGTAAACGTTCCTAAACATTTCAGGCAACACGCCTTACGCATTTAAGGTTGAATTTTTAAATTCTCTTTCGTAAAAATTGAAATGTAAATACGGTGGCTTTGTAAAATCACGAATGAGTTCTAAAAAAAAAGCAACGATTTGTCAATAATGCTGTTTCTTAAGAAAAATAGCCAGATTATCAAATTCGAACAGAGAGGTTCACGCTTAAAATTACCTTCGTCTTGCGCTGTATGTGTAATGTTGGCTGATTTTTGTGTAGCAAAAATTCTTTGGTGTTGTGGTCTCAAAGAAAATCCTGCCTTTTTCTTAGATCGCCGTAGACCGCTTCTGAAGATGTTCATATTTAACCGAACAGTAAGCAAGATTCCACGCTTTTCTAGTCTTTGAAAGAATAGATATTATAAAATGTCACATACAAGCACTTAAATATTTCTGCCACATGAATGTTTATTTCTATTTAGTTTATTAGCATATTTAACCTGACAAGATTAGTTTCATTAGTCACATCTAACGAGCCATTATATACGTCGTACATGGCGTATATTGCGAGAAGAATGCTATGAGGTACATGCCTACAGCAAACAACATTTAGAAAGTGCTTTACTGCAGAAATAACACACATTTAAGTGCTACAGTGGAAACAAATTACAGGCAGGTAGATTTAAACTATCAGCATCAGCAGCAATGATTGAAAAAAATGAAGAGAAGACAGACAGAGGAAGAAGAACGTGATAAAACAGAATTAATGGAAAGAGGGGGAAAAGAAAGTGATATGATTAATTGAGAAACAATAATTTAAATAAAAATATTTTTAATATAACAGCTTTTTAAAACGGACTCAAATATATAAAGTAGTTTCTCTTAGCCCATACAGATTCTTAATCCCATAAAAATATCCCTGAAAATATATGCTTTTTTTATTTTAATAGCTATGACAGTAGCTTAAAATTAAAAACGGAAAACGTGGGGTGCATGCAATACATAATTGATGCATGAATATTTCATCTAATTCACTAAAAATTTTATTGCTTGATTTTTCTCAATGACGGCTACTCTATTTAGTATTATCTATTGCATGCGCCCCGTTTTCCGTTTTACGTTTTGCATGTATTGCCATAGCTGTCAAAAAGTAGCAATCACTTATTTTCAGGATTATCTGCATGGGGTTAGGAATTCGTAAGGATGTAGGAGATATTATTTTATACCTTATAGTTCGTTTTAAAGCATGTTACTTTAAAAAGCTTTTTATTTAATTAATTACTTTGTGCTTTTTATTCTTGAGTGTACGGTATGTAATTTTTCAACAGATTTCAAATATTTTTGTGAGATTGCAACAGAGACAGGTGGTAAATTACAGGTTTGTTTCAGATTATTCACCTGAGTCAGCCATTGATTCCTCCCACATATGTCCCGCGAAAAGAGCATGGAGGTAGAAATGAGGAAGTATCGAGCTGATAAGGAGGCTTGCTAGCAATAGTTCTTATCTGGAAGCGTTCGCGACTGGAAAAGGAGAGGGAATAATAGCAGTGGTACTGTAGTGTAACGACGTAAGTTTTGTATAAATGATTTTCTTTTGACATATGACCATGTGCAGACTTCATCACCAACGTCAGTTACAAAACACTTCAGAATTATTTAAACTCTTTTTAAAGTGGTCGCTGAATGGTTCTTGAACGAAACTGTAATTAAACATCATCATTTTAGTCGTATGCGCAGAATTACGTCACTCAGTCCAATTGGTTTGCGCAAACGTTTTTCAATTTAGATGTCGTTTGTTTCTTCTCAGAAATTATATTAATGCAAGTTATCTGCTTTAATAAATATTAGAACCACATTGAATAAACTGTTAGGACTCAAACTCGCGATGAACGTTGTCAAAAATTTTAATCTTGTCAAATAAATTAGTAATACTTCTTCCTTAACATAATGCTCCATAAATAAATTCTTGGAACACGTATTTAAACTTTTGTAGTATAGACTAGTTTGTTATCTTCCTATATACTACATATAGACGTGAACCTGAGCCTTGACAAGATAGGACTGAACATTTACAACATTAAAATTCTTATTTTTTCAGTTTTTAGAAGCACGACGCAACAACTCGGTTTCAGGATCTTCTGTTGCTCTTTGGCTGTCGACCCGCGACGAATAGCGGCCAGCAATTTTCTCTCTGGTCCCGGCAGTGAAGATTCTGTCTCTGTTCGTTGCGCCGCCCTCTCCGTACATGAAACATAAAAATAAATACAAAACTTTAGGTAGTTCACAACCATTACAAATATTACAAAATACATAAACAAAACACTAAATTAAACTTATATTCACCTGCAAACTGGGCTGACACTGGTGGATGGGTGACGCTTCAATTTCACGTCCCACTACAGTACACAAAGTACCCTCCGACACTCATTAGACTAGAAAACGAGATAATATAGCATCGTCATCTAGTTCTGAGTTACGTTGAAAGTTTCAGTTACCCTGCTCATCGGGATGTGAGTTTGAAGTCCATTTCAAAATTTGTACCGAAGAGACGAGAGACAGAAAAACAAAGTACTCCCCGCCACACGGCAGACACGAAAGCTAGTTAATATTGTAGGTCATCCAGTTCTGAGCCATAGTAGTAGTTTCAAATCTCTAACTCACTGGGAAATCAGTTTAAAATCAATTAGAAAATTTGTACCGAACAAACAAACAAAGTGACTTAATAAAGACACGTTAAGATGAGAAAGAAGTGGAACTAGAAGAAGATGAGATTTGCTATACCTTTTTACAGAGGGAAAAAATGGCCATGTACATTAATGTTCGGGGAAACGTTATGAGCGTGAGAGAAGGAAGCGCTTGAGTTTCTTAAAAGTAACAGGGGCATTCAGCTGTGTGCAAAGCGCATGGTAGCTTATTTCGGAGACGAGCAGAAGCAACAACGGAGGAGTTTGCGTATGTCTCTGTTTTATAGATGGGCACAGCTAGCGTACATTCAAAGCAAGAACACATACAATGTCCATAAAAGTGTACAGTCTTGCTTACTATTCAGCGAAGAAAGCACTTCTTCGCCGGCCGGAGTGGCCGAGCGGTTCTAGGCGCTTCAGTCTGGAACCGCGCGACCGCCACGTCGCAGGTTCGAATCCTGCCTCGCGCATGGATGTGTGTGATGTCATTAGGTTAGTTAGGTTTAAGTAGTTCTAAGTTCTAGGGCACTGATGACCTCAGATGTTAAGTCCCATAGTGCTCAGAGCCATTTGAACCAAGCACTTCTTCTATAAGAAAGCCGCAAGATTCTCGATGACACAACCATGCGAGATATTTTCGCCACAACGCAAATCTACTGGGGTCCAGTTGTGGGAGCCATCTGTTATGAATTCATGTTACGGCTGGTACTGATTGAGGGAATTCTGATTACACAGCGGTAATTCACAAACATCGTGCGTCCACATGTACTGTCTCTCACGCGACACTATCCGATGCCATTTTTCAGCAGGGCAATGCTCGTCCATACATGGCACATGTCGCCGTTATGAACTGTCAGCTTGATGTTGAGGTACTCCTCTGGCCAACAACGTCCCAAGACCAGTATCCTGTGTAACGGCTGTGGGACCGTCTCGGGCGTCAACTCCGTCCCAGTGCCATACCCAGCCTATCGTACGGCGCTCGACATAGGCACGAAGGAACATATTTTAGAAGGTCAAGTGATGACGGTTCATCGTGACTTTAACACAGGTTGGACATTCATTGTTGATGATGAGTTTGCCAAGAAGGCTGAGAACTTTACGTAGCCACGCCAACTGCATAAAATGGTCTAATGGCTCTGAGCACTATGGGACTTAACATCTGAGGTCATCAGTCCCCTAGACTTAGAACCACTTAAACCTAACTAACCTAAGGACAGCCCGAGGCAGGATTCGACCCCGCGACCGTAGCAGCAGCGCGGTTCCGGACTGAAGCGCCTAGAACCGCTCTGCCACAGCGGCCGGGGCCAACTGCTCCTCTGCAACGCACTACAATAGTTCCCTAAACCATACGACACAGCATTATATATCGTACGCGAGAAGATGCAACATAAAAGTTGCGAAACAGGTTGCGTGAGTCTCTAATCGACTTCAGTAAATACAGCTGGTGCGGACTATTGGACTGTTCATTCAGATTTTAATTGTTTTAACACTCACACGTAAACAGCTGTTATACTGTATGAATAGTCAGTCAGTTATCTAGAACCAATTACAACAGTTGTAACTAACATGCGTCAGGAGGGGATACAAAGGCCAAGACACCTTTCTCAACCGACTCATACCATGCATGCATGGCAGGAAGAGGGGGGGGGGGGGAGAGTGGAAGGGCTCAATGTCATACCGGTAAGTGGTCCCATACCGCCAAGTTATTTATAAATTTCACTCGATTTTGTAATCACTGCAATAACATCACTTACCATCTAAACCCGTGAAGTTTCATTTAGTTTCCTTCTTTCGTCTTGGCGGCTTCACTTTTTTTTGGTCAGCCAGTGTAACAATGTAGTGCAAATGTTCTGTTCCGGTACTTAGCAACGTGCGGAAATCTTCTGAGCTTCAAAGACGATTTTTGGAGGTTTTTAGGAGTTGCACAGCAATGTTTTACGAAAATGATGTCCGGGCACTGCCCTCTAAATCCTTCAAGTATGATGCAAAGACGGCCAGTCGACAGGGCTCCCTTGCCAGACAGTTTCCATTCTCCGTTGTTATTGTTTGTTCACTCGGAGAACAGAGTTGGAAGTCTAAGCCGGCTGCCACGATTATGTTTCGCGAGCCATTCCGGATATGACACACTTTTTCACTCCAAGTACAGCGTTTCGCTTTAGAGCCGGCTGGCCCTGTGCCCAAAAAGAGGCACTGTGCACAGACTAATAGCGAAGTGGGCGCCGGCTTCACACACGCTTGCCAGCATAGACCACTAATCCCCACACTCTCGGTTTTTTAAGGGATCGAACGTCAACGTATAAGACAGCTCCAAACGTCTGATTGTTTTACATATGAGTTAATTTATTAAATAGTTGATGTTAGCCTTCTAAAACTTTCGTGGTTAAAGACGCCAAATCCTACACTACTGGCCATTAAAATTTCTACACCGCGAAGATCACGTGCTACAGACGTGAAATTTAACCGACAGAAAGAAGATGCTGTGATAAGCAAATGATTAGCTTTTCAGAGCATTCACACAAGGTTGACGCCGGTGGCGACACCTACAACGTGCTGACATGAAGAAGGTTTCCAACCGATTTCTCATACTCAGACAGCAGTTGACCGGCGTTGCCTGGTGAAACGTTGTTGTGATGCCTCGTGTAAGGAGGAGAAATGAGTACCATCACGTTTCCGACTTTGATGAAGGTCGGATTGTAGCCTATCGCGATTGCGGTTTATCGTATGGCGACATTCCTCCTCGCATTGGTCGAGATCCAATGACTGTTAGCGGAATATGGAATCGGTGGGTTCAGGAGTGTAATACGGAACACCGTGCTGGATCCCAACGGCCTTGTATCACTAGCAGTCGAGATGACAGGCATCTTATCCGCATGGCTGTAACGGATCGTGCAGCCACGTCTAGATCCCTGAGTCAACAGATGGGGACGTTTGTAAGACAACAACCATCTGCACGAACAGTTCGACGACGTTTGCAGCAGCATTGACTATCAGCTCGGAGACCATGGCTGGTTCTGTATACAGCATCAATATGGTCGCATCCGTGTTTGGCGACATCGAGGTGAACGCACATTGGAAGCGTGTATTCTTTATCGCCATACTGGCGTATCACCCGGCGTGATGGTATGAGGTGCCATTGGTTATACGTCTCGGTCACCTCTTGTTCGCACTGACGGCACTTTGAACAGTGAACGTTACATTTCAATTGTGTTATGACCCGTGTGTCTACCCTTCATTCGATCCCTCCGAAACCCTACATTTCAGCAGGATAATGTACGACCGCATTTTGCGGGTCCTGTACGGGCCTTTCTGGATACAGAAAATGTTCGGCTGCTGCCCTGGCCAGCACATTCTCCAGATCTCTCACCAATTGAAAACGTCTGGTAAATGGTGGCCGAGCAACTGGCTCGTCACAATACGCCAATCACTACACTTCATGAACTGTGGTATCGTGTTGAAGCTGCATGGGCAGCTGTACCTGTACACGCCATCCAAGCTCTGTTTGACTCAATGCCCAGGCTTATCAAGGCCATTATTTCGGCCAGAGGTGGTTGTTCTGGGTACTGATTTATCAGGATCTATGCACCCAAATTGCGTGAAAATGTAATCACATGTCAGTCCTAGTATAATATATTTGTCCAAGTAATACCCGTTTATCATCTGCATTTGTTCTTGGTGTAGCAATTTTAATAGCCAGTAGTGTTATTACTCGTATGTTTGTTTTATTAGTTTCGGGTTATTCACCTGCAGACAAATCATAAATATTAGAAAAGGCTTGATACTACTTATAAAGTTTCTTGGATGTCTCTACCGTCTCTTATTATCGAACATAGGATGAGTGTATTCTGGATAATTAACGCTCCGTTTTAATAAACATTGTTTTCCACGCAACTCTTTGGTTATGACATTATAACTCCTGATCTGTGTGTCGTACAATGATACAATTTTGCAGGTGCATTCAGTGGTATGTCTGGATACTGTGTGAAAAGTGTGTTGCGGACAGAATAAGTAATGAAGGAGTAATAAATTAAAACATCAAGCCTGATGCTGATGTTTTACTGCATGAAAAACGAATATGTAGTAAGCGTTAAGCATTTTGTGCTTCGTGTCTGCGAGAAAACGTTTGAAAAAGGTTTCAAATTATATGTAAAGTTTGTTGGAGGCGCTAATTCTCAAATTCTGAATAAATATATTTTGGTTAATTTGCACGTCGTAAGTTACGCTGCCCCAGAGCATATCACAGTTTTTGACTTCAACATTTTCTTATAGTGTTAGGCCTTTAACGTAAGATTACACGTCTTAATATGTAGATTATCAAAGTATTTAAAATTTTTAAGTACTGTGAATATATGAAATACTGAAAATCTAATTTTTGTCCCCCTGTAGCTAGTAGTGTGGGAGTCTGAAGATGGGGCAGTGCGACTGTTTATCCATTAAATAACATACCTACAGAGACTCAGTCATAAACAGAAGACGCTCTTTCCATTTTGGTACGAATATTGATAGTGCAGGAAATTCCACCAATCCCGATAGACGACAGGACGACTTCAGCTGCTCACACAATTCGAAAATTGTGGAAATACAAAACAATACGACAAGCAAAGATTTCCTAAAAGAGAGCATATCTCAGGAGAGTATGTCATGTATGTCTAATACTGTTTCCTTGTGTTATTTATGGTTGTAGGATTCGCACTTACTGTCTGTTTGCTCTTTGACAATCTGCACTTGATCGGTGCCGGATGCCACTCGAGATGCTATGTTCTTGTAATAACGTTACAAGGGTTGGCACTATAGATGTAAAATAGGGTGTACCCATATGTCTGTTGTACATATCTCCAATTTGAAAAGTACGATAAGTAATTACATCCCTAGTATTAAATTTTTACTATTAAAAATAGTCTTGATCACGATTTATTTATTAAGGTGACCAGTTTCGACCACAACTATTGTCATCTTCAGACCATTGAGTAGGAACCTCTTTCTGCTGGAGAATCACTAGTAGTGATTCTCCAGTAGAAAGAGGTTCCTACTCAATGGTCTGAAGATGACCACAGTAGTGTTCGAAACCGGTCACCTTAATAAATAAATCGTGATCAAAACTGTTTTTAATAGTAAATATTTGTAACACATTGATCACTGCTGCTCCCATAATGTATTCAAAAGTAATCCAGTATTAAATGTCTGAAGCCCGGGAACTTCTTTTAAGATAAGGTAATAGAAGTTCCCGGCCTTGTGACATTTAATACGAGAGATGTAATTGCTTACCGTACTTTTCAAATTGGAGATATATATAACAGACATATGGGTACATCCTGTTTTACATCTACAGTGCCACTAGTGCTAAGGACCAGAAATCATCGTAAAATTAATGAACAGGAAGAAGCATGTATATGGATCAAAGGTGATCTAGCATGTAAAAATATTGAAGTTGTTGGTGACGTAACTCATGAATATAGAAATTCGAAAATAATATGGAAACACCACGAGAAATGCATGCTTGAACTTAAAATGCAGATCCTAGCAAGCCTGCAGGTGGCGCTGTTGTATTTGACCTCGAACTGCACCTGTGCAATGTCGTCCATACGTGGCAAGCGTCAGCTGTGGTCAGAACTGTGTTCTGTGTAGTCGTGAGTGCAGTGTTTCCCGGCTAAGTGAACTCGAACGTGGGCCAACTGTTAGTGCTCGTATGGTGAGTGCTTCTCTGTCCAAGGTCCAAGGAGTGTTTGGTATTTCAAGGAGCACCGTATCGAAGAGGAAAAACGCCATGCGCAGTCACAACCCAGACGAATATGTGTGGTCAGTGATCGTGAAAAACGATCATTGAAGAGAACTGTGAGGAAAAATAAGCGGATAGGTACAAAAGTAACTGCAGAATTGAATGGCGCGTGAACGCTGTCAGCACCATACCAACACGAAGGAAGCTCCATAAGCTGGGAATTGTGAGCTGGAATTCCAAAACAACTCATTAGTGGTGCAAATGCCTGAAATAGGAAGCTTGGTGCAGAAGCCATAAAAAATGGAATACGGAGCAATGGCAGAAAGTAATTTGGTCGGATGTTTACAACTTCAGCACGAGTTTGCGTGTGGCTTACGCCGTCCCAGGCCTACGATGCAGAAGACTATTTGCTGCCAAGAGTGAAACATGGCAGGCGTTGTGCCATATCGTGAGATTCCGTGGGTCCCAGATTACTCTGCAAGGTCCCATTACTGCCAAGGACTATGTGTCAATTTTGGTTAATCAGGTCTATCCCATGGTGTTGTGTCTCTTCCCTAATGGTAATGCTGTGTCCCAAGCGGATAAGGCTCACGTTCTCACAGCTCGCATACACTTGGACTGGTTTTGTGAGCAGGAGGATGAATCATCGCGCCGCCACTGGCCACCACAGCTGGCAGACCTCAGTATTATGGAACCTGTAGTACGTGATCGATAGCCATCTCTATATCGTTGCCTGAATTTTGCCACTATTTTGCAGGAAGAATGGTTTAAGATTCCCTTGAAAACTATACAGGGCGTGTATTTATCATTCCTAGACGACTGGAAACTGCTTTGAATGTCAACGGTCTCCCCACATTGTATTATGCATGAAAACCATTTGTGACTTTCGTATTTCTATATTTTTGTCCTTACCCTGTATTCATTCATCCACTGATAATTTTGCACACTAATGGGGACAAGTCACTTCTAAAGAAGTACACAATACATAGAATATATCAAACATAAAATGGCCAAAATTTCTTTCTTATACTGCTAGCTAATAAAATTTCAACTCTAGAAATGATAGAAAATAACGAAAATTTAAGACATTTTGTAATGAATAATTCCATTTAAATTGCGGATGGATTAATTAGCGATCCTTCTTCTTTACTTCAAGCTTGTTTCGGCCAAAGCGACATTCTCAAGCTAACCTGTAGATGTCACATTTGGTGACATATTACAATTTGGTGAGCCTACTTCGTTTATGAAAGTTTACATGAAAGTCAGTTTGCGTATATCTTTACATCTAGTTGGAATAGATGCCCATATTGCATCCTGAGTAAACTGTCGACTGTCTTTTTGTTACTAGATAGCTACAAACACCAAAGTTTTGTTTGTGCAGAATATTTTTGTGAAATACTTTTGACTGCTATATTGACAGTTTATTTTCGTTGAAGCTTTATATTTACAGTGTAATCTTTGATAGTCAAGAGTGCTAGCTGCGCTTCATTGCTATTATTCTGTAGGTAAGGAAAAAAGAAGGGAGATGTCGCTATAGACTTAGGTTGCACACTGTTCTGAGGTCAGAGTGGACGCGGCCTGCCGTCATCTTAATAAAATAACCCAAACCATTGTTTGCGATCGCGTCTTGTTCATTATTTCTGTAATATGCACGAAACAGCTAAGTACTAAAAACTACAGTGCTTATATGAATAACATAGACAATTTTAAAACATTCCGGGCTAATATACCCTGGTCGAAGGGTGTAACACCACGGAATATTTTATAAATTGACACTTTCTGCAGTGAAAGTTTACATTTTACAGAATAACGTAGTGTAAGGAAGGCAATTACGAACGTTTTTCTGTTCTTCAATGCGTATTTGCTCTATTAATACGAGGGCTATCCACAAAGTACATTACGTTTTGGAATTAAAAATAAATAAAGTATTGGAAATTTTTTTTATTATATACAGATGAAAGCCACACTTAAATACTACTTTTCTACATACTTGCCATTTAAATTAAGGCACTTATCGTAGCGATGGACGAGCTTGGAAATTCCTTCGTCGTAAAATTCGGCCGCCTGCGCCTTCAACCACGTGGTTACCTCTTCGTGAAGCTGTGCGTTGTCATCATAACGCTGCATAGCCAACCACTTCTTCATTGCTGGGAATAAGTAAAAGTCGCTCGGTGCCAGGTCGGGACTGTACGGCGGATGTGGAAACAACTCCCACTTAAAAGATTGGCATTTGCCGTGTGGGCCCGGGCGTTGTAGTGAATCAGCAAGATCTTTGAGCCCAACTTTCCCCTGCGCTTGTTTTGTATTGCTCTTCTGAGGTTGTGCAGAGTTTGGCAATACCTTTGAGAGTTTATTGTAGTGCCTCTTACCAGGAAATCCACAAAAATCACAACTTTTCTGTCCCAAAAGACAGTCGCCACGTGGTTGAAGGCGCAGGCGGCCGAATTTTACGACGAAGGAATTTCCAAGCTCGTCCATCGCTACGATAAGTGCCTTAATTTAAATGGCAACAATGTAGAAAAGTAGTATTTAAGTGTGGCTTTCATCTGTATATTAAAAAAATTTCCAATACTTTATTTATTTTTAATTCCAAAACGTAATGTACTTTGTTGATAGCCCTCGTACAACACATTTGGCTTCGTTACTTCATCTTGCTTTCGTTGGCATATTTCGCATAACCAAGGAGTGTAGGATGTGATGTGAAAAGGATGCTTTCATAATGCACTTTATTCCACTTTTGCTGTATTTGTATCGATAGCAAATGAAGCTGGAACTTCAAAAGCAATGCTTGCTTGCTTCCTGGTACTGTTTCTTGTTCGTTACATTTTCAGCTTTAACCTCGTATGCACAACATTTATGACGTTGACGTCTGCAAAAAAACTTTCCTACGAGTTCTTTGTTAGCCCATGAATGTGTGCAAAGAGAAAAGAAGCAATGCGTGTTATAGTATCTTGTATGTGTCAACGAAGTGAACGATTAATGCAATGAAATGGCAATGAAACAGAAATGCACAGAGATACACCTCCATGCAGAATAGAGTTCGTGTTTATTAAACTTTCAGTGCATTAGTCTCACTGTAATTTACACAGATTCTCGCTTTGAAATTTTACCTATGATGTTTCATCCAGTGTGTGGCCATTAATAGTAATTTACAGAATAAAAAAACCCACTACAACAAAATTAAACAGTGCAACCATAATTCGTGTAAACAAAGGAAAATATTGCTTGAGGGGGGATGTGATGGATTGTGATCTAAGAAATCGATTTTTCAAAAATATTTCCGGCCGAAGTGGCCGTGCGGTTAAAGGCGCTGCAGTCTGGAACCGCAAGACCGCTACGGTCGCAGGTTCGAATCCTGCCTCGGGCATGGATGTTTGTGATGTCCTTAGGTTAGTTAGGTTTAACTAGTTCTAAGTTCTAGGGGACTAATGACCTCAGCAGTTGAGTCCCATAGTGCTCAGAGACATTTGAACCATTTTTTTCAAAAATATTATTTTCTTGATCTACACAGTTTAATCTACATTTTGTGTGAATGTGATCGTTACAGCGTTACAGATTCTCGCTTTGAAATTTTACCTATGATGTTTCATCCAGTGTGTGGCCATTAATAGTAATTTACAGAATAAAAAAACCCACTACAACAAAATTAAACAGTGCAACCATAATTCGTGTAAACAAAGGAAAATATTGCTTGAGGGGGGATGTGATGGATTGTGATCTAAGAAATCGATTTTTCAAAAATATTTCCGGCCGAAGTGGCCGTGCGGTTAAAGGCGCTGCAGTCTGGAACCGCAAGACCGCTACGGTCGCAGGTTCGAATCCTGCCTCGGGCATGGATGTTTGTGATGTCCTTAGGTTAGTTAGGTTTAACTAGTTCTAAGTTCTAGGGGACTAATGACCTCAGCAGTTGAGTCCCATAGTGCTCAGAGACATTTGAACCATTTTTTTCAAAAATATTATTTTCTTGATCTACACAGTTTAATCTACATTTTGTGTGAATGTGATCGTTACAGCGGCTTTAGAAACGCTTTTAAATTGTTAAACTGATTAATTCTGCACTGGCGGCCATTTCCATCTTTTCCTACATTTTGGAAACTGCTTGCTTCAGCGGAATTTTTGTCGGTGAGAAGGCTATTTTTTTCGATTTCTTTGGCTGACATCTTTATCTCTGACTGACATCTATATCTTTGCCGGAAGCTTTCTTTCATGTGGTTTATTTATTGACAATATTAACACATATTAGTAGGTGGAAGGTTGAATTCGCACACCTTTACGTGGAAGTCAAGATTTATGCATAATGGGTGATGGAAAAACTCTGTTTAGGAAACGGACGTTTCATGGAAATCAGTTTACCAACAAAAAAAAGGAAGCAGCTCTAAATGAAGAACATAAGCTCTCAGCTTCAGCTGAAACTCGGGACAGGAGAATTGTACAGGTGCGTGAATTATGTTGATGTGGATTTCAATGGATTCAGACTTATTGATTTAGAGCTTCTCTGCCAGGCTATAAAGATTCCATGTATATGTGTTACCTGTAAAAATACGGAATGCATGATTCTTGTTGAAGAAAGAAGAGTGGAAATAGCTTGTGATTTTGCATTAATTTGTAATTCGTGTGGCCATACATTTTCACTTTCTTCCTCCAAAAAAACTGATACTGGTACCCATGAAAGTAATTTTAGGTTTGCATGTGCTCTGAGATAGGCAACGGGTACACCGGTTCACGTCATATTACGGAAGTTAAGCGCTGTCGGGTGTGGCCTGCACGTGGATGGGTGACCATCCGGGCTGCCATACGTTGTTGTCATTTTTCGCGGTGCACTCAGCCTCGTGATGCCAATTGAGGAGCTACTCGACCGAATAGTAGCAGCTTAGCTCAAAGAAAACCATAATAACGACCGGGAGAGCGATGTGCTGACAGCACGCCCCTCCTATCTGTATCCTCAGCTGAGGATGACACGGCGGTCGGATGGTCCCGATGGGCCACTTGTGGCCTGAAGACGGTGTGCTGTATGCTCTGAGATACCTTGGTCAGGGCAAGAAAGGAGATAATGTATTGTGTGGATTTCTGAACATGCCTCCAACTTGTGCAAGGTTTGAAAAAATAAATAAAGGAATGTCTGAAGGTGTATGTTATACTGCCAAAATTTCTTTGAAGAAAGCAGAGGAGGAATTGGTGGAAATAAACAAAAAAGAAATAGATCCTAGAGTAGATATTCATGACAGCCCACATTCAGGTTTCTTGCAAACCCTGATTTATCGAGGAAGTGTCTTCACGGAAAGACACAAAATGCAAATGAAAGCCTCAGTGATTTAATTTTTATTATATGCTCAAAAAGGACATTCTGTGGACTCAAAATAGGTGTCTATGATGCAGTATTATGTTACAATAACGGAAATAATGGCAGAATTGAAGCGCTGAAGAGAGTTGGTGTGTTAACAAAATTATTTTACACCATCGACGAGAGCAGGGTCAAGAAAGCTAACAGATTAATGTCTTACCAGTAAACACAGGCCAGGCAGATTCGAAGAGGAGAGAAGAGAAACCTGGAGGATGGTGATTATCGATATGGATGATTTTAAAATTAAGGTAAACTTATTACAACTAGACGTATGAGAAGAAAATCTTTGAACCTCATTTTCTCTTTTTTAGATTTTTTGCGTTATTAGAAGCCTTTTCTCAAAATCTATATGCGCTAATGCTATGAAATTTTCTGGAACTGTTCGCAACGTGTTGCTGTCTCCCTGTAACTAAAAATTACGAGATCCTCCAATTACATTCTGATTTTTAGGTGCTTGCATGTAGAAAAAAAAGTACAAAATTAAAAACTCTGTTAATGATGCAGTTTGTATCAGAAATTAATAACTGTATTTCAGTGTTCTTATAACCTTCTCAGTGCACTAAAATAAAATCTTCAGATTAATTGCACGATTAGAATTTGAGTTATGGCTTTTTGTAAACGAGCCTAAATTAAAAAATCAAATTTCTGAAACAACATTAATCCTGCATATTTTATTATATTTTTCCGTTAAAACACAGCTCTTTTGCTTTACACATCAAAACTTTAGATCTGCTCATTAATAAATATGGCTGTACTGATTTTTAAATAATTGTTTACATTTTCCGTTCTATCCCCCCCTGAACGGCTCCGTTTCCGAATGTAATGTGATTCCTTTAAACTTTAGATTACGTTAGGATCAATTTGTACGCACGTAAACGATGGAAACTGTAATTTTTGATGAAACGTCTCCACACAATCAAAGAACCAAATGATATTTGGGATACGACCACGAAGTCGACAGATGCTCCCAACGGTCGAAACTGGGCACGGGACGTCAGAGTGACATCACGGAGACGTACCATCGCGGTGAATCATGGAGGTATACATGCGGTGAACCTGACGTTTAGGGCTATTTAAGTTGGCGGACGTCGGTTTCAAGTTCATGACGTAATGACAATTCCCTTTCTCTTTTACGCCCATGGCTATTATAATTTTATTATCATTTGTGTCTATGGCTATCTTTTGTTTTCTCTTTACTGTGATTTTTATCCATCCATGTTTTCCAAATGTCAATAAAGCTTTCTAGATAATTTTTGTGTGTGACATTGAATTGTCCATTAAGGATATCGTTTGTATAATTGTGTGTGTGTGTGTGTGTGTGTGTGTGTGTGTGTGTGTGTGTGCGTGCGTGCGTGCGTGTGAGTGCGCTCTCGCGCGTGTATGTATGTCTACATTTAATTTTTCCTGGACGCTCATGGTGTTATATTGTGTAGAGCTTGTAATACAATTTCGATATGTTCAGCTTTGGTTTTTGAGGTGCTGTTGAAAGTTTGATTGATTGATGTCGCAATTTCATGTGTTTTCATGTATCTAATGCTAAAATTTCGTCCTCTTTGACAGATACAGAATTTTTCTCAGTCTTTACCCGAAATTTTGTGTATGCCTGGGGTGACTAAAATCGGATTTTTGTTTTTCAAGATGTCTTTTTCATTTTTAGGTAGTTGTTTGCTCGGAAAGCTAGTTTTATGGTTGTTCTGTTTAAGATGTTTGTTTTATATTTTATACTTAGGACTAACATCGAATAAAATAAACCAAATCTTACACAAAACATCCATAAAACTGGCTTTCGATTAAACAACAATCTAAAAATAAAAATTCGTTCTCAAAAACTCAAAATCCCTATTTTTGTGAACCTTGGCATACACAAAATTTCGTGTAATGACTGCGCAAAATTCCGTGTCTGTCGAAGAGTACGAAATTTTAGCGTTAGGTTCAAAGAACACACAAGAAATTGCGACAGCAATCGCTCAAGCTTTTGCCAGCGTATCAAAAATGAAAGCACAACATATCGAAAATATGTTACAAGTTCTACAGAAAATACCATAAACATCTTGAAAAAATTAAATACACACACACACACACACAATCCGAACCAGCCGAACGATATCGTTAATGAACAAATCGAACTCCAACACACAAATTACATAGAAATTTTGTTGGATATTTTGGAAAACGAGGACGGATAAAAATCACAGCAACGAAACAACGAAAGATAACATTGGACACACATGATAACAAAACTATAATAGCAATGAAACGCTACTAACATCACTGACTGCCAAAGATTACACTGTCCCTGTTGACCACGGGAAAGGTAATTGCCATGACACAGCTCGAGCATTGGCTGCAGAATTTGAGGCATGTGCTGTACGGTCGGCTATTGCTACAGCAACTTCATCAGAAACTGCCATGAGAATAGACGGCCTCCCTCTCCCTGCTGCACACCTGTTTCTTCAAGGTTCTTGATCATATTCTTTAACCAATTTATTGACATGGAGCCACTTCGCGGCTGTTTCTATAGGCGATATTCCCGCACTGCTCCTATAGCCGCCATACTGATAAAACAACTTTACCAGCAGTGCACGATGTTTCTTCTCAATAGCCACTGCGTTACGTACAGTAAAATTCAATCTTCTTAACTCTTTACAACAACCGTCATTTCCAAACTAAATTACCATACGTCGCCAAGTGATAAATAGCATGCTGATATCAATCAGGAAACATTTCACTTTCTGACTGCGTACAGAGCCATATTTTCACGTGTTGACAGAAAGGTCATGTACTAATTTTTTCAGGATACCCCGCGAGCGCACCGATTAATGAACGTAACTACAATGTTTCAGCGTCCTGCAATGTATACAGCCCGTGTTGCAGTACTCGGAACATCATTAGTTTTGGCTATAAGCACGCAGTACATTTCAGTAAATACGAGCCCAAAAAAGTTGCAAAACAGAGCGTAAAATTCAATAGGCACACCATCGGAGCCATCCGATTTTTGTTTTGGAGTGCTTTTGAGTCTCATCACTAGTGCTTGTGTCCACTAATTGCCCATTGTCATTATCAGTGACCGTTGTTGCGATGTCACTGTCTATGGCATTATTTCATCGATTTTTCTTTCGACGTACAAGTCTATAAAATAATCGGTGACATGCTGTCGAACTGTGGCTTGGATGTCATAGACATTCCCCTGTGAGTTTCACAGCTCAGTAATTAACTTCTGTCTACCACTTTTAGATTCTCTGATAATGTGGTGGAGGAAGAGTTTTTAACCATCGACGTCGGTCATATTGAGTGCCCTAACTTTGGTTTCTTCAAGTGATTGTTGTGTCAGTGCTGCTTTTTTTTTTTTTTTTTTTTTTTTTTTGTAGTGTGAAGTAAGGTGTCATTAGCGATAGTTGCCTTGGTGTATAGATCACGTAGGACAAAGTAATTTTACTTTCTCTACTTCCCGCAGTGACCATTGTCTCTTGCGAGCTGTAAAATTCACCTAACGGATTTGTGGTTTTACGAGTTATATCCAACAAACAATGCTCCACGTGTATCTAGAAATTTTCGGAATACAATGTTTCCAGACTTGTTCAGCGATCTGAATCAGCTCCGGATCTCTTAAACACTTTAGCTTCATCAGCCATTTTACTGAGATGTTAAGCGACAAATGGCTCTGAGCACTATGGGACTTAACATCTGAGGTCATCAGTCTGTTAAGCAACAAGATATGAAAAGGAAAATCGCCAAATTTCGCAGTCAATTTGGCGTCAGATTTTCCCGTGATTAATTTTGTGTGGCCGTTCCATTCCGAATCGCTCTCTACACATTGTCCTAGGTATTTTATGGAAGTAACTGCTTCCGGTGATTTTTCTTTAGTGTTTTAATAATGCAATATAGGATCGTTCTGTCTATGTTGATTGTTAGTTGCCACTCCCTGCACCAAGCTTTTATCCTCTGCAAGTCGTCCTGCATCTGGCTACAATTTTCTATCGTCGCGAATTCTCTGCATACAACAGCATCATCCGCGGAAGACAACATGAAACTTTCGACGTTATCTGCTGGCTCATTTATATATGAGCGGAATTCTATAAGTAATGCAACAAATTTCGGTTGAAAAAATGTGGAATGCGTTGGGGAACATCATGGAATATTGCCACTTCAGTCACTATAGTTTCACGAAGTTCCAGTAGCTGGCGACATTATACGCAGTCTTCAGAATCGCATCTGTAACGGAGGTGTGTTCCAAACAGAGAACTGTCACCTCCACTCATGCTCATCAATTAAGGATAATGCTGATACATGGTGAAACAACGCTCTGGTGGGCGGTTTGCGGGTTTAAATCACGCCGGGGTATGACCATGCGGTGCATCTGACCTGCGGTCGTCGCACGGTGGCGCTGGCAGCAGTCCACATACGCAGAGGTGTGTTGCTGCATGTCAGAGTACGGTGCAGCGAGAAGGTGTGCAGACGTTTTCAGACGTGCTAATGGTGACTGTGTTGAAAATGGCTCAAAGAACACATATTGTTGATGTAATGAGGGGTAGAATACTAGGGCGACTGGAGGCTGGTCAAACACAGCAGTTCGTAGTACGGGCCCTCCGTGTGCCACAAAGTGTGATCTCAAGATTATGGCAACGATTGCAGCAGACAGGAAACGTGTCCAGGCGCTACATACGGGACGTCCACAGTGTACAACACCACAAGAAGACCGATATCTCACCATCAGTGCCCGCAGACGGCCACGGAGTATAGTAAGTAGCCTTGCTCGGGACGTTACCGCAGCCACTGGAACAGTTGTCTCCTGACACACAGTCTACAGACAACTGAACGGACATTGCCTATTCGCCCGGAGACCTCCAAGGTGCATTCCACTGACCGCTGGTCAGAGGAGAGTCCGTAAAGCCTGGTGTCAAGAACACAGTACGTGGTCATTGGAACAGTGGTCCCAGGTTATGTTCACGGACGAGTCCAGCTATAGTTTGAACAGTGATACTCGCCGGGTTTTCATCTGGCGTGAACCAGGAACCAGATACCAACCCCTTAATGTTCTTGAAAGGGAGCTGTACGGAGGTCGTGATTTGATGGTGTGGGTTGGGATTATGATTGGTGCACGTACGCCCCTGCATGTCTTTGACAGAGGAATTGTAACAAGTCAGGTGTATCGGGACGCCATTTTGCACCAGTATGTCTTCCTTCTCAGGGGTGCAGTGGGTCCCACATTCCTCCTGATGGATGATAACGCACGGCCCCATCGAGCTGCCATCGTGGAGGAGTACCATGAAACAGAAGATATCAGGTGAATGGAGTGGCCTGCCTGTTCTCCAGACCTAAACCACATCGAGGACGTCTGTGATGCTCTCAGTCGACGTATCGCTGCACTTCTTCAAACCCCTACGACACTTCAGTTGCTCCGATAGCCAATGGTGCAAGAATGGGAGGCTGTACCCCAGCAGCTGCTCGACCACCTGATACGGAGTATGCCAACACGTTGTGCTGCCTGTGTACGTGTGCATGGTGATCATATCCCATGTTGATGTCGGGGTACATGCGCAGGAAAGAGTGGCGTTTTGTAGCTCATGTGTTTCACGTCGGTTTTCTCAACTTATCGCGAATACTGTGGACTTACAGATCTGTGTCGTGTGTGTTCCTTATGTGCGTACGCTATTAGCGCCAGTTTTGTGTAGTGTCAGGTTGTGTGGCACCACATTCTGCAATTATCCTTAATTTATGAGCATGAGTGTAGTTTATATTGGCGGAAAACTAGAGCATCACAGATATTGATGGGAACTTGCAGAATGTCTGCGGATACTTGGCAGTGAACAATGCTACGGTGAGTCGCTGGGCGAGGCGTTTGTTACCATCGTAACAAGGCCGCGCAAACCTGTCCGGTCTCCTGCGTGTCGGCCAACGCACACAGCGCACATTCCTGCAATATCGGAACGTGCGGACACTCTCATTCGAGGTGATCGACGGATCGCAGTCAAACACTTGGTTGCACAGCTGGACGTGTCAGTTCGTAGCGCTGGCACACTCGTCCACCAGTTGGGGAACTCAGAGGTGTCTGCCCGCTGGGTTCCTAGCTGCCTAACAGAAGACCATAAAAAGCAACGAAAGACCGTCTGTGCGAAATTGCTTGCGCCTCACGACGCTGAGCAATACAGTTTTCGTCGAACATCAAAAATGGCTCTGAGCACTATGGGACTTAACATCTATGGTCATCAGTCCCCTAGAACTTAGAACTACTTAAACCTAACTAACCTAAGGACATCACACAACACCCAGTCATCACGAGGCAGAGAAAATCCCTGACCCCGCCGGGAATCGAACCCGGGAACCCGGGCGCGGGAAGCGAGAACGCTACCGCACGACCACGAGCTGCGGACTTCGTCGAACATCATCGTAGGTGATGGTACATGTATTCACTACTTCGGACCGAAAGTAAAACTGCAATCCATGCAGAAGCGCCACACTACCTTTCCACCGAAGAAGAAATTCAAATCCGCACCCTCACCCATAAAGTCGTGGCGACGGTCTTCTGGGACTTTCAAGGGGTTATTCTTTTTGACGTCCTCCCTCATTGTGCTTCTTCTGCATGACAACGCAAGCCGTCACACAAGCCTGTGCACCCGATAAAAGCTCACAAACTTCATTATGGTTGTTCTTCCTGATCCACCCCACAGCCCGGATCTCTCACCTTCCGACTTCCATCCGTTTGGCCTAATGAAGGGTGTAATCCGCGGGAAGCAGTACGTGGATGATGGGCAGGTTGCTGACACAGCAAGACGTCGGCTCCGACGTCGACCGGTACAGCGGTGCCATTCGAGCATACAGGTCCCTCAGTAAGGTGGCGTAGCGCCATCACACCAAACGGAGATTATGTTGAAAAATAGGGTTTTGTAGCCAGAAGAGCGACGAATAACATGGCCTGCTGGAATCCTGAATAAAACCAAACTGCTCTCAGAAAAAAAAGTTTATTACTTGTTGAACGGCCTCGTGTAATGCGAAAAGAATGGTCCTAAAACACGCCCCTGGGACACGCCTTACTTCTATATTTAGAATGACATGCTGTGATCTGTTTTGTAGAAGCTCTCCAATCTAATCGCTCGTATTTGTTCATTAGGTGGCAGGTCGGAATGGTATCGCGAGCTGGGTTTGACGTGAACGTTGTTTTCAGAACCCATGTTGGTTGCAACACAATGGATTTTCGGTAACCAGAAATGTTGTAAAATGGGAGCATAAATTGTGTTCCAAAATTCTACAACTTCCCGGAGTTAAAGTTATTGGCTTATAATTATATGCGTCTTTTCTGCAATCCTCCTTGGAAACAAGAATGACCTGTGCTTCTTTCCAGTCATCAGGAAAGCAGCTCGCCTCCAAAAGGGTACGGTACACTCCTGCTAGAACAGGGGCAAGTTCTTCAGTATACTCTATGTAGAATCGCATTCGTATACTATCAGGTGAAGTGCCTGCCCCTCTGTTGAGCGGTTTCAGTTGTCTTATTGTCGCACTTCGAGATGAGCAATTTTTTGTTTCGAACGACGATTTCAAAGAGGCACTTCAGTGCGATGTTCCTCTGTGAGGCAGATTTAGTATTTAGGCCTATTCTGCATAAAGACAGATGTAACAGTAAGCGGAGCGTCCAAAGAGAACGACTGCATTCGTCATCTCAGAAGCTGGTGAAATGTTATGGGGTGCCATTGGGTACACAGTACGATCACATCTAGTGAGCATAGTAGGTAATTTGGACAGAAGACGTCACATTTCTGACATGAAAAGTCCGGTGGATGTGCTCTGTCTTCTATGTCTCCTTGATGTTACTCTTTAACAAGATCATTTCAGACAACCCGTGCCGTCTCGTCCTAACTCGATAGAGGTGTCCTACAGCTCTCTTAACGACTGAAAAATCTGGTCATACGTTGCCGGGAGTGTCTCACACCACCAGTTCTCAGCCGCTACGACGAATGAATAGAGTTGAAGCGCAGTGGTAAGCTGTGCCGTTCATTGACTCGATACCCTGCACGGCTGGAGCCATTATTACTGCTAGAGATGGCTGCTCTGTGTACCACATTTCGCGTCTGGTATACACCTGCGTTGCTGTTGCTGTTTGATGCAGCTCTTCTTGCGCTCTAACCTGTGCAAACATCTTCATCTCCGAATAACCACTTTAACCCATATCCTTATGAATCTGCTTGCCGTATTCATTCTTCTACGATCTAACCCCCGCGCTTCCCTCAAGTGCTAAACTGCTGATCCCGTGATTTCAGAACGTGCTGTATCAACTGACGCCTTCTTTTAGTCTATTTTTGCCACAAATTTATTTTCTCCCTAATTCAATTCAGTACTTCCTTGTTAATTACATGATATACCCATCTAATCTTCAGCATTCTTCCCTAGCACCACATTTCAAAAGCTTCTATTCTCCTCTTGTCTGAACTGTTTACCGTCGTGTTTCATTTCGATACAAGGCAACACTGCAGACAAATACCTTCAGAAAAGACTTCCTAACGATTGAATATATATTAGATGTTAACAAATTTCTCTTATTCAGAAAACATTTTCTTACCATTACAAGTCTACATTTAATATCGTCTCTAATTCGGTCATCGTCAATTATTTTGCTGCCCAAATAGCAAAATACATGTAATGCTTTGAATGTCTCCAAATTTAATTCCCTCAGTATCGCCTGATTTAATTCGACAGCGTCAATTATCCTTGTTTCAGTTTTATTGATGTTCATCTTCTAACCTCCTTTCAAGACACTGTCCATTCAATCCAGCTGCTCTTCCGAGTCCTTTGCTGTCTCCGACAGAATTAGAATTTAATCGACAGAACCTCACAGTTTTTATTTCTTCTCCTTTAACTTTAATTCTTTCTCCAAATTTGTCTTTGACATCTTTTATTGCTTGCTCGATGTATAGATTGAATGACATCTGGGATAAGCTATGACCCTGTCTCTCTCCCTTCTTTGATGCTCCTCGACTCCTATAGCTTCCACTAGGTCACTGTACAAATTGTGAACGGCCTTTCGCTCCCTCTATTTTAACTGTGCTGCCTTCAGCATTTTAAAGAGCGTATTCCAGTCAACATGGTCGAAAGCTTTCTCTTAGTCTACAAATGCTGTAACTGTAGTTCTGCCTGTTCTTAAACAAGTTTCTAAGAGAATTCATAGTGCCAGTATTTTCTCACGTGTTCCTACATTTGTGCAGGTTAAAATTTGATGTTGCCCATGGTCGACTTCTACCAGTTTTTCGACTCTTCCGAAAAACAATTCGCGTTGGTATTTTGCATCCATGACTCATTAAACTGATAGTACGGTAATATTCACACCTGTTAGAGCCTGATTTGTTTGGAATTAGAATTATTACTTTCTTCTTGAAGTCTGAGGATATTTCGCCCGTCTCATACAACTTGCACACCAGTTGGAATAGTTTTGTTGTGGCTGGCTTTCCCAAGGATATCGGTAGTTTTGTCACAATGTGTACCTCCAATATCACCTGCAGATTTAACCATGCATTCTTCCTACTTTAGTGTATGCACACAATGTGTAAACTTTCGTCATTTCCTATCCTTGATGATGTTGCATCTCTAATTGTCACCGGCGTGCAAGTAGATAGAATCTGTGCGCTAGTGGTAACTGCTGTTACGTCATTGGAATGTGGAGTGCGTAGGAAACGGAGCTGGACGCGTGGGAGGCGCCGCTGCCAGAGAAGTAGGCCACGCAGTGCCGAACTCGCCCACACGTGCTCTCCACGTGCCAGGCCCCCTTCTTCTGTTCCTCCAACACACCCTCCAAACATCTCTGAATCTGAATCACTTACAAACCCATTGCAAGATCTCTTCTTCTTAATCGGTATATATCCACTACAGTCATTAATCGTTTTACACGCACGGACGGATAGCCGTGCGTGTTAAAGCGCAGCTTCCAGAGTGGGGAGGTGCGTCGGCCCCAGACCGAATCCGTCCGGCTGATTAAAGTGGAGGGCCGCTGTGACAGCCAGCATGGACGTGATTTTTAGGTGGTTTTCCCACACCCCATAATGTGAATACGTGATTGGTTCCCGAGCCTTGCCCCGATGCAGTCAGTTAGAAAACTGTCGCTCACTTTCCCATGAGTAACACTACACATAGCCAACGATGGAGTAAACGTATTATGTCCCGAGGGATAATTGGTGGTGGCAGGAAGGACATGAGGCAACCACTTAAACTAACCGTGCAGGCACAAGAGAGAGAAGAATAATTTATCGTTTTATACTCATTTACGAAGGCTATTCGGAAATTAAGGGCCGATCGGTCGCGACATGAAAACCACTGTGAATCAAAAATATTTTATTGGCAACAGTTAGCTACAACTTTCAGCTACTTCTCTTCATAGTCACCGCTCCGACGTAGGCAACAGCCGTAGCATTGTACAAACTTTCCAGCACCGTCGTCATAGAAGACAGCCGCCTGTGCTTTCCACCAATTCTCTACGCTGGTCTCTGACTTGTTAGCTGCGGCAAAACGTTGTCTTCGTAGCGATCGGTTCATGTGAGCAGAGATGTAGCTCATGGGGAGCCAATTACGGGCTATATTGTGGGTGATCAAACACTTCCCATCGGAAAAGCTGCAGGAGCATCTTCATTGCCCCTGCAGAGCTCGACCGAGAATTGTCAAGAAGTAGGAGTCGCATGACTGTTATGTTATGTGGGCTGCATGCATGCGTCAGGCGAAATCCGTCACCAGGCCCTCATAACTGGCGGCAGACACTATTTCTAGGAACCTTGCGTGCTCAGTGTGAGCTCAGAACTGAAAAGATAGACGTGACGCGATCGGCGGGCGTACTAGAGACACTGTCCGAAACATCTGTGCAAAGCTTCATCCGATTTTCACTGTAGTTTACATTTTGCACCCGATCGGGCTTTGTGAACAGCCCTCGTCGCTTATCGATCCCTGGATGCAAATCTTATTCTTGATACGGGGTAAGAATTATTTAAACCGACAAACTCTCGGTGGTTGCACGGGACACCAAAACGAAAAATTTCCTCAAATGTCGTAATTACCTGTGAGCGTTTTTGTACCAGCTAGAGGCCGTAATCCCTCTCAGCACTCGTGCAGTTGCGCATAACTTGGGGACGAATTGTACGAATGCAAGAAACATTCTTCATGTGCGAATGTTAATAAATTTGACTCGTAGCGTGTGAACAACTTGAAACCAAATAGTTATTCACTCACAGCACAGTTTTCTTACTAGTACCTGCAACAGTGTCAAATACAACCTACATTTCCGTTCTTTGTGCTGTCTGATAGGATCTTCAGCATCCACAATTCGCATGCTTTGAGTGAGGTAGGTTAACCCACATGCCACATTTACTCACGCTCTTTTCTTTTTTTTAAAATTGGCTTTCGAGACGTACCTGTAAAGCCATCTCAACAGTGGAACGTCAGTTATGACTATACGAACGAAAGTGCAACTCAACACTAAGTCCCCGAGCAGAGAAAATAGCCGACTCGGTCAGCAATCGAAGCCGGGTCTCTTTGGTTAACAACGCGCCGCGCTTACAGTGCACCTACCGATGTCATCAATTGCGGATATACGTGAATGTGTGTTCAGATGTTGTTGGTGACAGTGTAATTCGACCATGTCTCCTACCTGGCCCATATTATCACAAATTACTCGTCAGAACACTGCCAGAGTTGTTGGATGACGTGTCTTTCGCTACAAAACAGCGCGCATGGTTCCAGCGTGAGGGGGCGACCTCACATGTCAGTCGTCCCGTGCGACGGGTCTTGAAGTGACAGTTTCCAGACATGTGAATTGGCAGTGGTGGTCCTGAAGTATGGGCTACTCGATTCCTCGATTCGACCTCGCTCGACTGTTTTGTGTAACGAGAGATGTGCGACATTGTTTACTCAACCCCCGTTGAATCAGAAGACGATCTAGTTGCCCGGATAGCAACAACAGTAGTAGGAATTAAGGACACTGCTGCAGCCTTTGATCGTGTTAGACAGGAGATGACTCATCGGTGTAACGTTCGTTTACAAGTCAGTGGAGGCATTTATGAACATCTACTGTAACTGAAGTACTTTTGTTAATGATGCTGTCGCTTGGTATAAAGAATTAAAATATGTTGATGTTACTTTTTGTCCACACAGGAAAACACATTAGAAAAATTGTTTCCATTACTCCATGCAAACTCCCAAAGTTTGTTAGATTAATTTATTTTCATCCAGACAAAATTTCCTCTACCAGTGTAAGAAATCTTTACAGGAAAATACGACATTAGAGCAAAATATTTGTTTCAGTGTGCCGTGTAACAACCAAAAGATTGTTGGTTTTTCACACTGTATAATCTCCCGTAGTCGGGGAGCAGAACGAAAATTACGACAGCAATGTTAGGACAGTGCGCGCAAGGATCTCCGTAGTCTAACTCAGAAGGCAAACAAAGATAGGGAATTCACGAAAAATGGCTAGAAATAAAACGATGCATTATAAGATTACAACCTTTTACTGTGATGCAAAAAACAGAAGCAGCCTGAAAACACCCACGATGGCAAAATTAGATAATAGCCAAATCATAAAATGTAGTGATATTTTCAAAATATAAAATAGCTTATGCAGGAAAATGACTCCCTTGGAAGTTTTTTTTTTTAATTTTATTTTACGAATTAGAAGGAAAATTAGAGTTTATTGTTGCGGCGACTATGATGTCATTATAGTATTACAGCAGAACAAGCTCATTTCGCGCTAGTATAAGGAAGGAAATTTGACTTTTTTCCGAAGTGTGTGTGCTGGCGGTGACCTTAAGCGATTTAGAGTAACTTCTGGAAAATTAGATTAGGAAAGCCGTATGGTAACTTGACAACTTGAAACTCTCTCATTTCGAACACGAGGGAGGAGAGAAGGTAGATTGGAACCGACTTTCTATCATGACGATGTCGTTAGAGTCAAAGAACATAGTCGGATGAGCGAACGATGGAGAAGGTAATTGGCCATTTCCTTTCAGAGGAAACCTCCCGGTATTTAACTTAAGTGATTTAGGGAAACCACGGCGAACCTAAATCAGATTGCCTGTTACGAGACGTGAACCGCCGTCATTCTGAAAGCGAGATAATTGTCTTTACCACTGCGCCTCCTCCCTCTACCGCGTATAATATCTTAATCGCCACTCCGCCTCGGCTGATATTTTCTTTTTATTTCTGTCTTGCATTATGACCAAATGGTGTAACAAGAACTGGTTGTATGAGTAGAACTCTTACTATTTTTCAGAAATTCGCTTCTCCTACTGACTACCTGCTCAGTATTGACATAAGTGAAATGGGCAAAGACCAATAAAAGGAGGTGAAAGACAGAATTTTAAAGTAATTGTCATTTATTATTTATTTTCAAGTTTGGTTACAAAGTGTAAAAAAATCAGGCAGAAATGCATTTTTGTCAAATGAACACCTGATGAAGAACGTGCATGTTACGTGCTACAAACTGTCGATACTGTAGAACAGCAACTAGTCACAAATTTAATTTTTGTTTTGTTTAATGAAAAAGTACTGTTACCACTTTCGACCTGATACAATTCTTCTTCAGAGGGCTTGCATACTTCCTTCAAAATACACGATATAATGGTTTACAAATGAGTTGCCTTACGATAGACTTTAATTTACACCCACAAAAGTGTAAAAATGACGGTTGCTAGCGCAACTTGTGTTTGGATACAACTAAGTGGTACGCCCGCATGAAAAAAAATTTGTACAGTTCTTCTCCTACAATCATATTATTGTTGTTGTTCGTATTTTAATACAAACTTGCGTTGCGTAACTTTACTGTACACTTTCACTGGGCCAAAAAACAAATTATCAATGATCTCCATGCACTTTTACCCACTTAGAGTGATGAACCAGAACATTATGACCATCTACTTAATAATTTGTCCATATTTGGAAGGAAATACATAACTGATTCTGTGTATCAGGGATCCGACAGTTTGCTGGTAGGTTTGTGGAGGTATATGGCATTAGCTGTCTACGCACAGGACATGTAATTCGCGTAAATAACAGGCCGCTGATACGCGTGCGCGGTGATGGCACCCGATAGAGACCCAGATGGGTTCCATAGGATCTACACTGGGTGAATTTGATAGCCAAGACATTAACGTGAGTTCACTATAATGCTCCTCAAACTACTGTAGTGCGGTTCTGGCTCTGAGACATGCACAGTTATACTGTTGAAAGGTGACATCGCATTCGGGGAAGATATCAAGCATGAAGGGAGGCAGGTGGTTCGCAGCTGTCAGAGAGTCTACTATTACTACCACAGGTCGCATGCAAGCGCAGGAGAATGTCTCCCATAGCATAATAATAGTCTTACCAGCCTGCGTCTTGGCGCGCTGCACCTTTCACCTCGATAATGGCAAAAATGTGATTTACCCGAAGAGTCGATATGTTTCCGTCGATCGACGGTCGAATCTCGATGATCCCGTATCCACTGCAATCGTAATTGACGATGTCGTTGGCTCAACATGTGAACACGTAGAGGTGGTCTGCTGCGGCACTCCATGTTCAACAAGACAGGGTTATTACAAATGATTGAAGCGATTTCACAGCTCTACAATAACTTTATTATTTGAGATATTTTCACAATGCTTTGCACTCACATACAAAAACTCAAAACGTTTTTTTAGGCATTCACAAATGTTCGATATGTGCCCCTTTAGTGATTCGGCAGACATCAAGCCGATAATCAAGTTCCTCCCACACTCGGCGCAGCATGTCTCCATCAATGAGTTCGAATGCATCGTTGATGCGAGCTCGCAGTTCTGGCACGTTTCTTGGTAGAGAAAGTTTAAACACTGAATCTTTCACATAACCCCACAGAAAGAAATCGCATTGGGTTAAGTCGGGAGAGCGCTGAGGCCATGACATGAATTGCTGATCATGATCTCCACCACGACCGATCCATCGGTTTTCCAATCTCCTGTTTAAGAAATGCCGAACATCATGATGGAAGTGCGGTGGAGCACCATCCTGTTGAAAGATGAAGTCGGCGCTGTCGGTCTCCAGTTGTGGCATGAGCCAATTTTCCAGCATGTCCAGATACACGTATCCTGTAACGTTTTTTTCGCAGAAGAAAAAGGGGCCGTAAACTTTAAACCGTGAGATTGCACAAAACACGTTAACTTTCGGTGAATTACGAATTTGCTGCACGAATGCGTGAGGATTCTCTACTGCCCAGATTCGCACATTGTGTCTGTTCACTTCAGCATTAAGAAAAAATGTTGCTCCATCACTGAAAACAAGTTTCGCACTGAACACATCCTCTTCCATGAGCTGTTGCAACCGCGCCGAAAATTCAAAGCGTTTGACTTTGTCATCGGGTGTCAGGGCTTGTAGCAATTGTAAACGGTAAGGCTTCTGCTTTAGCCTTTTCCGTAAGATTTTCCAAACCGTTGGCTGTGGTACGTTTGGCTCCCAGCTAGCTTTATTCGTCGACTTCCACGGGCTACGCGTGAAACTTGCCCACACGCGTTCAACCGTTTCTTCGCTCACTGCAGGCGGACCCGTTGATTTCCCCTTACAGAGGCATCCAGAAGCTTTAAACTGCGCATACCATCGCCGAATGGAGTTAGCAGTTGGTGGATCTTTGTTGAACCTCGTCCTGAAGTGTCGTTGCACTGTTATGACTGACTGATGTGAGTGCATTTCAAGCACGACATACGCTTTCTCGGCTCCTGTCGCCATTTTGTCTCACTGCGCTCTCGAGCGCTCTGGCGACAGAAACCTGAAGTGCGGCTTCAGCCGAACAAAACTTTATGAGTTTTTCTACGTATCTGTAGTGTGTCGTGACCATATGTCAATGAATGGAGCTACAGTGAATATATGAAATCGCTTCAATCATTTGTAATAGCCCTGTATATGAAGAACGGTGCGCTCCGATAGAGTTGTACGTGCACCAGCATTGTGCTCTTTCGGAAGAGATGCCACATATCACAACGTATCTTACTTTACGCAGCAGACAAGTCTCTCAACCCCACGTCATGTGAAGAGTAGTGGAAGTCCAACCACTTATCACCTAGTGGTAGTTTCACTGTCCTGCTCACAAAAGTAGCACGTGAACAATGGACCATCTTCGTCGTTTTCGAGATACTCGTTCATAGGCTCTGCGTAATAATAACCTACCCTTGTCATAGTCGCTTATCTCAATGGATTTCCCCATTTGCAGCCCGTATCTTCGCTGGTATGTTCTCCCGTCCTTATATGCTCCGCTTAAGTACTTTTGTTACTACGTCACTTGTGCGCAACGCCACCAGTGTCACGGTGGGCAGTAGCCATAATGTTGTGGCTGATCAGTGTGTGACATACGGAAATAAATAAAGAATGGTGGCAAAGCACATCAGTGTCGAAGATATTGGGATGCATTATAAAGATACAGCATCTCAGGATATCAGATACAAAAACATGCTGGTGCTTCAAGACGTGGCAAGTTGAACATATCTTCATTTGCTGCCCACATTACAGGAGGAAACCGTGTAGTGAGGCACAATGAGAACAAATTGAAAATATGACACTCGGCAGAAAAAAGGAGCCACTATGAATCTTTCAGAAGAAACAGCTGTACAGACACAAAAACAGCTGCCCAGGCCGTATACTTAATGAGCAGACTGATTGGATAATACTCCTTTCCTAGAAAACTTCCACACTTTCCACACTCCAATACAAATTATGTTTCTCCACCTCTTTGCAGGTCACGTAACAACTCTTACAACATTGTATGTATCTATTATAGTCAATAAGTTTCATGGCACTAAATATTAATAAGCTTTAATGTACGGTTGTCAGCACTGTTCAAATTGCACAGGACGTCCTTATCCACGTTCATTTGTCTACTGTTTTGTGTATTAAATACGTAATACTGTAAGTCACTAAATCCCATTCATTTCTGTGTATTTAACGCACAACATTTAATGTGAAATACAATTTCAATTTAATATAACAGTAAGATACGTCCCCTCTCCCCGAAACGCCCTATCCTTGTAATGTGCTACTGTGTAGCAGCACATTTGACACTCTTATGTTTTGTAAAAAGTCTGTATTTGTTTTAGTGTCCAGCCCCATAGCTGAGTGAATCACTCTGCCTTCGGCAGTGGTGAGACGCACACGCTTTCTTTGCTTCTCGCCTGTTGTGCTGCTTGCGAGCGAGCGCACGTTTGTTTACTTCCGCGTAGCAGATTCTCTCAGAGTCGACTTCATTGACCATCATGGCGTTTTCTTACCGCCGAACCACATTAAAGTAACTTTTCCTTTGGACACGAACGACCGAAGGCGTATGAAATATAACGTTTTATACGGAATAAAATGCATCTCCCGCCACAAGGTGTTCTCGGAATTCATTTTTCGATCATCAGTACTACTGTGTACATGAAACTGCCAGTTGTCCACCGTCGTTGTGCGGCGCTACCCTAACGCTCCCTACTTCCCATACTCTGACGGACATACGGAGGCTGTCGTGGCTAACCATGCTGGTTTTGGCTTCTGAAGGTCGCGGGTTTTCGAACTCCCGTTTGTCCGCAGCTCGTGGTCTTGCGGTAGCGTTCTCGCTTCCCGCGCTCAGGTTCCCGGATTCGATTCCCGGCGGGGTCAGGGATTTTCTCTGCCTCGTGATGACTGGGTGTTGTGTGATGTCCTTAGGCTAGTTAGATCTAAGTTCTAGGGGACTGATGACCATAGATGTTAAGTCCCATAGTGCTCAGATCCATTTGAACCATTTGAACTCCCGTTTGACGTACCGTCGGACGTTGTCGTGGGCGGCTTTAAACCTTACAACGTCGTCGGTCACGTTGCTGAAACGTGGAAGACGTTCGAAAGATACCGTGTCCTCAGTGGTGTCGGTGAGATAAAAATTGAGCTACCGAAACGCGTGCCTTTCTACTTGGTTATTGCCGGCTGCAGGACTGTCATCATGTACGATGGCCGGCCGCGCGTATGTGCAAGTTGTGGCCGGCAACGCCATGTCCGTACTGAACGTCTCACACGTAGACTGGCTCAGTCGCAGATTGGAGACGTCGTTTTTCCTGCAGCGCCCTGTGTATTGCCTCTTACATGTCTGCGGGTCTGCGGATGTGCTGCCTGCTGTTCCCCGTCTGAATGGCTCGGTACCGGCATCGGCTACTACCGACGACGAGATGGCCCTTTCTCCTGTCTCTCCTACACTCCTACCGGAGGCAATACAAATGAAACAAGGCACAAGCTGTCTGTCCCGGCCACACGGGTGTTGGGCATGGAGTTGTGCCGACCTCTGCTTTTCTACCATCTGGCCACATGTCGGACTATAGATTCCCACTGTCTGACACGGAATGGCATTTTAGGGAACAACGGTCACCGAGGAAACGGAATAGTCAGCGCTGTATCCTTTCTGATCTGCCTCCATCAGACGTGTGCAGTGGATCACGACCCTGCTACGATGGTGCGCTGTCCTCTGACGCCCTGACACCTGACGACACGACTTCCTTCCCACCCTCCGTTCCGAGTCAGCATCTACCTCCAGACACCGACATTCTGCCGCCTAAGTCTGATGCGGTTGTTTCCCTTTCTGTGTCTGATGCTACCTGCGGGCGCAGCTGTGACAGTGTTATTCTGGATAAGCGCGGGAAGACGTGTGTCTGCTGGGCGAACGGCGTCGATGCTGAGGGTGGACCTTCTGGAGATATAAAGAGCGACCGACCCTCCTTGGTGGAGTTGGCTTCCTCCACGGGGGGCCTAACAATGAGTTCCCTGTGCTTCCCCCGTGTCTTAATTGCCAATCCTCTTGGTTATGGCAGCTTTTCAGACTTACCGCATAACCACGATCAATGTCAATACCGTTCACGTACACCACAATCTGTCTTTACTCCTCCTTCAGGAGGTGCACGTTCCAACTTTCTGAGCTCCCCATGGTTTTACCGCATTTGTCTCTCATCCTTCCCCTACTGGTAGTGGGATGGCGTCGTCTTGCGTGACGGTATCCTCGCTGATCCAGTCGCCTATCTCCCTGATGCCAGAGGTACGACTCTTACTTTTAGTGGCATCAGGATCATCAATGCCTATGTGACATCTGCTTCGGGTCGCCGCTGTGAACGTTCCAACTTCTTCTCAGTCTCGGCTCTTTTCCTGGGTCGGCAGAAGGCGATTTCAACTGTACTCAGGCATCCAAAGACCAACTACCAATTCACTCTCCATGCGCGTCGCTAGCGACAGTTCTCCAGCACCTCAGCCTTATGGATTCTTGGGTGCATGTTCATGGCGATCGTACAGAATTTACGCATTTCACTAGTCATTCTTCCAGCCGCCATCTCTCGCAATATTGTCAGTGTGGTGTAGGCTGTTGAAGTCTGGCCCGTTGCGTTCTCTGACCATGACGTATATATTTGCGCAATCAGTCTCTGCCGCCAAAGGGTGTGGCGCGGCCGTGGACCATGGAAAATGAACAAGATCCACTTTACATTACCCGACTGCCAGCAGTTAATCAAGACGAAATGGACAGTTTTTCGTCGACGCCGTGACGCCTATCGGTCTGTCCTGTCTTTGTGGGTGCTCTGTGCAAGGCCTGCCCTCCGTAAGTCCTTGGTTATGTTTATGAAACTTACGTAAAAATGCAACGAACTTAAGCACCAAGCCAATACTAATATAGAGAAAAATAAACACATAAACACATCGTAACGAGTGTTTAAACATTAATTCTTCACTTAAGTCGCATTTCGTAGGTTCGTCTCCATCCTCTGGTATTGTTTTCGCTTTTATCTCAGCAGCATTGCTTCCTGGAAAGCAGCGGTGATGAAAACTTCTAAAAACGTTTTAAATATTTCACTTTGATTTTAGCTGTCTTTCATGTTGTGTTAACCAAACAAAATGGGCGGCCAACGTAAAAGGTAACAGGAAGCGAACCTCTATCACCGAAGGTGGCGTGCTTGCTTACAACTGGTCTGCACACAGTGCGTGTGACATTTCTGGCGTTGAAGACGTAATATCCAACCCCAAGCTTTGCTTCATAGTTTAATTGAGACTGCATTAGCTGAGATGTGATGTAACAAATGGAGTGAGAGGCGGGCAACAGATGGTACAGTGTGTACCAATTCTGTGAGACATTGCGCCTGTTTAGTATTTGGATAATCCGACTGGCTGCCAGTTTTTCATGCTACTTAATCCCAATAGTAAAGCATCATCCACTTACTTCAGATTTCATTTTTATAAGAATTTTTAGTAGCATTAGAGTAGCGACAATCAGACGAAGCACTTTCTGCATCATTGGCTCCCGCCGAAAGGGCAAATCGAGCAAAGTTATTAGTGCTTTCTTTTTCAGTCGGGTATGAGGGGTCATACTGGACAGTTCAGTTCACGGACAGCACGATTAAGATTTGAGTTGCTATGCCCTGAAGAAAGGTATTAAATTATCGCGAATCTGTGTGCGAACTAGATAAGAACAGAGTGGAAGACGTCTAACTTATTTTCCGAATGTAATTTCTCCAATTTAGTAAATGTACCAGGATTATAAGCGTTACTAACATAAACTGCAGTAGGTGTGACTTCGTAGGACGTGACTTGTAGACGTACGTTTGTACAATACATTGACTCCAGTTTGAGGCTTTGTGTGATGCGTGATTCGGGTGGTAATCAAACAAAAGCCTGTGCCGTCACTGATTGATATTTAACTGATGATTTTTGAAGCCGTACCCGTCTTACTAGTAAACGTTATAGTCTCACGACAAACAACAACAGACTCGCGACTTCAGTGCTACGTTTGCGCGGGGGCAAGGACACACTTTACAAGACGTCAGGTGGGGGAACCACTACAGTGTCCTGCCTTGACGTGTCAGAATACGTACAGAGCCCTCACATATGCTGCATTTCCAGAAAGGATTGGAACAGTTGGATGTGATCTGTGGTAACACAGAAGAGGGAATGAATGAACGAGTGCACTGCGAACTACACTGGACGCCGGCTGCGTTTATTACATTCAGTTGTTAGTTGGTTTCGATCAACCTGGCTGTCTTAGTTTCCTTCGTTCATTATTATTGCCGTAGGTAATTATAGCTGTAACACAAATACTATGAGCAACACAATGAAATATAATTAATAATCGCCCATTAACATGAGGCATACTCTAATACACTCAGCTTAGTCTGATAAAAATGCGGGTTACTGAAGCACGAGTATCTGGTCTCATACAAGTTCAATTGGGAAGTGCTGCCTGTTGACCGTCCACTAGTTCAGGCTGAGTGAAAGTTAAACCTGTGACACTCACCGTTTACTGTTTGGTGATCACTATCTGTTAGCTGCTTGGCTGTAACGGCTGCAACAGATGATTTGCCAGTACTGTGACAACTGAGAAGGTGACCGCTGGTCAGCATATGCGACAACTGTAGACAACTGGTCAGCAAGTCGACACAAGGTGCCCGAGAGAAACTGTGCGTCTGCTTTTATCCACATCCGGAGGAAGGTACTCCACCTACAAATCTATTTTGCGGATACAGTAGGTAGACCCTGGTGTAGTGCCCTCTGTGGTGGCTGATGTAACTATTTGTGTATAGAGCGGACTATTTACGAATGGTGTGGCGAGCGAATGCAGCTACGTGGCACCACATTATAGCTGCCTGGCTGGTGATGCACTCTGTGGTTATAGTCATTAATTTCGGTAAACTTTGACTGTTATCTGATATGTAGAATGTGAACACAAACAAAATTTTGTTTCTCCAAAAATATAACCATATGCACTTAAACATATACTATATAAACAAAAATATCTGTATTTTATTTCCATCAAACTATTCTCCCTTGGACTTAATTACTGCCTCATAAACTCGAGGCAAGCGGTCAATTACTTTTTGTAGCTATTGCGAATCTGTACGGTTCCACACGTCCTTAACGACATTCCTCGTTATTAATCTTTCAACAGCGACTTGACTGATTAAATCTAAAGCAAAACATACATCAGGAGAAGAATCAACATTTTTATCCAGAATTTTTGGCAGTCATGATGGAAAATGTGCACTTGTGTTGAGCTGTGGACCGGAAAATTATTCCATAGTGATAGTCTGTCGAAAGCAGGAAGTGCTGTCTAGCAAGGTTATTTGGTCCATATATAGGCACTTAAGTCTGCAAGAAGAATTAATCTTTGGCCATAAATGTATTCATGAAACGTTTTAACATCGGAAATCATTGCAAAGGCTTGCTTCTCAGTTTGACTGTAGTTTCTCAAAGTAACTGACCATGCTTTGGATGCGAAGGTGATAGTCAGTTCAAAACCAAGTTGTTTATGAGACAAGACAGTGATAACTGCGTTTTCGGAAGCATCTGTTGCAACGTTTCATTTGGACCATATGTCGTGAGGTATACGACGTCCAGCAAATTCTATCTATCGAATGCACATTGACATTCACTGTTCCGAATCCATCTTGTGCCTTTCCTTAACAATCTGTGAAGTGGCTCACTTATGTACGTACCGTGTGGAGTGAACTTCCTGTAATAATTAATTAATTGCTTGAAATCTTTGGAAGCAAGAAGGTTCTTAAATTACTTCACGTATTAAGGCATTGGGGATTCAGGATCAAATATGACCTCGAACTCATTAACATTGACCGAATTACATCATTATCGACCTCGAATGCATTGTATAATCATGATCCCCCCCCTACACCAAATCAATCGATTCCCAACGTTATTGAAGTGCTGAAGCATAGAAAAAGACTTTACATATTATTCGTACTGGATATTGGTAACTTTTCTAAGAAATGAAACATATCGCACGTTAATTAATCTTATTACATACTAATATCGCAGTGAGCAAGAAAAATGGCGTGCTTAGATGATTCTAGATGTAAGAAAAGGGATGAGAAGCACGAGACGCTTTGCGCCTCTGTTATTTTAAAAAAATGAGAAACAAATTTCGTAAACAATGATATACAAATAGTAGTATTCTAGGGCGCAATTTGATATATGTTTTGAGAGAGAGGTTGATTTGTTACAAATTACAGATTTTAGTTAGAATTCACACCCACAATTAGATTTCACACACACACACACACACACACACACGCGCGCGCGCGCGCGCTCTCTCGTATTTTGCAAATTTCTCAGGTACTTACATTGTTTGCAATAAAATGAATTTGGTAAAACTTCATCATACAGTTCGACTTTCATCAGTCCAACCCCTTTTATATTTACCATTACAATATTGTGTCTGTTATTTACAAGGGAACCAGAAGTATCAAACCATGTATGGATATCAGTCTTGATATCCTTGTAAATACGAAGTGTTATCCAAAATATTCGAAAATTTCATTGTAAAAATCAGAAAACTGTACTTACGTCCTTATGTACTCCGTCAACTTGAAAGCAGTCCTGTCGGGCATGTATGCAAAGATCCCAGCATTGTTCGCGTTTCTTTAAAGTACTCTTGGAAGTGCGCAGGGTGTAGGGTGTTCAAGACCCGTTGCGATTCCTCTTGGATGTTTACAGTCGAGTCAAAACGTCGTCCTTTCAAATCGATTTTCATCTTCGGGAACAAGCACAGATCACATGGAGCTAGGTCTGGTGAGTAGGGAGGGTGAGGGACCATTGCCATGTTGTTCCCTCACAACGAGCGGGATGTGCGCGGTGCGTTGTCACGGTGCACCGACCAGCGTTAGTATTCTCACAACTCTGGCGGTTTGCTAGGAACATTTTCTCTCAGTCGCCTCGAAACCTCGCAGTAAAACTGCCCACTGACAGTCTGGACAGGCGGAACAAACTTCTTATACACTATTCCCCGGATGTCGAAAGAAAAACATGATCACCATTGACTTCATGTTGCTGTGAACTTTTCGAGCTTTTTTCGGCCTTGGTGAAGGTGACGTTTTCCGTTGTGATGACTGCTGCTTCGTTTCACTGTCATAACCGTAGACCCAAGATTAATGACCTTTTATGACTCTGAATTCTGGACACACTAACTCTTTGTTGCAGCTCAGTGCACGTCCGATGCCGAGATGGCGAGGGACAAACTTCCCTGCAATTCGTCTCATGTTCTGTTCATCAGCTAGAATTCGTTGACAAGTACTGCACGACAGCCCACGTCTCTTGCAAACATCGTTAATTGTCTGCCTTCGTTCTTCGTGAATCACGTCACTCACATTCATGATCATTTCCGATGTTTGCATGTTTCCGGTCGACCACAATGTTTATTACCTTCCACATATTCCTTGAAGCTCTTGAACCACCCAAATGTTCTTGCTTGACTCAGTGCACTCTCACCAAATGCCTCTGTCGGTATGCGTTGGGTTTCAGCCACAATTTTCTTCAACTTGAAACAGTATTTCATGGAAATCCGTTGCTCCTTCACGCTATCCATTTCACAATTCGCAAAGCACTGAAACACGTCCTGATACACACAACTGCAACTCACTACTGCATGCGCCAAAGATGACACAATTTTTTGCCGCAGTAGGTAAGACGTGCGCCTGGAGACACTCAGCGGCGAGATATCGTACTGGTACAGGTTTGACCGGTACAATGAAATTTCGGATATTTTAGGCAGCACCTCATATTTGGAGTTTTCATGCTTTAAATTAAGTTATCAGTGTCTGTGTAATATAGTTTTATATGAATTGCTCGATACTTGTTTAATGAATATCCAGGGCTGGTTTAAGGCACAAATAACACAACCGCCGCTTGGGACACCAAGCTGAGAGCGACGCCAGAAACTCCACTACTGGAAGATTTGTAGACAGACAGTGTCGCAATTAGCAGCCGATGCTTGAGGGCCTTAGCTGAGAGGGAGCGTCAGGGGCGAACAGCTGCAACATTCGTGTGCAGTGCTTATCAAAATGATAAGGAAAACTGAGAAGGACGACAATGTACGAGGGAAATGGGGGAGAGGGCGTGAGGCACCGAATGATATGTCGAAAGCATGGGAAAAGGCTATCTAAATGTCCTTGTATGTATCCACACGGAAAGTCTTCAAGAACGTTTAATAAAATATTCACAATAGTAATTCCTACTGCACTGGGTTTACAAATCAGCACGTTGAGCCTGTTCATTTAAATGACAACTAAATTTCCGTTAAAAGTAACACTCCTCCGTAAATTTGTTTGGTAATTAGTGAAGCTGCTCCATATCTATCTCCACAGGATGTCCTGCATATGTCGCAGTTTTGCATAAGTCACCCATACACACTCTTGTTCATCTGTTCCAAAAAAAATCTCCAAGCTATTGCTTTACTCATACATGTTTGTGCTTTAATCTCACTGTATAACTTCATCTAGGGATCTTACCTAAATGATAAATTTCTGTGCATTTTTAATCAATTTAAGTTTCAAACATTGTTTGAGGCATATTTAATGAACAACATAGTTTTTTTGTATAATATAAGGTCGAAATTAATTTCTTTGTTTTGTTGCTGTGAGGTGATGGTGACACTTTTTATGCATATAAGGGTACTCTGAATGGAAGTAGTGAATACTCTCAGGATATTTAAGAAGCACTTCTAAAACACACCCTACGTCAGAATCGTCAGGTACATTTTCCACATCAAACGTTTCAACACTCTTTCGAGAAAGCTATGGAAAACTGGACACTAGAAGGTATTGTAACATCGCTCATCTATAAAGGCTATAATAATGTACGTTTCGTCAGTTTTATCAATCATAACTTGCCTTTAATCTGTTGTCTGTTACAGCATGTCCCTAAGAACGATAAACAATACCGCCTCCAAAGCCTCTTTCAATAAACCTCTTTCAATAAACTGAAACTTTTCAACACTGGTAATTAGCTGAAATTCTGCTCTAGTAAATTTCAGCAGAGCATCCTACATCAAATCAGGTGAAGTAACGTAATTGGCAGGATGCAGTTCATATGTTTTAAGACATAACCACGGAAGAATTTGAAAACATTACCCTGATGACCGTGTCAGTTTAAAAATATAAATCAGAATACTCTCTAAGAGTGTACTCTTCAATATATTCCATACGCTGTAAGTTCCTTGGTACTCGCTTTCTGTTATAGATTCGCCTGTTAACAAACATTAAAACTTCTCCACTTCGAGTAAACGACCTTCCAGTAAAAATGATTCATTGTTTACATTATCAAAAGCAAAAATTATCTTCTGATTAATTAGATTAAACCTGCAATCGTAAGAAAACGTTTCATCATTATCTCAAGTTTATTTGATTTCAAATATGATGCACATTTTCTGAGAGAGCGCATCAAAAATTTTAGCGAATAAGTGAATTGGAAATTTATACTACAGCTCTTCCCTTGATGGAATATTGCAATACTCTGTTCAGATTAGTTATACTTCTACATATTAGATAGCTGCAGAGAAACATGACTTGGATTTAATTTAACTTCTCCGTTACCATTTGCTGTCGTTCTTTCACAATGTTTATGATCTAGAGATGGCCATTATAACTGCTCAGATTTTGGAATACAACATTCACTATGCAGTGAGGACTGTACTTCAGGATGCAGGTGGATTGTGCTGCACCTCGATGTGCAACAGTGAAATGGCAGATACATCTGTGTTTGACATCCTTTTCCTTAAATGCTTTGTAGAAAACGTAACATACCTTTGGTGAGCGAAACGAATTCTTCATCAGGACTTATTTCCATCTTTTCATATTGCAATAAAAGTTGATTCACAGTCTCATCGATTACATACAGTTGTTTAGTGAACTCTTTCATGTGCTCACTGCCTCTATACAACTGAAACTCAGAATATCCCTATCATAGGCAGAGTGTAGCTTGTGTGAATGGTGTATATAGATGTACTATATTTACAAGTAGCAACTAATTCGCATATGCATTCTGTTTCAGCATAAATACAAAAGGCATCTTCCATTTGTTGCTAAACTTGATGCATTTTATGAATTAATTCTTGCCACTAAGCATGACACTGATGACTAAGTGTAGTCAACGAAATGTTCATCTTACTTTTCCTTGACATGAAAATAGCACAGACACCAGTCACATAATGCGATGGACTCATGATGATCAGTAATGCTACTACGTTAGCCTCGAAAGATTTTTGTACAGTACAAATGGTATGTATCTGTACTAAGAACTTGGAACGTCAATACATTACATGTCTTTCACGATGGTGTTTTGTAATGTATCACTGTACAACTGACAGTGCTTTTTAGCAGCCTTCCCCTTTCATCCCTAGTCTTTTAAAGAATTTTACTCTCATGAATAAAACTGCTTCAAACGTGTGATTATTTTACAAATGAGTTAATGTGTCAAATATTTTATGGTTAAAGACGGAAAACATTAGTTATGCTTTGGATTGTTCACCCATAGACCAATAAAAAGCCAAAACCATAAGTAGTAAACGTAAAAATCGAAAATCCCGTAACACGTCCACGAAAAAAATTTTTTGCAAGTAGTACATAGTGTCAAACCATTTATTTTAGGCTTTTTCACAGAAAAGGTAAGTAATAAAATCGAACTCGTGAACTATGTGCTGTAGAATGACATACCGGTAATTTTCAAGACACATCCAGTGGTATATGTAGACACGATCTGCAAAACGTGTTCCGAATAGAATTAGTAGCAAAGAAGCCGTAATTTGACGCACCATATCTAATGGTGAAGTTTTACTGCATGAACAGCAAGAGTGAGGGGAGAAATAGTCAGTATGAGGTGACAGCGAACTAGTCTTACGAAATTTTGTACGCCACAACAGTCACTGATCGCAAATAGTCGTTTATTCAATTATCAGTTTCGATCGTTTTGATCATCTTCAGATTGCTCTAAAGACAGAAATGTTCATATGTTTATAAACTGTACATAACGTAAGCTAACTACTCTAATAAGCAGTGTCGTAATATACAGCGACTGAAAAGTTAACAACTATACATATCTTCATGAAGTTAACAGAGAGAGCAGTTAAAATATGTAGCCATGTGTGAAATTGTCACATGGGGTAAAATCACAGTAAAATAATAACCACACATGTCCCCTAATGTCGGATCGCAGCCTGTGTAATGTGCTTACAGTACCGGTGAAAACAACTGAAGTGGCCGAGGCCGGTAGACGTCGTAGAGTCTAACACACACACACACACACACACACACACACACACAGACAGAAAAAAAGAGATACCATGAAGGAATTATCCAGATGGGAGGGAACTCTGTAGATGTTATGTACATGTACAGATAAGTACAATTTCAGAAAAATTTGATGATTTATTCAAGACAAAGAGCTACACAGAGCAAGCCAATAACTCAATGGTCCACCTCTGGCCCTTATATAAGCATTTATTTAGCTTGTCTTTAATTGATATAGTCGTTGGATATCCTCCTAAGCAATATCGTGCCAAATTCTTGCAACTGGCACTTTAGATCGTCAAAATCCCGAGCTAAATGGAGTGTGCTGCCCATAATGCTGAAGACGTTCGCAGCCGGGGAGGGATCTGGCGACCTTAATATCCCTTTGAGTCTGAATACAAGTCTTACTTGAGTGGCGTTGTATGCTTCCGACCTGTTTCCATTTCTAGTAGCAGCTTCAATCTTGGTAGTTGTGGCTAAGCAAAATGTTAACAGAAGTTAATGACAGATGATGCCAATGTCACGCACAGGACAGGAAACTACCAGGCAGCACTCCAGTTCAGGAGGAGCTGACAGTACGAGGGGGAGAGCACTGTGAGCCGGACTTCTTACACCGTGAACCCGCAGCAACCGAGGCGAAGGGAATCGTGGGTGGGAGCCTCCCCCGGCCCTGGCACACCGCTCGCCTTGCTAACAGCTCCTTTGTGCCGTCGTTTAGTGTGTGGCCGCGCCCTCCGGCTCTCAGGTCCAGCGGCACGTCCCACTCGCAGCCACCGGTGCGGAAGGCAGCCATCCTCTCGTGGCGTTGGATTCCAGCCGTCTTGTTTGCGGACAGCCCGTGTTTGCTGGTATCGACTGCGGTCGACTCCTTCGTAGTGAAGGCCGTCGGCGCCGTATGACTCCGCGGTCACAGAGACCAAAGTGGCCATGTTACCGAAACGTGTTTACTTGTTCCGCTTTAATTACGCTGTTAGCAATCCGATCCGCGCTCTTGTTACATACGCGTTGATGTGCACGGCAGTATGTTCTATGAAAATGATATCTGAAACTGTGTCACAGGAGCAACAGTGCTTAAATGCATCATCTCGTCAGACACAAAAGAGAGTTTACAATTTCCCAAAATATAAGCGCCAGTCAAACTAAATGGAGACAAAAGAGAGCAAAATAAATTGGCCACGTAGAAATAAGAACTCGCGCCCTGAGTGTTCCATACGAATTTAATTAGGTATATACACAGATTATCCATCCAGGAATCTCGACAATTTTTGCCTATTGTCGATATGGATGTAGGATAGATATTGGCCTCGGTAATTCCAAGACTTTTGAGTATGCTTAAATTTTTAAGTTTTTTATGTAATTTCGCATTTACTACTGTAATTCCGAAGTAAAAGTGGGTCTTAACAGTTCTATAGAAAATTTAAAAAAGATGTTTTCGTGTGATATAATTGCAAATAACCAGTCTCAGGATTCTTACCTCATTTGTTCTGTGGAACCTTGCTTCTTGCCATAATTCATGATTCTAGGTAAACGGGAAGTCCCCTATAGGTTTCGAGTATCAAAATATATACATACTATTTTGTAGATAGGCCAGCAGCAGCTAAAAATGTAAGAATCGTCAGAGCGTTTTTTACTAAAGACGGTCTAATAAATTGATGGGATTCGCAGTGAATGAACACTCTTCAAGCTGCTTTTACTGTTTGCTCAAGACTGCCGCACCCAACCTACAGTACCTGTAATACGGGCATTTCCCGTTCTGGTTCCACATCTGCCTGAACAAACACACATTGTAGGAATGCTTGTACTTATTTTATGATTTTATGGAGGCTTCTCTGCAAAAACACTCGGGAATACCATGATTTGTGCTGTCAGATATCGGGGCAAATGTTTTCCAATGTGAGCTTCTAGTACAACACCCCGAATCACCAGTCCGTAACATTGGCATAGCAAACTGTAGCGGCTTTCGCATTTGCTTAATAGTCTTATAACGCTGTGTGCCCAGTTTGACATTCATCTACTGCTTCTTAAAGTCGACATTACTATTGACAACAGCCTACAGTGGATTAACTGTTTGTACGAAGACCGTCATTGTTGGCAGCAATGGATGTAGGAAGGTAGGCATACACGAAATGTAGGATCTAGATGTCCGACGAGTACCACAAGGAGGAAGGACTGACAGATTGTCCGCCACGCTTCAACTTATCCAACAGCATCAATGTAGGTCATTCAGCGAGCTGTCCTGCCATCTATGCAGCAGGTCACAAGTGCCAGTAGCGTTTGCAAACGACTGCATGATGCTGCTCTACCGCACGCCGACCGTTAACGGCGCACTCGTCTCGCCTAGTATCGGCAACAACTCACAGGGGACTCTGGCCGCACCGGGCAGCCGCGTGGTCAAAGGCGCCCTGTACAGTTCACGCGGCTCCTCCCGTCGGAGGTTCGAGTCCTCCCTCGGGCATGGGTGTGTGATTTGTCCTTATCGTAAGTTACTTTACGTTAAATTAAGCTTAAGGACAGATGACCTCAGCAGTTTGGTCCCATAGGTCGCACAGGGCTTCCAATTTCCCATATGCTGACACAGGAATTTGATGAGAGTGCGCTGAGCCAAGCAAGAACATTTGAGTAGTTCCAAGCGCTTCAGGGAAGGCTGAGAATCAGTGAAAGACTATAAACATTCTGGTCGACCGTCAACATGCACAACACCACAAATGGTCATAAAGCTGTGAGACGTGATTCAAGATACTGCTTGTAGCAGACTTGGGCTGTCGTACGGTACATGTCAACGAATTCCAACCGATGAACAGAACAAGAGACGATGTCCCTCGCCGTTTTAGCATCGACCAACGAAACTTCGGTATTCATACGTACACTGAGCTGCAAGAAAAAGTTCGAGGATATCCAAAATTCTATTCATAGTCATAAGAGGTGATAAAACTTAGGCCTACGGTTAAGACCATGAAACGAAGCACGAGCCACCACAATGGAAAATGCTATCTTTTCCAAGGCCGAAAAAAGCTTTACAAGTCCGCAGCAAAATGAAGTCAATGCTGATCATATTTTTCGATTTTCGAGGAATAGTGTATAAGCAGTTCGTTCCACAGGGTTAGACTGTCAGTGGGCAAATTTCTGCGAGGTTTTTAGGGGAAAGAGGAAAAATGTTCAACACAAACGTCCATAGTTGTGCAAAAAGAAAGACTGGTTGGTGCACCATGGCAACAAGCCCGCAAAAACTTCACTCATTGTGGAGGAAGGCCTGCGCAAAACCAAATTGGCAACAGTCCCCCCACACTCCCTACTCACCAGATCTTGCCTCGTGCGACTTCCACTAGTTCCCATAGATGGAAATCGCGTTGAAAGGGCGGCGTTTTTATTCGATTTGAGACATTGAAGTCCTGAACTGGCTTCATCGTGCGGACCTCCAGGAGTGCTTCCAAAAATGGGAACAGCGCTGGCTTTGCTGCATCCACCCTCGACATGACTGCATTGAAGGTGACGGAGGAGACTGGAATTCAATTACACTTTTCTGATTTTCAGGTGCTCCGTCAAATGTGTCGGCAGGGTATAATGACGTCTTACAGTACTCTATCTACCATTAGGTGGTGTGCGGTCAGTTGTGTGGTTCGAGTCGTGTTGTAGGCTACGTTAGTTTTCGTCGTGTTCGTATGCCTTACTGTACAGTACTGTCAATCCTTGGTAGTACGTATCATGGTGTTTTACCTTCTTCCAAACACGAATACACTTACGTGTTCACTGTTTTTGCGCTGCTTATACTTACAAATATGCACTACATTTAAATTTTCTCTTCTCCATCACTTGTTAGCAATGGAAGCCTACTGCTCGACAAGTGAAATGGCGGATATGATATTCTGCTCTGGTTTAGCAAATGGACGTAGCCTGTGAGCCCTTGCCTTCTACACTCGAAAATATCCACAGCCCAGAGCGCCCCGTGATAAGCTGTTCAGCAGACTTTTCCAGCGCCTGAAGGAAAAGGTACTCTCCCACCTTGGAAGACCGGCAGTGGAAGGCCCCATACAGTCCGCTCACTAGCTGATGTGGCAGAGTGTGGGCTGCGTTCGGTGGAAGGACTCTCTGGGATCAGTGTGCGACAATTAGCAGCAGCGGAAGACGTGTCTCGCTCTCTTATCTGGGGGGAGGGGGGGGGGTGTGAGAGGTTGTGTGTACATAATGAAAAATTACTGTGCAGATATCATCTACAGCGCGTTCAGATCCTGAGCCCACAAGATCATCACGGCAGACGGTGGTTCTGTCAGTGGCTGTTTCAGAAGTGTGCAGCAGATCCACTGTTCACATCCAAGATTTTATTTACCAATGAGGCAGGTTTCATGAGTGATGGTGCTGTGAATTTCTATAACCAGCATGCATGGGCAGATGTAAATCCTTAAGCAACTCAGGAAAGATTGCATCAACGTGATTCTCAAAATGGTTCAAATGGCTCTAAGCACTATGGGACAACATCCGAAGTCATCAGTCCCTTAGACTTAGAACTACTTCAACCTAACTAAGGATATCACACACATTCATGCCCGAGGCAGGATTCGAACCCGCGACCGCAGAAGCAACGCGGTTCCGGACTTAAGCTCCTAGAACCGCTCGGTCACAGCGGCTACCCGCGATTCTCAATCAATGTATGGGTATGTGTACTTGGCGATAGATTTATAGAGCGAAAAGTGTTACCACAAAGGTTAACTGGGGCGCATTGTCTGGACTTTCTCATTAATGTATTGCCTACGTTTCTGGTGGCTCTGCCATTGCAGCAACGAACACAAATGCGGTTCATGCAAGATGGCGCACCAGCACATTTTCGTGACAACGCGTGCGAACATATGACGCAGACGTTTCAGGACCGCTGGATTGGTCGGAGGGGGTAGAGGGGTGAGGGTCCACACGTTGGCCTGGTCGTTCCTCAGACCTCAATCACCTAGACGTTTGGTTATGGGGACACTTGAAGGAACCGGGTGTACTTCAAAAGATGCATCATTCCTTACACAGAAGGGCAGAGGGGTGCATTGTAATGAAAGTACGCCACGTTGAACACCACCTTTAAACATGTGTTTATCGCTGAAAGTATGCATTTCCAGAGCCATGTTTAAGGGACTTATCTCAGAAAGTATGTATTTCTCGACCCATGTTTACTGGACTTAGTTTTCTTGTTTCGATGGGTTCTACCACCTCTCAAGGTATTCGACACTTTTTTGAGCACTCTGTACATTAGTAAAGGTGTCTGTGCTAAATATTTCCAACTCCTAACCGCCCCTCAATCGTGGAGGTGTGCAACAGGACCGCTTCACTATCAATGTATTGCAAAGAATTGCCGATGCCATACATTTTACCACATAAATTAATAGGTGTTGTGTGTGACTGATTTATATGCACTGGTCACAAAAGGACACCTTCGTTTTATGCATGACAGAGCACAAATCTATTTTCTAAGGATCGTGAGACAATAAGTCACCACAACGTTTCAAGGGCGATGTAATGGTCGAGGAGGTCCGGTAGCTTGGCTTACCCTTTCACAGCATCTGAAACCGTTAGATTTTCGACTATGCGGACATTTACAGGTATAAGGCGTCAGTGAACTGTTTGACGAGTGCAGTGATTCAATGAGAAAAGAGATAGGTGCATTTGAAAGAGTACGTGATACACTGCGAAGGAGAGCTGAAAGATCTGGCGGTAACCACATCTAGCACTGCTTATAGTGTCTGCTTCTACGTAACAGGCATGTGGGAATGAGGGGACAGATCGGTCCATGTCTCAATGGGTCCTAGTTGCCGCGCATATCGTCATAGGAACTTGTGTATTGTAGCCAGTCGATACCACACAGTGGTGACTGTTCCGTGTACAGAGGCTGGCGCTACAGTTTCCAATGTTGTCCGACAGCGGCAGCGGCAGCGACAGCGACAGACGCCTCTCATCACCTGGCCGCACTAGTGCCACGCCCCCTTTGCTGAGGAACCAAGGATCACGTGAACAAGAGATGGCCCCACTGCAGCTGTAGCCACTTCTAGCTAACCTTGCCGACTTGTCGAGTAACTCCAGTCAGCTGTAGTCGAGGATCGTTATAGTGCAGTTGCAACTTTCTCTACGAAAGCAGTACATCGGAACGGGCCTTTATATCTATACAGGCTGATTCAAAAGTGTTCACACGTCGTGGGTGAAATGTATGCATCAAAATAAGAGTAAAATGTTAAATAAAGTTTTATCTGAAATGACTTTATTTCAGATTTATGTCGCTCTACATCATGGGCCGGTACAGGCATCTGGCGCGTAGTGTTCGTCTGCACCGTTTCTAACAGGTTGTGGAGTAAATGTACAGTACGTAGTTGTGCGGAACTTCGGATACCTTCGAGTTGTTTCTAAAAAGAATTAGCTTTGTGTTGCTTGTCTTGCACTTGGGGTCCCTATTGTCCTGCACAACTCTGATATAAAGCAGTTTCAGACAATACTTTATTTATATACTAAGATGGTATCTGTTCTTTCTGACATGTCCGAGCCGGCCGCGGTGGTCTCGCGGTTCTAGGCGCGCAGTCCGGAACCGTGCGACTGCTACGGTCGCAGGTTCGAATCCTGCCTCGGGCATGGATGTGTATGATGTCGTTAGGTTAGTTAGGTTTAAGTAGTTCTAATTTCTAGGGGACTGATGACCACAGCAGTTGAGTCCCATAGTGCTCAGAGCCATCTGAACCATTTTTTGACATGTCCGAAAGAACAGATACCATCTTAGTATATATATATATATATATATATATATATATATATATATATATATATATAGGCTCACCGGCCACTTGACCGTGCTCTTCTTCTGTGCGGATGCACAAAAAGTGCCCGAACCCTTACTGGAATCGGCAACGCGCCGCGAGTAATGAGTATAATGGGCGGGGGCACTGCGAATGTAGTGCGGGACAATACGTTGAGAATGTGGGTGTCGCGGGAGGCGTGCCAGAGATAAGTCCCTGCAGTCGCACTATCCTCTGTGTCCTCGGTGGCTCAGGTGGACTGCCGGCACGGTAGCTCAGCGTGTTCGGTCAGAGAGCCGGTTGGCCTCTGTAATAAAAAACTGAGTGCAAGGATCAACCACCGAACTTGAACAGGATGTCTTGCGACGTCCGCAACGACCAAACACAACGATCAATAACGAACAAAATGAATAGAAAGAAAAAAAAGATGGATAGAGCGTCTGCCATGTAAGCAGGAGCTCCCGGGTTCGAGTCCCGCTCGGGGCACACATTTTCATCTGTCCCCGTTGACGTATGTCAACGCCTGTAAGCAGCTAAGGGTTATCTTTTCATTGTAATTTAATACTGTATTTAACATTGTACCCTTATTTTGATGCATGTGTTACACTCACAAAGTGTGTAAAGTTAGTTTGGAACCACCTGGAATTAATGTCGTGTTGTTGCTTGTGAACTTGTGATCCTTCTGTACTCCATATCTCTAAAGCAAATCTTTCCAGACTAAACTATATTTGATATTTTACGCTAGTTTTGATACATACATTATACCGATGAAGTGTATACAGTTAATTTTGAATCACCAAGAAATAATTTTGTGTTGTCTGTTGTGAAGTTGTGATCCCTACTACTAAATGCTTAGAAAGTAGAGCATTTCAGACAAAACTTTATTTTACATATTACACTTATTTTGATGCATATATTACACCCACGAAGTGTGTACAATTAATGTTGAATCACCCTGTGTAGTGAAATGTTAAAGTGTTTAACGTATCCCGGCTTTGCCAAGCACTTTTATATGAATTTCGGCAAGAATGCTCTGTACCAAAAGTAGAGTGTAATACAGTATTTCTCTGAGAGATCTACTTGGTCACTTCAGATACTTTTCTAGTTTTGACCAATGCTGTGGGTAAAGGTCACGAATTTTTTAAACCCTCTGTATGACTGTTGGAACAGTTCACGGGTGTACTGCCGGTGATAGTGTCCAATGAGCACATTATTTCGGCGATCAGACATGCCTCCATCGTCAAATGCGTTGACGAACTGAGCTCCTGAGGGTGTGCGGCCGACTTACAGTCTCCTCTCACTGAAAGCGCTGACGACAGCCGAAATATTGAGTCCGGCAGCACACCCGTGGACTGTTTTATCAACAAATACTCCTGGACAAACTGAAGAATCACACTCTATTTATTTGATTACTAGTATACAAGTGGTCCGAGCACGGATACCCGGATGAAGCTGGTCAGTAGGTTTTGCATTTATCTAACATTTGGGAACGTTAATTATAAACCATTATGAAAATATGCAATAGGATAGCTACCAAAGCTCAAAGATGTAGTTTTCTATAGGAAGATAGCAACATGAACTAACTAGCAAAACCCTGGACTGGATCGGCGAAAGATAGAGGGACTGGCAGTAGACCCCAAATGTAAATCCGTGTAAGGTGTAGCTTATAAAAAGACCAAGACATCCATTAATGTTTGATTAAACTTTTTTTCTAGTAATCAGTCTTATAACTATTTATATGTGGCCGCCACTAATTCTACTCTTCATTTCACTTGCTATCTATGTCCTCAGTTACTTGCTGCATGTGCTTCAATCTTTGTCTTCCCCTACAGTTTGTAACCCCCCATGAACCATGGACCTTGCCGTTGGTGGGGAGGCTTGCGTGCCTCAGCGATACAGATGGCCGTACCGTAGGTGCAACCACAACGAAGGGTATCTGTTGAGAGGCCAGACAAACATGTGGTTCCTGAAGAGGGGCAGCAGCCTTTTCAGTAGTTGCAGGGGCAACAGTCTGGATGATTGACTGATCTGGCCTTGTAACATTAACCAAAATGGCCTTGCTGTGCTGGTACTGCGAACGGCTGAAAGCAAGGGGAAACTACAGCCGTATTTTTTCCCGAGGACATGCAGCTTTACTGTAGGATTAAATGATGATGGCGTCCTCTTGGGTAAAATATTCCGGAGGTAAAATAGTCCCCCATTCGGATCTCCGGGCGGGGACTACTCAGGAGGACGTCGTTATCAGGAGAAAGAAAACTGGCGTTCTACGGATCGGAGCGTGGAATGTCAGATCCCTTAATCGGGCAGGTAGGTTAGAAAATTTAAAAAGGGAAATGGATAGGTTAAAGTTATAGTGTGAATTAGTGAAGTTCGGTGGCAGGAGGAACAAGACTTTTGGTCTGGTGATTACAGGGTTATAAATACAAAATCAAATAGGGGTAATGCAGGAGTAGGTTTAATAATGAATAAAAAAAATAGTAGTGCGGGTTAGCTACTACAAACAGCATAGTGAACGCATTATTGTGGCCAAGATAGACACAAAGCCCATGCATACTACAGTAGTACAAGTTTATATGCCAACTAGCTCTGCAGATGATGAAGAAATTGATGAAATGTATGACGAGATAAAAGAAATTATTCAGGTAGTGAAGGGAGACGATAATTTAATAGTCATGGGTGACTGGAATTCGTCAGTAGGAAAAGGGAGAGAAGGAAACATAGTAGGTGAACATGGATTGGGGGGAAGAAATGAAAGAGGAAGCCGCCTTGTAGAATTTTGCACAGAGCATAACTATATCATAACTAACACTTGGTTCAAGAATCATAAAAGAAGGTTGTATACCTGGAAGAATCCTGGAGATACTAAAAGGTATCAGATAGATTATATAATGGTAAGACAGAGATTTAGGAACCAGGTTTTAAAATGTAAGACATTTAAAGGGGCAGATGTGGATTCTGACCACAATCTATTGGTTATGAACTGCAGATTGAAACTGAAGAAACTGCAAAAAAGTGGGAATTTAAGGAGCTGGGACCTGGATAAACTGAAAGAACCAGAGGTTGTAGAGAGTTTCAGGGAGAGCATAAGGGAACAATTGACAGGAATTGGGGAAAGAAATACAGTAGAAGAAGAATGGGTAGCTCTGAGGGATGAAGTAGTGAAGGCAGCAGAGGATAAAGTAGGTAAAAAGACGAGGGCTAATAGAAATCCTTGGGTAACAGAAGAAATATTGAATTTAATTGATGAAAGGAGAAAATATAAAAATGCAGTAAATGAAGCAGGCAAAAAGGAATACAAACGTCTCAAAAATGAGATCGACAGGAAGTGCAAAATGGCTAAGCAGGGATGGCTAGAGGACAAATGTAAGGATGTAGAGGCTTGTCTCACTAGGGGTAAGATAGATACTGCCTACAGGAAAATTAAAGAGACCTTTGGAGAGAAGAGAACCGCTTGTATGAATATCAAGAGCTCAGATGGCAACCCAGTTCTAAGCAAAGAAGGGAAGGCAGAAAGGTGGAAGGAGTATATAGAGGGTTTATACAAGGGCGATGTACTTGTGGACAATATTATGGAAATGGAAGAGGATGTAGATGAAGATGAAATGGGAGATACGATACTGCGTGAAGAGTTTGACAGAGCACTGAAAGACCTGAGTCGAAACAAGGCCCCGGGAGTAGACAACATTCCATTAGAACTACTGATGGCCTTGGGAGAGCCAGTCATGACAAAACTCTACCATCTGGTGAGCAAGATGTATGAGACAGGCGAAATACCCTCAGACTTCAAGAAAAATATAATAATTCCAATCCAAAGAAAGCAGGTGTTGACAGATGTGAAAATTACCGAACTATCAGTTTAATAAGTCACAGTCGCAAAATACTAACGCGAATTCTTTACAGACGAATGGAAAAACTGGTAGAAGTGGACCTCGGGGAAGATCAGTTTGGATTCCGTAGAAATGTTGGAACACGTGAGGCAATACTAACCTTACGACTTATCTTAGAAGAAAGATTAAGAAAAGGCAAACCTATGTTTCTAGCATTTGTAGACTTAGAGAAAGCTTTTGACAATGTTAACTGGAATACTCTCTTTCAAATTCTGAAGGTGGCAGGGGTAAAATACAGGGAGCGAAAGGCTATTTACAATTTGTACAGAAACCAGATGGCAGTTATAAGAGTCGAGGGGCATGAAAGGGAAGTAGTGGTTGGGAAAGGAGTGAGACAGGGTTGTAGCCTCTCCCCGATGTTATTCAATCTGTATATTGAGCAAGCAGTAAAGGAAACAAAAGAAAAATTCGGAGTAGGTATTAAAATTCATGGAGAAGAAATAAAAACTTTGAGGTTCGCCGATGACATTGTAATTCTGTCAGAGGCAGCAAAGGACTTGGAAGAGCTGTTGAACGGAATGGACAGTGTCTTGAAAGGAGGATATAAGATGAACATTAACAAAAGCAAAACGAGGATAATGGAATGTAGTCAAATTAAATCGGGTGATGCTGAGGGAATTAGATTAGGAAATGAGACACTTAAAGTAGTAAAGGAGTTTTGCTATTTAGGGAGTAAAATAACTGATGATGGTCGAAGTAGAGAGGATATAAAATGTAGACTGGCAATGGCAAGGAAAGCGTTTCTGAAGAAGAGAAATTTGTTAACATCGAGTATAGATTTAAGTGTCAGGAAGTCGTTTCTGAAAGTATTTGTATGGAGTGTAGCCATGTATGGAAGTGAAACATGGACGATAACTAGTTTGGACAAGAAGAGAATAGAAACTTTCGAAATGTGGTGCTACAGAAGAATGCTGAAGATAAGGTGGGTAGATCACGTAACTAATGGGGAGGTATTGAATAGGATTGGGGAGAAGAGAAGTTTGTGGCACAACTTGACTAGAAGAAAGGATCGGTTGGTAGGACATGTTTTGAGGCATCAAGGAATCACAAATTTAGCATTGGAGGGCACCGTGGAGGGTAAAAATCGTAGAGGGAGACCAAGAGATGAATACACTAAGCAGATTCAGAAGGATGTAGGTTGCAGTAGGTATTGGGAGATGAAGAAGCTTGCACAGGATAGAGTAGCATGGAGAGCTGCATCAAACCAGTCTCAGGACTGAAGACCACAACAACAACAACAACAACAGTTTGTAACCTTTACAGTTCCATCTAGTACCATGGAGGTTATTCCCTGTTGCTTTAACACATGTCCTATCATTCTGTCCCTTCTTATTGTCAGTGCTTTCCATTTGTTTCTTTCTTCTAAGATTCTGCGGAGAACCTCCCCATTCCTCATTTTTTCAGGCTATCTGACTTTCAGCATTTTTCTTTAGCAACACACCTCAGACGCTTTGATTCTCATCTGTTCTGGGTTTCCCACTGTCCACGGCTCACTACCACACAATGCTGCGCTCCAACCGTACATTCTCAGAAATTACTTCTTCAAATTATTGCTTATGTTCGATACCAGTAGAATTCTCTTGGCTAGGAATGCCCTCTTTGCCTGTCTAGTTTTATGTACTCGTTGCTTTATCCACCATTGGTAATTTTGCTTCCAAGGTAGGACAATTCCTTAACTTCATCCCCTTCATGACCACGTATTCCGTCTGTATGATCCCAACTTTCAGCATGAGAATGCGCAGAGTTTATTACCTTTCAACCGTTTGCACAAAGGCTCAATTTACACCAGTCTCTCTTAAATGGCTTCCTCCACGTTATTTCAGTCAATTGCCCTCTTTCGCGATGGACTGTCGCCTGGCCCAAGTAAATATTTTGTGAACTGACGGCCTTCTGTTCGACCCTAAATGGAAGGACGAGAGGGCATCGGCCAGAAGTGACTCTGCAGGTACGATCCACTTTGCGCTGCTTCCCAGAATCACTGACATGGCCCCTTCTCTGCCGTCAACATTTATGGCCCCCAATCCATCTCTCTCTCTGTTCTCCATCGCCTCCACTATGGCCCCTCGAGTAAAAGTTTTGTGCAGGTTACACATTCAGTTATAAGAACATTCTGCCCACAATTTCCCCTATATAAAAAAGTCAGTAAACCACGCATACCAAATGCAGTACTAGGAAAATCATGATCTAAAATATGAACTTTAACTTGACTGACAATGTTGTTAAAGTGAGAGAGTGGCGTGCCATCTCTCAAGCTGTTGACGTTGTTCTATACGAGTTTCGTGACGTCACTTCCTGCTATTTCACGTTAGGGAGCCATTTCATGACATGAAACATAAAAAAGTAATGCGATATTTCGGAAACGTCCACGTAAAGTAGCAAAAACTTTCCCTACGTCACAAGCAGAAAGGTAGACGCCATACAGTATGTGCTGTGTTCTGTAGAAGACCATATAAAGTGGGTGTTATGTTATAAATTGAGGTGACAGAAGTCATGGGATAGCTATATATAAATATGCAGATGGCAGTAGTATCGTCTACATATAAAAGGACAGTCCTTTGGCGGGGTGTCATTTGTACTCCTTGATGAGAAAAGGTTTACAACGTGACTGTCAGCAAGACGGGAATTAACAGATTCTCAACGCAGAATGCTAATTGGAACTGGACACTTGGGACATTCTGTTTCGGAAATCGTTAGGAAATTCAATATTCCCAGACCCAAAGGGGCAAGAGTGGGCCCAGAATACCAAATTTTAGGCTACCGTTCACAGCGGACAACGCAGTGGCCGATGGCCTTCACCTAACGATCGAGAGAAACGGCATTTGCATAGAGTTGCCGGTACTAATCGACAAGTAACACTGCGTGAAATGATCACAGAAGTTAATGTGGGATGTACGATGAACGTATCAGTTAGGACAGTGTGGCGAAATTTGACGTTAATTGTCAGCTGTACCAACTGATGACTAGCCCGAGTGCCTTTGGCAACAGCACGAAATCACCTGCAGAGCCTCTCCTGGGCTAATGACAATATCAGTTGGACAACAGACGACTGTAAAACCGTGGCCTGGTCATATGAACCCCGATTTCAGTTGGTAAGAACTGATAGTAGGGTTTAGATTAGATTAGTACTTGTTCCATAGATCATGAATACGACACTTCGTAATGATGTGGAACGTGTCAGGTTAATAAAAGGTGTCTATACGAGATATTACATTACACAAAATATTACATGACACTCAATATTTTTAATTTTTGTGGGGGTTGGGAAATTACCCATTTACTATATCCAAAAATTCATCTAATGAGTAGAAGGAGTTGCCATTAAGAAATTCTTTTAATTTCCTTTTAAATGCTATATGGCTATCTGTCAGACTTTTGATGCTATTACGTAAGTGACCAACGACTTTTGTGGCAGCATAATTTACCCCCTTCTGAGCCAAAGTTAGATTTAACCTTGAGTAGTGAAGATCATCATTTCTCCTAGTGTTGTAGCCAAGTACACTGATATTAATTTTTAATTCGTTCGGATTGTTAATAACAAATTTCATAAGTGGATATATATACTGTGAGGCTACAGTGAGGATTTCTAGCTCTTTAAATGTATGTAGGATGATCTTGGATGAGCTGCAGCAATTATTCTGATTACACACTTTTGTGCAATGAACACTCTTTTACGCAATGATGAGTTCCCCAGAATATGATGCCATACGAAAGCAGAGAATGAAGATAGGCGTGGTAAGCTAATTTACTCAGATATATATCGCCAAAATTTGCAATGACCCTAATAGCATAAGTAGCTGAACTCAAACGTTTCAGCAGATCCTCTGTGTGTTTTTTCCAGTTCAACCCCTCATAAATGCATACACCTAGAAATTTTGAATATTCTATCTTAGCTACCGATTTCTGATCGAAGTCTATATTTATTAATGGTGTCATTCCATTTACTGAGTGGAACTGTATATACTGTATTTTGTCAAAGTATAATGAGAGCCCATTTGCAGAGAACCACTTAATGATTTTCTGAAAAACATCGTTTACAATTTCACTAGTTACTTCTTGTCTGTTGAGTGCGATAGCTATACTTGTATCATCGGCAAAAAGTACCAGCTTTACATCTTCGTGAATATAGAATGGCAAGTCATCAATATATATTAAGAACAGCAAAGGACCCATGACCGAACCTTGCGGCACCCCATTCTTGAGTGTTCCCCAGTTTGAGAAATCACCAGTTTTTTGCATATTATGTCAACTGCTTATTTCAACTTTCTGCTCTCTTCCAGTTAGGTATGATTTAAACCATTTGAGCATTGTCCCATTCATACCACAGTACTTGAGCTTATATAGAAGTATTTTATGATTTAGACAATCAAAAGCCTTTGATAGATCACAAAAAATCCCAACGGGTGACCTCTGGTTACTCAGAGCATTGAATATTTCATTAGTGAAAATATATATAGCATTTACCGTTGAAAACCCTTCTGGAAACCAAACTGACATTTTGTTAAAACTTTATTTTTACAAAGGTGTGAAGCTACTCTACAATACATTACTTTTTCAAGAATTTTGGATAAGGCAGTCAGAAGAGAGATTGGGCAGCAGTTGTCGACATCAGACGTATCCCCTTTTTTATACAGTGGTTTAACAATGGCAACCTTCAGTCTATCTGGGAAAATACCATGGTTCAGAGAGCTATTATATATGTGGCTAAGAATCCCACTTATTTCTTGGGAACAAGCTTTTATTATCCTGCTGGAAATGCCATCAATTCCATGCGAGCTTTTATTCGTGAGAGAGTTTATTATCTTCCTAATTTCAGAAGGAGAGGTGGGTGGAATTTCAATTGTATCAAATCGTGTGGGTAAGGACTCTTCTATTAACTGCCTGGCTTCTTCTAATGAACATTTAGATCCTATTTTCTCTACAACATTTAAAAAATGATTATTCAAAATGTTTTCGACTTCCGGCTTGTTGTTTATCAAGTTTCCATTCGCTTTGATGGTGATGCCGTCATCCTGTACTCTTGGTTGCCCTGTCTCCCTTGTAATAATATTCAAAATTGTTTTGATTTTGTTATCAGAGGTGTTTATCTCAGACATGATGCACATGCTTCTGGACTTTTTAATAACCTTTCTTAATGTAGCACAGTAGTTTTTATAATATTTGGCTGTTTCTGGGTCATTATGCTTTCTTGTTGTTAGATATAGTTCCCTTTTGTGGTTACAAGATATTTTTATTCCCTTAGTAAGCCAAGGTTTTTTGCATGGTTTCTTATAATTAGATTTAACTACTTTCTTGGGGAAACAGTTTTCAAATTCTCTTGTAAGAGTATCATGAAATAAGTTATATTTTAAATTAGCATTGGGTTCCTTGTACACCTCATTCCAGTCTAACTGCTGAAGATTTTCTCTGAAATATCTAATTGTTGAGTCATTAATTGAACGCAAAACTTTGGAGGGTAGTTTTTAATTACTGAATGGAGCTCTGTCATATACTGCAACTAGCTGAGCATCATGATCAGAAAGCCCATTCTCAACAGGACAAGACTCTACGTTTTTAAACCTATCTTGGTCTATAAAAGTGTAATCTATCAATGTGCTGCTGTCCTTTCCTATCCGAGTAGGAAAATTAATGACAGGTGTCAAATTGAAAGAACCGAGCAAGACTTCCAGGTCATTCTTCATATTACACTCTTTCAGTGAACCAACATTGAAGTCCCCACAAATAATAATTTGCTTTCCCCCATCTGACATCTGGTCCCTTTAAATCTCCCCCCCCCCCCACCCCCCCTCCATTTGACAGATCGCACAAGGCATCCAAATTTTCCAGGAATAAATGAATGTTTCCTGAAGGGGACCTATGTACTGTTACAATTATAAAAGAGCCCTCCTTCAGTTTAAGTTGACAGGCACATGCTTCTATACGTTGCCCTAGACAAAACTTTTTTGTATGTAAGCTTTCTACACAGTGATAACCTTTGACATATGTGGCAACTCCTCCTCCCACCTCATTCTCTCTACTCATATGTGCAGCTAGTTTAGAACCACTGATATTTACCTTTTCCATATCAGGCACAATGTAATGTTCAGACAGACATAGTATATCTGTTACATTATCAGATTTAATGTCATATAAACAAACCAGGAGTTCATCTTTATTCTTCAATCCCGGAATATTTTAGTCAAAAATGGTAACATTATTTTTTACTTTATTTTTGTGAGAATCTACTTTTTTCTTTAATCCACCAATATTTTGGTTAAATATGGTAACATTATTATTTACTTTCCTGTTGTGAGAATTCTGTGAGTTTTGGACCTCTTTTGCACCTGCCTGCCGGAACTTGTCATTGGACACATATTAGTCTAAAAAAGAGGTACATCCATGAGTATTAGTGTCCTTCCTTATGGATTTCGCTAACAGCTCTCCCAGTTTACCCTTTCCTATCGAGATGTAGGCTATGCCTTGTGAAATCCCCCCTGTCAATAGCCTCGACGGAAACCAATCCAATGCCTGACAGAGTGGCCGCCCTACGCAACTGATCCAACTCCATTCGACAGGGTTCGAGTGTAGCAAAGATTCCACGACGCCTTGGACGCATGTTGTCCACAAAGCACTGTGCAAGCTGATGGTAGTTTCATAATGGCGTGGGCTGTGTTTACATGGAATGGATTGTGTCCTCTGGTCCAGCTAAGCCGATCGTTGACTGGAAATGGTTATCTTCGGCTACATGGAGATCATTTGCAGCCATTCATGGACTCCTATTTCTCAGACAACGGTGGCATTTTTATGGATAACAAAGCGCAATGTCAGTGGGCCACAGCTGTGTGAGACTGGTTTGAAGGACATTCTGTACAATTCGAACGAATGTTTAGGTCACCAAGATTGCCCAACACGAATCCTATCGAACATGTGTGGGACCTAATCGATAGTTCAGTTCCTGCACCGGCCACACTTTCATGGTCATGAATGGCTCAATATTTCTGCAGGGGATTACCAAAGACTTGTTGAGTCCATGCAACGTCGAGCTGCTGCACCACGCCAGCTGAAAGGTGTCCGACGCAATATTGGGAGTCATCCCGCGACTTCACTTTTGTGCAACTTACACCTTTTGAATAAATGCTCTTTCTAAGCTTCAGCGCAATTAATGTCTCGAGAATGCGTTGTTGTTTGCTACGATCTTTTGTAATAAAGTATCAGCAAACGTCATGTAGACGGTTCAAGAATTTTCGTGTTTAGCTATTATCGCGTTATAACTCGCGCATTATGACAGTTAGCTGCTAAACAGCACATTGAAAATTCATGAAGAACGTCTCATTCTCGTTAGGACTTGTTATAATGAAATGTAAATTAATACCACATTGTCGATTAAAGCCTTCAGAAGACCATTACATAAAATAAAAGATCGATTTGTGCACAGCATTTGCGTAGCGTAGTTAGTGGCGGCGCCACGTTATGAAAGAGCAAGATTAAAACCTGAAAGGGTTGGTGTTTTAGTGAATCCAGTTTTTTCCCTTCGTGTTTTCTAAAGGGTTGTGAGACTTTCTTATGAAGTTAATATAAATAAATTCTGTAGTATTTGATGTTATGTAAATATAAATATTCTCTCTGTCAGGAACGCGTTATATTTTGTGAACTTTTATAAGTCGATATCCTCACTGACTAGACATGTATTTTTTCTGTTTGTCTTATTACTTGTTGATGGATACTTAAGTTCTTATTTATGTATACCACAAACAGAAGAACATGAGTAGCATAAGGGCACAGGAGGAAATGTGCGTTTTAATAAAACTAACGTGTACTTTCAAATGCGTGCGTTTAACCCATCATGATACATCACGTATACGTGGCGTGCGAATACAGAATCTGTCAAGAGAAATGAACGTATTGCAGTCTTAGCTAAATATAGCGTCTGAATAAAATAATGATTGGAAATGTGTGCTGAGATACATTATCGGTACCTGTTTTGCACTGAGCGAGATGGCACAATGCTAAGACACTGGAACTGTATTCGGCAGGACTACGGTTAAAATTCTCATCCGGCCATCCTGGTTTGGATTTTACGTAGTGTCTGCAAATGTCACAAGCCAAATGACTGGAAGGGTTCTCTGAAAGGATTATGACTGATATTCTTTCCCGAACCGTGCTAGTGCTCCATCTCTTGGCGACCTACGTGCTTTTCCATGTTAGCATAGCACTCAAAAGAACGACCTACACTGTTTAAGTTCAATAACCTTACCGACAATCACGTTTTATGAAAATGCACGTCGTTGCAGACCGTATATAATAGATGCTGCTGTAATCGGAGAGAGAAAAGATGCTGGCATTTAGTGAATTTCTCTGTGTTTAGAGATACTGGAAATTTCTTACAAACTGTGATAGCTGAAGTTAATCACAAACTGAAGCTGCAGAAATACCCGATTTGGAGGTAGATTTGTTATAATTACTCCTAAAATCGGATACTTTTCTTCATCTTCATCTATACTCCTCACGCCACCCTATGGTGATTGATATGACGTCCGTATTATGTCGTTAGAGGACTGTCTTATAACTGTCACTGCTTTAATAAGATTGTAGATGATGTCAATATGTTGAAAATAAAATGTTAATTACGATGCGACAGTAGTTTGACAGTTCCACACTTACGACGCTATATGTTTACAAAGATTGTGCAACTGTACAGCGACATTATTTTATTAGCTAAAATTTGTTACGATTGTCTTCGGTTGTTGCATATGTTACTTTCGTTATATCCATTTTCGTGTTCTAAAAGTTCAATCAACTTTATGAGGTAGTATTTGTGTCTAAATTCTATATGTTCGTTTAATATTTCTTGTGGATATTTTATCGTGCACATATAGATTTCAAATTGTTCAAGAATGTTCATTGCAAAACCTTCTGGTATTTTGTGCGGAATCTGGAGTGCATTTTTTATCCTATCAACATTGTGATTTTGATTTTTCAGTTGTAACGATACATATTAAAGGCTTTACTTTAATGAAGTATGCGATCCCTTCCAAATTCAACCAGTTTAATGAGTATTTATGATTATAGAATAGTTATTGTGTATGTTAACAATGATTGCACAGCATGTCTCCACAAACAGTCAACCCATTAAATTATACTGAATAACTGACCCACACAAAAGTTTATATCACTTGATCACTGATACAGCAAATGTCATCATGTAAAAACACTAAGTTCATCTTAAATAATTAATATGAAGTACGAGAAATAGTGGCCAACTTACGTATTTTGGATCTCCTTAAATAAAAATCGCCCAGTGAAACCTATTTGTTCACTAGGAGCGTTTTCACTCAGTATTCACGTAATCAATCCTATTTTAGACGAAAACCTATGTAATTCTTCATAATTCACGTTACTTACTTATTTATGCAAATTAGAGAAGTCAATTGACAAACTTCTAAAAAACGACCTTTTTGTAACAAAGAATTATTCTGTCAAGTCAACAAATCTGTCTGTCATTTTAATAACATGTTAAATTATGTCACTCGATGCAAATTAATAACTTTTCTGCGCAAATTATGATAACAGATGTATATGTGACTTATAAACTATATCTCTTTTTAGTAGTTCTTTGACAATGTTATAAATACAAGCCAGTCGGAGGCAGTCGGGGCAGTCGGAATGTCACTTTGGTGAAGTGTGTTTCTGTGTTATTGTTTGGCAAAACAAGTCAAAGAACATGTAAAGGAAGTATTACTTTGTGTTGTGTTATGGTCTTTGGTGGACAGTGGAATTAATATGGCCACTAAAGTAATAAATATTTGATGTTTACATACGTGTTGGTTTCGCTCGTTCTTTATCATCAAAAGCACATGAAAAACACGGAACCTCATGTGTTTACCCTAGACAACCAAATTTAGAGCCAGCATCAGCAACGAGACACAGCAGCGATCCAGCAAGCAGCAGCGATCCAGCAAGCAGCAGCGATTACTACAATACAATATTTTGTAATGGCGCCAACCTAACATCAAGTGCTAACAAGCTCCGTAAATGGGAGTGAAATAGTGCGTTTATCAGCAATTAGCAAAAGATATCTACGACGACTTTTGGCGGTCCATTTACAAAAGTGGGGGCTCGTCCGGGATTTTTAAGTGCATCGATGATAATAGTGCAGCGATAAATTTCGTAAGTGCTTAGCACTCCAAAAAAGTTTATTTGTGCAGTGTGGCAACAGTGAAAATATGTCAAAAATAAATAAATAAAGTGTGTTTGTGCGACTACGAAAAAGTATCATCACACCGCTCGGAAGATTAACTTCTGGATTATGTCAATGGAGTTCATCAATCAAGACTTCAGCTTCGATACAACCGAATAGACGTGAAGAAAGCCAACAAGAACACCGATCACGACATCATAGCATAAAGCAAGGTATTTTGTTGTTGTCATTTAAAATAATAAATAGTGAACATGTCTCTACCTGAGAGTGATGATATCGTAGGAAATGTAAAAATTGAACCAGGGGATGGTGAACAATTAAACTTAACAGAGTGGCTAGCAGGGTTTGCAACTCAAATAAGCTCGCAACTCAAACAATCAAGTGAAGAAAATACAGATAGACTGAATAAGTTAAGTTTGGATTTCAAACAATCAAATGAACAAGTAAGTTTGAAACTTAAAGAAAACACAGATAGACTGGACAATTTAAGTTTGGATTCTAAACAATCAAGTGAACAAGTACGTTTGGAACTTAAAGAAAACACAGATAGACTGGATAAGTTAAGCTTGGATTTTGATCTCTTAAGTACTCATCTCAATGAGAAGTGTGAGGAAATTAAAACTACCCTCAGCAAGAACACTAGCGAACAGTTGATACACCTCAGAAAAGAATTTCAAGTTAAAGTTGAAAGTTTAAATGAAAACATACAAGCGAACACAGACAGCATTGCTGTCATCTACAACAGAGTAGATACTGAAACTAAAAGATTAGATCAGAGAATAGACAAAACATCAGAAAACCTTAAACAGGAATACAACCTGTACACCACTAATGTAGATACAAAAGTAGAAAATATGCACACTAAATATTCACAATTGGAAGATGCAGTGATGTCCAAACAAACGATTTACAATCAAAATACAATGTATGGGCACATCCAAGTGAAATGCTTTCCTGGTGAAAATCTGCACCCCATTGACTTTATTCACCAACGTAAGGATATGTTTGTTGTAGGAATGTCAGACAACATAAAAATTAAGTTAGTAAAACGGTTTCTAGAAGGGGAGGCCCTATCCTGGGCAAATGAGAATAATGATTCTTGGAATACGTTTGAAGAGTTTGAAGCCAAATTTATTTGTAAATTTTGGTCACAGTCCATACAAGCCAGATTAAAGTCAGAATTTCTAAATGGACCAGTGTATAGAGGGAAAGTTGGAGGAATGCAAAAATTTTGCAGAGATCAATTGAAAAAACTTGCTCACTTAAATAATTCTTTTGATATTATGACACAAATTGATGTTTTAAAAAGAAGATTACCAGAGAGACTGCAGTGGGAATTGGTCCAGGGACCAGACAATTCAATGGAAGAGTTCCTGAAATTTGTAGATAGATTAGATAGGGCCTTGGAAAGAGAAAATAACCAAAGTTTTGGCTCTGGCAACAACCAGTATGGGGGGTGGAACAGGAATGTAAATAGAGATTATTATGGGAGGAGAGACTTTGAAAATTCTGGAAATAATGCTCCAAATAGGGGAGATAGGAGATATGAAAATAATTTCAGAAACAATACACAGGAGGGAGGATGGAGGAGAGATAACAGGAATGATAGAAATAGGTTTTGGGGAAGAGAACAAGATAGAAGGGGGTTTGTTGAAACTAGTGAACAAAACGACAACTACAAACGGACAGACCGAGGAAACCAGCCGGGAAACGGTGGACAGTCCCACTAGATGTCCGTAGTTTAGGGGCTAGACAATATTATGACAGGACAACACATAACCGAAACTGGAAAAGGAGAGGATACAATGTAAAGAGTAAATACCATGAAAATACTGAAGTTGTTAGAATGAATAAATTAGAATTTAATAAAAGGTTTTGGGATACTATGAGTAAAAGTGATACAGTTAATAAAAACTGTGTTCAAGCACAGGTAGTTAGTGAAAGTGCAGAAATTGAAGGTATTGCAGAGTTCCATAGTTGGGCTGAAAAAGATACTGGTGTGAATAACAAGTCAGACACACCACAAGTAGAATCTATTTTGGGGGGTTTATTTGATATGAAGGGGGATGACGAAGTGTTTAATGGAGCCAAAGACTCAATTGCTGAGATTCAGATACATAGGGGGGAAACTGAAGATGAGGTTGTTGTGGAGGAGGAGGAAGAAGTAATAGAGGGACATTTAAATAATGATCCTAAATCAAGTGATGTTATTGATGAGAGTGTAGAGGAAGAAATAAAAGTATTTGTAGAATTGAAAAGTGATGATGAGATAAAGGTAAGTGATGTGACGAACATGGGTAATAATGAGGTTAATTTAAGTGAAATGCAGACTAGGGAATGTGTATCTGAGGACAAGCTATTGCCTATTGGGAACTATGAAACATTAAACTATGAGCATGGTACTAATAAGAATAATATTAAAGAAAATATAAAGGGATTAAATGTAAATGGGTGTTTTCAAGAAAAAGGGGAAAATTTTTTAGAAGTTTTGTGGAACAACTATGGAAACTGTATAAACAAAGATGCCTTTTGGAAAGAATTAGCAAAGGTAAGTGCAACCTTGTATCCTATATGGTGGATAAAAATCCGTAGTGGACTTTATAAAAAAGGGGGTGAAAACAGTAGGTTGTTAAGTGACAACACAGTGTTAAGAGGAACAGATAAAAACAAAGGTTTATATTTAAATGTCAATGCTTTGCAAACAGAGAGGGATGTGGCTAAGTGTAGGAAAAAGACATTAGACTTAGGAACTAAAGAAATTGAAAATGATCTATTGTTTGAAAATACTGAAATAGACAAAGATGTTGATCTAGGTTGGCTATATGTTAAAGTAAACATTGACATTTGTCCATTTGAATAAAAGAAAGCCCACATCCTAAATGCGTATAGACTTATCTTCCCCAGATCAAGAAGGTTATTTGGATTAAGAAACATCACTGAATTGAAACCATATAAACATGATTAAGCACATTTCCCTGTTTGAATACAGTTACTTACCCATTTTCCATAAAGCATGTGATCAGCAAAGATTTTTACTGGATGTGTCAAATAGCAACTACCACTACAGACCCTGGAAAAGTTCCAGATGTCTGAGACAATGTTTTTATATTTTTATTGTCACTATTGAATATTAAATATTGTGATATCCTCTTTACTTGCAATGGGCAAGAAGGTGACCAACATTTATTACTTTCTTTTGTATTGTTGAATATGGGACATGATTGCACCAAATAAAAGACAATGAAAAAATTGTTGTGCAAGACCCATCATTGTGTTACTATTGTTTTCTTAGGCATAAGATTTGTGTACAATTTTCTACAGCTAATCAGATGTTCACCAAGTTTGATGTTTGTGTTATGTTGTGACCAAATTAAGTGTCCAATTTTAGTATTCATATGTTCTTGTACTATCTTGACTATGTGTCTCAATGGGAGACAAGTTTTTTTTTTAAATATTTCATTTTCTTTTTTTTAAATGCATATTATATTCATACCTGTGACTTCTCTAGTGTTTGTGTTTATATATCTTAAAATCGCATGTGATATATTTGTGTCTGTTTTTGATCATTTTCCATGTGGCTCACTGGGAGCAAAGATTAACAATTTTTTTACTTTCATATATTACTAAATAATTTTATTATGCTGTCATACTGATTGACATAACACAAAGTGCATTTCAAACAACACAACTAAAATATTTGCAGGAAAAAGTCATTTTGAAACGGTGTAACGGTTGTTGTATACATACACATTATGCACAGTAATTGACACATTTGTCCTAGTCGGCTAATATCATTAACATTCTGTAAATGATATTACCCGAGGGGGGTATTGTAACGATACATATTAAAGGCTTTACTTTAATGAAGTATGCGATCCCTTCCAAATTCAACCAGTTTAATGAGTATTTATGATTATAGAATAGTTATTGTGTATGTTAACAATGATTGCACAGCATGTCTCCACAAACAGTCAACCCATTAAATTATACTGAATAACTGACCCACACAAAAGTTTATATCACTTGATCACTGATACAGCAAATGTCATCATGTAAAAACACTAAGTTCATCTTAAATAATTAATATGAAGTACGAGAAATAGTGGCCAACTTACGTATTTTGGATCTCCTTAAATAAAAATCGCCCAGTGAAACCTATTTGTTCACTAGGAGCGTTTTCACTCAGTATTCACGTAATCAATCCTATTTTAGACGAAAACCTATGTAATTCTTCATAATTCACGTTACTTACTTATTTATGCAAATTAGAGAAGTCAATTGACAAACTTCTAAAAAACGACCTTTTTGTAACAAAGAATTATTCTGTCAAGTCAACAAATCTGTCTGTCATTTTAATAACATGTTAAATTATGTCACTCGATGCAAATTAATAACTTTTCTGCGCAAATTATGATAACAGATGTATATGTGACTTATAAACTATATCTCTTTTTAGTAGTTCTTTGACAATGTTATAAATACAAGCCAGTCGGAGGCAGTCGGGGCAGTCGGAATGTCACTTTGGTGAAGTGTGTTTCTGTGTTATTGTTTGGCAAAACAAGTCAAAGAACATGTAAAGGAAGTATTACTTTGTGTTGTGTTATGGTCTTTGGTGGACAGTGGAATTAATATGGCCACTAAAGTAATAAATATTTGATGTTTACATACGTGTTGGTTTCGCTCGTTCTTTATCATCAAAAGCACATGAAAAACACGGAACCTCATGTGTTTACCCTAGACAACCAAATTTAGAGCCAGCATCAGCAACGAGACACAGCAGCGATCCAGCAAGCAGCAGCGATCCAGCAAGCAGCAGCGATTACTACAATACAATATTTTGTAATGGCGCCAACCTAACATCAAGTGCTAACAAGCTCCGTAAATGGGAGTGAAATAGTGCGTTTATCAGCAATTAGCAAAAGATATCTACGACGACTTTTGGCGGTCCATTTACACAGTGTAGAAAGAAGCTTAACTGATTATGTTCGCTCTGTCTAATGTGTTTTTTATACATCACGTTAAAATTTCTTCCTGTTTGGCCAATGTAAAAACTATTACAGCGGCTATATGTGATTTTATGTATGCCTCGATTATCAAATTTCGATTTCGTTGTACATTTGCACAATCTTTGTAAACATATAGCGTCGTAAGTGGTGGTGGAACGATATTTTATTGAAAGACTGTTATTGGTTCAGAAGGCTAGTTGAATATTTGTGGCCTTAAAAAGTGCAATAATTCTGTTGGCGACTCATCTAAAATAGACTGCTGGTTTGTATTTTATCTTCTGTTTAGCCGGCCGGAGTGGCCGAGCGGTTCTAGGCGCTACAGTATGCAACCGCGCGACCGCTGCGGTCGCAGGTTCGAATCCTGCCTCGGGCATGGATGTGTGTGATGTCCTTAGTTTAGTTAGGTTTAAGTAGTGCTAAGGTCTAGGGGACTGATGACCTCAGAAGTCCCATAGTGCTCAGAGCCATTTGAACCATTTACCTTCTGTTTAGGTGAGGTTTCTCGAGTTCGGCATATCTCGCTAAGTATTGCGTTCTGTTTTGGTGTTTTACATTTGTAGTATAATTTTGTGATTATTTTGGGGTCAAAATCACTTGTATAGGCTATAAAGCAAAGTGCGTTAAGCTGTTTTTGGATTTCTGGTTTTTCTAATGATAGATTCTTTAATGTATTCATAATTGAATGGAAAAATGGTGGTTTATGAGCCATTGGATGACTGGAATAGGCATTTAAATATTGTCAGAAGTGGTATTCTTCCTATCACTATCAAACATGTGGTGATTATTTAACAATAAAGTACCCTGTGATGCAGAACGACCCTCTTGCATTGTCTGCCACTGGAGCTGAGTGATCATCTCCTTGATACTTTCGTGCTTGCTATATGAACCTGTAACAAACCGCAGTGCTCTTCTTTGCAGCTTCCCTATTTCCTCTATAAGCCCTGTTTGGTACGGGTCCTACACTGACGAGTAATGTTCGACTACTGGTCGAACGAGTGTTTTGTCAGCTGGGATAGATTCTTCCAATGGATCTCAGTCAGGCATCTGGCTTACTCGCAATGAATTTTATGTGGTGATTCCGCTTCAAATCGCTTCGTATGCATACTTTTATTTTTTGAAAGTAACTGCTTCCAGTGATTGTTCAGCAGTTGTTGAATTATACGCGAAGAGTATTTCTGTCTACGTATTCGCAATATTTTCCATTTATATGGAGGGTAAATTGCCACTCCCAGCAATAAACATCGATGCGCGGCATGTCTTCCCGCATTTCGCTACAATTTTCTAGCATCGTGACTTTGAAACGTCCCCTTAGAACATTTATACAAGACTGTGCTTAAACTGACACACAATATTTTTAGCGCAACGCAATCTGACTTTCAAAAATCCCTACAAAAGAATGGCCCTGACTAACATTAACCTGTACCTTTCACAAATCACTTACCTCACCAAAAATTTTCGTTACTCGAACTACTGCAATACAGCGAGAGCCACTACTGCCAGCTAAATAAAAGATTCAAACTACGGAAGGCACTAACTACTGATAGGCATAGTTAGCAAATGAAAGATTTTAATAGAGAACAAACAATGTATTTACCTTAATAGTCATAATTGACATCCAGTCTTACAAATTTCAAAACTCCGCCATCTCTCTCCCCACATCCACCACTACTGGCGGCTCACCTCCAACTGCGCAACGCTACGCGCTGTTAACATCCAGCTGCCCAACACTACAAAGGCAGACAACAATGCAAACTAGCCACAGACTGCACACAGCACAGCCAGTGATTTTCATACAGAGCGCTACGTAACGTTGCCAATAAGAAAACATAAACAGCCTACTTACATAGCCCCCATGCTCCCAACAAAAAATTTTACAAATTGCTTTGGGCAGTGGCCAACAATGATTTGATAAAATTTTCATAATTACAATAACAAAGACAATAAAATACAATGTTGGTCAAAAGCTAAAATTTACTCACAGTCCATAAAGACAGTCCTGCTCATTCATCACAGTAAAATTGCAGTGTTTTTCTGAAAGTCTGAGCAGTAAAAGAAAATGCACACGGAAGTAGTGGATTTCCATGCAGTCTTGAAGAAGTAGTGTTGTCCCTCCAACGGAAAGACAGTGCTGACTCTTGACATGCAGACAGGTAATGGGCCACAACAGAGCAAACCCACCGCAGAGTCAGTCGAAGTTTTGAAGAATACTGGTAGGTAGGTCATCACAGTGTAGACCCACTGTAGTCCTGGTAGAGATTACATTATTGGTGGGCCATCAAACGTGCAGACCCACTGTAGTCCTTGTAGAGGCGGCCAGCAGCCATCTGTTGCAACTGTGCAGGTGCACAATCACCATCGAAGAGTCTTGCGGACAATATAGCAAGTCCATAAACCACCAGTTGTGCACTCACAAAGTTTTTGGAATTGTCCTTAGAATCAGCAATGCTGTTATCCAGTCCCTTGCTGAATTATTAACACACGTGCAAACACTAACAGTCCCTACTTCTCACATATTGTCCAAATACTATGACCAACAGAAATGTGTGCAGTGAAATGGAACTTACAAGTTACTTAATTTGATGAACTGGTGTCAATTACAATTTTATAACATAAGAATACAATTACAAAGGTACAAAATACATCATTACAGAACATAACAATACAGAGGACATTTGTAATACAGGCTTTACAAAAGAATCGAAATAACATATACGTCAGTGTTACAGGAATTATGAAATAAGTAAATACATAAAATATCTATGAAACGTCCCCTTAGAACATTTATACAAGACTGTGCTTAAACTGACACACAATATTTTTAGCGCAACGCAATCTGACTTTCAAAAACCCCTACAAAAGAATGGCCCTGACTAACATTAACCTGTACCTTTCACAAATCACTTACCTCACCAAAAATCTTCGTTACTCGAACTACTGCAATACAGCGAGCGCCACTACTGCCAGCTAAATAAAAGATTCAAACTACGGAAGGCACTAACTACTGATAGGCATAGTTAGCAAATGAAAGATTTTAATAGAGAACAAACAATGTATTTACCTTAATAGTCATAATTGACATCCAGTCCCACAAATTTCAAAACTCCGCCATCTCTCTCCCCACATCCACCACTACTGGCGGCTCACCTCCAACTGCGCAACGCTACGCGCTGTTCACATCCAGCTGCCGCTGCCCAACACTACAAAGGCAGACAACAATGCAAACTAGCCACAGACTGCACACAGCACAGCCAGTGATTTTCATACAGAGCGCTACGTAACGTTGCCAATAAGAAAACATAAACAGCCTACTTACAACTTCTTTCTATACAACGGCATCATCCACTAAAAGCGTCACAGAACTTTCGATGTTATTTACTAGATCATTTATGTATAGAGTCGTAAGGCTACTGTAGGCCATCATAGACTACCGTAGGTAAGCGTAGACTACGACAGTTTTACTAGAAACTTCGGTGAGTTAAGACAGTAACTGCGTTACTGTTACATGTGCTGCATCCCTATCGGGCGTTACCTAATTTCAAGCGCTTTGTTTTCGTATGTGATCAGTGTGGTACTAGATTCCCCTAGAAACCGGAAGCGGTGAGCCGTCTAGAAACTGACTAAGGATGTATAAAGGGCACATAACCAACAGAACATTTTTGTCCTACGTACTTATTCCCCGGTCTGTTACTTAAACACAAACGGTATTTATAGCAAAATTGAAGCTGTCAATAATCATCTTGGGGTGGAAGATCTTTTTTTTCCGTGTTTGCTTTAACAATACGTATGTTTATGATAAGGTCCGCCTCTAGCAAAACACAATTTAGTTTTTTAACCCAAACACACAAATTATGAATTCATGTTTTTTTCAAACATCTGTAAGCACGACTTAAAAACTAATAGTTCATGTATACAAACAGTAAAGAACATCCTTTCTCTTTAACAGATGTAAAATAAAAGCCCACTGAAGATGCTGCAACTGCAGTGAAACATGTTTGGATTAAGGAACAAAATTGTGTTTTGCTAAAGGCGGACCCTATCATAAACATACGTATTGAAACCGTCAATGTTTAATTGAGGTTTTACTCGAAAATTGTTGATTTGTAACGTGGAACAGATGGATACTGCAATACAAATAGAAAGTAAAAAATAAAGATTCATATCCTCAAAAAAATGGTTCAAATGGCTCTGAGCACTATGGGACTCAACTGCTGTGGTCATAAGTCCCCTAGAACTTAGAACTACTTAAACCTAACTAACCTAAGTACAGCACACAACACCCAGCCATCACGAGACAGAGAAAATCCCTGACCCCGCCGGGAATCGAACCCGGGAACCCGGGCGTGGGAAGCGAGAACGCTACCGCACGACCACGAGATGCGGGCTCATATCCTCAAAAAAGGCAAACCAAAACAATGCAAAACAAAAACATACCAATCATCGCTTCACTACTTCGTCGAACTTGTGTAAAACATGCTTCTGGTATTGCTAAACAACTTTTGCACTGATAAATAATAACATGAAACGCTCGGCTTTGATCGTGATGAAGAACGTTCTATTGAGTACAACATAACAACAATAATTATAGAAATTCTTATATGTTTGTGTATGCAGTTTGTATTTACATCAAAAGTAATTACTGCTTTAGTTACAGAAGAGCGCAGAAGTTACGTGGTCAACTGATTTTTATTACATTTAAAGTGCAGTTTATATGTGGTAATGCTATAAAATACACAACAGACTTACGCTGATGGACGTGTGGTTTTAATTATGTACAAAACAAACAAACAAAAAACAAAGCGAAGTCATCGGCTTCCAGTTTCTCTCTCACACATTCATTTATGTTTCTTTACTACCAATGCTACCAGTACTACCGATAATCCTACCATTTAATGCGACATTTATGTAGTGTACCGAAGCTTTCGAATCGTAGTTTTGGTAGAGCGCAACTTCATTTATATACATATTTTTTGAATAGTAGTGGTCCTACAGCACCCTCGTGGGGCACGCCTGAAACTACTTTTCTGTACGTATACTACTCACCGTTCAAAATAACATGCTGTGTTCTGTTTGCTATAAACTCTTCTGTCCACTTACACAGTTGGTTTGATTTTCCAACGATCGTATGTTGTTCGTTAGGCGATAGTGTGGAACTGTGTCCAATGGCTTCCGGAAGCAAAGGAAAATGGATTCTAGAGGGTCGCCTGCTTTCTGGCTCTCGTGGACGACCGTAGCGAGGCATGTTTCACACGAACGTTGTTTCCAGAACACAATTTGGTTCACACAGTGGAAATTTCCGACGTTCGTAAATTCCGTAATATGCTAACATAGATCGTGAAACTTTCTGGAAGATTAAAACTGTGTGCCGGACCGAAACCCGAACTCGGGACCTTTGCCTTTCGCGGGTAAGTGCTCTACCATCTGAGCTACCCAAGAAAGATTCACGCCCCGTCCTCAAAACTTTACTTCTGTCAGTACCTCGTCTCCTACGTTCGCAGGAGAGCTTCTGTAAAGTTTGGAAGGTAGGAGACGAGGTACTGGCAGAATTAAAGTTGTGAGGACGGGGCGTGAGTCGTTCTTGGTAGCTCAGATGGTAGAGCACTTGCCCACGAAAGGCAGAGGTCGCGGGTTCGAGTTTCGGTCCGGCACACAGTTTTAACCTGCCAGGAAGCTTCATATCAGCGCACACTCCGCTGCAGACTGGAAATCTAATTCTGGAAACATAGATCGTGTTCCAAAATTCCACTGCTAACCGACGTAAGAGAAATAGGAATATAGTTTTATGCGTCTTTTCGACGACCCTTCTTGAAAACTGGAATGATCTGTGCTTTTTTCCAATCATCAGGAACTCTTCGCTCATACTCTACCTAGAATCGTATTAGTATTCCGTCAGGTCCAGTGACCTTCCTCTGTTAAGCGATTTCTGTTGCTTTTGCTATCTTATGGTCACTTATTTCGATATCAGAAAGTTTGTCGTTCGTGCGAGAATTTACAGAGGAACTAGAGTGCTATCTTCCCAGCAGCCACTAAAAAGTAACTTCCAAACAAATTACGGAATGTATTGTGAGTGATCAAACGCTTCTCCTCTGAATCGCTGCAGGAGCGTCTTCATTTCCCCTGCAGTGTGAGGCCGACAATTGGCATGAAGGAGGAACTGCTCGACAGTTGTGTTATGTGGGCTGCATGACACAGGCGAAATCTCTAACCAGGCCCTCATACTTGGCGGGAGACGCTATTCTCTACGCATCTTTACGTGCTCACTGTTCACTCAAAACTGAAAAGAGCGACGCGACACGATCGACGGGAATAGTAGATCTTTACCGGATTTTCTCAGTGGTTTCCGTTTCGCGATCGATCGGAACTTACTTTCTGGACAACCCTCGTATCTGTGTGTTCCATGGATCCAAGTAGTGTTCTGTCGTTATGATGCCGAACGAGTCAGCTTAGAATCGTATAGTATGTTTTGTCAGTAAGAAATATGGCACCTAATTGAACATTTACATTACTGTCTTTTACATTAATGTGAAAAAATCTTTAATTTTAATTAAATATCGTTAAGAACAATCAAACCTATTCAGCCAAGTTTTCACATACCATGAATCGTGATGAAGTGAAGAATATGACATAACGTACATAGAGTTTGACTAGTATATCTGGTGTGCGTCTGTATACTCAGGTGACAGAAGTCATGCGATAGCGATACACGAGGGTTATTCGGAAAGTAAGGAACGATCGGTCGCGAAATGGAAACTACAGTGAAAATCCGATGAAGTTTTGCACTTCGTGATTGCAATTGTTTCATTAACATGATTACCAAAATCTTACTCAGATCCTTTTATCAGATGTGCTACCGTTATACTAGAACAACATTATCTATACTTGTCAAATGATGTCTTTAACGCAATACCCCAAATTAATTATGATTCTTGTTTCATTTAGTAATCACTTAATACCAAATTCATTATTTTGGATGGTGGGTAATTAACGTATATCGGATACAGTGCCCAATTTCCGCATCTACACCCCTGAAGCACATAATCGTAAGCTAGCATCAGAAGTGTGTCCATAGTGGAGTTCACCAATGCGTAAAGCTCATTATTATTACTCATTCTGATTACAAGAACTTACAGACACGCGCGCACACACACACACACACACACACACACACACACACACACACACACACACACACACACACTAGTGCATGCCCATCAAAACTGCCCATCAAAACTGCCCATCTGAGACGGAATGCTATGTGGTGGGGTTTCGGGTGTTTGACACAGTAAGGAAAGTATATATGCTTCACAGAGGCGACTGGGGAATCAGTCTAGTGACGATACATCCAATAAAAGAGGAAATCCGCTGACATAAGCGACATTGACAAATAGTTAATTGCCACTACCTGGCGCCTGGGAATGAGGATGTCAGAAATGGTGAAGCAGGACGGCTGACGGCATACTAATGTTGTGAGGGTCTATGGGAAGTGACTGAAGGACGGTGAAACCACGAGAAAGCGATAAGGTGTTGGACGTAAGCATCTGGCAAATCTGTTAAAGCTGAATAGCACTATGTCCGGAATCGACTACTGCAGTGTAAACTCTGCGAAGTAGAACTCTCATGCAAGCCTAAGCTATAATATGAAACACATTTTACTTTAAACGACACAGATACAGGACTAGCTAAGGATTTTTTTTATTTTGATTGGAAGCATATGGCCTCTTGCAGTGTATCAGAAGAGGCTTAGAAAAACTATCAGTAATACTCGATGCTTTAAGGAACGTAATTCCATGTCCGAAACTGCTTTTAAGGACTATTACTTTATGTAAAACAAAACCCTAATTAGGATGGTTTTATTAGTTAGACTTGTAAAAAAAAGACAAATACAGTCGACATTGAGAACTATTTACATTTTTATGACTCTAGTTTGTTTCCTAAGGTGTGTCATACAATTTTGTAGGTGTGTAGATTCTGTCTGAAAAATGGGGCGTGAATAGTACCACTAGTAACGAATAATAAATTATAATCTCATGCTTGTTGCTGAAGTCTTAGCGCATGGGCAACGAACAATTAGTAAGTGACAAACTGCCTTTGTTTCATTACTTGGTGTGGCTGTAGATGAGAAAAAGTTTAAGTAAGTTTGATATTACGTTTAAAATTTCTAGGAAATCGCTAAGTGCTTTCTTCAGCAAACACTGGATGAGTATAGTCTGGGTAATTTGCGCTCTGTTTTAAGGAAATGCAGTTTTTCACGTATGTGAATTTTTATGAAGACGTACATCCTGAAGTATGTGTCGTAAGTGATATAATTAGTAGGTACATGCAATGATGTATGTGGATACCGTCTCTAAATTGTATTACGAATAGTAGTTAAGAAACAATAAATTGATAGTTATGTTTTACAGCACTGACTGCGAAAATATAGTAAGCGATAAAAATTTTTCGTTTAGTTGTTTGTGAGAGTGGCAGAGAGTAAAAGTTTCTAAATGGTTTGAAATTATGTTTAAAGCCTTTTGGAAGTCTCTAAGTGCTGTCATTTTCCAATAGTGGATGAATATAATCTCGGCTACTCTGCCTCAAGACATACGCACAATTTCTACCTTTATTACATGACTTGTAGTGTTAAACCTTTAACGTAAGACTACACGTCTTAATAATTAGATTATGACAGCGTTTTAAATTTTTGAATTCGGTCGCTAATTATATGAAATACTTAAAATCAAATTTTTGTTGTTCTGGGAAGCTGTTACAAATTGAGCCCTTTAAGCCGCTTTGTAATATAACTTTCATATGTGTGACACCTTAAGTGGACAGTTTGTGAGGAAAGAAAGAAATAGTCGAAATGCTTGATACAGCGGAGCCTGGTAGGAGAATCCTTTTGGTATTTGTCACCATAGTAGCCAACCCGCTAGTCTGGCCTGTCTATATATTTTTGCGAAAACTTTCATTGCTAACTACGACAAGCGTTGCATCGCTGTATTTGTGATGTCAAGATGCACTGACGGGAAGTAAATTAGCACACCTGGAAAGACGAAATCGATTTTGATCCAATGGCGGCATATGCCACTTGGGGGATAGTAGGTGTACTAATAATGGTTTCAAGCAACAGATAGAGTAATGGCATAGCTACCAGAGCGCCATCTGTGTTTGCCCTTTAATGCTCAGGGCCAGAAGGCTCAGTGCGATACAAGCGTGTGAAGCAAGCAGGCACTTAAGCCATGGATACGTAATCGTGTTTCCAACGCCAAACTGAGCGAGTCTGAAAGGGGTCAAATTGTGGCCATCTGAGTGGCGGACTGGTCCTTTTCGAGAACTGCTACACAAGTTCGGCGCGCTGAGCCAGTTGCGCAACATTGTTTGTATCAATGGTGTCGCGAACGTTCTCACAGCCGTAAACGAGGTTCTGGACGTCCACGCAGCACACACGCCGGCCAGGACCGTAACTCGCAAGTGATGGTCGTTTGCGTGTACGATGTACACCTGGTGAGCACTGTCTCGTAGAGTACACTCGTCCAAGAGACACTGAACCCAGCTCAGGCCTTATGGTCTGGGGTGCGATAAGGTACAGCTGTCGTTCATCTTTGGTGTTTGTGGAGGGGACGCTAATCAGCACTCGATAGATGCAGAATGTTGTTAAACCCGTCGTTCTTTCACCGTTCTTGTAACTGGAAGGTGATGTTTTGTTGCACCAGGATAACGCTCGCTCACACACTGCCTGTCAACGTCCTCAGCAAGACTTGCAGGAAGTTCCTTGGCCAACACGACCTTTGGAATTGTCTCCAATCGCGTACTTTGGGAATACGATAGGTTGAGAAGTTTCTCGTGTGACTCGTCAGCATACAACTCTTGCAGAACTACGTGGACCGGTAGAGCAGGTGCGGAATAACATACGCCAGGACAGTATTCGTTATCAGTACGATCGACTGGATACCAAGGTCAGCGCCTACATTGCCGCCCGTAGAGGCTGCACCACGTGCTAATATGGGTGTTTAAGCATGGGTTGATCCCCGGTACCTTAGAACCGGTTGTGCTTTGATATGTAAATGTACTCACTTCATGTGAACTGGTAACCTCTAAAAAGGTGTACTAATTTTTCCCGGCCATGCATCTCAATGCCCTTAAAAAAGTAAAAGTACAGCGTACCATTAAAAAATAAAAAAAATCTTACAACCACATGGTAACTACATGTGGTTTTAAGAAACTAATGCGATAATGTTTGTTCTTAGTATGAGGTGTGCAAAGTGCAATTTATACATGGAGATGTATACAGACAATGTAGTGCTTTTCCATGTTCGTTTTACAGGTACTTGACAATGACAAGTAGTCGAAATTAGCTAATCGCACAATTAAATAAAAATCACATTACAGCCTACTACGGACCATCTTTACGTTTCTTAAATTACGCTACAGTTTCGAGGTGGCATCCATTGCCCTGTATACAATTTCTACTGTGTGCAGGCTACGAATTTCATTATTTGATATTCAGCTGTGAAAAATTGTACGATTTCTTGATACACCATCATTGTGCCATCGCCCTGAAATGGTATACTTTCACAGCACTCTAGTTATAACACTAAAAGCATTAAATCGGAACCCAGTATGTTATCCTAGACGGCGAGTTTTCGTCAGAGACAAGGGTATCGTCAGAAGTGCCCCAGGGAAATGTGATAGGACTGCTATTATTTTGTATATACAGAAATAATTTGGCGGACAGGGTGGGGAACAATCTGCGGTTGTTTGTTGATAATGCTGTGATGTACGGTGAGATGTAGGAGGACACAAGGTGACTGAGACAAAATTTCTAGATGGTGTGATGAACTGAAACTAGTTCTAAATGTAGAAAAATGTAAATTAACGCGGATGAGGGGGAAAAACAAAGCTATAGTGTGCGGATACAGCATTAGTGGTGTCCTGATTGACACAGTCAAGTCGTTTAAATGTCTGGGCGTAACGTTGCAAAGCGATATGAAGTGGAACGAGCTTGTGAGGATTCTGGTAGAAAAGGGAAATTGTCGAATTCGGATTTTTGGCAGATTTCTAGGAAACTGCGGTTCATCTGTAAGGGAGATTGAATATAGGACGATAGTGTGACCTATTCATAAGTACCAGGTCTAACTGAATGAAGACGTGGAAGCGTTCAGAGGAGATGCTTCGGGAACTGAAGTGAGGATCCCTGGAGGGAAGGTGACATTCCTTTCGATAAACACTGCTGAGAAAATTTAGGGAACCGGCATTTGAAAGTGACTGCAGAAATATCCTGTTACCTGATACTTATATTGCGCGTAAGGACCACGATACGAGAAATTGGTGATCATACGGAGGCATATAGACAGTCGTTTCTCCGTCGTTCTATTTGCAAATTGAACAGGAAAGGAAATGACTAGTAGTGGTACGGGGGTACCCTCCACTACGCTCAGTACGGTGGATTGCGGAGTATCTATGTAGATGCAGATGTGGAAATACGGGAGTTCTTTAACTATCGACATTTCGTCTCCTGTCGTTTTATTATAACAAATCGCGACTAAAACGATATGTTTTCGAAAAATTCTAATCTTTAGATGCTCTGAAACAGCTTATATTCATACCACGTACTCTGCAGTCGCACCTCGTTGACCACGTTCCTCTCAACGAGGCAAAATTCTGACATGCTAGGCTCTCCGTTTTAAGTATCGCAATATAACGGGACGCGGAATTCGACACTGTGACGTCACCAGCTCCTCATCTACACGCATATTGATGCCCCGTGAGAGGACGGTTTAAGGGTGCGTCGAAAGCGTTGTACACAACAACGATCAGTTACCAAGGTGACGAGTAACGAATACTGTTAGTGTTACGTGATCAGACCGTGGTGTATATAGAGAGCTATTGAGAGCTATTCTCACAAGCTTGGTTCCCAGCGGTCGGCCCACTGTTTGGAGCGTGGTTCGTTGAGCCCTATTGCGAGCAGAGCCCCGCTGATGGCATCGGCTGATAGAGCTCTGCACAGTTCATTAGCGACATGTGCGCCAGTAATTGCCGGCCATTCCGCCGCCTTCTGGCCGCCCACGCTTCTGCTCGTCAATTGCCACGGGGCTCCCGCCATAAACACGGCACGTCTTAAACAGCAGGTCACAGATCGTCGGTTTCCATTCTCAGAGGCATTCTAAAAGAGCACTGATAGTTCTGCTTCATTTTCTGCTTCATTGCGTATAAGTGGAAGGCACTGCCTGATCGTAAGGATATACTGCATTTTGATAACTGGAACATCTTTCACGCTTCCGAAAATATCTCCCACACAAGGATCCTTTACTAACTCATCAAATTTTCGCCTCTCCCCGCTCACACTGAACACCTCCGAATAGTCCACACTGGGGGTGTCCAGCTTTTCAGCTTACCTGCGCCACATTGGAAGAAGAAGAATGTTTTTGAGCCGCACATAAATACTTTACACTAGCAGAAAAGGGAAAAATGGGATGGACTAACGAGAGAATAGCATAGTGCAACGGGAGTTTCGTGTTGAAAATATTCAATTTATTCTGACCTTGCATTAACGCAATTATATGGACCTTTTTTTCATGCAGATATGCATGCTCAGTACCCGGGCCGCTTTGCTACTTGCTCTGGGCCGCCGGTTGGACAATCATGGCCTACACCCTCCACAAACTCGACTCCAATAATCCTATCGTTTGCCCTCTATTTTCGAATCCTCATATGCTGCCATGGCTCTACCAACACATCCACCCAACCCTACTCCCACACTCACTCTACGTTCTCTCCCAGACAGACTTCAACAATCTCCCCCTCCCAGATCGTCAACTCCACCCCGACATGTACCCTTCCTACCAGCTACAAGTACGCCGCACCCATTTCACCTCATCAGAGCTTCCTCTCCCTCGCGTCCCCTCATTTCCTCCTATTGATCTTTCCACATCTGTCTTTCTTTCCCCACCTCCTTTCCCAACAACTATTACAGTCACCAATTCCCCTCTCTACTCCACCCCAGCTTCTGTCTCAACAGCCACTCCTACCCCCATCGCTGTTATGCGCAAGTCCTCCAGCTTTATACTACCACATTCCTACGTTCCTCATCAGCCAACCTTTTCCCTTTGTGCAACAGACTTTCTATCCCAGAGGAAATACTTCCGATTTTTAATGACAGGAAAGTGCTCTTTTTTTAAAATACTAGTGTTTCTGCATCATGTTTTTAAATGTGAGTTTATTGCGTTTCGTTTTACCTTTTATTATTACTGTTTTTAACTACCATTACAAAAAGTCATCTCTCTCGTATCTCTAAAAATTTCCATTTTATTTTTCAACTCCAATAATTTTAAATCCACTGTAAATATTCCCACTGACGACTTACATAATCCATGGATAAGGGTTAAGCGACCATTTTAACACTGCTTGAATTCAGCAAGACTTTTTGATGATGTTGATTATGATTATAAATCATAAAAATGAAACAGCTCAATTTCTCAACTGGTGCAAAGCTGTGGTTCGACAGCTTCCTCAGAAAGATAAGTCAGTGAGTCAGTCGTGGATCAAGAAGTCATCATGGAAACGTGTGCTCTCTGGACTCATCCAGTGTTCATTCCTTGGTCCACTAGTTCTCTTGATGTACGTTAATGACATTTTATCTGTGCTTCCCTCACGCTACTACTACTTCCATGCTGGCGACAATCAGTTGTATGTAAACGCCAGTACTCCGAACATTGCTGCTACCCTATCAGGTATGAATGACGACCTTTGTTAAGTATCACGACAGGCACAAAATAGGGGTCTTAAAGTAAAGCGTAAGACGTCAGTCGTCCACGTGCCACACCGAAAGGAAATTAGTGGACGGTGCTATCAAATAGTTCCACCTATAGTTGTCAATGGAAATACAACAAAGCTATCTAAATTGGGCAGCATGCAAGAATTCTCTCACTTGGCTACATGCAATGCAAAAAATGTAGAAAAATAAAATATGTAAACTGAAATAATTCGCAGATAAACTGAAACTATCGGCGAGTTTGTGTTTGAATTTGGCACCTGTCGACAGCAAACTCGATATACTTATTATTTTTGGAGTAATGACGATTTAATATTTAAGAATTTTTCATACAGTGTCTACCCACTATCGTTTCAGTTATTTCTCTTACTTATTTTAAGTGGAACTGCCCTCGCTACATGCTGTTTATCAGAATCTTTAATAATGATTTATTTATGAAAATCGTGAATTTCTTATCTTAGGTGACTGGAATATCATCGAAAGCAGATATATACGTAAACAAAATAAACGATGTACTATAGCTATGGAGTGTAATTATCTCAGGTTGATGCGTTTGCGTAAGTGGAAAATATGTAATCAGCGCAAATTACATGTTAGTGAAGGAAATTGGTAACCTCAGATTGCAGCTGAAATGAACCAATTAAATAACATTAAATGATTTCCAGAATGAGATTTCCAGCGGAGAGAGCGCTGATATGAAACTTACTGACAGATAAAAACTGTGTGCCGGACCGAGACTACAGGAGTCCCATTTCTGCAAGGTTCACAGAGGAACTTCTGTGAAGTTTGGAAGGTAGGAGACTAGGTACTGGCAGAACTGAAGCTGTGAGGACGTGTTGTGAGCCGTGCTTGGGTAGCTCAGTTGGTGGAGCACTTGCCCGCGAAAGGCAAAGGTCCCGAGTTCGAGGCTCGGCCCGGCACACAGTTTTAATCTGTCAGGAAGTTTAGAATTAAATGATGTCAGTAAATAGTGCTTGCTCATCTGGCTCCAGCGATGCGTTTTATGGTGTTGTGTATTAATTGTTTTAGAAGTTATTAATTTTGATAATTTTAGTGAATGTACAGCTCTTATATTAACTGTAGCTTACTAACCCCGGTGTGGTATTCATCGGCATTAAATTGTGCATTTGACAGTGGTTTCAGATATTACATAACTCTACTGGTGCGTCTGCAACATTGAGGGGGGGTTTACAATCTTTGGCCCGAGACAAGCATATTCTTTGAGATTTTTTTCTCGGGATATGTTATAGATATCAATGTCAAATTTGGTCAAAATGTTTATTGATATTTGCTCTACAAATTGGAATTTTTCGACCGGAAATGTTGAAGAGCAAAGGTGGAAGTGCCGTCGGAACGACATAAAATTTCGATGTACACCTCCACGAGTGGTCTGTCACAGGTCAGACGGCTCGTCTGAAAGCAAAACTGAGTTGACGTTAGCGAAGTATGTGAGATTCTTTAGGAGTTGTACCTCGCTTAAGTTATTTGGACCATAAGAAACAAAATGGCGGCTATTTGAAAAAATAGGTGTTTTTTTCATCGATTTTTCGGCTATGTCGGCCATGGAAAAATATTTATAGTTGATGGATCGGAATAAAAGTGGTACAACACCTAGACAATTTAGTTAGCTTCGTCGGAAACAAAGAATCATTCCATAGATTTTTTAGTTACCATATCGCGCGATAAAAGAAAAAAAATTCATTTCAAGATAAACGCGTTTGAAGTTTTGACTACTTATAAATGCAATATTATGCAACTTACGTTCAATCTGCTATTCCGGGTCCATAAACTAGTCCTTCCTTTTCCTCTTAGAGGGCGTTCTGCTCGGTCTTGGACATCCTGCGCTGCTGCAGAGTCGTTCGTACGGCCGGTGACAAGCGGTTTTCGGCCGCTTGAATCCGGTGGTCGTCCGAATGCTTGGCGAACTGCGTCGAATAGAGTCCCAGGGTGACGTCCGTCGTTGTCATGGTCTTCAGAATTGCTGAATACGCTTCGTTGAAGCTGCTCACTGCCAGGAAAGTCGCAATATCCACATTCTTCGCACCAGAATGCAAATGCTTGGGGATAACTAACAAGCACATGCGTTCAAACTTACATTTGAATTTTGCGTTTTTCCTCTCAAGCACCGATACAATACCTCGTCCTCCGAAAGGGCCCCGTAGATCGGATGAATCACTTTTTGAACTTCTTTGGAGAGCGGCTGGTCGTGTTGATATTCGACCAGATGTCCGGTAGCCTCAGCAATGCTCCACATGCACCACCTAGTTTCCCCAGCCGGACAATTTTGGTGTTGTAGGTGGTCATCCATCGAACACTTGTGGAAATACGTTGCCCAAATTGCCTTCTGCATCTGCTCCACCGAACTGGAATGCCGTCGCATTACCAAGCCGTAGTACGTCGTAAGATCCTTGATCACTCTATCAGTTTTAGTCATGGTCAAGCAGATAGAGCAATTTTTCGCTGCTACAAAGTCGAAATTCCCGAAAAAAACTGGTACGTGAGAAAGGCCGAATTCAGGCAGGTGCATTTTTTGTTCAACTGCGAATAACAAACGTTTCCGTTCCGTATTCGGAAAAACCGTTTCATGGGTGGATTCTAAGCACTTTTGTGGATCCAAAAATGCAATTTAAAACAAATCGTGTTTTTTTTTGAGCTAAAAGATAGTAAACCAGTGAACCTCCCTTTAATAAGAGTAATGCCTAGTTTATGATATTCCGCCATTTTTTATGGTCGATGGCAGACATTGACGGTACAGGGCAAGTACCGGCTATGTTTTACTCACTGACCACCGCGATTCGCATTCGCTATTTGATCTGTTAAGTAGCCCGACACCCTTTTGTGAAACGGAACTGACCACCAGATATCACAAGAAGTGGAGCCGCCAGTACAAAAGGAGGCGGCGATTGCTGAGTTGTCAGCAGAAAAGCAGCAACAGCTCAGTTACTTCGAACGTGGACCAGTCGTTGGATGTCACCTTGGTAACAGATCCTTCAGGGAAGTTTCAGTCCTTCTGAAGCTACCCAAATCGACTACTGGTGATGTGAGTATTAAGTGGAAACGCGGACTACCACAGCTAAACTGAGACCAGACAGACACTATGTACTGGCAGACGAGGACCACCGAGCATTGCGAACGATGGTTGTAAAAAAATAGCCTGAAATCAGTTGGAAGGAATCACTTGTAAGTTCCAAAGTGTATCACCAGTCTAGCTAGCACAGTGACTGTACGTAGAGAGTTACAAACAGTGGGGGGTACATTGTTCGAGCAGCTCCTCACGAGCCACACATTTCTGTGATCAGTGCTATGCTATGCTATGCTATGCTATGCTATGCTATGCTATGGTACCAAAGAGCGGCGTCGTTGGACAGTGGCTTACAGGAAACGAATGATTTGGAATGGTGAATCACGCTATACGCTGTGGAAGTCGGATCGAAGGGTCTGGCTTTAGCGAGTTCCTCGTGAACGTTAACTACCATCATGTGTGGTGAGTGCCAACAGTGAGGCGCAGAAGACGGGGTGCTATGGTGCGTGGTTACGGTGTGGTTTCCACATTGCGCTTAACAAAGCGCAAAATTCGGAAATATATGAACACATTTTACGGAATTGTGTACTGCCTACAGTAGAGAAACAATTCAAAGACGATAATTTTATCAGCACGTCAACGCACCGTATCATAAATCAGTGTCTTAGCGGCAATGACTTGTCCAAAATAAAACTCGTGAAATAGACTGGCCTCCCCAGAGACCCAATGTGATCCCAATGGGGCACTTTTCGAATAGTTTAGAACGTCGGCTTCGCTACAGTCCTCAGGGTGCAACATTACTACCTTCTATGGACTCGGCTCTTTGAGGAAGCCTGAGTTTCGATACCTCTACAGACATTCAGACACTTCACCGAAAATATTTTCAGCAGAGTACTAACTGTCATATAGATGAAGGGTGCACACATCCCACATTAACGTCAAGTTATCACTGCGTACCTCCTAGCTGTGGCTTAGTTCCTTGCAGGTATAACAGAGCCCACCCCTCAGTGACACCTGTCAATGTCGTACGTTTATCACGCCTCGGCTCTCTTTCCCTGGATGCCACTTGTCCTTCTTCCCACGTTGCATGACGGATTATCGCGTTATTGGTTCCAGGCAGTGTTAGCTGAAGTCCTACATCCCTGTTGATGAGATTATTTGTCATATGGCTACGTTACCGCTCCCTTAGTAATACAATCCGTTAACTGCGACGCTCAGGATAAAGCTTGAGTCTTCTCAAGAGACGTGCGATGCTCTGTCTTCAGATAGAGCTTGGCTGCTGCTGATTAGTAAGGTTGGCCCATGCGTGTACATCGATCATTTTCAACGCACCGTTTCTTGCATAGTGGGCATGGGTGCCCAGTATAAAGTTTCCCAAACTGGCATGGAATATTATATACGTTGTTTTAGGCCAAGACCAAACACAACAGATTCCTCAATTTTGTGGGTGGACGAAAAACGCCCTTCGTATCTCTAAAGGATCTTTTCGATTCTAGAAAAATGTCTCAATAAGCCATTATAGTGGAGGCCTGCAGGTCTTGACTAATCTTCCTGGGCTGAACTAGCTTTGACGTGGATGCATTATGTAACTCTTTCTCTGAATAGTGGCTCTGTTGGAATAAACCTACACCTTTCTAGAACACGATGCGTGTCAGAAAATGGGAGAGGCTACCCAGCTAGTGTTAAATTTCGTTATGGAGTAAATAATTACAAAAAAATGAATCTAAATAGCTACTGCCGTATATCTTCAAATCAGTTCTCATATTCATTGCCTCACATTCTCCGGCGACATTGAAAACCTACCCAACAGTCGATACGAATAAATATTCTTAGCAAGCACGGAGACAACAAGAAGAGCTGCACCACAAGATGATTACGAATAAATATTGTCTCTAGAAAAACTTCATGAAATATCGGCAAAAATCAGACTCATGAAGAGACACAGTACACCGAAGGAACGAGATTCCGGATAAAACTCCGTAGAGGATCCATTCAAATACTTAGATGAGATTATTGAACCGCCACGGCTATCTCGGGAAGCTAACAAAGAAGGAACTGCAAAAGTACAAGTCGCATGCAAAAGATTTGCGCTAATTTAAAAAGTCTCTATCAGAAATGGCAAACATACTCGTATGACATTATGTCACTGTTACTGAAACTTCCGTAGGCCCTACTTACTCATCTAGAACTATGAGAATTGCTGTCAGAGCTCAAATTACTGATACAGGGTGTAACTCTTATAGATGCAGTCATTTTTATGTGTGGTACCCTTATATTTACAGCCGGCCGAAGTGGCCGTGCGGTTAAAGGCGCTGCAGTCTGGAACCGCAACACCGCTACGGTCGCAGTTTCGAATCCTGCCTCGGGCATGGATGTTTGTGATGTCCTTAGGTTAGTTAGGTTTAACTAGTTCTAAGTTCTAGGGGACTAATGACCTCAGAAGTTGAGTTCCATAGTGCTCAGAGCCATTTGAATTTTTGAACCTTATATTTACATCCATCAGTGTGTTGTTTTTTTTTCTGCATCGAACAGTCTTCCGATCTTTGCAACCTTATGTTTCCTGGACGGTCGTAACTGCACCACTAATTGGACAACACCTCTCAGTATAGATTGACCACTTTGCGTCCACACATTCAGATTGCAGCACCTGACTAGCAGCACAGGCAAGCATTAATGGCTTCCTCTTGTCACATGTGCTTGGATGTACTGCCCAACCTAAAAACGGAGCTACAATTATTAGTCTGGTCTGCAAATGACGTATATCATCATCAACAAATTCAATTATTAGATGATGTGGCCTCTTCGAGTCATGGATTCTGGTAGGCTTTCAGAAGTCTTCTCCAAGTGGGACGGTCTTGGGCAGTTCTCTGCCAGGTGTTACCAGCGATCTTCTTGATGTATATACTGATATAATATTGTTCAGTATACCTTCTCGGTCACCAATAGAAATATCTGCCCTAATACTCATTACACTCGGCATGTAAAACGAGAAAGACACTTTCTGAAGCAAATACAAGGACCAACATTCGAAAATGGAATTTGGATGAAGAAGAAATTAAAGGAAACCTGTCAGGTCACAAGAAAAAAAATGGTTCAAATGGCTCTAAGCACTATGGGATTTAACTTCTGAGGTCATCAGTCCCCTAGAACTTAGAACTACTTAAACGTAACTAACCTAAGGACATCACACTCATCCATACCTGAGGCAGGATTCGAACCTGCGACAGTAGCGGTCGCGCGGTTCGAGACAGTAGCGCATAGAACCGATCGGCCACCCCAGCCGGCTTACCAGTTTATAGCACCATAGTGAAGTGGTACAAGAAATTCGAAGCATATCAATATTTTCCATTTTTCTGTAAGTTTGACCGTGAGTACTTACAGAAACTTACATTTCAGGGCTGTATAGGTATACCTGCATACCATCATGTTTCTTTTTGCATTCTGGCCCACCATACACCATGTCCGATGACTGACTATGGCAGTCTCTCCTTGCCGACTGGGAGAGATGGCCATACCATCTTTGGGATAGTTAGTCACCCCATAAAAGTGGGTTTATTTTTTAGTTTTGGTAGGAATTATATTTTTTTGTATGGATGCCAACGAAGCCGTTTACTTCAGAAAATAATGGAACCTGAAGATCGTAAAATGTGTTTTTGACAAAAATAAATTTAGCGTTTAACATTGCAATTTTAGTATATTTAATTGTGAGATACACTTACTATTAACATTTTCATTCTGCATACTATCATCTGAATTACACTCATACTCTTTTCTTCTCTTAGTTCCTCTTCCTTTCTGTTTGTTTTATGGATTTTTAATTGTTAACTTCTGCATTGCAGATTCTCTCTTTATCTATTTGCACTAAGGATTTTGCAGTATTTCCACTACATTTTATTCCCAGTGATTCAAAACATATTGTGTCCTTGTTACATTATTATTATTATTATCATCATCATCATCATCATCAGTTATCTGCTATATTAGTAGATCCTTTGCCTCTCCATTTTCTGCGATCCATTGCTTCCTTCTTAAGGCTGCTGTATGTTGTACCGCCCATCATGTCATCCAGTATCTGGAATCTCTTCCTTCCTCGCTTCCTTTTCCTTTCTACATAACCTTCTAAAACTGTTTTTATCAGTCCATCATTTCTGTTTTTTCTCTTTATTCCATCTAGTAACTGTCTTTTCCTTCCCACTCTTCTCAGTACCTCTTCAGTTTTCACTCTATCCACCCAATTTATTCTTTCCGTCCTCCGCCATGTCCAGATCTCAAAAGCCTCAAGCCTTTCTCTGTCTTTCTTCCTCATAGTCCATGTTCCAGCACCATATAGAAGAACATTCCATACAAGACATTATATGAGTCTCTTCCTGAGTTCTTTGTCCAGACTACTGCAGAAAATTCTCCTTTTCTTATAAAACGCCTCTTTTGCCATTGCTATCCTTCTTTTAATTTCTGTGGTGCACTTCCAGCCGGTGTCTATCCTGCTTCCAAGATACTTAAATTTTTGTACTTGTTCTAGTATTTCTCCATTCAGCATAATTTTTATTTCCTTATTTCCTCCTAGTGCCAATACTTTTGTTTTATTTGTGTTAATTTTCATTCCATATTTTTTCCGTTAGTTTCAATGGTGTCCACCAAATCCTGTAATTCTTTTTCCCCTGTGGCTAGAAGGACATGTCATCAGCAAACCTCAAACACCCTATTCTTCTTCCTTCAATTTCTACTCTGTTGTCATCTAATGAGCATTGGTCAATCATATTTTCCAAGTAGAGGTTGAAAAAAGTAGGTGATAGACAGCATCCTTGTCTTACTCCTTTTCCTAGTCCGATCCAGTTTGTACTCTCTCCTCTCACTTTAATTGAGGCTTTTTGATTAAGATATAATGAGTTTACAAGTCTTCTGGTTTTCCAGTCCACTCTCTTTTCCCTCATTATAGTCGCCAGCTTCTCCCAAACCACATTGTCAAATGTCTTTTCTAGATCGATGAAGCACATATTACATTATCACTGAAGCAAAAACTACATTATAAACAAAAAGTCTGAGGGCTGTAAACTGAGCAAATACACTATTTGGTAACCGGGTCCACATGACAGAATCTACACATTCATTTAAATTTTGTGATTTCCCATGAAGACATTTCTTCAACAAAGTTTATTTACGAAGATGTCTAAGTATAGGTGTAATTTCATTCATTACGACAGCAGGTAAAGAATGTTAGTGGTCACATGTTGCACTTGTCCTGAAGTTGCATAAAGCGGCGGGATCATTTGGGGAAAGAAAATGCTAAGAATTTTCATTTTCATTTATTTATTTTATTTTATTTATTGATTTATTTAACCTGGCAAGATTAGGGCCATCAGGCCCTCTCTTACATCTAACCAGGCATTCTACTTATTTTACATTCATATGTTTTAGTAGGCATGTTAAACTACATCTAGTATAAAAAGTGAAATAAACAATTTGAAAGGTACACCTGGAAAAATACATACATATAGAGTTTATATTCTTAGATCACAAGTACTGTTATAATTAGACATTATTGAAGAGACAGATTTTAGATAGGAGTGCTGGCAGCAGGGAGTATGAGGGAGACTGATGGTGACGGGAGGAGAAGAATAGAGAGACATGATGAAACATAATTAAGGAAATACAAAGGAAAAGAAGATTGCGTGGCTAATAGAGATAGATGAAGAGGAAGGCATCTCAGGAGCAAGATAGTAGACGCTAGCTTTGCTATTTGACGGATGAGAGGATTGGCCTTGTACATCAGTTTTGTGGAGAACTTTATCAGGATGATAGTAGGAAATGCTTCAGCTTCTTCTTAAAAGCAGCAGGAGATTGAATTTTGCGGAAGGTAAGGGGCAGTTTGTTCCAGAGGCGGACAGCGGCAACTGAGAAGGAGTTTGCAAAAGTTTTTGTTTTGTGAGTGGGCACAGTTAGGATACCAAATAACAGTGACCTCGTGTTTCGATTATGATGACATGACAGGTTTTTAATCTCTGAAGCAAGGTACTGGGGTGCTTGCGCGACGAGGAGTCGGTGGAGTAGACATAGAGTGTGGTAGTCACGCAATTTGTCCGGCCGCAGCCACCCTAGCTCGGAGTATGAAGCACTAACATGATCATATCGGCGAATGTTGCAGGTGTAACGCACACAGGCATTCATGGATAGCTCTAGCCGTCTTTTGTTTTCACTACTCATGCCTTGTTGAATCACATCACAATAGTGGAGGTTCGGTAGAACGAGTGCTTGCACGAGCTGGCGTTTCAAGTCCTGTGGAAATATGTTCCCAAACTTTTTGAGAGCATAGAGACAAGCAGACGTCTTTCGGCACACTGCGACTGTATTCTCCGCCCAGTTGAGATGCTCATCCAAAGTTACACCCAAGTTCTTCACTGTTTTCTGATATGGTATTGGAGTACCGTCGAGCAGAAATAGGAGGTAGCCGTTCGCGGAAATCTGAACTTATTAATTTCTGATGGGCTATTAAGATTACTTGCGTCTTTTTTGCATTTAGTTTAAGCCCCAGGTTTTTCGCCCATGTCAGTACTGAAGACAGATCATCATTCATCTGAGCGATTGCAGTGTTTACATCTTCAGGTCTGACGCTTAGGTAGAGCTGGAGGTCGTCGGCATAGAAATGATATTTACAGGAGGACAGAACTGACGAAATATCGTTGACATATAAAGAAAACAGAAGTGGTCCTAAGACTGATCCTTGGGGCACTCCCGAGGAAACATGTTTCCAGGAAGATTTTTCATTTACGCAGACAACACATTGCTGTCTGTCTTTTAAGTAGCTTTCAAACCATCTCATTGCACTATCAGAGAAATTAAGCTGTTGCATTTTTCTGAGCAATATGTCAAAGCTAACAGTGTCAAAAGCTTTGCTGAAGTCCAGTAGCGTCAAAATTGTTGCCTTTCGATTGTCGATGGCATATTTCAGGTCATCAGTTACTTTAATTAGAGCAGTGTTTGTGCTGTGATGTTTACGGAAACCGGATTGAAATTTGTCATATAGGCTGAATTCATGCAAGTGTTCAGTGATTTGGTCATGAACAATATATTCAAGTGCTTTGGAAACAGCAGGCAGTATGCTAATTGGTCGGTAATCACTAGGCAGTTGCGGGTTTTCGATCTTAGGGATGGGTCGAATTAGGCTTCTTTTCCATGCAGTGGGCTATATTCCGTTCACGAGGGAAAAATTAAATATGTTAGTTAAGACAGGTACTAAGATATCGGCAACATTCTTAATCATGGTTATACCGATACTGTCGTTGCCTATTGCATCAGAAGAGATTCTCATTATTGCTTTTCTTGCCGTATTTGTTGTTACATGTTTTAGATGGAAGGTATCGTTGTTAGTTATCCTGTTTGGGGATTATTGTGGACGGTAATTATTAGCTGTGCTGGTATTCAGAGGTGCAGAGAAGAATTCATTTAATTCGTTAGCTGACACATGAAAAGTAGTTTCCGATTTTGCCTTTCCGACCCCCAAGATACGGAGATTCTTCCATAGAGTCGTGGGCGTCAGATCGCTGCATACAAGGGAGCGAGCGTGCCTGATTTTAGCATTGCGAATGCATTGTTTCACTCTGTTCCATAGCTTTCTATATTCTTCGAAACGCTCGGGTTTCGGATCTGCCTTGAAACGCCTGTGGGCAGCATCCCTATTAGTCATCATTTGACGTAATTCAGCTGTCAGCCATGGAGCAGGAGATTTTCTTACACGGATTGTGCGCACAGGTGCATGTTTATCATAGAGGGCAGTGAGTTTATCACCAAGTTCATTAATTTTGCCGTCGATTGTGGGTTTTCTGATTATTTGATGCCATGAGATTTCTGAGCAATCGGCTGTTAGAGCGTCAAGGTCAATACGTTTCATGTTCCTACAAGTTATGTAACGCGATTTGATCCTTGGGGGCTGCACAGAGTAGGCCAGGAATATTGCATCATGTGCTGAGAGGCCAGGGACCGATGTTTGACCAACATCTCTTACTTTGTCAGTCTGTTTCGTTGCGATTACGTCTATAAGAGTATGACTGTGCGCCGTATGGTGTGTAGGTTGTAATGGAAGAATGTTCATGCTATTGCAACTAAACAGTCTTCTTAGGTTTATTGCGGAGGGAGTGTCTCTTAGCAGGTCTATGTTCAAGTCACCCATTACGATGACATGTTCGTATTGACACTGAAGTGAATGTAATTCCGACTGGAAGGAACTCACTGAGCTTATTTTTGGCCGCTTGTACACGACGCCAGTCAAGAATTTCCGACTTTGTATATTTATTTCAATGAACATGAATTCAGCCTCTTTTTCTTCAGCAGGATTTGACGTACATAAGACTTTCGCTTTGAGATCTGTTCGTATATACGCGCCGACCCCGCCACCTCGCTTTTTTGATCTGTCTGCCCTAAGAAATGTGTACCCTGGGAGATGAAAAGATGCAGAGGATATGTGTGGTTTCAACCACGTTTCGGATAAGTGGATTACGTGGTAGGTTAGTTGGTTGAAGAGGAGGCTAAGTTCTTCGTAATGTGCAGGTAAAGACTGCATGTTGCAGTGAGCTGCTAAAAGCTCTGACGCGTTCCACTGAGCAGCCTGGAGTAGGGTGGCAGACTGGTTTGTCCCTTTGTTAGGCACTACCTGCCGCGAGGGGCACTGGCCGCTGCTTCCGCCAAGTGACATAACACAGGGGTGTCCGAGATTTTGCGCGCCCTGTTTGTGACACCGCGAGTGCCGAAAGAAAGGCGACTGCTAGAGATTTCCTGAGGTTGCGGGAGTATAGAAAATGGATTAGTGGTATTCGGTGCAAGGAGAATATGACCAAAATAGTGACGGCTGTGTGTCACTGTGTATCCTCTGTCGTAAGAGGAGAAATGTAATTAGCGTATTTGAAACAGCTTAGGGTGGAAATAAGGGAAAAGAGAGTGATTTAAGAGGCCGATGCTGCCAGCAGAGAGAAGTAAGCTTAATAATTAATAGATTATCGTAGGAAGCTAGAATTAAATTGAAATTTACTAAAGTGATACTGGTAGTGATTATCGTAGGAAGCTACAATTAGATTAAAATTTGCTAAAGTGATACTGATAGTGATTTTTGTTATGAACAATTTAAACCGAAGAGATGGGTGATTAATGAACTAAAGGAGAGACTAATAATTGCAATAGAACTATTTCAGAATGGAAGAGAATAAACTGAGAAAATGAAAAAAGTATTAGCAGTAACTAAAATTAAGTTATGGTTAGAGCTACAGACACAAAAAACAATTAGTTGAAGGTACAAATATGGGTATAATTAAAAAATTAATAAAATTACAAGACTATATCTGAGTATAGGGCTGTTACAATTTACAAATGGCGTTAAGTTGGCACTTTTGACTCGAGTAGTTTCACTTAATACTATTCAGTTCTGTCATGTTTGTGACTGTCTTCTTTCCAGCTGCTGTCTTAATGATTACTCTGCCATCCTGAGTCCACACATTCTGAAGACCGAAATGGGATATGGCACTGTTTAAAATCTTTAGCCGTTCGTGTGTCAGATCTTCCCTTATTGTATGCCCTGTCCTTGCTAACTTCTTCTTCTGGGTAAAGATCTCTGCCCTTTTTCGGTACGAGACAAATTTAATTATTATTGGACGAGGTTTGGTGGCACCTGGTAGTTTTCGTCGCACCCGATGGCTCCTGTCAATGTCTGCCTTGGTCACTTCAACGCCTAATTTTTCACGCGCAACCTGTATAAGCAGGTTGTCCGTGTCTTCTTCCTTATTTTCTACTACTCCAAACAGTCGTAGACTATTTCGCCTTTGGTACTGTTCTAGTTCGTCAGTTGCGGCAGATAGTTTCACTTCCAACTCTCGTGCCTTTTTCTCGTATTCAGACACAGACTTTTTTAGTGCTTTAATTTCGGCAGTATTGGCCTCAACAGTTTCACGCATTTTGGCCAATACTGCTGCCGTTACAGTATCTGATATAGTGCCTGCTATCAGATCGAGATTGTTTTTATCGCGAAGCGCAGCGTTTACCTCAGAGCGGACCAGCTCCGCTATGCCGGGAGCCGCGGCCGCACCTTCCGCCAAGAGCGGGCCCGCCGCACCTGCTGCTTCCCCGCTGCTGGACGCGCTGCTGTTGACTCTTCTGTTTACCATTTTCTCGAAGATATTGGCGGAGCACAGAAAAAAATAGCACTACTGCACAGAACACTGTTGTTTACACGATTTCCACTTGTACTAGACAACACCACCTGCGAGAACACCTTCGAATTCAACTAAATTTCGCGAGCCGAACTTAACACGTGTTACACTGTAGCCGCCATGACACCAGCTGGGAAGCTTGTGGAAAAAGATAGCCCATGAGGCTTTCTTCATGTTTCCTAAATTCCCAGAATTTCTTGTTATGGCCAAGCTATAATAATTCTGTAATCTATATATTTCAACATTTGTGACATGACATTTTCTACCTATCTTCTTACCGTTTTCCAGTCCTATTTTTGGCTTTTATTTTAATAATCTCCTCTAGCTGGAACTCATTCTCTTCTGCTCATGCATAATGCATTAAAATTTTTACATTCTGATATCAGCGCCACATGTTATTGTTATTGTTCACATGTGCCATCATAAGGCTTGCTGTCACTGCACCCTCGGTGCTGTGTGTGTTTAACACCACTATTTACCACTGAACGATTAAAAATCCTATTAACTCCTGCTACTTCCATCCACCACTTGAACAAGCATAATTATTCTGACTCTTTTGTTCATCCTCTTTCTCAGTTTCTCTGCCAAAAGTTATACATTACTTGCTTAAAATCCGTACATCTATAAGTCACTCAGAAGCGAAGATCGAAGGAGAAGAAAAGTGGGATCATTCGATCGAGTACTCATTTTGTATTATTTTATAATATTTCACAAATACTAAATTATTATTTTTTGAGTTTGTATTAATAACAATTGACTTGGTTTACGGATATTCATGATGTATGTGAATCTAAACAGTCCGCATACAAATACTGCAACGTTTTGAAGGGCAAAGTAAACCTGGATTCAACCTTCTATAATCATGCAGATGTAATTCCTTACGGTATTCTGAATGGGTCGAACTGGCGTTTCCCTTATTAGCCGGTTTCCTTAGCACCCGTGGAATAATCCCTTACGATTTGCATTCGCTTCATTTTCTTTTTCAAATAAAGCAGCGTCATGAGCCTGAAGGCGGATTCTGAGCTAGCGTTACGACGGAGTACGGGGTATACTGATTTCACTATCTGGACCAGTCACCTCTCTCCGTCGTGTGACTCTTTCTCACAACATTTTGTTCAGTGTAAATCAAAGGGCAACACAGTCGTTTCGCGAAGCAGCCCAACGCAACTAATTCGTGAGGCAGGTAATGTAGACTTACTACGAGGGCAGTTCAATAAGTAATGCAACATATTTTTTTCTGTAACAGGGGTTGTTTTATTCAGCATTGAAATACACCAGGTTATTCCCCAATCTTTTAGCTACACAACACTATTTTTCAACGTAATCTCCATTCAATGCTACGGCCTTACGCCACCTTGAAATGAGGGCCTGTATGCCTGCACGGTACCATTCCACTGGTCGATGTCGGAGCCAACGTCGTACTGCATCAATAACTTCTTCATCATCCGCGTAGTGCCTCCCACGGATTGTGTCCTTCATTGGGCCAAACATATGGAAATCCGACGGTGCGAGATCGGGGCTGTAGGGTGCATGAGGAAGAACAGTGCACTGAAGTTTTGTGAGCTCCTCTCGTGTGCAAAGACTTGTGTGAGGTCTCGCGTTGTCATGAAGAAGGAGAAGTTCATTCAGATTTTTGTGCCTACGAACACGCTGAAGTCGTTTCTTCAATTTCTAAAGAGTAGCACAATACACTTCAGAGTTGATCGTTTGACCATGGGGAAGGACATCGAACAGAATAACCCCTTCAGCGTCCCAGAAGACTGTAACCATGACTTTACCGGCTGAGGGTATGGCTTTAAACTTTTTCTTGGCAGGGGAGTGGGTGTGGCGCCACTCCATTGATTGCCGTTTTGTTTCAGGTTCGAAGTGATGAACCCATGTTTCATCGCCTGTAACAATCTTTGACAAGAAATTGTCACCCTCAGCCACATGACGAGCGAGCAATTCCGCACAGATGGTTCTCCTTTGCTCTTTATGGTGTTCGGTTAGACAACGAGGGACCCAGCGGGAACAAACCTTTGAATATCCCAACTGGTGAACAATTGTGACAGCACTACCAACAGAGATGTCAAGTTGAGCACTGAGTTGTTTGATGGTGATCCGTCGATCATCTCGAACGAGTGTGTTCGCACACTCCGCCATTGCAGGAGTCACAGCTGTGCACGGCCGGCCCGCACGCGGGAGATCAGACAGTCCTGCTTGACCTTGCGGCGATGATGACACACGCTTTGCCCAACGACTCACCGTGCTTTTGTCCACTGCCAGATCACCGTTGACATTCTGCAAGCGCCTATGAATATCTGAGATGCCCTGGTTTTCCGCCAAAAGAAACTCGATCACTGCCCGTTGTTTGCAACGCACATCCGTTACAGACGCCATTTTAACAGCTCCGTACAGCGCTGCCACCTGTCGGAAGTCAATGAAACTATACGAGACGAAGCGGGAATGTTTGAAAATATTCCACAAGAAATTTCCGGTTTTTTCAACCAAAATTGGCCGAGAAAAAAAATGTGTTGCATTACTTATTGAACTGCCCTCGTATAAGGAAACTGCCCAGGCATGTTCTCTCTCCTGCTGTTCTCAGATTTGCAGCTCGTTTTCGTCGCCACTTACAACATTCAGACACGCATTTTACTGCACCTCCTTTGTTGGCGACTTATTTCGTTCTTATTCCTCATATGACGTTTTTAAACTCTGGTGACGTTCCAGAAATGAAGTACGTAATTTGAGTACTAGTGGTGGACCTACGTCGACGGTGATGGCATCGTTAGGACGATGGCCATACTCTGAGATAAGTACCACTTCCTCAGGACGATGGCCACTGAGTCACTCTGCATCTTAGGAAGCAGACGTGCTATTATACAATTCAGATAATCCACCGCTCGTTTTGTCAATGAAAGACCGACTTCAAGCACCCAGTCCGCATCTAATTGACTACTTGTTATTGGATAATCTGAATATGCACATAATAAAAGTTAGGTGTGATGTAACATTAAGCACTCTGTAGGTTACAATATAAAATTGCTCCTTCTTTACGCCACAATATAAAACTGCTTAAAATTACAAGTCTGTTTTTCATACCGATCATATTAATTGTATTGAGTGCATCAGTTGTCATCATATGCTCAAAGTTTTGTGCTTTAGATTTCTCTTTTAAAAAGTATGTCAAACGTCAGTAAATTTTATTGAATGTCACAACTATCTTTCATTCGCAGAGAGGTTACTTGGTGGATAACTTCCATGGTCTAACCCCACAAGGCATTGAATAAGAGCACTCTTACATTTATGACAGCCTTTAGAAGCAATTCAGTTACCTCAGTGGGAGCAGCAGCCGAAAATACCTCGACGTATGCAACTACTTTCTCATGAAATTAATTAATTTCACTAATACATTTATTTGATAAAATGTGGTTCATGGTTCGTAGTTCAAAACAACTGTCCCGCTATCAGGAGAAGACGCGCCACAAAACTGTACCGTCCAGCACAGGCCTGTCTTGCAACGCATTTCATGTCTTTGGGAATAGTCTGTGTTCCTCGTAGAATTCTTTCTTTACTTTTTTCAGAGATAAAATTTCAAGAACGTCTGCATATATCTGTGAAGAATGTGCAGGACATAAATCATGTAAATACCCAATGGATTTTCTTATGTGCAGTGGGATGTCTTCCAATAACTGCGGCAGTATATCTGTTAGAAGCTGTAGATACTTCTGACTACACAAAGTGCCATCTACAAAGATGGGCGCAAACCTAGAAAGCCCTCACTACACGTTGACGGGCAAAGGTCGTTGTTTATCCACTTTCCCGGCAACGTGAATGTTCAGATGATCAGTAGTGCATATTGCGATGTTTGATTTGCTCATAGTTTGTAAATGATGCTTCAGCTATAAAGAAATTCTTGGATAGACACACCACGTCCCTTTACAGTTTTCGTAGACACTTTTTCAAGAACTGAATTACCATGAACCTGTTGATCATGGTAATTGTGGAAAGGGTGACATTTGTGGGAATGCAGTATTTGCAGAACATGCTTTCTCTGATCTCACTCGCATATTTATGCTGCGTCATAGTCAAGTGTGGATTTACTGTTACTGCTGATAAAATGTTACTTGCGTTGCTCTTATCAGTTGCTGTTTTTTTCTTTGGGTTTATATTTTTCCTTACATCACGAGTTTCTTGATGTTTTAATAGTCTTTGAAACGATAAATTTTGTGTGGTTGGCACGATCACATTACCTTTCAGACTACAGTGTCACCACTACTCTGAAAACTAGACAACATTTGTCACTTTTCGACAGTCACATTCACTGTAATAGTCTGAATGGCTTCACATGCGGTTTGTCAGATCACAGTCTGATTGACTCCAAGTACACAGGTAAAACTCTAACCAGACTTGATTTATGTAATTTCTTGTATATTCTACAATAGGGATCCTTCCTCCTGATGGCAGGGAAGTGGTTTGTGGCACTGTCATCTTGGTAGTATTTGATGAAGTACCAGAAATGTGGTGTCTTTGAAGTCCTCTTAAAAGGCTGTTTCCAATAGTGTAAGGAAAGAAAAATCCATTAAAAGAATCATATTTGGTATCATAATTGTAACTGTCAGCTTATAGTACCTTATTAATTTACTTTACTAGTCAACTCATTGGTCTAGTTATTTGGGAAAGTAGTTAAATATAGAGATTTTTGAGAAGACAGCCACAGGTCAATAATGAGGGGAATTTTTATGTTTAATCTTAGTACAAAAAATGATGCAGAAAGAGTAATGTGAGCCCGCATCTCGTGGTCGTGCGGTAGCGTTCTCGCTTCCCACGCCCGGGTTCCCGGGTTCGATTCCCGGCTGGGTCAGGGATTTTCTCTGCCTTGTGATGGCTGGGAGTTGTGTGCTGTCCTTAGGTTAGTTAGGTTTAAGTAGTTCTAAGTTCTAGGGGACTTATGACCACAGCAGTTGAGTCCCATAGTGCTCAGAGCCATTTGAACCAGAGTAATGTGAATAATATGCCACTGCTGTGGGTATCGCAATCAGGGGAACACGTGCCATTAATAGTGGGCAGCTGATGTAGCAGTGAGAATGCGGCTGCTGTCAAAGGGAACATGACCAAGGCAGATATAGAGTGAGTTTATGTTAAATATCAGCTATACATGGTGTAAATTTTAAGTTGACAAACCTGAATAACTCAAAAAATAAGCTTCATACGAAAAAACTGTGTATAACCCAAAGTTGATTATTTTCGAGGCGGACATCTGCTGGTGCTAAAATTAGCCCGCCACCTCAGCCCGTTGGGGGTGGGGCTGGAGGTAACTTCAAAATTTCGAACCGGAATCCCCATTTTTTATTGCAGAATAGATTCTACATAAAAAGCTATGAAAAAAAACATTTGTTTTGATTCTTGGTAGTTGGTGCCGTAATTCAAGACAATCCATGTTCTCATTTTTGCGTGGAAAATGGTTACCGATAAATAAAACATGAGTTCACCCGTTAGTAAGTAGGATGTTTGGTTAACTAGTTAGCTATTCAGATGATTTGCTTGATAATTAAAAGATGTGTGGCTTCATGACCACGAAACAAACAAAACTTATCCGAATCTGTGGAAAAAAGTAATATGGAGAGAAGGAGAGTTTTAGTTTTAGCGAATAAAAATTTTTCGAAGTAAGTAAGTATTTTTTATTTATGCATAACCATTTTCCATGCAAAAGTGAGAACATGGATTTTCTTAAATTACAGCGCCAACTACCAAGAATCAAAACAAATGTTTAAGACAAAATGTATGTAGTTTTTTTTATGTAGAATCTAATTCTGCGATAAAAATGGGGATTCCTGTTTGAAATTTTTAAGTTATCTCCCACCCCACCCCCAGGGGGCTGGGGTGCTGGACTAATTTTAGCACCAGCAGATGTCCCCCTCAAAAATAATCAACTTTGGATTATACACATTTTTTCGTGTGAAGCTTAGTTTTCGAATTATTCTGGTATGTCTACTTAAAATTTACACCCAGTATACAGGGTGTCCCAGCTATCTTGTCCACCCAAAATGTCTCTGGAACTATAACAGCTATTGGAAAACGACTTTCACCGGTATCAATGTAGGGCTGGGGCCCATGAACGTACATATTTGGAAACATTCTAAAACGAAAGCATATGTGTTTTTAACACAAACTTATGTTTTTTTAAATGAACCTCCTATATTTTTTCTTCGGCAATCCATAGCATGACAAAGTACATATACAATGGCGTTGATTGCATCGCTATATTTCCATTACATCCCGAGATATTAAGACGCGAAGTTGACGCTTGAAACACCCGACATGCGCTGCTAGCGCACGTCCTGAGGCTCAGGCGTGAACCCCATGCTGCCCGTAATCGCGATGTGATTGACATGTATAACCACACCTCTATACTTATCAAGAGGTCCGAAACGAATAATACAGTCTGCTGCCATCAACTCTCATAAGCACGTAATGGTTTCCCTCTTGCACGTTTTACGTATCTACGTACACAATATGAACCAGTACCGATCGGTGTACACCCGTCGGGTTGTCTTATTTATCCTGCACACCCAAAATAAGGTTTATCTAATGCGTTATATGACCCATTGTGCCTGTCGCGCAGGGCCTGGCTCTACCTAGTCAAGTGTCCAACGTAGTTCCCACTACTGCCACAGTTACCACTTCGCCTTGTTTATGATTTGCGACCCATGCTAACTCCTGTACTCCACCACCCTCCGAGCATCCCATTTGTTGTTGCTTTGGCGTGCAGTACACCACTTGCCAGTGTAGTCGTGCATCAGAGTAGTCTAGTGACGGCACGGAGGTAGTACACATTGCGAATAAATGTTGTGTTGTGGAACTTATACTGTACAGTATGATATACACACATGAAGATATGGTAGAAATGCAGCTGATCTATGGAGAATGTACGTTGACGGGAAATACGTTATGAGATTGCTTGTTTGTCGATAGTACTGTTAGCGAACATTATGATTATTAAGTTAATATGTCTGTTTTCTACCCTAATCTACATACCTGTACTGTAACCTGTTGTAGGTGGACGAAATGCTGCTCAGGCAGAACGACTGTACAGAAGACGATTCCCTGACAAGCCATCGCCCTCGCGCCGGATGTTTGGTCGTCTCACATCTCGTCTACGTGAAACGGGAAGCTTAAATCCAAGACCTCGACATCGTCCTAGAACACGCACAGATGAACGTGCTGAAGTTGCTGTGCTCGCTACCATAGCTGTGAATCCTCAAATCAAAATGGTTCAAATGGCTCTGAGCACTATGGGACTTAACATCTGTGGTCATCAGTCCCCTAGAACTTAGAACTACTTAAACCTAACTAACCTAAGGACATCGCACACATCCATGCCCGAGGCAGGATTCGAACCTGCGAGCGTAGCAGTCACGCGGTTCCGGACTGAGCGCCTAGAACCGCTAGACCACCGCGGCCGGCCAATCCTCAAATCAGCACACGTGAAGTTGAACGTGAAGTTGGTGTGTGGAAATCAAGTGCACAGCATATTCTTAAACGTCATAAATTTCATCCTTACCACGTTCATTTACACCAGGATCTTCATGTAAATGACTTCCGCAATAGGGTAACATTTTGTCGGTGGGCTCAGCAAAAACTTCTGACTAATCCAAATTTTTTTGCAGATGTTCTCTTTACCGACGAGGCATCATTCTCCAACAAAGGAATAGTCAATATGAGGAATATGCATTATTGGTCCGCAGACAATCCAAAATGGCTCCGTCAGGTAGAGCAATAACGTCCGTGGAAAGTTAATCTTTGGTGTGGGATTATTGGAGATACCATTATCGGACCTTATTTATAAATGGCATCCAAAATGACAGACAACACTCCAGATTTATACGACACAATCTTCCTGTTCTCTTGGACACCGTACCTCTGAACCGGAGAATGGTCATGTGGTATCAGCATGACGGATGCCCTGCACATAACGCCTTACGAGCACGACGACTTCTGAACCGTAAGTTCCCTGGTAGTTGGACTGGACGAGGTGGCCCAGTTAGGTGGCCTGCCCGATCTCCGGACCTTACACCGCTGGATTATTTTCTTTGGGGGACAGTGAAGGATGCTGTTTACCAACATGAACCAACAACACCAGAGGACATGAAGCAAAGCATTATTGATGCTTGTACGGCCATCAAAGAGGAAACAGTAGCACGACGTAGGGCATCCTTCATCCGCAGAGTGACCCTATGTATGCAAGCCAATGGGCATCACTTTGAGCATGAGATGTGAACGCTATGTTTAGTATGTAGTGCTGGTATCACAGTGGAAGTTTCTACAAAGGGCCATTTGACCCAGTAATGTTAAGAAACATTTGTTTGCAACAATTTGTCATTTAACGCATTAGATAAACATAACATAGATAATTATGTGATAATAGAACTAATTGGTTAAGCAGGTTTACATTCATCTTCTATGTCCTACTTTAACTTCCCAAATCAAAACATTTGTACCTAAACAACGGTAAAACTTTTAGTCCACTTGCTCGTTTCACTAAAACCATCAACATGAATTTTACTATTACGATTGAATGATTAACTGTCACTTGCGCTAGATCTAGAGTAAAGTAAAGTTTTAACGTTGAACGGCATTACCTTTTTAGTAACGGATTAACGATAAGCGAAGTTAACTATGTGACTAACGTTGCGGTACACAGATATGTTACAGAACCGCATCACCCCTAGCTTATGGGATAAATACCTGCTGGAATGTACGACGTTAATGCAGGATGGCAGCAGACCGTATTATTCGTTTCGGACCTCTTGATAAGTATGGAAGTGTGATTACGCATGTCAATCACATCGCGATTACGGGCAGCATGGGGTTCCACGAAACAAATTTGAACTCAATGGCCCTCTTCCTTTTTTGGGAGTTTCCTTAGTATTACACTAAGGTCTCAAAACCATTAGAGACCTCCTAATATCGTCTCGGACCTACTTTTGCACAGCGCTGCGGAGGAACTCGACATGGATTGTACTCAACAAGCCATTGGAAGTCCCCTGCAGAAATACCTAGCCGTGCTACCTCCATAGCCGTCCATAATGGCGAAAGCGTTACTGGTGCGGAATGCTGTCCACAAACTGTACTCTCGATTATGTCCCATTATTGTTCGATGGAATCCATGTCAGGCGATCTGAGTGGCCAAATAGTTCGCTCGAATTGTCCAAAATATTCTTGAAATCAATCGCGAAAAACTGTGGTCCGGTAACATGACATAGTTTTCTGGCAACATGAAGTCCATGAATGGTTGCAAATAGTCTCCAAGTCACCGAAAATAACCATTTCGAGTCAGTGCTCGGTTCGGTTGTACTAGAGGATCCAGTCCATTCCATGTAAACAAGACAACACCATTATGGAGCTACATGAGGTTGCACTGTGCCGCTGGCCGGGGTTGCCAAGCGGTTCTAGGTGCTACACTCTGGAACCGCGCGACAGCTACGTTCGCAGGTTCGAATCCTGCCTCGTGCATGGATGTGTGTGATGTCCTTAGGTTGGTTAGGTTTAAGTAGTTCTAAGTTCTAGGGGACTGACGACCTTAGAAGTCCCATAGTGCTCAGAGCAATTTCAACCATTTTTTTGCACTGTGCCTTGTTGACAGATGTGGTCCATTAATTCGTGGGGTCTGCGCTAGAATCGAACCCTACCATCATCTACCAACTGAAATCGGGACTCGTCTGATCAGGCCATGGATTTCAGGTCGACTATGGTCCAATCGGTATGGTCATGAGCCCATGAAAGGCGATGCTGGCGATGTTGTGCTGTTAACAAAGACACTCGCTTCGGTCATCTGCTGTCATAGCCCATTAACGCCAAATTTCACCGCATTGTCCTAACGGATACGTTCGTCGTACGGCCCACATCGATTTCTGCTGTAATTTAACTCCGTGTTGCTTGTCTGTTAGGACTGACATCTCTACACAAACGCCGCTGCTCTCGTTCGTTAAGTCTACATCTACGTGGATACTCTGCAAATCACATTCAAGTGCCTGGCAGAGTGGCACGGCCATCGGCAGCTGTGTTGTTCGTAGTGAGAAGCAATGCCTGAAATGTGACATTCTCGGTACGATTTTTATACTCATTGAATTCCCTAACAATCTCCCAGGCACCTAGCTCCAAATACCCTTCCGCGTTCAAAGTCTGTAAATTCCCGTCATGTGGCCACATTCACGGAAACCGTTTCACGTAAATCGTCTCAGTTCAAATGACAGCTCTTTCAATGCACGCCCTTTGATACCTCGTGTAAGCGAAGCTCCCGACATCTCTGTATGTGCATATCGCTATCCCACGACTTTTGTCAGGTCAGTGTATGCTTGGTGGGTACGAAAATTTTTCTGATCCGATGCTTTTGTAAGACGTTGGTGGGTCTAGACTTCCGAGGAAAATTGATTTTATGGGAGAAATTTGCATATTAAGTTTTCCAACTCATTTAACACGCAAGCAATTGACCCGCGACTGGGGTCATTGGATTCGATTATCTCCTTCTGAGTGAATCTGCAGATGAATTTTATACATGGCGAGTCAGGAAGAGAGGTACATGCTTTGTGGGGTGAAAGTACTACTGTACTTAACGAGAAACGTCATATGGTCATACCTTCAGTTCTTATCAGTTTCCAAGGATTTAATGAAAATATATGGAACAGGACAAATGTCGGAGATAGTAAATAAAAAATTGTGACCTATTGTATTTTTAGATTGTGTAAATTTTCTCAGAAAAGATTCTCAGAAAGTCCACATTCAGTTGCAATGCTTTCTGCAGCACGTGGCCTTGCACGGTGGCCGAGCTGTTCTAGGCGCTTCAGTCCGGAACCGCGCTGCTGCTACGGTCGCAGGTTAGAATCCTGACTCGGCCTTGGATGTGTGTGCTGTCCTTAGATAAGTTAGGTTTAAATACACTACTGGCCATTAAAATTGCTACACCAAGAAGAAATGCAGATGATAAACGGGTATTCATTGGACAACTATATTATACTAGAACTGTCATGTGATTACATTTTCACTCAATTTGGGTGCGTGGATCCTGAGAACTCAGTACCCAGAACAATCACCTCTGGCCGTAATAACGGCCTTGATACGCCTGGGCATTGAGTCACACAGAGCTTGGATGGAGTGTACAGGTACACCTGCCCATACTGCTTCAACACGATACCACAGTTCACCAAGTGTAGTGACTGGCGTATTGTGACGAGCCAGTTGCTCGGCCACCATAGACCAGACGTTTTCAATTGGTGACAGATCTGGAGAATGTGCTGGCCAGGGCAGCAGTCGAACATTTTCTGTATCCAGAAAGGCCCATTGAGGACCTGCAACATGCGGTCGTGCATTATCCTGCTGAAATGTAGGGTTTCGCAGGGATCGAATGAAGGGTGGAGCCACGGGTCGTAACGCATCTGAAATGTATCGTCCACTGTTCAAAGTGCCGTCAATGCGAACAAGAGCTGACCGACACGTGTAACCAATGGCACCCCCTACCATCACGCCGGGAGGTACGCCAGTATGGCGAAGACGAATACACGCTTCCAATGTGCGTTCACCGCGTTGTCGCCAAACACGGATGCGACTATCATGATGCTGTAAACAGAACCTGGATTCATCCGAAAAAAATGACGTTTTGCCAATCGTGCACCCAGGTTCGTCGTTGAGTACACCGTCGCAAGCGCTCCTGTCTGTGATGCAGCGTCAAGGGTAACCGCAGCCATGGTCTCCGAGCTGATACTCCATGCTGCTGCAAACGTCGTCGAACTGTTCATGCAAATGGTTGTTGTCTTGCAAACGTCCCCATCTGTTGACTCAAGGATCGACACGTGGCTGCACAATCCGTTACAGCGATGCGGATAAGATGCCTGTCATCTCGACTGCTAGTTATACGAGGCCGTTGGGATCCAGCACGGCGTTCCGTATTACCCTCCTGAACTCACCGATTCCACATTCTGCTAACAGTCATTGGATCTCGACAACGCGAGCAGCAATGTCGCGATACGATAAACCGCAATCGCGATAGGCTACAATCCGATCTTTATCAAAGTCGGAAACATGACGGTACGCATTTCTCCTCCTTACACGAGGCATCTCAACAACGTTTCACCAGGCAACACCAGTCAACTGCTGTTTGTGTATGAAAAATCGGTTGGAAACTTTCCTCATGTCAGCGCGTTGTAGGTGTCGCCACCGGCGCCAACCTTGTGTGAATGCTCTGAAAAGCTAATCATTTGCATATCACAGCATCTTCTTCCTGTCGGTTAAATTTCGCGTCTGTAGCACATCGTCTTGGTGTAGCAATTTTAATGGCCAGTAGTGTAGTTCTAAGTTCAGGAGACTGAAGATCTCCGATGTTAAGTCCCATAGTGCTCAGAGCCATTTGAACTACACTCCTGGAAATTGAAATACGAACACCGTGAATTCATTGTCCCAGGAAGGGGAAACTTTATTGACACATTCCTGGGGTCAGATACATCACATGATCACACTGACAGAACCACAGGCACATAGACACAGGCAACAGAGCATGCACAATGTCGGCACTAGTACAGTGTATATCCACCTTTCGCAGCAATGCAGGCTGCTATTCTCCCATGGAGACGATCGTAGAGATGCTGGATGTAGTCCTGTGGAACGGCTTGCCATGCCATTTCCACCTGGCGCCTCAGTTGGACCAGCGTTCGTGCTGGACGTGCAGACCGCGTGAGACGACGCTTCATCCAGTCCCAAACATGCTCAATGGGGGACAGATCCGGAGATCTTGCTGGCCAGGGTAGTTGACTTACACCTTCTAGAGCACGTTGGGTGGCACGGGATACATGCGGACGTGCATTGTCCTGTTGGAACAGCAAGTTCCCTTGCCGGTCTAGGAATGGTAGAACGATGGGTTCGATGACGGTTTGGATGTACCGTGCACTATTCAGTGTCCCCTCGACGATCACCAGTGGTGTACGGCCAGTGTAGGAGATCGCTCCCCACACCATGATGCCGGGTGTTGGCCCTGTGTGCCTCGGTCGTATGCAGTCCTGATTGTGGCGCTCACCTGCACGGCGCCAAACACGCATACGACCATCATTGGCACCAAGGCAGAAGCGACTCTCATCGCTGAAGACGACACGTCTCCATTCGTCCCTCCATTCACGCCTGTCGCGACACCACTGGAGGCGGGCTGCACGATGTTGGGGCGTGAGGGGAAGACGGCCTAACGGTGTGCGGGACCGTAGCCCAGTTTCATGGAGACGGTTGCGAATGGTCCTCGCCGATACCCCAGGAGCAACAGTGTCCCTAATTTGCTGGGAAGTGGCGGTGCGGTCCCCTACGGCACTGCGTAGGATCCTACGGTCTTGGCGTGCATCCGTGCGTCGCTGCGGTCCGATCCCAGGTCGACGGGCACGTGCACCTTCCGCCGACCACTGGCGACAACATCGATGTACTGTGGAGACCTCACGCCCCACGTGTTGAGCAATTCGGCGGTACGTCCACCCGGCCTCCCGCATGCCCACTATACGCCCTCGCTCAAAGTCCGTCAACTGCACATACGGTTCACGTCCACGCTGTCGCGGCATGCTACCAGTGTTAAAGACTGCGATGGAGCTCCGTATGCCACGGCAAACTGGCTGACACTGACGGCGGCGGTGCACAAATGCTGCGCAGCTAGCGCCATTCGACGGCCAACACCGCGGTTCCTGGTGTGTCCGCTGTGCCGTGCGTGTGATCATTGCTTGTACAGCCCTGTCGCAGTGTCCGGCGCAAGTATGGTGGGTCTGACACACCGGTGTCAATGTGTTCTTTTTTCCATTTCCAGGAGTGTACTTTGCAGCACTTATAGACAGGTGCTGCGTTCCTCATCTGAGCCCATTCATACGGTCATTTACTTGACCACACGGATGTAAAATTCGAGGATTTCCGCTTCTGTGTGGATTCTACCCTTAGAGATGTAGCTCTTAAGCCAACACTACACAAAGTAATCTAATCGAGTAAGGTAGGGTGACCTTGTTGTCCAAGATATGAGACCATAGCGACCGATCCAACCCCCAGGATATGTTTCATTGAGTTACTATGTCATTGACCGTAAGGAATGTGCAAAAGCTCCGTCGTGCTGAAAGTACATGTGACGTTGTGTTGCCAAAGAAATATCAAACCAATGTTATGGTAAGAGATACAGATTTTGAAGGAAATGAAGATAGCGTCCTCCATTAAGACGGTTATCTAAAAAAACTGGATCGATGAGTTGGTCGTCAATAATATCAGACTAGACGTTCACTCAGAGACGTCGTTGAACATTTTTTTCCACAGTAGCGTGAGGATTTTCATTTTCCCACTAGTGAGGGTTCAACGTGTTATTAATGTATTTGGGGGTTAATACTCACTTATCAGTGGACAGAATAAGTGGAATACAGCGTTCACTGACAATGATCTATTGACATAATTTCTTTTGTTTGGCACCATCTCCTAAATACGGATGTTGCACACACTGCCGATGATACAGGTGAAGACCTTGCTCAAATACTGTGTGCATCACCCGTGTTTGTGGAATATCTGTGCGGCTGGTCCCGGCGGAAGTTCGTGTCCTCCCTCAGGCATGGGTATGTGTGTTTGTCCTTAGGACAATTTAGGTTAAGTAGTGTGTAAGCTTAGGTACTGATGACCTTAGCAGTTAAGTCCCATAAGATTTCACACACATTTGAACATTTTTTTGTGGAATATCAACGTCACTATGATCTTCTTGTGTGGGACATTCAGATTCCATAAGCCTTCGCACAAACGTCTACAGCGCAGAACTTGTAAGGGAGTATGCGAAAGAACGTATTAACAGATTATAAACGACAAATAAATTCATTATTAAAACACAATGGTTTCAGGATTATGCAGAAATTGGATCAAGGAGAGCGATTTATTTTCACCTGTCTTCTACACTTTTTTTCTTTCTCTTGCAGCCATGTTAAAATTAGCGTCTTTCCAAAAAACACAACTGTGTTTACACAATTCACGTCACTAAAATGCTAATGCAGCTGCAATTGCGATACAATCCTGAAATATTAATCAAATAATCGAGGACAAGTGAACGTCAACAACTTATGAAAACCCCATGCTTAGTATAAAAATAATAGTGTGATACCTTCATTTATCATGTTGCAAAGTCCATACATTTCACAAGCTGTCTATAGCTCTTGGAAGACTTACATTATTTCAGAGAAAAAGTTTGTAGTCACACGTATACCGCAGTAGATAAAACAACGCATGTTAGCTATGTGGAGAAATACTCTCCGCTTTGTGCGCTGTCATCTGTAAAAAATTCGTTTCGGAATCTCGAACCGATTATGAGATTTGAAGGATTACAAGAATGTTTCACTTCTACTCTCCTTCGCGCAGACGATCGGAACTAACTGCTCTGCAAACAAATCATTTTCTCGAGACTGGCGATCGATATAGATCTCATCTCAAGTTTAAAGATAAATTCAATATGTTAGCTCCATTTCTCATGCAGCAAAATGTGGGCTAAGACGCATCAGACGCACACTAATTTTTCATTGAAAATTATTCGAATTTAGCACAGTACTTTACTAAATACAGAAATATCTCAATAAGTATGATGTGTAACGAAATGACAGGCGGTTCATCATGAAGCTAACGCCTGAGGCTACGAGATGTGTGAGAATAATTTTTTTCGCCGAATAGTTTCTTTGAAATCGTTTGAGGAAGGTTGTAGTGCCTTTGGCGTGCACACACTCCATTCTCGCGCTGGAGCTGAGGAGGTCAGAAAACGTTTCGTTAGTAACGGAAGAAGCTCACAGCCATGTAGGTGAGAGGTAACTGAGGCGGCCGTCCCTTCGGAACAGATGGGTGGACTTACCCAGCGCGAAGAAAGAGAGTGTGTTTCTGCCCACTTGCCAAGTAATCCTGCGCGAGCTCTACTCTGGGAAGCATACAACTCTTACGCAATCTGTCAAACACTTTGATATCTGGAACTCTACGATTAGAAAATAGTCGTCCGTATTCGTCAACAGCGGCTCTAGAATTTCCATTGCAAAACCTGTAGACTATATTACTGCACTCCGCATGTGTGAAGAACTGTGGCGTTCTTAGTATGCTGACCTATACTGTTTTGACTGTACATGTAATAACACTATAGTACACTGGTGCAGCCGTTGTAGTACTAAAACGTGAAGTAAACAACGTGTACACTTGCAGCGTTCGTAACCTCACTACAGACAAGTGAAGCGCACATTGAAATGGTTGTAAGGGCGACACTGTGTAGCCTGATGTCGTTTGGTTATATTCGGATGTGAGTGCTAGTCAGTAAGGACGTGCGACTGACGCCTGAGATTTTGCATACGGTTAAGAAAAAGTCATGTATTCATATGAAGTATTTGTTCTGAATCATCGCTACTACCACCCCTCAAGGTATGTACCTCACGTCTTGACTCGCTGCCTCTTCAAATGGATGTGAAACACCGCAAGTTTATAGGCCCGTGTGTCGCACGCCCAGATGCTGAGCTCTCACTGCCTCACGACTGCTTGTGTGGTTTCAGGGACGCGCAGTGTTCTCCTGGTACGACGGCGTGCTCACGGCCGACCCCGGCTACTTGGGTCGTGTGTCCCTGGTGTCTCCAGACGCGCCGTACGGCCGCGGCTCGGTCAACCTCACCTCCATCAGGGAGACGGACTCCGGCTGGTACGAGTGCGTCGTCTTCTTCCCCAACCGCACGCCGGCGACCAGGCCCAACGGCACCTGGTTCCACCTCGCCGTAGAAGGTACGCCTCCGTCAGTCTTACCTAGGTGTTATTTCTGTCCGCACACTGCTGCGTCAGTAGTGCTGTAGTTGAGTACGACTCGAACTGCTCGAGTAGATTTCATCGTTAGAAAAATCTCGTGTTCTTCTCGATCTTCCGATCATGCCGTGATCTAGTGACTTTCGTTAGTATTATTACTAAGAGGTGTCTTAGCACTTTAACGTACTGTCGACTTTAATAATATAAATAACTGTGAAACATGGATTGTAAAATCTTGTTAGGTGCAGCTTATATGTAACAACAGTAACTAATAAATAAATAGAAGATCGCAATAGAGGGCCGCGCGGTCTCAGGTGTCTTGTCCAGTCCGCGCGGCTCTCCCCGTCGGAGGTTCGAGTCTTCCCTCGGGCAAGTCTTCACTCGGGCAAGTCTTCCATCGGGCAAGTCTTCCCTCGGGCAAGTCTTCCCTCGGGCAAGTCTTCCCACGGGCAAGTCTTCCCTCGGGCAAGTCTTCCCTCGGGCAAGTCTTCACTCGGGCAAGTCTTCACTCGGGCAAGTCTTCACTCGGGCATGGGTGGGTGTGTTGTCCATAGCGTAAGTTAGTTTAAGTTAGATAAAGTAATGTGTAAGCTTAGCGACCGATGATCTCAGCAGTTTTGTCCCATAAGACCTTACAACAAATTTCCAAATTTCTGCAATAGAGGATCCAGTCCAGCTCTAGAGTTTTCGCTCGTTCTGCAATATAGTGACTTCTGTTGATGGTGTCACCACGACGGGTCTTGCTGTTATAATAAATTCTCGATTACAGTTACGGTCACTTTCGTGGGACTTATTTCGTTTATTACGGATTTAATGTTTCATTAATTTTTTTCTTGTTTCATTTGCGGATACCATCCTGTTTCTAGTCTCACTAAAAGCTGGTGACGTTTTTATTTGTTAGTCTTAAATGCGTACAGAGATCGAAATATTCGTATGCAACTCACTTGACAAATTATTACTATTTTACAAAACCAAATGAAATTTTATTCCGGTTTCAGAGTCGAGTAATATTTTTCAAATGATAACATTTTCGACTCTGACTAGTAGCTTTACTTAAAAATCAGCGTGAATGGTTACATATACACACACTCAGGTACTGTATGAGAACTTTTATTCGAAATTTGTTTGGTTACAGATGAAATTTCAAGTAATTATAGGTTGTTGTTGTGACTAGTTCATAGTTTCTCTGGTACCCCTTTTGTTCCCGCCGCGATAACAACAGAAGGTTATGAAGGAGATCCCAACACAAATGTCAAAACGTTGGTCGTATAAGAAAAATAGTAATAATTAGACGAACATGACGCGCCCTGCCAACCTATAAGATTTTACCTTCTGCTTTCTTTAAAATCATCGCAAAATTTACAAGTTAATAATCCTACGACACTAGACATTTTACAATCAGCAAAAATTAAATGAACTTCATCATGGCGCCTAATACTCCTGATCTACCCAACTTTGATTCCACTGCATTCCCCTGAAACTTTAAAAAAGGTGGCATACATTTAATCAGGTATCTCCTGTCTCGGGAAAGCATTGTGTGATTGAAACATGCATTGAAATCCGAGTGATGCCTAATAAATTTTACACAAGAACATCGTTTGCTGCCCTCAGCTCTTTCAAAAATCCTGCCACATGTCCAATCTCCATTCATCATACCTAAAACTACTTGATTTTCGATCGTCAGAGGAAGTACTTTTGGAAGAAGAATACGCGGCTCTAAATTAATTTCGATGCACCTACTTCTCTGTATTGTACGTAAAGTATATTAAAACACACGATGTCAATATGCGTCCGCTGTATTTGGTAAAATAATTCCCTCACACTCGTCGCCTCCTATGATAACACAGCAAATATCAGAGCAAGGACGCCGCACGAAAACTCAGAATTCCTCGCCAGTTAACCGTTTATTTGGCGCTGCTTTAATGTTTCTGGAAAAAATAATTCATTGCACTGTTCATCGAGTAAACGCGGTTTCCTGAATGTAATTAAATGCCTTAATCATTAATTTCTTCTAGGAAAATGCATCTGTTCATTAGTGATTACGCCATTGTAGTACTTAAAATATTGCTCTATTTTATGTGATTCATTGTAAACATTCATTTATATCTATACGTACTTTTAAATTAAAGCACCTGCCACGGTTTCTGTCTGTATGTTTGGGCTAGTATCAGGAACTCTGGTAGGTATTTTGATGGAGTTTTCACGAACAGATTGATTGATGTACGGGGAAAGTGTGTGTATACTTTATAAATACTTCATTCAAACTGAATGCAATGTCAAAACTGTGTAGACGGTTTTGCTGTTCAAGCAGCAAAGTAACTGATGATGGCAGGAGTAGATCGGGTATAAAATGTAAACTGACAATCGCAGGAAAAGAGTTTCTGAACAACAGAAATTTGTTAACAGAGAATATACACTGACGGAAAAAACACGCAACACAAAAAAAGCGTAGAGTAATAAAATTTCGGGAATACACTTGTCTAGGTGGCATATTTCAGTGATTAACATTATAATGTAAGTGCGAGATAAACCACTGCAAATGTGAAATGCTGGTACTATAATAACTGGTGTAACAGCAAGAATATTGAATGAAAAAGTGAAACCGTACACGTATTATGTTGTTGTGGTAACGAATGTCAATTTCTACGATAGAGTCCCACGCCTGTTGCACTTGGTCAGTCAGTAGAGGGACGGTTAATGCTGTTTGTAGATGACGCTGGAGTTGTCGACCGATGATCTCACATATATGTTCGATTGGAGACAGATCTGGTGGTCGAGGCCAAGGTAACATGAGGACTCTGTAGAGCATGTTGGGTTACAACGGCAGTATGTGGGCGAACGTTATGTTGTTGGACAACACTCCCTGAAATGCTGCTCGTAAATTTCAACACACAGGTCGAATCACGAGGGTGCGTGAAATAATACTGTCATACGAAATCGCACCCCAGACTGTAACTCCAGGTGTAGGTCCAGTGTGTCCAGGACGCAGAAAGTTTGATTGCTGGACCTCAACTGGCCTTCTCCTAACTAACACACGGCCGTCACTGGCACCGAGGCAGAACCAGCTTTCACGAGAAAAGACAAAAGATCTCCATCCTGCCCTCCCATGAGCTCTCCCTTGACAACACAAAAATCGCAATTGGCGGTGGTTTGGGGTCAGTGCCAAGCACGCAACAGGGCGTCTGGCTCGAAGCTGCCCTTGAAGTAACATATTTACTAACAGTTTGTTGAGTCACAGTTGCGCCAGCTGCTGCTCAGATTGCTGCTGCAGATGCAGACGTGCCAGAGCCATAAGCCAAACACGATAGTCTTTCCTCCTGGTAGTGCCACGTGGCCGACCGGAGCTCGGTCCTCCTGCGACCGTACATTCTCGTGATCACCGCTGCCAGTAGTTGTCTACAGTGGCTACAGTTCTGCCAAGTCTTTCTGCAATATCGCAGAAGGAACATCCAGCTTCTCGTAGCCGTATTACACGACGTCGTTCAAACTCAGTGAGGTATTGATAATAGCGTCTTTGTCACCTTAAAAGCAATTTTAGCTAACTTCAGTTCACCACGTGCAATCTCAAGGGCAACTAACACGACCGCTACAGCGTGTATTTAACGCAAACCTGATCTGAATTCTGAAAGTGGCACTACTGTCCCCACTCTCATGCCACTGGCACGAAATTTGAATAAATATCAACTTTCAGATGTCAAACGCGCTTATTAACTTCTGTTTATGTTGCACAACCACTTCTTGGTGTTGCAATTTTTTTTCATACGTAGATTTGAGTCTTACGTAGTCTTTTCTGGCGGTATTTAATTAGAGTCAGTCCTATATGGAAGTGAAACACGGACGATTAATAGTTTAGACAAGAAAAGAAGAGAAGCTTTTGAAATGTGATGCCAGAGAAGGATACTGAAGATAAGATAGGTAGAAATTTGCTACACAGTTTGACTAAAAGGAGGCATCGGCTGATATTACACATTCTGAGACCTCAAGGGACCACCAGTTTCGTATTATAAGGAAATGTGTGTGTGTGTGTGTGTGTGTGTCTGTCTGTGTGTGTGTGGAGGGGGCATGGGAAGCGGGGGTCAGGAAGCAAAAATCGCATATGAATACAACAAGCGCCGGCCGGTGAGGCCGACGCGGTTCTAGGCGCTTCAGTCTGGAACAGCGCGACCGCTAAGGTCGCAGGTTCGAATCCTGCTTCGGGCATGGGTGTGTGTGATGTCCTTAGGTTAGTTAGGTTTAAGTAGTTCTAGGGGACTGATGACCTCAGATGTTAAGTCCCATAGTGCTCAGAGCCATTTGAACCAATACAATAAGCAGATTCAAAAGGATGTACGTCGCAGCAGTTATTCAAAGATGAAGAGGTTTGCACAGGATATAAGCATGAATATCTGCAAGAAATCTGTCTTCAGACTGAGGACCACGACAACAACATTTTTGCCGCCTTGCGTGCGCTGCTTCAGTCGTTTAAATCATATACGAGGGTTGACTTAAAAGTAATGCCTCCACATCGTAACTCCTCAACAGTTGGCAGCATTGGTATGCGGCAGGTACTGGCTTGTTCCACAGCCTCTTCTCTACAGCTCCAGTTGGCGGGAAACCTTAGCATTGAACGGTTGTGTTCTTACAGAGTAAAGAATGGAACCTTGCGCAGACGGTCGGTCAGTGCGATTTAAGCAACGTGCAGTAATTGAATTCTTGACAGCAGAAGGAGTCACCCCAAACGAGATGCATCAGAGAATGAAAACAGTTTATGGTGATTGTGTTGGTGTGAGTACTATGCGTCGTTGGGCGAGTAAGTTTAAAGATGTTGAGGCGGGATCGTCTGACCTGCGTGACAAACAAAGAGTTGGACATCCTGTGACAGCAACCAAAGACGTTTCAAAAGCAAAATGTTGACAGATAGATTCACGATGATCGTCGTATCACTCAGAGAGAAACTGTAAGCGCAATCGACATTTCACAAAAAGAGGGGGCGGGGGTCACATTATTGCTTTGCATGGCTATCGGAAGATCTGTGCTCGATGGGTACCCCGGATGCTGATTCCTGAAATGAAAGCGCACAGACTAGAAATTTGCCAGGAACTTCTCTCGCGTTACCAGACCGAGCGAGGTGGCGCAGTGGTTAGCACACTGGACTCGCATTCGGGAGGACGACGGTTCAATCCCGTCTCCAGCCATCCTGATTTAGGTTTTCCGTGATTTCCCTAAATCGTTTCAGGCAAATGCCGGGATGGTTCCTTTGAAAAGGGCACGGCCGATTTCCTTCCCAATCCTTCCCTAACCCGAGCTTGCGCTCCGTCTCTAATGACCTCGTTGTCGACGGGACGTTAAACACTAATAACCACCACCACCACCGCGTTACCAGAATGAAGACGCATAGTACTCACATCAACACAATTTCCATAAACTACTTTCATTCTCTGATTAATCTCCTTTGGGGTGACACCTTCTCCTGTCAAAAATTCAATGGCTGCACGTTGCTTAAATCGCATTGACCGACCGTCTGCGCAGGGTTCCATACTTTACACTGTAACAACACAACTGTTCAATGCTAAGGCTCCCCGACAACTGGAGCTGTAGAGAAGAGGCTACGGAACAAGCCAGTACCTGCTACATACCAATGCTGCCAACTGTTGAAGAGTTACGATGTGCAGGCATTACTTTTCAGTCAACTCTCGTAGAAGTGGTAGTATTGACTCACCTATTTCTTTTTTTTTTTTTTTTTTTTTAATTTCATTCATAACTGCACCTGTAAACTAAGTTACTTACTGCGCTAGACAAGAAGTCCAGCTGTAGATACTTAGTGCTACCCATGCGGTGGCGGGGTGCCACGTTAGTGTTCTACAAATGTGATCTGACAAAGCTTGCGTGAAGTCTTTCCTCACTCATGAAAGGAAAGGACAACAACGAAGAAAGAAGGTAAGGAACTGTCTGGCTGTTCTCATTTATGATGCAACACGCTTTATCTGTACAATTGGTCGACGAAGTATCACATCAAAAAGTTAGGTGCGGCCAATGCCAGTTTCAATGCATTAAGGTTCTTAGTGCCTATCCCATAGCTACTAGAAATCAGTGTTACTTGAGAGGAACATTGTGCACTAAAGTGTTAACCTATCCTCTGACAACCGTGTGAGGTGGCGCAGTGGTTAGCACACTGGACTCGCATTCGGGAGGACGACGGTTCAATCCCGCGTCCGGCCATCCTGATTTAGGTTTTCCGTGATTTCCCTAAATCGCTCCAGGCAAATGCCGGGGTGGTTTCTTTGAAAGGGCACGGCCGACTTCCTTCCCCGTCCTTCCCTAATCCGAGGAGACCGATGACCTCGCAGTTTGGCCTCTTCCCCCAAGCAACCCCAACCCTACCCTCTGACAGCCTTAAACACAAGCGCAATGAGAGTGATACAGAATACTAGAACATCGGTTCACATGACGTTCAAGGCAGCAGAGCGGGCCGCTTAACTTACAGGCAGCTACATATTCCTTTCCTTCCAAGAAAAGTTATCTTAGAGTATGCTAATATGCACAATTAGCGTGTATTACGAATGCAATTTTTTTGGTAGTACGTGCTTTGTAACACTTCGTGTAAGCTTGGCTTAGTCCAGAGTTTAAAAAACCACTATAATTTCTTGATGCTGTGTAAAGCCTAGTTGGTGGGGACGTGCCTTATTACATTTCTCATATTCCTATTTTCGTTGTTATCGCAACCGCTTATCAGTTTATTAGTTTCTGATCGCCGAGCCCCCTGAAAAATCACTTTAGATTCTAAATTGCCTGATGTCTCTCTATTTGTCCCCACGGAATCAGCCCACAGGAAATTAGCACACTCTAATGAAGTTTCCAAACGCTGAGTATAAAAGCTACCATTTAAATACCTTGAATGAAATTTTAAAGTGGAGAAGACTACGAAGATCACTCATTTCTTCCTTGTGAACTGTCAAAACCTACTGTAGACACCACAAGAGTAGCATGATAACTGCTAATTTTGTCGTGTGCTGTTTGCTGTGTTCTATTACTTTTGTGAAGAAACGAGGATTAACGCCGTCTGATAAGACTAACTGTATTGCTACATTCCATCCAAGACTACCTTTTTTCGACATTTGGCTTTATTTAAGCAGAAACAAAAGCTAGATCTCAGATATGCTCCGCTTCGAAAGTTGTTAAGCGGGAGCCACGACTAAATGAGTATTAAATATTTTCAAGCTGCAGGCTACCACCTACACAGAATCAGTACGTAAACATTTATATCTCACGGGACACTAAAACGTGTCTGGCAAATCTTGATTTGTGCAACTATGGAACGGCCGTCACTGCACAATATGTAACTGCGTGAACCATCAGCGTACAACTTCCCCCTCGCCATATAGGACACCAGAGAAAACATGGCATACTCAACACATGCAGCTAGTATACTTCGGGTTAATCGCGTTATATTAATAAGAGCAAGAACACATCTGCTGTTGGATAATACTCGCACTGCAGTTATTAAGTCAAGAGCATTACGCTGTGCGAAGCGCACACCTGCCCATAGCTGCAACGAAATCGTATCTCTTTAAGTGTGTCGGTATTATCCATCTGCGTGTTGAACACGACGTTCATATTGTAAATAAGGGGTTACGAAGCTCATTACTGAAGTTGACTTGGCACAAGTCGGTTATACAGCGACGTGGAGCTGAACCACGGTGTAACTAGACATTTTATTGCATTAACGAACATTACCTGAGCTGAAAGAGGCAATAAGTGAAATAAAAATCGTAGAACTGACAGGCTACAGAATGTCACACCTCTCGATCCTCATCTGACAGTTAGCTGTTACCACATGCACGAAGACTTCATCTTTCCTCTATGCTCTCAAAAAGTTTCGGAACATATTTCTACAGGATACGGAACGTACTACTGAATTTCCATTATTATGGTGTAATCCAGCACGGCACGAGGAACGAGAATCAGACAGTCAGCATTACCAATGGACGCTTATACGCCTTACATAGGCAACAACCGCCTGTTTTTCACTGTGTCAGTGCTTAATACGCCCAGTTTGACGGATTGTAGTCAGACAAGTTACTGAGTACCATACATTATGCTTGCTCCTTAGCGCTCATGCTTTCCACTACCTCTCATCAACGAATAATTACCTCTCATCATCATCGAAACAAAAGGCCTCACTTGTCTAGTATCCCAGGTGTCCCCACCCATAAAATACAGACATTTACAAATTTCTTTCCTGTAGATGCTCTCCGCCTCTGGAACAAGCTACTTTGTATTTTGTGCACAACTCAATGTCCTGTTGCTTTTAAGGAGAAGTGGGGGCACTTCTTTTTGTCACGCTCATAATGTTTCCGAAAAATTAACGTACACAAGACCTGACCCAAAGTTTCAGGAAAATTTTTTGAAAGACATTTATTGCTTCTTAATGTACAAAAGCATAATAACTTTAAGAGTATATTCCTTCCTCACCTGTACATCGCTGTGGACACATCGCCCAGTCGGTAGAGTGTTATTGAAAGGCATCACCAGAAAGACTGCACACCTAAACCTGTTTTACCCCTCCCCCCCTCCTGCCCGACCCCAATGAGCTATGATTCAGGACCATACTCGAAAATCCGTGTCTGGTTGCCTGTCACTACTCTGTCCAAAAGATTAAGATCGCTTCCGCGGTGACACTTGAGCGCACGGATTTCCTTCCGTTCGTCAGTTACCAGCACACGGACTTCCTCTGTTCGTAAGTCACCACTATCGTGATCACCACTGCGCAAACCTCCTTATCCCTAATTCGTCTCTCAATCTACGATATACATTTTGCATAATTTCGTCCTTTTTGTCAAGTGGATAAACTGCCCTACCTCTTCCGGTTACTGTATGACCAGATTCTTCAACGAAGATACTAAGCCAATCTGAGGTAATCTAATACTATAGGTAAGTGTTACAATTACTGGAGGCGACAGATATAACGAAATATTTACTTTCGAGAAAACCATAAGCTTTCCGCACACCAAACAGTTGTAATTTTCCTAGGACCTGACAAAGACGTTGGCTGGCAACAGCCACGCTGCCGGTTCGGAAATAGTTGGTCTCAGTGGCCCCTGGCGCTTCCTAACAGAGGGAGGAAGCCAGGATCCCTCTAGGCGGTCTCACCAGCGTAGAAGCTCTGTTAGTGCTAGTCCAGATGGGTAGCAGTTTCCGCTTTGCTTACACGTTTGACAGCCAGAGACACGAGTAAAAAAATTTGACTGGGTCGTAGTGCAGCTACGAGGACTACGTTATGACATAACATAGTTCACATAATCAAGTTAATGCCCACAAATAAATATTCTTACAGAATTTGTCTCGTTCTTCTCTCAAGTTGTGATTATCGGCTCCATAGCAACCCCAGTATGTCCATATCCTCGATCCGGTGTGATCAAAGTGACAGAAACTTGAAGCACTTGCTACTATAAAGTATTTTCTGTGCCATATGATTCACAGTATTCTTTGGCATTTAAGCACCGATTCATTCTAATAATGTCTCACTAATATGTCCGACGTGCAGCATCTCAGTTTCATTTCTGACTCCACTAACTGAAACTATGAAGACAGGGATGTAAAAAAAGCAGATGACAGTCGTGAAGAGCTTAAAACGTTTTGGAGAAAAATAAAATTGCAAATCAGTTACTAAAAACATTTAAGAGCCCAAGACGTAATATAAAAAAACGCGGCCGGCCGCGGTGGTCTCGCGGTTCTAGGCGCCCAGTCCGGAACCGCGGGTTCGAATCCTGCCTCGGGCATGGATGTGTGTGATGTCCTTAGGTTTAAGTAGTTCTAAGTTCTAGGGGACTGATGACCTAAGATGTTAAGTCCCATAGTGCTCAGAGCCATTTAAAAAAACGCGTATCATGAAGAGTGTAGCTATTATCATCTGTGAAACTCATATACGACTATTTTGGTTCTTCGTTTAATGTTAGAAGAAAATGGATCATTTTATTACACCGTTTTTGGTTAAAATTCGTCTCTTTCTATCTTCAGTACAGTTGGTATTGTATTATTTACACAGTGTGAGGTACCCGTGAGTTCACAGTATGTTGGCGCCACTGTGTCTTCTCGTCTCATATACTGTATAGAGCAGTTGAGTTTAGCAGTCCATCATAACGAAAAGTCGATGTCTGTCCGCTATTGTACGTACTATATATTACCCATATTTCCTTATACATTACTCCTATTTTCTGATAATTTCGAATGTCTTCGCGATTTTACGTTCTTACTAGTCAAAGGCGTTCGGTCTATATCAAGCAAAACTCGTACTATTAACATGAGTAGACACTCAGGTTGGAAGCAGAATCGATAAGCGGAGGGAACACCATTCGCCCAGTAACCTCCCACTGAAGTAACATGTCAGTACTTATACACCGTCCTTCACCTTCAGTTACCTGACAGTGAGAAGCCAATTAGTAATTTGGAAGCTGATCATCTGGAATCAGTACTAAGCAGTACATTACCCAAATACGAGGCGGTATGCGTATCTCCTACAGTCTTATTTGCGCCACTTACAGAGTTCAGGCACATAAGTTTGTTAAGACCGCTTTTAGTATCTTTTTTTCATTTGGAAAGTTCTTTTGTTTAGTGGGCTTTACATTGTGGACGCTTTATTTTCCTTTTACTTCTCTTTACTAATATGTTTTTCTACATAATTATGTCTATGCGCACAGATGTTCCAACGAGAAGTAAGGTTATCATCATGAATATCTGGAATACATGATGAGGCCAAAATACTTTCTGGCTCTACATGAAGGATACCAATTCAGCTGACAAACATTCAGAGTTTTGTTTTGATGACTGATGAGTTATTATATGTAAGCAACTCATGTTTCCCAGCCGTTCGTTAGGAAGCAATTTGATTTTTAGAGAATGTTCATTTAGCGTTTACGGCCGGGTGTAAAGAGAACTTAAAAACCTTTTGAAAGGGATGGAGAGTGTAGTTATAGATGTCTTAATGATAAACAAAGCGGAGACGAAGTTTCTGAAATATAGTAGCAAGGAGAGTAACAACTTTCTTTGTAGCAAAATTAGGAACACTGTAGAAGTGGAAGAAGGGGAAAGGGGGATTTAGCAGGATGACCGAAGCAGAAGCAGGGAAGATAACTAAGTAGACTAACACATGTATCCTTCCGAAATTTCGGGAACCATAGTAGCAAGGAAAATGGAATGTTCAATAAATAGGTTCTCTAATAAGTAATTTAATCTGAGTACTGTAAGTACCTCAAAGTCACGTTGCTTAGATGACTGTCAAACCAAGAGCTTTAAAAGTCTAATTTATATTTATTTGTTATCATGCGATAGTTTTATTCATTTATCCTGGCAAGGATAAGACTATAATAGGAACAGTTATTAGCTGCTAATAGAATATTTAACTGTTACCTCCAAATCTTAACAAATGGAACGCTAAGCAACGATATCCAGTCCTTTTATATCAGTCTAATATAACGCTGCTATTATTATACAGACGTGCAGATACAATATTAAGAAAGAAAGATGAGAAAATATTATTAACTCTCTAAAGATACATACAAAGAAAATTTTTAATGATATAATCAGTGAAAACACCAGGGCAAGCATGGTTAAAAAATATGAAAAACTACATTACTTGGACAGACATCTTAACTTCTTCACAATACCGAAGAAGAGAAGATTGAGCTTGGCTGACTATCTGATATAGCATACTCTAGGAAAGTAGATGGAACGTGAGGAAGAGGGCCAGCCAGAAGGAAGTGACTAGGCAACGGCACGAATTGCAAAGCAACGTTGGGCATCAACAGCAAACGGACAGGCAGAAACATTAAGAAATTGTGGAGGCGTGTGGCGCAGGCTTGTGATCGAGAACGGTTCTGTCATATAAAAGGGAACGAGAGAATTATGTCACAGTTGATGGTATCAAATTCTTTGCTCAGATCTCTAGAGTGGTTTAATAATTGACTCAGTTCCTTCCTTGCCTTTTTCCTCTAGCTATATATATGATGTACGATGGGGAGTAACGTTCCTGCTTTTGGGTAGAATATAACGATTATCCTTTTATTAGTCCTTCGTCACGTAGTTTATACATTTTTCCGAGCGATTTAATGTACAGCCCATAACGGAGTGTAATTTAGAAGGTTTCAGCTTGGCTCTAGAGAAAGTTTTCTCTTTCTGTAATCACCTCGTCACCACTAATTAAATTTCATCCATGTAGTAACTCCTTCAGTTTTCAAAAGAAGGTTCGGATAAAACTGCGAATGTTATGAGATTTAGTAGTCTTGGCATGAACAAAGAACTACAGTGCATTCAACAATGTAAGTATGCATATTGTCATAGATAAGTCACAAATATGAGGGCTATTTTTCTCAGCCTCTGATCGGTCGCGAAATTAAAAATACAGTGAAAATCTGATAAGACTTGGGGCAGAAGTGTTCCTTAGTGTCTATAGTAAAGCTGTTGATCCAATCATGCCACACTTTTCAGTCCTGATCGCACAGTGATCACATACATATGCTTACAATAATAGGGTTTCCTGACAAGTGACAAGAGCTTGCTGAAGGGTGCCGCCTCATTTCTTGCAGCCCACGTAATACAGCTGTCATGCATTTCTTTCGTCAGGACAATGCTGGACGGCACACTGCATGTACAACAATGACACTCCTGAAGCCCGGACTTGGCCCCTATGATTTTCATCTCTTCGCACACATGAGCTACTGGCTATGAGGAAAGCGTTTTGGTACAAACAGCGAGCTGCACACTAACGTAGGGAATTGGCAGAAGGTACCTTTTATGATGAAGGTATTGGAATGTTGGTACCGGTACTGCACTGCTACAAGTGTCTGAAATGGATTGACGACTATATAGATAAGTAGCTGGAAGGCGTAGATAAATTATGCAAATAAAACAACTTTGTTTTTAACTATTGCTTCCGTTCCGTGATCTACCGAAGGTTGACTTAAAAAGAATAGCGCTCGTATGTCGTAGTCATTCCAGTTATCTTCTGTTGATCTCAGGTTGGCAATTGCTTACGTGATTTTTGTTATACTGCACCATAATCGTCTTCTCACTTTCTTGCACATTCTGTCAATATGACTCCTTAAAGCAAGTAGGAGAAGTAAATGAGACTTATCAGTGGTTTTGTAGGATATGTAGTAGAGATAGGAAGATACTAAAACAGGAGGGGAAAATTGCCGCTCTTCAGGCTGAGTTAGATAAGGCCAGGGGAGATATTGACAGGTTAAGGAGGGAGAAGGGTAAAGAGAGGTGGGAAGTGGCAACAGGAGGAACAGGCCTAGAACTTTGTGTGACAGCTTCGTGGTGAATGTGGAAAATTGATTTGACCTGTTGCTTCAGTTAGAGACTGATGAGCATCAAGCAGTTGCAGGTGTAGACAGGGCACAACAAACTTTTAGCAGCAAATTGAAAAGTAAGTTTTGTGACGGTTCCCAAAAGGTCCGTGGATATGAATGTAGGGAAATCAGTAAAGAGAAAGAAAGTGTTGTTGTTATGTAGTTCCCATGGAATAGGTGTTGGCCAACTTTTGCAGGATGAACTAAGATCAAAATACCATTGCTGGTCTGGAGCAGTGACAGAGGATTTAGGATCACTTTGCAAAGATTTCACTAAGGAAGACACTGTGGTTATAGTGAGTGGGCCAGGTATTAATATTCACAGAGATCCTGGGTACAGTATAGACTTATAGAGTGTCACCTGGCAGTATACCAGTGTTTGTATTTGTTCTTGGGCGCGATGACTGACCTCATTTGATTTCTTGTGTCAGAAGAGTTAATTTGGAGTTGGAACGGCTGCTTATTTCGGGGGCAGGGTTACACATTGGTGTGGTTCCTGTTGATTCCCTCAATAGGTGGGATTATACTAGGCATGGTCTTCACCTCAGCAGGAAAGGGAAGGGTAAACTTGCTGGGAAAACAGCAGGAACGTTTAAGAGGAGGCACTGCCAGGAGTGATACAACACCAGTGGCTCTAGGGTTCATAAAAGACCTCTTTTTAGGATAGGGAGGACAGAAAGAAACCATGATTTAGGAGAGGTTAGGATTGAGAAGAACATTCATTTTGGGAAAGAAACCAAAAACCTAATTCTAGCTTATTACATCAGCATAAACAGCTGTTGGTTAAGAATTTTCAACAATCCGCAGGAATTTCAACTCTACCCAGTTTTAACTCAGTCAGTGTGAAAGGTCAGCTGTCTTTATTGCAGCAAAACATTCGAGGACTGAGAAATAAAATTAATGAATTAATTACCTGCATAGATGAATTCGGGTCCTCAAACCCAACTGACATAATCTGCCTCTCTGAACATCATGTGACCACTGGTATAGAACATTTAAGTGTTACAGTATTTAGGTTAGCATCTCACTTTTGTAGAGCAGAAATGGAGAAAGTAGGAGTTGTCCTCTGCATCAGGAACTGTCATACATTTTAGAACATAGACATTCACAAATTTTGCCTAGCACAGCATATCGAAACATGTGCAACAGAAGTAGAATTTCATAAAAAACCCTCATAATATTAAGTGTATGTCGAGCACCTGCAGTTAACTCTAATCTGTTCATAAACCACCTTGAAGCTGTATTGGCCCATTTAACAACGAGAAACAAAGAAATAGTGGTTGCTGGTGATTTCAATGTAGATTTCCTTAAAGACTCTCCCAATAAGAACTTATCTGAGTTAGTAACATTATCATTCAACTAAATTCCCACTGTAAAGTTTCCAACTAGGGTAGCTAATTGCTCGCAACCAGCCAGTGATAATATCTTTATAGAAAAGTCCAATGAACACAATTATATTAAAAAACCAATAGTCAATGGCCCCTCAGATGACATGCAGTTCCTTCTGTTAAATGTTAATACTGAACAGGATATAAAATCTGTTAAATCTGAACTCAAGAGGGTAATCAATAAGCCAAAAACTGATTATTTTAGGACACTCCTCAGAGACATTCACTGGAGCGATGTTTGCAGTGCACATGGCATGAATGAAAAATATAACACTTTTGCTTATAAAGTGCTTACCTTATTTGAACAGTTTTCCCCCAAAACTAACCAAGATTAGAGCAAAGTCTACAAAGAAGCCGTGGAGTACTCAAGGAATAGAGGTATCTTGTAAAACAAAAAGAAAACTGTATCTGTCAATCCGAAACAGTTCTGATGTTGATGCTATAGCACATTACGAGAAATACGGCAAAATATTAAAGACTGTAATACAGACATCAGAGCAAATATATTATAAGGAAAAGATAGTCATATCAGACAATAAAATAAAGACAATATAGTGAAGTATTGAGACCAGTAGAAACAGACATGAAGAGGGACAAATAGCATTAAGAGTAAATGATACATTGACGACAGATGTGTGTAGTGGAGCAGAACTTTTTAAGAAACATTTTATAACTGTTACTGAAAAGATGGGGTTGTCAGGTTCTGTAGATGCTGCCATGGGATACCTCAGACCAGGCATTTCAAGTAACTTCCATAATATAAATTTGACTTTTACTATCCCAGCAGAAGTAATGTCCATCATAAAATCTTTAAAATCAAAAACATCTAGTGGTTATGATGAAATATCAACAAAATTAAAGAATGTGATTCTGAGTTAAGTAACATACTAAGCTATCTGTGTAACCAGTAGCTTATCAGTAGAATATTTCCTGAATGGTTGAAATATGCTGAAGTTAACACACTGTTTAAGAAGGGAGACAAAGAAATAGCGTCAAATCTCTGACCAATCTCACTTTCGCCAGCATTCTCAAAAATTTTTAAAAAGGCAATGTACAATCAGCTTGATTATCTTATCACAAATAACATACTGTCAAATTCGCAGTTCGGATTTCTAAAGAGTTATGATATTGAGAAGGCTATATACAATTACAGTGAAAATGTAATTAATTCATTAGACAAAAAATTGCACGCAACTAGTATATTTTGTGATCTGTCAAAGGCACTTGACTGTGTAAACACAATATCCTTTTAAGTAAATTAGAATATTATGGTGTAACGGTTCAATTCTTAAATCTGTGACAGGAAACAAAGGATGTTATTAGAAAAGAGCTATCAGGCATTATCCAACTGGGAACTAATTACATGTGAGGTCCCACAAGGTTCCATGTTAGAGCCCTTACGTTCTCTTGTGTATATCAATGGGCTTTCATCAATAACATTACCAGAGGCCAAATTTAATTTGTTTGCTGATGATACAAACATTGCAATAAATAGCAAAGCGAGTATAGTCTCAGAAAGATCGGCTAATAAAATATTTGTGGACATTAATCACTGGTTTCTAGCCAATTCTTTGTCACTAAACTTTGAAAAAACACACTACATGCAATTCAGAAGTTGTAAGGGGTGTCCAACGAGTATATGCCTCACATATGACGACAAGCAGATAGAAGAAGTGGACAGTGTTAAATTCTTGGGATTAAAACTTGACAATAAATTCAACAGGGAGGAGCACACCACAGAAATGCTACAGGGTCCAAACAAATCTCTGTTTGCAATGCGAATTCTGTCAGACATAGGGGATACAAAAACGAAACAGCTGGCATACTATGCTTACATTCACTCCACAGTATAGTATAGGATTATTTTTTGGGGTAATTCATCACGCCCAGCTAAAGTTTTTCGGGCACAAAAACGTGCAGTAAGAGTTATATGTGGTGTAAACTCAAGAACATCCTACAGAGGCCCTATTAGAGAACCAGAGATACTATTCAGGAACAAACATTTTCAGTTACTTCCCAGCAGGCGTAAAAAGCTTAACAACCAATGAAATTCAGTTTAAGAGAATCCTAAAGGATTTATTGGTGGCCAACTCCTTCTACTCCATTGATGAATTTCTCAGTAGAACCAACTGATTTTGTGTGTGGGGGGGGGAGGGGGTGTATAAAGTACAATCTAACTTTTGCACAATTTCAGTGCAGTAATGTGTTCATTGTAAATTGTAGTAGTTCTGTTATATGTTTGTTACCTTATAAATAAATAAAACATTTTTTAACTTTAAATTCAGTGCTTTAATGCGATCTTAGTAAATAAGTGTTGTAAAATGATCCTTTCATATAGTTCTCATTACAAAAATGACGATCATTCCACTTGGGTCCTGTGGAAGGTACATAGCTTATTTGTTTTAGTTGTAAATATTTATCATGTATTATTGTTTTTCCGCACATGTTCTAGATCGCGGAGGACCTCCTCAGTACATATCAATTGGAATGAAAGTAAATCTAACGTAATCTAACCCAAAACGAGTACTTCTCTTATTTATTGCCACTGTTGTCGTACTGTCATCATTAGATCAAAACTTGTAACTTGTAAAACAAAGCTAGGTTTAGTAAGACTTATTAAGGCGCAAGTGGGGAGTCAATAACCCGCTTGAGAATAGATTCTGTTGTAACTGACATTGAATATTGTTTTACAAGTTACAAGTTCTGAATCGTTGATGGCAGTAGCCCAAACGTCGTTATAGATCTATCCTAATAATAAAATGTAAAATCTCGCATCTGTCTGTCTGAACATGCTAATCTCCAAAAGTAGTAGATGAGGTTTCATTGATTCTACATAGGTACGTTGAAGCAACTTGAAGCAATGTATAAGCTTTATTTCATCAGAATCTGAAATTTTCTCTAAAATCATCTGTTCGGCATTGTAGTTCCGATGTTTGGTCATCAAGGCGTAGGACACAAAGAACCAATAGATGGCGCTGTTAGTTTCGTAGTAAACCAAAGAACCAATGGGTCGTATTATTCGTAGTTTTCTTTTTTCCTTTTTACTTTTATTTTTAGCTCAGTGACAGAGTTAGTTTTGGAGGTCTGCATCAGTGATAGAATTAAGCACCACAATCTTATCTTAACGATTAGAAACTAACATTGAATTTACTTGACTAGGATATATGAATTTATAGATTTCACTTTGTGTATTAAAAATTTAACGAGATTGCTTTCCTTGTTTCGATAGGTTTTATTTGTATTCTTTGCTAGGAAAAACGAATTTATCAAAGATGCTTTATGATTTGGGAGCCTACTAATTACATTTTATTTTTATTTTATTTACGAATAAAAATGTCTAAAATTGCTCGAGAACAGAACAGCTAAAAAACTGAGTATTATACGGTTTTAAGAATACAATGAATGTCGTGAGGCGAGACTCTCTGCATCTCGACAACATCAGGCTTTAACTCGCTCGTTGGAAACATCTAGCTCAAGTGCAGCGCGATGTTCTGATCGAGAACGTCGTACTTTATCTCGCTCCTCAGAATCCTTCGCCTACATATACTTAAGTTACTTTTCTCCAACGCAACATCATAGAAGCGGGCATTCTGACGCGAAGTGGCGCAGACGAGCGAGTTTTTACACACTAAAGCGTGCTTATTCCTAACAATTTATCATTTCGCTGTATATGTGTACAATTCCCCGTGACCTTATATGATGCCATGACCATTAAACAAAGCACAAGATGTGTTGCGGTCATAGACCACATGCACGTATGTCAGAAGGAACATTGCATCGCCCTTCTTGACAACACAGGCACTGTAATTTCTTATTTATCGGTCGATACCAGGCCTGCGATGTACAAACAAAATATCTCTCCCATACGGGAACAATATTAATGGGATGTACGAATACAGGTATGACACATGGATTACAACGTATGGAAGGTTATGTCGGGCCGTGAGTCTTGTTCGGATAGATGTATAACGGAGTCCAGGTCTGGTACATATTTTCATAGATGTATAACGGAGTCCAGGTCTGGTACATATTTTCATTGTCGTTATTCCATTATACAGCTGAAGGCTGTCCATATTCGCAACTGTGAATACATTTCATGTCTTAGTGTCCTAGCTTTTCAGCATGTTTTGCGTGGCTCTTTCCCGTGTTAGTGAAGCAAACTTGCTGTTCGATCCTGTCCCCATCGTACGAGGTGCTACCAAAAATATCTGAGAATTTCATTGTACGACAGTGCACCGCTACAACTCTCAAAGTACACGTCTCAGCTGATGCGGCACAAAACTGCTTCATCTGTGGAGTATGCAGTTGTTAATTGTAGTGATGTGTGCCAGGACGTGATTAGTGGTTCTACGACCTGTGAAATGGATAACTTGAAGGAGCAATGGATTTGTATCCTGTTTCAAGTTGAATGCTGACAGACAGATTTGGTGAGAGTGGACTGTGTCAGCCAAGAACGTTTGAGTGGTTTAGGAGCGTCAAGGAAGGCCGAGGATCTGTTGAAGATGACAAACATTCTGGTCGACCATCAACAAGGTCAACACCGCAAATGGCCATGAAAGCGCGAAACGTGATTCACGAAGATCGAAGGGAGGTACTTCAAGTTTGTGTCAGATCTGGGCTGTCTTACGGTACATGTCAACGAATTTCAGCAGATAATCTGAACATAAGAAAAATTGCAGAGAAGTATGTCTCTCGCGTTCTCAGCATCGACCAACGAAACATCAATATTGAGACGTGCACTGAGCTGCAACAAAAAGTTCGAGGGTACCCGGAGTCATAACAGGTAATGAATGTTAGGCTTTCGGCTAAGATACTGAAATGCAGCTATCTACTTCAAGGCCGAAAAAAGCTCAACAAGGTCGCAGCAGTATGAAGTCAGCGCTGATCATTTTTTTCAACATTCGGAGAATACCACGTAAGCAGTTTGTTCCACCTGGTCAGACTGTCAACAGACAGTTTTACTGCGACATTTAGAGGCGACTGAGGAAAAATGTTCGGCGCAAACAGCCAGAGTTGTGAAAAAAGAGAACTGGTTGGTGCACCATGACAACGCACACGCACATACCTCATTCGTGGTGAAAGAATTCCTGGCCAAAAGCGAGATGGCAACTTTCTCCCATCCTCCCAGATCACCAGATCTAGCGCTATACAACTTCTTCCTCGTCCAGGAGATGAAAATCACTTAGAAAGGGCGTCTTTTTGACTTGACTGAAGACATCCATGTAGATTCGCTACAGTGCTGAATTTTATTCATCCTGCAGACTTGCAGAAGTGCTCCCAAAAATGGAAACAAATGTGGGATCGTTGAATACATGCCTGACGTGACTACTCTGAAGGTGACGGAGGACATTAGGATCTAAGTATAGTTCTCTGATTTTTACAATGAAATTCTCGTACGTTTTGTAATCTTTGTAAGTCAGAAATAAATTCCATGCATATGAAGTCTCTGGCGCAGCAACAAATAAACTAATGGGCAATGCCGGATTTTTCAGTTAGTTAAGAAATATATGAAGCAATCTAGATGGCTTTATTAGCAAATGTCGACAACTGCTCATTCAGGAAATTTATTTTCTTTATTAATAATCCCAAAAGAGAGACAGCATATTCTTACCAGACATACATTATGTCGTCGTTTCCTTTGATTGAGGGGAATCTGCGTGTCTCCATTGTTGCGTCCGTCATTTCATTTGTCCATTATGGTGAGATGGCTGGGCCGCAGGGAATAGCAGCTCGATTAGACGCGCCCCTCCCGCCGGAGCTTCAAGTCCTTCCATGGGCACGGATGTGTGTGTTGTTCTTAGCATGAGTTAGATTAAGTAGTGGCCGGCCGATGTGGCCGAGCGGTTCTAAGCGCTTCAGTCTGGAACCGAGCGACCGCTACGGTCGCAGGTTCGAATCCTGCCTCGGGCATGGATGTGTGTGATGTCCTTAGGTTAGTTAGGTTTAAGTAGTTCTAAGTTCTAGGGGACTAATGACCTCAGATGTTGTCCCATAGTGCTCAGAGCCGTCTGAACCGTTTAAGTAGTGTGTAAGTCTAGGGACCGATGACTTCAGTAGTTGGGTCCTTCAGGAATTCACACACATTTGAACATTTGAGATGGCTGGAAAACTCGTCTTCCTATTCGAACATCTCGTTTACTAGTTTCCCAGTGGAGCACGCTAGGGACTGGGACGGTGGACGTTCTGATAGCAGCAGAACCGATGTTTTCCGGCAGGAGGGACGCTGCTGACGATCCCGCCCATCAACCAGACGGTGATGGAGGGCGAGCCGGCGCACTTCCCGTGCGTCACCAAGGAGAGCAACGCGACGGTGACGTGGCTGCGCGACGGCGTGCCGCTGACCGACCTGCGCGGGCTGGCCGGCCGCGTGCGCGTCTCGGAGGACGGCTCGCTCACCATCACGCGCACCGACATGGCCGACCCGGGAGAGTACGTCTGCGTCGTGACCAACGCGCACGGCCACCGCCACACCGCCGGCGCCTTCCTCGACGTGCACTGTGAGTCGCTGCCCTGCCGGCGTCCCCTCTGTCCCGTCCTCTGCCTACACCGCACAGCACCAGTCATCTTACCTCACCAGCTGAAAAGGATGAACACTCTTCTCTTGAAAAGACACAAAACTGGGGAACCAACTCCTCAATCCACACAAAATATTTTGGCATGCGAACAGCTCTTTTCACACAGAACGTTCCAAACGTTCTTGCTCAGCAACTTCCTTCCACTGCTTCTGTCGCCACGCGGGATAGCCGAGCGGTCTCAGGCGTCTTGTCACGGTCTGCGCGGCTTCTCGGGCATGGGTGTGTGTGTCGTCCTTAGCGTTAGTTAGTTTAAGTTAGATTAAGTAGTGTCTAAGCTTAGGGACCGATGACCTCAGCAGTTTGGTCCCATAAGACCTTACCACAAATTCAAATTCACTGCCTCTGTCAACATACCTCTCACCACCTTTTCCTCCCTTTGATTTACAACATATCCCACTGCCAATGTCTCTTCTCTCACTTCCAGTGTCTCCTTTTTCCTTTCTTTCCCACTGCTACTGCTGCCACCACCACACCTCGGCAGCTCAAAACTTTTGGGGAATCCACCTTACTTTTTCTCCTATACCAGGTCTGGCCAAACAACGCTCTGCGACCTCGAGCGCTCCGACCGCACTCCTGCCTAGCGATCTGCGTGAAGCAGCGAGTGGGGTGAGGGGCGAAGCGGAACAGGAAAAGCAAGGTTGCAGATGGACCTGAATAGAGCGAGGCACTCTGCCTGTCACAGTTCGCCAATGATACCAATTGTACACATATGTGTATCTTTTGGACGTGTCCAAATGAACAGACACCACATATATGTATAAATAAAGAGAGAGAGCCAGTGATCTCTTCAGTATAGATGCACACCAAACTCTTACGGGAATCGGCGAAATGCCCAAAGTAATGAGGATAATGGGCAAGGGGCACTACATTAGTAGTGTGTGGATAAGGTGAGAATTTGTGTCTGTCAGGAGGCTAAGGTAGTCAGTGCAGTTGGAATGACCACTGTCTAGATGGCTTAGTGGTCACATTCTGCATTAGGCAGAGGCGTGCCTCAGTGTTTAATCCACTCATATTTGTGGGTGTTGTCTGAATAGATCGTAATGGCACATAATTTCAGAAAGACTACGATTAAATTTACGTTTTATAACCAATATGCCACAAGCAAGGCTTTCGAAAAAGAGTGTTTTTTCAGGGAGGAAGTTCGTTTACCTGTTACAGACATAGCTGGGATGCACCTATCCGTTATAAGCACCACAATGTACGTCAAGATGATCGATGAAGCAGATCTTGCACGCTCTATGAAGCAGATCTCTGAACTGCCGTTTGAGGTACCACAATCGATGGTTATTGGATCACTGCGACCATATGGGACACTACTCAATTATATTACTGAATGCTGCGAGGAGTGCATACAAAGCAACATCATGCAACTGCCACGTGGATAAGCGCCACAGCGAGAAGTTGCCAAGTAACTGCCGTTCTCATACCTGTCGGTGGGCCGCCGGTATGTGTTGCCGAGGGCGGAGCGTGATACAGACATATTGAACCAAGAGCGGAATGAGGTAGAGGAATAGCAAGGTGACAGGGAGGGAGGAGCCCCTCAGCCTCAAACGTAGCATGTAGCGTGGAAGTGGAAGTCGAGTATGTAGTTCCAGTAACGGACCAACGAGCGCCTGATGAACAACGTGAGGCATCCCCGACAGCAGTAGAGGGCAGCGCCGAAGCGTCTCAAAATGCGCCTCCATAGTGTGGGTCACATGTCCTCTCCTACCCTAGGGGACACGGAAAATTTTCCAGCCAAAGAGACATATGTCATGGAACATGTCCTTTAGAGGAAAACGAAAGGACTCCTCAGATGGTGACCGGATGTCCTGCCTTTCAGACGGTCTATCATCATTGAGACTGATTGACACGTAATACTGATGGAGGAATCAGTGAATGCATCCTGGCAATTACATCGAAATGCGTCAGAGGGCGTTTCTGGGACAAATGACCAACGTGACTCGGCAGAGCAAGTCGAAGAGGTACCAGAATTGTCACCCACATTTGATGATGGCTCACTTATAGGACACACACCACAGGAAGAAAACAACAGAGGGAAGCCTGTTGGCGGCCGACCCACTGAGCATGAATAGTGGACTCTAGCCTTTGGAGTTTACCGTTATATGACTCGAGCATGACGTTGACAATGAACTAAGCATATAAGGTGGGAACAGTGTACATTAATACTGTATGATCGATTGCAACTTTTCCATGACATGATCTGTGCCATGGTCGTAGATATCCTACTGGTGCATGAAACCTGCAGTGCTACACTTCCAGACGCACGTGGTTATAACAGTCACTCAGTGCTGACTCCAGACGTAGGACCTGACACGGCGATCTTGGCCCAAGATGGGATTCTGCTGTTTGATCTCGATTATCTCCATTTGGTCTGGGGTTTGGCGATGACCGTGAATGGCGTTCATATTTTCCACATCTATTCACACTCCGGATCTGACAATCGACGGGTGAGTGCGAAACTCTGCTCAGAGGAGATTCTGCCCCTGTTTCGTGGCAGATATGATCACATCTCGATAGGAGGAGATTGTAATTGTGTTCTCACGTCGAAGGATCAGGCGCCGAATTTTAACTCCTGTTATGCACTGCGCCCAATCTGCCGACACATGACGCTAATGGACCATGGGAAAAAAGCCACAGGCAGAGTGAGGGCAACATATTTTTTACTAGCCACTCGGAGAGGAGACTGGGCCGGATTTATGTTTCTACGGATTACGAGATAATGTGTTGGCTGCTAAACTTTGGTTCACAGCTTTTACGGATCACCTTGCATATTTATGCACGTTCATCGTCCCATAACAGCACGTACGGAGCCCTAATTCATGGAAACTTAGTGCATCCTTATTGGCGGACCCCAAATGTCGCCTGCAGATCAAAAACGAAGGGCTCCAATAACTTATGGTAAGAAAAAAACGCGAGATGGCTCCGAGATACACTTGAATGCCTGGGAGTCAAGTGTAAGTCCATCGCATTCAGCCGTGCATTTTATCGATCATGACATGTCTATTGGAGAGACTTTCGACCCGTGATCGGAGCTTGGATAACGTTGATGGAGAACGTATTTCCATACATCACGCGTCCAGAGGTCATGCACGCAATCCCTAATCGTTGATTACAGTATTCCATGATGGGGATGATCGGCCCTCTACGTCAAGTAAGACATTGCTGATGGGTTCCTGGAGCATTACCGCCTACTTTTTGCCGGGACACCGACGGACGATAGGTTGGGAGAAGACATACTGCGACAGATACATAGTGTAACATGGCAAAGTGATGCATGGTGATACTCCAGGATTTCATTATCGTCTTCATGCTCCTCCTTCGCGGAGCTTCTTCGATGGTTAGAGTCATTGACAGCCAGTTAAGCACGATCCCTGTCTACAGCTCATTAGAAAATGATGTCCTTTGTCGACGGTGCAGTTTGCAATAGCGCTGATACAGACTCTTCGAAGACATCTTGCAGGCATCTGGCTCCGTGTGAGTTCCTTCAGGTGTCGCGCATTTGCCTACGACTTGGAAATACTCGTCCGATTGGAAAACGAAATACATAAGGTGGTTGCCCTAGTTAGTGCATACGGCGTGGCTGCGGGTACAGGGTCAACATGGATAAAACCAATATTATGCACGTCGGACGGGGTGGACGCTCTGCACTGTCCATTTACCACAAGGTATATTACGCGATGCGTTGGAGTTTTGTTCATCCGATCATTACGGCAATCAGCAGCGGCAAGCTACACTGCACATACGCAACAATAAGCTCCGCACCCACATTTTATTCCAAATGGTGGAATGTATAAATGTTCATCTTGCCTCAAGACTGCCACACCTGGCACAGGTACTGCCGATTCCACGTAATATTGCTGACAGGTTAATGATGGCCTTTGGATGCTTTGTCAGCCAAGAGATTCAATTTAAGGTCAAATACGAAACTCTTCCAAACCATTCGGGAGGACTTAAACTCGCAGGCCGGTTTGGCCGAGCGGTTCTAGGTGCTTCATTCTGGAACCACGCGACCACTACGGCCGCAGGTTCGTATCCTGCCTCGGGAATGGATGTGTGTGATGTCCTTAGATTAGTTAGGTTTAAGTAGTTCTAAGTTCTAGGCGACTGATGACCTCCGATGTTAAGTCCCATAGTGCTCAGAGCCATTTGAATTAATCTCACGAATGTGAGGAGCAAGGCTCACGCTCTATACTTGCGAGCGACGGTACAAACCTGGTATCAGCGGCAACAGGCCATCACGTCGGCAATCCTGGCCGTTCTTCTTCCCTGGCCCTTTGAACCGCCGGTGGTGTTAGCCACAACATCGCCCTCTTTTTCCCGAGGCGTGCGATTCTTTGTTGGTTTTACTTGTGGTAAGTTCCAAATACCTTCCTCGGGGATCCCCATCACCTGTGGGATATGTAGATACTTGAGGCTTCACCATGGCAGCAATATTATCGAACTTAAATACCCAACGAGGGATTGGTGACTGGTCTGGTGAGCTGTCCATACGCTTCTCCATCCCAGGACAGCGAAATAGTCTTGATACATATTTATCAACCGCAAGACAGTCACACTAATTATCACTGTCTAATATACTTACTGAGGTAATTATTTCCGCTTCAACTGAAAAATAAAATGTTGAAACTCCTCCTTATGAAAGTATGCTGCAATTTTCGCCTTACCCAAGCAGTTGTACTGTGTTGAAAACACGTCTTCCTAAGTTCCCAGCACGTGCAACCTTCGGCATACAAGCGACTCACTTACACACCTTCTCGGAATAGCATAGTAGTGGAGGAAGCTGGAGTGATAAGTAGACTCGACTGCATTCGCGCTCACGGAGCTCAAATCTTGGTCACGCTTGTCCTGTACCCACGTGTTCATAATTTCGATCGAAAATTCGCCCTTCCCTATACATAAGTGTTAAAGTTCAGCGGTCTGGAAGGGTCAGGACTCCCCCTCCTCCCCCAAGCCTATGTATGGTCTCTGCTCATCTCTTTTTCATGTCCATTGTCTCCCTCCTCTTTTGATCCAACTGCATCTATCTCCAACCATCACTCTTTGTCTTTCATTGTCACTTCTCTCACTGACCATCAATATCTCCTCTCTGATTATCTCCCAGTGCTATTGTTTTCATCCGTATCTGTTTCTATTTTACTGACACTTTTTCTCTCCAATCACCACGGTCTCTTCTCTCTTTCTCTCCCCTCGGTCATTATATTCTCCCTCTTCCATCATCACTGTCTCTCTGCTCCTTTCTTTAAGCAGAAGAAAGCGCGTATATTTTCGCACCCCAAAACTTTGCTGACGAAGGCGAAATGAGAATTGAGGCAGGTGGTTCCCCACTTTACTATTTTTTAAAGAGGACAGGAGCATTTTACCCAGCTTCTCTTCTTTTCCCTGATACAGCAGGATGTGCTGCTTATATAAAACGAGTTCTATTGGTTTCTAAGGCGTTCACAGTTTATTTGTACAATTTGACACACTTATACACTTTGACACATGTAAGTAACACGTAAGTACGGGTAACATAAGGCTAAAACAAAATCGTTTGCTTTACATTTTTCTGGATATTTTACTTTCCGAGCGCAGTTCACCAAAAACGACCGGCTTATGATTTATTTCTTAAAAGAAGAAAAGTATTATTAGAATTCTTTTACTGAATTTGCAGTCTTTCCAGTTTTACATACCTTTTGGCACTCATTTTAAGTTATTTTCAGATATGTTAAAATCCTTTCCAGCCCATTTTTTGTGACTGCACTACAATTTGGATATGTTTGTGTACGCGCGAAGTGTCTATTATACAGAGATAGCAAGCCAAAAAGTTTTAATCGTGAAAAAATGCTGACTAAAAAGATAACATAATTTTCTAACCTCAGAACTCTTGCGATGAATCTAGGATATGTGTCATGTGGTCACTAAGTCAGTCGAACCCACATTTATGCCTCAAACCGGATATTACGTGCATATTTCACTTGCACAAGGATAGTAAGTTGGAACCACTGCACCTCGGAATCGGATAATGATATCTAAAAAAAAAAAAAATCAAGTCTTCCCGAGGACATCAACTTAAGAATATATGGCAAAAATTTCGACGACCTACCATGAATGGAACTTACAAAATTGGCCATTGCCAAAACTGTTACTTTTCTTACCCAAAAATTATACTTTTTTCGAGGTATTATCAGGAACCATCCATGATCAAATGGTGCTTTTATAAGCCGCCTAATGTCCACTATAGAGCATCCCTAATAGAAAACAACCAAGCGATTTGCTACATTTGACTTGACTGTAGGAAGTGTATATTGTTTATAACCTGAACCTCTACTGTAAGATAGCTACTATATCCGTTCTTCTGATAGGCATCCAAATGGTTGCTAGGCAAAGGTCCCTCCAAAGCACTCAAGTCTCTGTGATCGGCTAAGTCCGAAATATGGCATGCTGAAAGACCAAATTTTCGTGCACGGCTTTTTGGAACATATTGATTCCGTCATTGTGTAAGGTTTTGAGGGCACAACAACAACTGTGTAAGCTGCCAAATATTTATAGTTTAATGTTGCAATCTTATCACAGAAATACACGCGTTTACACAGTTTACAATGTGACAATGTTAGACAGTTGTCAAACGAACGCATCTCGTCCTCAGAAAGTGAAATAATCCTAAACACAACAATGGTAAATTTTAACTACAATTTCTTTACAAAATTATTCTTACGACTATGTCATGATGTTGGCCAGTACTACGATAAATCATCTGATTCCAGTTAAAAGTTCGGTACTAATTAGGATGACACTCAAGTCTGCGGAGGATGGTTAGTTTTGTGACAAGTTGAGCAAAAGATTACCCGAGATCGGCCGAGTTTACAGTTGACGCAAGGTGGTGAACCAACAAGTTTATGCTTCTGCTCGCGGTATTTACCTTAGCTGCGATGAGCTGTCGTCTGCATGGCTACTCTCGACCTCTGAATTTCTATAAAAACTAATTAAGCCTTTGCTGATTTTTCCGGCAGGAATTCACCCTATGTTTCTCATTATGCGAGAAAACATGTACTCATCCCTAGTCTAGGAATATGGCGATATGCACGAGCATGGCTGGAGCAGCGTGCATATTAAAATGCCCTCTCAGTCCTCGCAAGAACAATTAACTAACTAGCTGGTTCGTTTCTCCACAGTTGGAGCTCAGCGACACTACAGCTAATATCTAGCTGAATGTCAGCTTCAGTGAATGCAGTGTCCACACGAATTTCTCCTCTGCTTCGTACAGAGCGTTATGAGCACTGTTCTGCACTTGACGCCAGTTCAGAGAAGAGTCCCCGAAAATTCTGCTCTTGTCTTTCTCATAGCCGAACTGTCTCCCCACATGGGTTCTTTCGTTCTCCAAGTCACAACTTTTTTCGACCAGTAGGGGCGTTCCTCTTAGTTTGTGGAAACTCTTTCTGCCAATCGCAAGGCCCCTACCATTAAACTGCATCGAAATCTCGGTACTCTACTCCTTCCTAGTTGGTTTCCGACAATTGGACGTTTTGTGCCCGCTCCAGACGCCTAAAAGTTACATGCGTACAACACATATTTACCACTCGCAGTTTGCATGATTAACTGCATCACTGGTTTTATTCGTATCCATTTGGAATACTGAAACGCAGTTTTCTAAAGCTTCTTTCCGTCCTGCTTCTGGTGGCCCATTACTTGCTCTCCAGTATGCATCATGTCTGGTGGCTGACTCCCGCGGCAGGACGCCCCCTAAGAGCTTACAGTATTGCCTCCCATGGTGCGGCCTCTGCTTCTGCCTGCTCCTGCTTCCACACAAAACGTTTCCTCGTTCTGCTTGTTTCACCTTCTCCTCACTGACATGCATTATATAGGAGCGATGTGGTAATACTGTCGATTGAGTGTCATCCCTTTTGCATTATATACTTATAGGCAAATATGCTCATTACGACCAAAGTAGGTTGGGTGTCATATTCGCCTTCCCGTTATGATGGATAAAACTCTTATGTAAGATGCGAAATTGACCTTCATTTATTCTGCCACCTTACAATTGCACTGTCTTGCATGGACTGATATGCTGGTGGAAACGGAATGTGTCGCACTTTGCCTGACCTGAACTCATTTATTATACCTGCTCAATGATCCAACCTAACTTCAGTTACATCTTGTGACGATGCCAATTTAGTTTAAAAGTGTTGTGATTATATAGGGATTCTTCTGTTTTAACCAGATATGTTTCATCACATTTATATGCGTGTGCTTTCTGTATAAGATGTTTCACTGTATGAACAACAGGGCTGACTAGAGGACAATCAACAAGAAAATAATCCAAAAGAAACATATGTCCGGAAACCAATGGTTTGCCCCATACGACCTCTTATGACTGAATACACGAAAACATTATAACAGAGCCCCAAACGATCCACATTGCACATATGCACTTGAGGACAAACACGATAGAATAAGGTTTCTTTCTGATGGGCCCACAGTGTGTACCAGGGCAAAGAAGACATGTATTATACCTGTTCTGAGATTTTCCTCAAATTGACACTTCATTAGCTCGTTACGTTTACATCACGATCAAGTGATGCTGCAATGACTGTACAACATTTTTTTTTGTAACATTATACATAAAGGTATATTGCTTACCCCCATGTTAGTGGTTGTTTGTTCTTCAACATATACTACAATATATTCTGTTATAAGAGTATCTAATAAGTAGGATGTAAATGGTAAAAAAAAAATTTTGGCCATGTAGATGAGAATATAAACTGGAAAAACACGTATTTGTGCTCTTAAAACGAGTCACTTCATCCAAGTTTGCGTTTAGAATTGTTGCAGATATTTGGCAGAGGCAAATCAATAAGTTAACATGTAAGCGACGATCAAACAGTTGGAGTTTGAAGGCTGCACAATTCAGAAACGGTATGACAATCATGCAAAATCGACGGTAGAATTGAGACAATCATCCTACCGCTGCACTAGGTTGAAGATACCCGTTTTCTAAAATATCCTGACCTTCTGCGTGCAGAAGTACGTAACCACCTGCTGAACATCTTGTGACGCGAAGCGATCGACAGGCATAGTAGAGACCCAGCGTAACCCATGTATGCAAAGCTCCGTCAGATTTTCACTGTGGTTTGGTATGGTGACGAATCGAAGAAATAGCCCTCGTACTTCAGAATATACGGAACGAAATGGATTACCACAAACATGTTTGCCTGTGACCAAGAGGAAAACCTTTAAACGACGTAAAAAAGTATTTTAACGATTCTCTTACGTTCTCTGTAATACTTATTAATGTATCGCTGTGCAGATGTTCATGGTCATTCTGTGTCTCCACAGCCAAATAATATAAAGGTTAAAAAACGACCACAATGGTATTTCAGGTGCGTTTATTACGGCAAAACCAGATTCGTTCTGAATGAACATCTGCAGGTGACCTGTAGTTCGGCAAGACACAGATTAGGCTAAAAACTTATATCTCATACACGTAATGTTTGATAGGCAACGCACATCGAAGAATGACCAACGGTTTTCGTAACTAACCCTCACAAGGTCTTTTCCTCAAATTGTGCCTCCACAACTGAACGTTCATTACAGCTGACTGCCATGCGGAGGGCCTGGCCACAATTTCCGCTTTCCCTTGGTGGGAGGACTGGTACGGAGTGCATTCTGCTTCTATGGACCAGCTGAGCAACTCGACCGCTTAGTAGTGGCTCCAACGTCGAGTAACCCAAGAACGATCGGGAGAGCTTTGTGCTGACCACATACCCCCCCCCCCCCCCAATACTGCATCCAGTGAGGCCACTGGCAAAGGATGACACGGCCGTCGGTCGGTCTTGACTGACCCGTCTAGAACCAGGGCACAGAACTTTGAACTTATTCTCAAAACCCAAGCATCTTGTTATTTTCCCAGCAGGTACTGCAGGCTGTGCTAGTTCCAGGCAGTCGATGAAGTGTTTCTGTGTGCTCGCCTTGTTTCATTATGTGTCTTTTAGCGTTATATGTAGCAATAAGACTTTTGAGTCATTTCAGTGGAACATTTCTACCATTTTTTTGAGAATTACTTACGAAGCAAATTGTTGAATTTCGACGTGAGTTATATTTCGTATATTACATGTATGTTTTAATATCTTTTAGGTTAATCTGCATCTTATTGAACTACATGTCATCTGGATATATCCATTTAGAATAAATGCGATGATGGCATAACAAAAGCACCTAAAGTACAGTTATAACGGTTCATATTAACATTTGTATCGCTTTGCATTAAATATTCTTTTTTAGTTACCCTGAATTTTAACGTACATTTGTTTTATTTAGAGGCTATACGCGTGGAAACGTCGGCAGTGCCAGCACACATCCCACTGATTGAGGGCAAACAGTAGATAAGAAATCTGCTGCTATCAACTTTTATTGCTAATGTTATGTGGCAGCTTTTCCCCAAAATTGTCTAGCAATTTATTTCATGATATTGCATCTCATTCCATTTGGTCCATGCAGTCGATCTCTTTTCCTGCAACATAACTGTATACGTTATTCAATACTACCAGAGACTGCCCAGCTAATAGCTTCTTCTCTGCCCGTCTTTTGTTACAGTGAGAGTGTTGTTATTTTCTGCAGAGCTGAAAGCTTCCAAGTGGGCTGCGCCGACTTAGAAGTTGCATTGAAAGAGCCAGGAGAAACCATAAACGTGTACAGAGCTGAGGACTGACTTCAGAGCAGTAGTCTAAAGGGAATTCACTTCGCCAACCCCCGCACTCGGGGCTGTACAAAGAGCCAGCTATCTGCCAAACACAATATTGTTCGAGAGGCAGGGTAGAATCCTTTTCAAAAAGATAAAAATCTAAGCCAGAGACGGTAGAGTGTAAGATCCACCGTTTGCCTCGGCAGCCACGCCACGAAACAACGTCCGTTTCAAATACCTTAAACAGGTTTTCTGATTGATTCATAATGGTTATTTCTGTAGAGCACATGCTTCCTCGTGCGTGTCTACGTGTAAGCCTCTCTGTTTGTCAACTTCAGAATAGTACCAAAGACTAGGAGAGGTTTTCTGGCTCTCTCCTCACGCCACAGTACTATTAGTTAATCATAGCAAATACCGCAGGACTAGGAGTTTTTTGACCTTCTTAAAAAATTGCTACTGACTGGAGCACGCGCCGGCCGAAGTGGCCGTGCGGCTCTAGGCGCTGTAGTCTGGAACCGCGAGACCGCTACGGTCGCAGGTTCGAATCCTGCCTCGGGCATGGATGTGTGTGATGTCCTTAGGTTAGTTAGGTTTAACTAGTTCTAAGTTCTAGGGGACTGATGACCATAGCTGTTAAGTCCCATAGTGCTCAGAGCCATTTGAACCATTTTGTTAGGATAGAGATCACTTTCTGCAGCAGGTGGGAAGCGTAATTCAACACGTGGTGTCATATAGGACGATGTCTCAATTTTAGTACACAGTACAAAGGCCATGGTGGTCTCAGAATCTTCAGCTGTTACTGCTGCCGTCTTCCACCTTTATGTTGTATGGATGTGGTCAGAATGGGCTGGCAATGCAGGGACCAGTTCGGTAGGGACGCGATGTTAGTTAACTCCCATCAGCAGGTAATTGCTTAGTTTTAATATCTCGTAGCCAGCAGGTTACTTCCACCCTGCACTTTGGCGATCTTACTGATGTTTTTGTTTCTCTGGGTTCTTTCTTCAGTCCACTAACCATTCTTGCAGTCATAGGTCCTACCCGTGATTTATTCTCGAAATCATGCTTTATCGTGTTCTTACACCTGTGTCAGCGTTAGCCCCCACATTTATATTCCCTTGTCTGTTTATTAAATGTTCTCTTGCTTTTTTCAGTGGGTAATTCATAACTTGACGGTTTACGAGTATTATAATAAACCTGATTGGTACAATGGTCTCTTGTTTCTGTTGTAGGCAGTGACTTCCCTTTCAATAATATATCCATGTGTGATGTCGTACCCGTATTTTCATGCTTTATTGGGCCTGTTGTGTGAAGAAGTCCGTGACTTCCTGTCGCACATCATCGACCAACACGGATCTTCGACCCTTCAAGGCCTTTTTGTAAGGTAAGGATGTGATAATCTAGCGGGACAGATCAGGAATGCAAGGCGGATGCTCGAGAGTATCACATTTGTCCATAAAGGACGAGGCAGGCCTCCCAGATCGACCGGTGTCTTTTGTCGAACCGAAACCGGCATCGAGCTTCGTGGACCATTCCACAATGGTGGTTTTCGACACACATGCTGCCTGATCCACATCCTTCATTGTCCGATGAATGTCCACCGGTGTTTGTCATTTGGCAGCCAAGAAAACAATATCAGCACCTTGATACTCTTTGGACGCATTTGGTAACAACGTCACCATAGTTCGCATTTCCGCAGTCACCGTGCGCACGTCGGAAAGATACGAATCCCAAGCTTGTCCCTTGTCTACATGTCCATGCTTACATACCCGTATCGGAGTCGCATTACGTTGCACAAATGATGGGGAAACGTCCTCAAATGGAAATATTTCGATCCCTCCTTTTTGATCGTATTTTCATTCAGTAATGTCACGTAGAATTATGTTCAAGTCGGGGCGTGGAATGTCAGAAGCTTGAACGTGGTAGGGAAACTAGAAAATCTGAAAAGGGAAATGCAAAGGCTCAATCTAGATATAGTAGGGGTCAGTGAAGTGAAGTGGAAGGAAGACAAGGATTTCTGGTCAGATAAGTATCGGGTAATATCAACAGCAGCAGAAAATGGTATAACAGGTGTAGGATTCGTTATGAACAGGAAGGTAGGGCAGAGGGTGTGTTACTGTGAACAGTTCAGTGACCGGGTTGTTCTAATCAGAATCGACAGCAGACCAACACCGACAACGATAGTTCAGGTATACATGCCGACGTCGCAAGCTGAAGATGAACCCATAGAGAAAGTGTATGAGGGTAATGCAGTATGTAAAGGGGGACGAAAATCTAATAGTCATGGGCGACTGGAATGCAGTTGTAGGGGAAGGAGTAGAAGAAAAGGTTACAGGAGAATATGGGCTTGGGACAAGGAATGAAAGAGGAGAAAGACTAATTGAGTTCTGTAACAAGTTTCAGCTAGTAATAGCGAATACCCTGTTCAAGAATCACAAGAGGAGGAGGTATACTTGGAAACGGCCGGGAGATACGGGAAGATTTCAATTAGATTACATCATGGTCAGACAGAGATTCCGAAATCAGATACTGGATTGTAAGGCGTACCCAGGAGCAGATATAGACTCAGATCACAATATAGTAGTGATGAAGAGTAGGCTGAAGTTCAAGACATTACTCAGGAAGAATCAATACGCAAAGAAGTGGGATACGGAAGTACTAAGGAATGACGAGGTACGTTTGAAGTTCTCTAACGCTATAGATACAGCAATAAGGAAATAGCGCAGTAGGCAGTACGGTTGAAGAGGAATGGACATCTCTAAAAAGGGCCATCACAGAAGTTGGGAAGGAAAATATAGGTACAAAGAAGGTAGCTGCGAAGAAACCATGGGTAACAGAAGAAATACTTCAGTTGATTGACGAAAGGAGGAAGTACAAACATGTTGCGGGAAAATCAGGAATACAGAAATACAAGTCGCTGAGGAATGAAATAAATAGGAAGTGCAGAGAAGCTAAGACGAAATGGCTGCAGGAAAAATGTGAAGACATCGAAAAAGATATGATTGTCGGAAGGACAGATTCAGCATACAGGAAAGTCAAAACAACCTTTGGTGACATTAAAAGCAACGGTGGTAACATTAAGAGTGCAACGGGAATTCCACTGTTAAATGCAGAGGAGAGAGCAGATAGGTGGAAAGTGTGGTGTCACCGCCAGACACCACACTTGCTAAGTGGTAGCTTTAAATCGGCCGCGGTCCATTAGTACATGTCGGACCCGCGTGTCGCCACTGTCAGTGATCGCAGACCGAGCGCCATGACATGGCAGGTCTCGAGAGACGGACTAGCACTCGCCCCAGTTGTACGGACGACGTAGCTAGCGATGCACACTGACGAAGCCTCGCTCATTTGCAGAGCAGATAGTTAGAATAGCCTTCAGCTAAGTCAATGGCTACGACCTAGCAAGGCGCCATTAGCATTACATAGCTTGTATCTAAAGAGTCTCACTTGTATCGTCAAGAGCGATGTACCACAAGGATGGATTAAAGTTAAGTATTCCAGGAGCTACGTACTTTTCTTTATAGCATTCATTACGTATCCTGTTTCAAACCTATCTACTAGCCTGCGTGAGTTAACGCGTGCCTTTCGGTTACCCGTCACTGTGGACTGGCTGTCTTGTCAGTCCACAACAGAAAGAATACATTGAAAGCCTCTATGAGGGTGAAGATTTGTCTGATGTGATAGAAGAAGAAACAGAAGTCGATTTAGAAGAGATAGGGGATCCAGTATTAGAATCGGAATTTAAAAGAGCTTTGGAGGACTTACGGTCAAATAAGGCAGAAGGGATAGATAACATTCCATCAGAATTTCTAAAATCATTGGGGGAAGTGGCAACAAAACGACTATTCACGTTGGTGTGTAGAATATATGAGTCTGGCGATATACCATCTGACTTTCGGAAAAGCATCATCCACACAATTCCGAAGACGGCAAGAGCTGACAAGTGCGAGAATTATCGCACAATTAGCTTAACATCTCATGCATCGAAGCTGCTTACAAGAATAATATACAGAAGAATGGAAAAGAAAATTGAGAATGCGCTACGCGACGACCAGTTTGGCTTTAGGACAAGTAAAGGGACGAGAGAGGCAATTCTGACGTTACGGCTAATAATGGAAGCAAGGCTAAAGAAAAATCAAGACACTTTCATAGGATTTGTCGACCTGGAAAAACCGTTCGACAATATAAAATGGTGCAAGCTGTTCGAGATTCTGAAAAAAGTAGGGGTAAGCTATAGGGAGAGACGGGTCATATACAATATGTACAACAACCAAGAGGGAATAATAAGAGTGGACGATTAAGAACGAAGTGCTCGTATTAAGAAGGGTGTAAGACAATGCTGTAGCCTTTCGCCCTTACTCTTCAATCTGTACATCGAGGAAGCAATGATGGAAATAAAAGAAAGGTTCAGGAGTGGAATTAAAATACAAGGTGAAAGGATATCAATGATACGACTCGCTGATGACATTGCTATCCTGGGTGAAAGTGAAGAAGGATTAAATGATCTGCTGAACGGAATGAACAGTATAATGAGTACACAGTATGGTTTGAGAGTAAATTGGAGAAAGACGAAGGTAATGATAAGTAGTAGAAATGAGAACAGCGAGAAACTTAACATCAGGATTGACGGTCACGAAGTCAATGAAGTTAAGGAATTCTGCTACCTAGGCAGTAAAATAACCAATGACGGACGGAGCAAGGAGGACATCAAAAGCAGACTCGCTATGGCAAAAAAGGCATTTCTGGCCAAGAGAAGTCTACTAATTTAAAATACCGGCCTTAATTTGAGGAAGAAATTTCTGAGGATGTACATCTGGAGTACAGCATTGTATGGTAGTGAAACATGGACTGTGGGAAAACCGGAACAGAAGAGAATCGAAGCATTTGAGATGTGGTGCTATAGACGAATATTGAAAATTAGGTGGACTGATAAGGTAAGGAATGAGGAGGTTCTACGCAGAATCGGAGAGAAAAGGAATATGTGGAAAACACTGATAATGAGAAGGGACAGGATGATAGGACATCTGCTAAGACATGAGGGAATTACTTCCATGGTACTAGAGGGAGCTGTAGAGGGCAAAAACTGTAGAGGAAGACAGAGATTGGAATACGTCAAGCAAATAATTCAGGACGTAGGTTGCAAGTGCTACTCTGACATGAAGAGGTTAGCACAGGAAAGGAATTCGTGGCGGGCCGCATCAAACCAGTGAGTAGAATGACGACAAAAAAAAAAAAAAAAAAAAAAAAAAAAAAAAACAAACAAAAAAAAAAGTTTTCACTTCTCTAAAAGAGCTATAAGAATAATATGTAGCGCTCACCCACGATCATTTTACAGACGTCTGTTTCAGGAGTTTAGCATTTGCTTTGCAGTTGTATTTCATCGTGAAGTTTGTTTTAATTAACGCGTTATAGCTCGAGAGGAAGAGTGACGTACATAATTACTATACAGGAAGAAAAAATTACATTCATTATTCCACCTTAAGGGATGAAAAATGATGCCATCGAAAGGTTTGATCCATTAGTCAATGACATAAAATGTCTGACAGACAGCAAAATTCAGTTTGATAACAAAATAGCAAAGTTAAACTTGAGAAAGCATTTCCTTCCCAACTCGTTCTGTTGCAGAGAAGAATTTCCGTTTGCGTAATATTGAAATGTACCTTTCGAACGTTCCTCGGACGTTCTGTATCGTCGTACGAAATTACCCTCGCGGCCGCGGCCAGAATCCACGCAGTATATCCATTTGCATCGTGAAAGAGAAATCACGTGACGTACAGCTCCGTGTATTTTATTAGAAACGTTTACTTGCAGACGCGTATTAATTTTCTGCTCTGCCACACCATCAAATCCGTCTAAATAAGGGTCGCCATCCTCGCTTTGACTCGCGAGAAAGGGTTCTTTCAGAACTCTCTAACATTCTGTGTGGTGTCTGTTTGTTCTATATCGTGTCTCCCTACCACTTTCGCTCAACAACTCGAATTGCATTAATTAAAAGCCCTCTACCAATCCACCTGCTTTCAGGAAAGATTCCGTGATCCGACCAGCGGACTGGAATGCGTTAATCGCTAACAGTTCCTGCACCGCCTCAAACTGTCTTCTAACAACTTACGCCGATAGTCCACACAGCAACAAAGCAGGATCCGGCTGAGATGGGCGAGCGGTTCTAGGCGCTTCAGTCCGGAACCGCACGACCGCTACGGTCGCAGGTTCGAATCCTGCCTCGGGCATGGATGTGTGTGATGTCCATAGGTTAGTTAGGTTTAAGTAGTCCTAAGTTCTAGAGGACTGATGACCTCAGATGTTAAGTCCCATAGTGCTCAGAGCCATTTTTGAACAAAGCAGGAATGCAGTTCAAACTCAAAGGGGGACTGGAGATAGAGATACACAGATAGATAGATGGATACATAGAGCGGTGACACAATGGTTAATGGGGAACCACAGGATCACGGAAGAAAATATTGCTAAATTCAGGATTTTTTTCCTCGGTACTGGAATGTAGTAGACAAATGGGGTTTGCTGTAACGAATAAAACATACGTCGAAGCTTTGCTTGGCATTTTTTATTGAAAAGTATTAATATCTTCATTGTGTGACTGGGATTTTTTAGGCAGCTCTGAAAGGAGGTAGATCAATGGTTGTTACTGTAACTCCGTTTGTGGTTACCTGCAACATGGAATTAACGTATCATTCTGATCCTTACAGATATAATTTTAGTTCATCTTACGGAAATGTAAAAATGTTCTGGGACCTCTCTTTTTAAGCTGAAACAAATACTAAATATCAACATTTAAAACATCGGCTTCTATGAACTAAAGAGACTTCAATTATCTTTAAAGTGGACAAAAAATCATTAAAATCGGATGAAAATTGTAGCGTGGACGAGGACAACCATGCCGAAAAACATGGTTTTGAGAAAAACGCGTTAAAAGTTTTACAAGTATTTATCATATATGGACAGAGCTTGAAATTTACGGACATCATCGACGCCTAGTCCATAATGATTATGGCCCTGGCTAATGGATGCTCGCTGTCTGCTACTTTGACCTCATAAGCCCTCAGTTTCGTCCTCAAAGTCCTTTTCGTCGCCGAGGGCATCGCTGCTGGCGTCTCTGTCTTCACAGAATTGGCACATTTCATAGCCGGTTTTCATTAGTAGGGCATTTGTCATGTGTATTAATGCGATATGGGCTACACTGAATAGACATACGGCCAAATTTTAAGCAGTGTTGACAATTTCACTTCGACTGGATGTTATTTTTTGAGCGTACCTCCAAATGAGACTATTGAAACTTTCGTTCACATTTTGAGTAAAATGACCCACACAACGCTCCAACAAATCAGGTTTACTCAGATTAATATAAATAGGGGTATGGCATCGATGACGATTTGTGGCAACCGGTTCTCTAACGCTGAGGCGTGTCGTGCCCGCTCGGTTTGAAACGCTCACAGAATCGTTACTTTTTGGAGTTCGCGCATAATATTTTGGGGAATAATTTTGCAATGTATTTTTCAATGTATTTTTCCGGCCGTCGCCCTGTCGTTCCCCCTTAACACAATGCACTCGCATTCGGGAGAACGACGGTTCAAATCTGCGTCCGCCCATCGTGATTTAGGTTTTCTGTTATTTCCCTAAATCGCCCCAGGCAAGTGCCGGGATGGTTCCTATGAGAATGGCACGGCCGATTTCCTTCCCTATCCTTCCGTAGTCTGAGCTTGTGCTCGTCTCTAGTGACCTCTTTCGAGCGAACAAATCTCCGCTCACTAATTCACGACACTAGGTAAGAAAAATAGGAAAGTACGTGACCAGAAATCAACGCTCGCGCACGGGATCGCACTTTAGAATGCTTTGTAAAGTTTACATATTGGAAAAATAACTTCATTGATCACGCTAACTCTACAACTCCGAAAAGATAACCACTTTAAAACACAGTCTCCGCCCCAGAGGGCCAACGCTTTGACACCTCATTCCCACGAGAGCTGAAGGCCGACTTACCAATTGGACGATCTTCGAAAGCTCTCCACAAAATTATGTACCATGCAGACCTTTCAGTCAACCAGCAAAATGCAGGTATTCTCATTTGCTATTTCCTACTCCTGCTTACATCACTTTTTCAACAACAGGTGTTAAGGCACAGATTGTTTTGTGTTACTAGCTGCTGATCTCGGCGTTTCCCGGGTAGTATCTGCCACACAAAGTGACTGCATCTGTACCTTCTTGATACAGCGAATGCATGCCGCATGGGAAACTGCAATCGCCTTAAATGGAAGGGCATATTTGTATCACTGGGTGTCAACGGAATGTCACGAATATGTACGTCTTCACCTGTGTAGAAAGTTGATTATTTTTCCCATTTCTTGTTACGTTTTGCGATGAGTGTCGTATTGTGTTTTTGGAGACTTCCTCTTCTGTTTTTTCAGACAAATTTTCATTGTTTCAAACTATCACACTTCAGGAAATCTCGTGTTCTGCTCAGTTTTTGAACGGACCGTGATCTAGCGATTTTTGTTGTTACTATATCCATGACCTGCCTTAGCATTTGAATGCCATTATGGATTTTAATAATAAAAATCACTGCTAAACACGGACTAAAATGTATTTTACTGTACATGTGATAAGTAACAACGGCAACGAATCAATGAATAAGTGTTTACTATCATGTTCTGTCAAATTGTCGAGCTTCCGCACGTCCCGCGATCTAGTGGCGTCTGACGGTATTATCTCCAAGACGGGTATTGTCGCTGTGATTTATTCTAGGGACAGGATTTATGCTCAATTTACCACGATGTATTTAGTTTGTTAGGCATTTAATTCTTTATTAACTATCTTCGTATATCTGAGTATAGAAATTTGAAGTAAATAAATCAAACATGAACTCTGAAGTATATATATATATATATATATATATATATATATATATATATATATATATATATATATATATATATATATATATATATATATATATATACCCAAATATTCATTATGGGATCGTGTAGATATCTGAAGTAAATCGGCTAAGAATTGTTAGAGACTTTTGGTAACAACCTTTTCCGTTCGTATATTATATGGATATAGGTTAAATGTCAGGTTGCGAAGTCTTATGTAGGTAGTGATATTCCTCTTTCCTTAAAGGTAAAGTGTGCCAAATTTCATCATGATCAGAACAAAATTGTAGATTTTTATGAATTACAAAAAAAAAAAAAAAAAAAAAAAAAAAAAAAAAAAAAAGCGGACACTTTTCATTGTATATATAGATTTAGTTGCCTGACAGGTCAGCCTAGAGGTCTACAGCAACCACTTATTTAGGAGAATAGGAGGAAGTTCAGCCTTTCTTCCTCAGGCCGAATCCAAATATCCTTCCCCCACCAGCTGGAAGCTACAGTAACAGACAGTTCTAGCATATCCGGAAGGCCAGGAAATGTGAGCATATGTGACAGGCGATGGGCAGGAATTAGTAATTCACATCTGCATAGAAAATAAACAAACATAAAAAAATTAAGAAAAAATCTTTATCAATGGTCAACACGCAGCCGTATTTACATACCAATGTGTAACATTAATGTGAAATGACACATCATGCGACTAATAAGCCTAGGTGCGCTCCGTATGTAGTGCAACACATTATTTTCCTGATAGTATGTTGCTTTTATTCAGGATTCCAGTACACCATATTATTCCCCACTCTTTTGCCTACAAAACCCTATTTTGTCAACATCATCTCCGTTCAGCGCGACGTCCTTACTCCAGCTTACTGGCAGGCCCTATATGCACCACTATACTGAACGGCGTCGGATCCAACGTCTTGCAGGTGGACGAGTTGTCAGCACTACTAACAGAGGCGTCCATCTTAGCAGCGATGTGCTTCATTGTGATTCGTCGATCACCTCGAATAAGAGTGTCCGCACGTTCCAACATTGCAGGAGTCACAGCTGTGTGGCCGGCCAACACCCCAAGACCGAACAGGATTGAGCAACATTTGTGCGATGATGACAGACGTCTCGCTCAACGACTCACTATGCTCTTGTTCACGGCCAGGTCTCCGTGGCCATTCTGCAAGCGCGTACGAATATAGGCGATGCTCTGGTTTTCCTCCAAAAGAAACTCAATGACAGTTCTATGCTTGTAACCGACTTCCATTACAGACGCCATTTTGAAGGCGATCTATAGCGCCGCCACCAAGCGGAACTTCACGAAACTATAGGGGCTGTTCCACAACAAATTCGGAATTTTTTCAACCGAAATTGGCCGAGAAAAACAAAATGTGTTGTATTCTTTATTGAACGCCACTTGTACAAATGATCCATGGAACACGAAACTAGCTATCTAACTGCAACAACTGACCTGAGCTGAGGTGTTGACCGTGCGTCTGGTTGCGGCGAGTGTTGCAGACAAGGCCAAGGTGGTGTACGCGGCGCGCGAGATCTTCCTGCCGTATGGCCGGCCGGCCGTGCTGGACTGCCACTTCCGGGCCAACCCGCCGCTCACCAACCTGCGCTGGGAGAAGGACGGCTTCCTGTTCGACCCGTTCAACGTGCAGGGCGTCTTCTCGCGCAGGAACGGCTCCCTCTACTTCAGCAAGGTGCGTGTGCCAGACTGTCTCCAGGTGAGCTGAATGTCGCGGGACGTCCCGTTTTCTTTGCTGTCATGACCCGAGCAGCGTAAGCCTTACACAGGACACCAAACGTCCCGAGTTTTGGCGCTGCTGACAATTAGAAATATTGTGCGCATTCACTTAAATGGTGGCAGAATACTTTCTAAAACACTCAGCGTCTTGTCTTCCAATTTTGTATTATTACCACTACACGGTTGTTTTCTGAGCAGTGATTCAACTTCTCACAACCCTCCCAGGCCCCTATTTTCACCCACTGACTGGACTCTACGTAAATCAGCACACCAGTTAGCAATCAGTATTGCACTTCCCTTCTGTGGTGGTGACCGAACCTTGCGCCCGTCCACTTCTTCGTTTCGTGCTTCCTTTTATAGTGAGTAACAAACATCGGAGGCAGGTGACATTTAGGTGTCTGCACGACACCCACTGATGTCCTCAGTTCGTCCAAAGGCCCTACGACAGGTACGTAATTTGTAGAAAATCTATTTATTACAAAATACAGTAAACAGAAACGATCTGAATGAAACTACATGTTAATTAGTTACATCAAGTAACTAAAGTAACAATCCTGAAAACTAATGTGTCTTAAGTTTTAAGCTTACAATTAGCATACTTGAGAAAAGTAAAGCATACATTTCTTTCACGTGCAAATATTTCTTCACATATAATCTGTGATTTCTTTCATATTAAATATATTTTGTAGATGAGAATCAGATTTAGGTATACGGAAACTAATGAAAAACATAATTTTATTTCTTTGCGATACTGCACATATCAAAGATACACTTACCGGTAACAACGAATTTCTTCGTTACGTTATAATTTACAGCGATAAACAGCAATGACCTTACAAGTTTTATCGTTTCTCCAAACTACACTGCGCAACGGAATTAAAAGATCACCTTTCCCAAATCCCGGACTTGCATCACATTTGGAAGCGTAAGTTTGAAATTTGGCTCAAAGGTGCCTATAATCTTCCTCTGCGATGGTAAAAAAGCATGGCGGCTTGTGCTGTCATCCTTGGGCTCAGCGACGCTTCAAACATAAGATGTCGACACATGCGAAGAACAGGGCGCAGCACAGAGAAGTTCACGTGAGCTGTAAGGTGGGTTGATGATGTCACATTGGCACCAAATTTCACAGTTCTGCCCAACGCCATCTTGGACGTGTCACATGATGAGAGGGTCTTCCCAACTCCTCCTACCCACATTTCACCTCTTCGTTTGACGTCACTCCGACTGAGGTCAGAAAAGCGTCACGCATCGTTGACATTATCAAGGTGTTCTTGACAACCTTTGACACTGCTGACACCGTCGAACGTTTCAACCATTCTCTAAGGATATTGTTGGGTTGCATCCACATCGAACGTGATCTGACCCCTTTGGAGTACAGCGCGACCGTAATTTTGCTGTGCCATACAAGCTGGAACCGCTGGAGACCGTTCGAAACCATTAATTTTATCGATGCAGCAAAGCGAACATGTACTTTTTCAGCACTTCTATTTTTCGCCCCCCTGTGGCGTGATCAAGCGGGCGTGCAACATGAACATGTGGGGGAATAAAAACGTCGAAGTGTCCCTTTAAGATCCACCAGTTCCACAACACCCTCGATGCACCTCACGTAATTTTATGGAACGCGTTAGAAACGTAACTTCAGAAATTTTGACACCAATTTAAAATTGTCAGTAAATGTGGGCGGGTGCACCGAAGCTGTTGCCAAAATTCGAGGCTTCAGAGCGACCCTTTGCCGTTTTATTTCCGCATATGTTGATGCTGAACTCCCACGTCATCACGCCTCAGGGCTGCGGAAAACAGGAGGGCTGAAGGCTCTTACGTGTTCATCGCTGCTTCGGATAAATTTCAGATATCGTTGAACGGTTTTGAGTATTCCCTGGGCTGGTGGTTCCACCCCCTACTAGAGCAAAATTTGCAGTCGCATTACTCTCCAAAGGAATGAGATCACGTTCAGTGCGATTGTTAGTCCACGATGTAGAGAGGGGTTGAAACGTCAGGCAGATATCAGTGGGAACTGAGATTATCAAGAACGCCTTGCTGTTGCTCATCGCGCTGCAATTGTCGTTTTTGACTGCGAAATGTGAGGGAATTAGCGTCCTTATCGTGTTAATTCTGAGCTGCGGTGTGTTTTTCTCGGCCTGTCATAAGAAAACCGCGTGATGTTAACGCTTTGTGTCGTGGCTATGACACAAAGGCGCCAAACGAAGGGATGAAATGTGGGTGAGAGGGCCTGTGACGACGTTCTCATCGTATGACAGGTCCACGGTGGTGTTGAGCAGGATTGTGGTGAAATGTGGGGCCAATGTGACGTCATTATCACACTTTTCACGTCACATGAACTTCTGAGCAGTGGCGTTTTTTCGCATGTGTCGACACCTTCCCTTTTGAAGCGTCGCTGAGTTTGAAGGTGACGTCGCTACGCGGCATGCTTTTGCACCATTAAGAGGAAGCCAAATTTCAAAGTGGTGCTCCGCAGTGGGAGTCAATTACGGTGTTTCCTTACTTTTCTAGCGCAGTGTAGTATGTTTCGACAAATTTGGAAGTAGTTATGAGTATCGCTAACTTCACACCCTGTAGCCTGTAGCCATAAGGAAACGATTGTGGCTGTGGGTGTCGAGGTGGGCAAGAATTAAATCTGCTTGAGTGAGTAGCTAAGATGCGCTCAACGTTCACACCCACGGACAAGAGACTTGTAAATACGGTATGTATCTCAGTCAAGGACCTTGATAATTTCATAACAACGTTTATTTGAAGACTTGTGACAACTTGTCAGACAAAGAACTGTAAAGAGAGCCTATTCTTTGTGTATAAATGTACTTGTTACAACAGACAAACTACGTGCATATTACATTTAAGGAAATACCTATCTAATGTGGTCTGTGGTCAATGAGCTTCTGAACAAGGGATCCGTGTGTACTAAAGATCTTCTTAATTTAAGGGTTTAGTCAGACATTCTCCTTCTATCGAATATATTCCCTGCACGATATTTTTGCGTTGCTGAAGTTGGAGTCATGAACGACGGCTGTCCAGTTTAGGCTCTGCGCACCTAAGACACGCATTCGCGGACGGCGATGAGCGTTCAGCAATGTTCGGAGCGCTCTGCTGTGAATGTCGTGGCTGTTACGAGCATTAAACGTGATCGTAGCGAGTTATTTAGTGAACTTTTATTTCATCGCCGATGGTAGTGGTAAGCGACTAATTTTACAGAAAAAAAGCGAGAGACGTAATCTGCAGGATACATGCTTTGGTGAAGTGCAAAGCACGTACATGCGCGTACCGCTTGGAACCGGCAACAATGGAATCTCCGATCGTCCGTTCATGCCTCGACAAGCGTCAACTATCATAGGTCGTGAATCGGGAAACAGTATGTAAAGAATCACGCACTGGAGTCTAGAGTGAGCTATTTTTTTTTTCTTCGCCAGAACAGATGTGCTTAAGGCCGGTATTACACGACAGACCCAACAAGTCATGTGTAGACGGCCTGCCACCTCGCGGCAGAATGCCTAAAGCTACGATTCTAGCAGATGGTTATCTGTCGGGGAGAATTAGGAACTGTTTATTCTGTCATGTATGGGCGGACGCACAGAATGCAGTATATGGAGTCGGCTCTCTGCTTGTCATTGTTTTTCTTTTTTTTTTTTTTTTTTTTGTGGGCAGCAGACGGGAAATACTGAGCTCTTGTGGACGTTTTTCGCTATTACGCGAGATTTTCTACATAAATTGCAACGAGTAATTTTTTTTAAATTCCGGAAAAAAACAAATGAAAATTTTCTTTCTTGTATAGCCGTTGAGAACGTCTGTATATCTAAAGATAGCTTCTTCTTGTAGAAATGGAATGGAACAAAGAAAATATAAGGGTGCTTATTGAGGCATACAGCAAGGAAAAGTGTCCATATGATAGATAGATTGTACAGTAATAAGGTACGTCTACAAATGTCAGATACTTAATATATATGTTTTACGTAAACTTACATGTAATTACATGTAATGTGTACGTATCACCTTAGTGAAAGTATCGTACGTGTTTGATTTGATTGGATCTCTTGTACTATTTCAGAATGGCAGGAAGGATAATGTTGAGACAAAGCCACAGGAGTTAGAGGAACAGTGCCGGCCCCGAGCAGTGAGCACTGTAAAAGCCGTTTTGCACCTTTGTGGTCGCACTGTTGTGAAATAGCTTCCCTCATTACTGTTTTCTTGGCCGTCCGTCATATATGATCGGCAGCTGCTTGTCAATACAAGGCACATCCATTCTGACGAAGTTCCTAAATTCGTGTGGATCTTCGGGCATAAACTCTTTCATTAACTATGTGATCAAAAGTACCGGGCCGAAAATGACTGCCGGCCGGAGTGGCCGTGCGGTTCTAGGCGCTGCAGTCTGGAACCGAGCAACCACTACGGTCGCAGGTTCGAATCCTGCCTCGGGCATGGATGTGTGTGATGTCCTTAGGTTAGTTAGGTTTAATTAGTTCTAAGTTCTAGGCGACTGATGACCTCAGAAGTTAAGTCGCATAGTGCTCAGAGCCATTTGCATCATTTTTGAAAATGACTTACAAATTCGTGGCGCCCTCCATCGATAATGCTGAAATTCAGTATGGTGTTGGCCCACCCTTACCTTCGAAGTCACCTTCCACTCTCACAGGCATACCTTCAATCAGGTGGTGGAAAGTTTCTTGGCGAATGGCAGCCCTTTCTTAACGAAGTGCTACACTGAGGAGAGGTATCGATGCCGGTCGGTGAGGCCTGACACGAAGTCGGCTTTACAAAATATCCCAAAATTGTTCTATAGGATTAAGGTCAGGACTCTGTGCAGGCCAGTCCATTACAAGAGTGTTATCAACAATAACCACTCCGCCACAGGCCGTGCATTATGAACAGGTGCTCGATCGTGTTGAAAGATGAAATCGCGATCCCTCAGTTGAATCTCTTCAAGGCGCTTAAAACATCAATGTAGGCCTATGCTGTGATAGTGCCACGCAAAACAACAAGCGGTGCAAGCCCCTTCATGGAAAACATGACCACACCATAACATCGACTCCGAATCTTACTGTTGGCAGATGACGTTCACCGGGCATTCGCCATACCCACATCCTGGTATCGGATCGCCACAATGTGTACCGTGACTCGTCACTCCACACAACGTTTGTCCACTGTTCAATAGTCCAATGTCTACGCTCCTTACACCAAGCGAGGCGTCGTTTGGCAATTACAGGTGTGATGTGTGGCTTATGATTAGCCGCTCGACCACAAAATCAAAGTTTTCTCACCTACCGCCTAACTGTCATAGTACTTGCAGTGGATCCTGATGCAATTTGGAATTCCTGTGTGATGGTCTGGATAGATGTCTGCCTATTATACATTACGACCCTCTTCAACTGTCGGCGGTCTCTGCAAGTGAACAAACGAGGTCGGCCTGTACGCTTTTGTGCTGTGCATGTCCATGTTTCCACTTGGCTATCACATCGGAAACAGTGGACTTAGGGATGTTTAGGAGTGTGGAAATCTTGCGTACGGGCGTATAACAAAAGTGCCACCCAATCAAGATCGAATACGATTCCTACTCCTGACATTACGTCGTGGTTCTGCCCTTCTCCTAACAACTAACTGTCAGGGCAAATGCTGCGTAGATAATTGAGTCCTGCATGTCTAAAATGCTATGAAACGTTAACACAGATAATAGCCTGACATGAAAGCTTCGGTTCATAATTCTGTATAATCATAACGTAGGCCTAATTTCATTCTAGCTGCACGGGATAAAAATAAATGCTTAATAAATACGAAGCAAGACCTCTCAGAAATTTCAGTAGAAATGAATATCAGCTTAAAAAAATGCCAACATTCACACCCAACGACTTAAACACGTCTGCAGTCCGAATACGTACCTTAGAGCGCTGGTGCAAACTTACACGTTAGGTGTACCGTGTGATAAGGGCTAACGAAAAATATGTCACTTCCAGATTTGTACGCTCGGGGCGCTGGTGCAGGCGGTAGGTGTACCGTGTAATTCCTGCTTAACACGGGATGCTGTTCGCAGGTGGACGAGTCTCACGGTGGCAGGTACACGTGCACGCCCACCAACGAGCTGGGCTCGGAGGGCCCGAGTCCGCCCATGACGGTGATCGTGCAGCGGCCGCCCGTCTTCACGGTCAGGCCTCACAACCTGTACCTGCGGCGCGCCGGGGACTCCGTCGTCATGCCGTGCGACGCCATCGACGGCGACGAGGCCCACCGGCCCACCATCGTCTGGTTCCGGGTAAGCGGCTCTCTTTTTCTCTCTCTATCTCTCTCTCTCTGTCTCTCTCTACATCTACAGCTACACGCGTAGTGGTGCTGCTGCCGTGTACTGCAGTTAACAACGTTAGTTTGCACAGGCTAAGAAAATAAACGCATGCATAAACCATTTTACCTTACAATTGAATTAAATCTGTCGACATGAAGTGAATGGATGATAGAGGGATGGTGGAAAGCAATGAATATGCAATCCGGTTACCTAATTTTTAGGACTGCGTTCCTCAGTCGGTAAAGACAGAACCCTTAGACACTGATGAGCCAAAACATTATGACCACGGCCCAAGCGACGCTGGATGTCTCCCGGTGGCGTTGCGGACACGTGACGCGGTAACAGATGTATATAACCGGAGCAGACGCGGGCAGTGGATCACCCTAGCGAACATATGGCCTGAAAATGCTGAAAAACAATAAGATAAGCGACTTTCACAGATTACTATGACGCAAAGCCTTTGAACGACTAACTCCAATACGTCGAAGCTGTTCGAATGTTCACGTGCTACTGTTGTGAGCATCTGCGGATGGACGTAGAAGGACAGTGAAACTAACAATAGGCACTAAATGGTTGGATGTCCACGATTCATCATAGAACGTGGGGTTCAGAAGCTTGTCTGCTCTGTAAAGTATGATAGATACTCATCTGTGGCATCTCTGCCGAAAGAGTGCAATCCTGCTGCAGGCACACGCCACGCGTTTCGGAGCATACCGTTCATCGTACGTTGTTGAACACGGAGCTCCACAGCAGACCACCCCTACGTGCTCCATGTTAACCCAACGACATCATCAGTTGCGACTGCACTGGGCACGGGATCATCGGAATTCGACCGTCGATCAATTGATAAGCGTCGGCTCTTCGGCTGAATCACATTTTTGCTTCATAATATCGATGGTGTCCGCCCCCGGTAGCTGAGTGGTCAGTGCGACAGAATGTCAATCCTAAGGGCTCGGGTTCGATTCCCGGCTGAGTCAGAAATTTTCTCCGCTCAGGGACTGGGTGTTGTGTAGTCCTAATCATCATCATTTCATCCCCATCGACACGCAAGTCGCCGAAGTGGCGTCAAATCGAAAGACTTGCACCCGGCGAACGGTCTACCCGACGGGAGGCCCATTCACACGACGTCGATTCTCGTCTCCAGAAACGCCGTCATCGAGGTGAACAGCGGCTCGAAACGTGCAGAGCACGAAGTACGCAGGCCGATGGCAGCAGTATTATACTATTTGAGACACTCTCCTGCGCTTGCGTGGGAGCTGTGGTACTAATCGAAGGCACGCTAACAGCTGCGAACCACCTTCATCCCTTCATACTTAACGTCTTCCGCGATGTCGTTTTTCAGCAGTATAGCTGTTCGTGTCTCTGAGCCATAGCCGTGCTATAATGGTTAGAGCAGCTTTTGAGGAAACTCACGTTGTCATCTCGGCGACAAATTCGGCTGATGTAAATCCTACGGAAATCATTGGGGTCGGTATCGGGCGCCATCACCGCGTGCCCAAGTCAGCGTTTCAGCGATCCGTTATTTATGCGAATTATATAACCTGTATGTAGACATCTAACGACACATATCTCCACAAACCTGCCAAAAAACTTTCGGTTCCTTGATACAAAGAGTCAGTGATGTATTTCGTTCCAAACACGATGACACAAGCTAGTAAGCAAGTGGTCATAATGATTTGGCTCGTCAGTGTAGGATATCTTTGTTGTCCGTCTGTCTGTCACTCTGTCTGTCTATTGGTCTGTTAAGATCCCTTTTTCTCAGGAGCGGGTAAACGTATCATGTTGAAATTTATATCAACAACTAAGGTCTATGGTCCTTTGGCGATGTAAAAAATGTAAGCCTCTAAATCAATGCAATCAAAAGATACGGCCATTTACGTCAACTAATTTAATACTCGCAACCTCAATCATCAAACCCTATATAGTGCTTCCCGTTGACTTACAAACATGAAATTTAGCAAGATGGAAGGTTTCACAGTACAAGTAAATGAAAAACATCCGAAAATGGGTAAACTGCAATTATATATTTTTGCCACTACAATTTACATTGCATTCATCATCCGTTACAATTGTGACAGAAAATTCTGCGGCCAGAAAACACAATATGTAAGTTGTAGTCACGTTTAGTAACTAAATAAAAAAGAGTTTATTAATCTTGTCTCTCTTCATGCATAAACTGAAATTCCCTGCTCGCTTCTTTTTCTATATCCCAACTAGTCTCAGGAACTACTCTACAAATTCTTATTCGCTCTTACAATTCCCAGAACCTATATCTTGCCATTATCGATATCGATCACAGGCAAAAATCGTCGAGATTCTCGATTTCCGGGATGGATGAACTATTCATATACATAATTTTGTACATATCCCTCAGTGGGCGAGCTCCACTCACACTTGGCCAATTTATTTTTAACAAAGTTTATTAGATTTATTTGAATATTTTACAAATAACTAGCACATTACGTTGTTGAAATGTGGAACTTCTGTTTCATTATTTTTATTTGTTACTATCAAGACAAAATATGTGTGATTAAAATATTGTTAAAATGTTTTGAGTCTCTATATAGAATGTTTATTCGTTTCTTGCAAACGACACTAGTGTTATAATAAATACCACTAGAGAAAAAGCCACTGAAGAGATTGTTAATGATATTTCTATTTTTTTTAATGAACTCTCCATACATTTTGACAGGACTCACTAAATAAAGTTCTGTACAACAAATACAATAATCCCAACAAGTGACGTAGCGCATGAACAGGAGCCATCAGCTAGCTTAGAATGATCCCAGTTTTTGGCTGTGCTTATTGACGTAAACTTGGAAGAAGCGTATTACTGAGTTTCTCAAAAAATTAAGTTCAGCTACGTTTGCCCTTCGTATAACTGCTAGGCTTGCAGACAAACGAATCACATTTCCACTCGATAACGTCAAATGGAAAAATTTTCTAGGTAACTTATCACATAGAAATAAAGTATTTGCACAAAAGCGGGCAATATGGACAATATGTGTTGCTCACCAGCGGTCCACCTCTTCTAGGAGCAGGGCATTTTAACCGCGATGTTACACATACTTACTAACGAAATTCGTCACAAATAATCCTTCACGATTTGAGAAGAACAGTGATGTCCATAACCCCATCACTAGACGAAAAAAGACCTTTATTACCCTTTTTAGAGCTGCAAGTGGCCGAGAAAGGGCTCAGTATGCAGCAACAAAAATTGCTGATCATTTGCTCGATAACATAAACTGTCTGACAGCTAGCAAAGTAATTTTAATACCCGACCTAATATCATTTATCTAGGACACTTCTTTCTATATCAAGGACGAATTTCTATTTGAAGGCTCGTAGCCTGTAAAAAAACTTCGTTTGTAAGTGTAGTTGTATGAGTAGGACTAAAAAACAATGTCGCAAAAAATGCTCGAGATTCTTGATTCCCAGAATGGATGAATTATCTTCATACATAATTAAGCTTGTACAGAACCCTCAGTGTGTGAGTACTTGGCGAAGTGTTGTATGTTCTGTAGTTTTCTTGCATTCGTCTTCCTAAAGCCAAGAGGTACTTATGAATAACACTGTACTGCTCCAGTGTTAGTTCTTAAAAAATTGCCATGACGGCGGACATAGGAGAAATGAAGAGACGCGTACAAAGGGTCGTAAGAAGTCGCTATTGCCCACAAGAAAGTCCCAGTGAAATTTTCAAGAAACTTAAACGGTAAATCTTAGAATAAGATGAAATACTTGTCACGAAACGCTTTTAGGAGTATTCGAAGAAGACTGTGTGGCAGTTATAGTGTCTCTGTGGTATGTCTCATATAGGGGTCATGTCATATGTATGAGAAATTGCGGTGAATACAAAGGCGTATATACAGTCTTTTTCCCTCGTTTAGTACGAGAATTACCATATTAGGAATGAAAATTGCGAACGTTGATACGACCTGTTCTCTATTATACTCCTCACTGTCGCTTGTGGAACGTGTGTGCGGAACTTGTATGTAGGTATGGGTAGAGCGAAAGAACAAGACTAGAAAAACTACCTGCTTATGCTTGTACATAAGCCCATATGAAGTTTTGAGTGACTGAATAACGTAGGAATTGGGAACTTTCCCTACACATCTGATTCCGCTGCGCAGCTTATACGGTGAAAATCTCTTGCGTCTGCTGCCGGTCTACTGCGAGATGACCCTTCTGCATGCTTACGTAACGTGCTGTCTGCATAACGGAGGCCGATCGATGGAGTGGAGGAGACTTTCTGCCCCACGAACGAGACAAGGCGGATGAGAAGAATGGCCGCCCACAGGGGACCCAGTTGCAGTCACAAGAGATCCGTCATTCAGCCAAGGGGAGGAGCAAGCGCTGTAATAACTAGGCAGTTGTTGGCAATAATTACAGGAGTTAGAAGAAAAACATGGAAACACTTTAGGCCTGCTTTGCATAATAAGGTGTAGGAAACACGCTGCCATTCAAAACAGCCTGCAACCACTTCGCATTGGATAAATAAAGATCCTGTGCAGTTTTCAACTAAATTTTATGCTATTCTCCCTGCAAAATAGTGGTAAGTTCAGGTAACGCACCCTTTCCTCCAGAGCAGACCACAAAGACTCAGTAGTATTGAGATCTGGCGACTGTTCATCCTCGTACTCGCGAAACCAGTCCTGGAAGCTGCAAGCTGTGTGAACAGGAGCCCTGTCGTCCCGGAACACAGCATCACAGTTGAGGAACAAACTTTGCCCTGTGGAGTACTCTTGTCGGCCAAAATGGTCTCGGAATCGTATAGTCGACGAGTGAGCGTTACAGAGATGCTCCACAAATTCCAGAGCAGACTCCACAAAAGAGCCGTTGTGCATAACGGAGAAGTTTACTACTGAAATGTCGAGAGAGTACCTTCCGGGAAGAGTCGGGCAACATATTACTTTCTTCCAACATACATTTCGGGAAATGATCGCGATGAAAATATTCGAGTTATTAGAGCTAATACAAAGTTTTTCCAACATTCTTCTCGTACGCCAGTTGCTAGTGGAATAGGGAAGGGCGGATGAGTACTTGTTCTTAATGACAATATACAGAAAAATGCGGGGATTTCGCTACAAAATAACTTAATTTCAAAACGCAAAAGGTACTATCTATCACTTACTAAAGATCGGAATTTTCTCTCTATTGTTTTAATATTTGCAACACAAAATTGGAGCCATGTACCAAAAACTAGGCTTCAGTATAGAAATTAAGTAGATTATTTAAAACTTGTGTTTAAAGAATGTTGTATTCACAAAATGCACCTGGCGTCAAACATTTCCATGTGGCAGGAAGAAAACTTCCTACTGCCGAAAGCAGCTGCTGTTATGAGGTGACTTCTATGCACACTGGAAGTATATATAAAGTCGTCGCACGGCGAAACAGTGTTGGACAACCTACAGCAGAAATTATGGCAACACGGATTATCTACAATTTGCAATAATTTATTGATAGAAACTTAACACAGGTATGAAAATTGTGTATGCAATACAGACCAATGTTCAGGTGCACTCATCTACTTTTAAGCCTGATGTAGTCCTAGATCCAGTCAGCTACGACTAATGTCGTATAATGCCCTGGTCAACACTTCTTGGTGGAGACTACAGTTTAATCCTAAGACACTCTCTGAAATACGATGCTGTGCTGTGTGTCCTTGACGTACTCACTAAGCAACTAGCACCTGCATCTACTTATTATCCGTGTCTCCTGGTTGGGTGTCTACTTGGGAACTACACTATGTGATCAAAAGTATCCGGATACCCCCAAAAACATACGTTTTTCATACAGGTGCATTGCGCTGGCACCTACTACCAGGTATTCCATATCAGCGACCGCAGTAGTCTTTAGACATTTTGAGAGACCTGAATGAGGCGCTCCGTGGAACTCACGAACTTCGAACGTGGTCAGGTGGTTGGATTTAACTTGTGATCTATGTCTGTACGCGAGATTGCCCCACTCCTAAACATCCCTAGGTCCTCTGCTTCCGATGTGATAGTGATGGGGACGCGTGAAGGGGCACGTTCAGCACAAAAGGAACAGGCCGACCTCGTCCGATGACTGACCGTCGACTGTTGAAGAGTGTTATAATGTGTAATAGGCAGACATCTACACAGACCATCACACAGGAATTCCAAACTGCATCAGGATACACTGCAGGTACTATGGCAGTTAGGCGGAAGGTGAGAAAACTTGGATTTCATGGTCGACGACTGCTCATAAGCCACACATCACGCCGGTAAATCCCAAACGACGCCTCACTTGGTGTAAGGAACGTGAACATCGGACGATTGAACAGTGGAAAAACGTTGTGTGGAGTCAGGAATCACGTTGCACAATGTGGCGATCCGATGGCAGGGTGTGGGTGTGGCGAATTCCCGGTGAACGTCACCTGCCAATGTGTATAGTGCCAACAGTAAAATTCGGAAGCGGTGCTGTAATGGCGTAGTCGTGTTTTTCATGGATGGGGCTTGCTCCCCTTGTTGTTTTGCATGGCACTATTACAGCACAGGGCTACATTGATGTTTTAAACACCTTCTTGCTTCCCACTGTTGAAGAGCAATTCGGGGTTGGCGATTGCATCTTTCAACACTATCGAGCACCTGTTTATAACGCACGGCCTCTGGCGTAGTGGTTCATAACAATAACATTCTTGTAATGGAATGGCCTGCACAGAGTCCTGACCTGAATCCTATAGAACAATTTTGGGAAATTTTGTAACGCCGACTTCGTGCCAGGCCTCACCGACCGACATCGATACCTCTACTCAGTGCAGCCTCTCCATGAGGAATGAGCTGCCATTCCCCAAGAAACCTTCCAGCGCTTGATTGAACGTATGCCTGCGAGAGTGAAAGCTGTCATCAGGGCTAAGGGTGCGCCAACACCATATTGAATTCCAGCATCGCCGATGGAGGGCGCCACGAACTTGTAAGTCTTTTTCAGCCAGTAGTCCGAATACTTTTGATGACAAAGTGTATTAGTATGGAGAAGGCGGACGGGAAACATACAGGAAATGGAGGAAAATATGGAAACACCCAAAACACAACACATTACTGAGTCTAATATGGTGTAGGAAAACCATTGGCTTTCAAAACAGCTTCCAGTCGTCTCGGAAAAAGCAAACACGGGTCCTGTATGTTTTTGATAGGAATCTTATACCATTCTTCCTGCAAAACAGTGGTAAGTTCAGGCAAGGTTGATGGAGTTGGATGGTCATAACGCCCTCTTTTCTCCAAAGTAGACCATAAAACCTGAATAATATTGAGATCTGTTGATGTGGAGTTGCGACAGTTCATCGTTACGCTCATACGAACTTTGTGAACATAGGTTGTGGAGTTCTGGAACACAACGTCACTATCGGAGGACGAAGACTTTACCATGTGATGGCCAAAATGCTTACATGACTGACAGTAATGCGACCTTGCAGAGCGTCCATGGGGCCCACGGAATACCATGTTGTTCAAATTGTCACCATATCCCCGCTGTTTTTGATTCTTGGGATCTAAACTCGGTCACAAGCTGGGAACAGAGAAGTACAATACTCATCCGACCAAATAACTTTCTTCCATTGCTCCAAAATGCAGGTTTTCTGCTTTCGGCACACGTTTTCCTGTTACGGGCATTTGCATCACTTGTGAGGGCCTTTAGGATGCCATTTCGTCCAGCTTATTGAGCTCCCTTCGTGTTGTCTCGGTGCTGACATAGTGCGCAACTGCGACATTCAGTTCTGAAGTGGCTTTGGCACCTGTCGTTCTCTAATTTTTCATCAAAGTCCTGTTCAATGAGCGTCTCACACTGACACTCAGCACACAGTTTCGTCCACGTTGTCACTCAGTGGAGGATGTTTTTACGCTCTCTCTGCATGCAGTATAAATCTTCGATACGCTGACTCTTGAAACGCTAAACAATTCGACTCCCTGGTTACGGAAGCACCCATCATACGAGCACCAACAATTTGCCCACATTCGATTTCACTTGGCCCCAACATAATGCACTCACAACTACACGGAACAGTGTTCCGACCACGACTGATACGCAACGTATTGAGGACACAGCAGAGGTGCCGTTAGTGGTCAAATCCAACAGCGCAAACTGCAGGCTTGGATAACGGCTGCATTTATGTTCAAGCCCGCACTCCTCACGATGTTTCCATACATCTCTCCAACCCCTGTAAATGCTATGTGGCTTCCACTCTGGTGTAAGCTTTTTTGTTTGTTATCGTTTCTGCGAATTACGTGTGAGTTTAGCTGCTTGGCTTACCGAGCAGCTACTCACACAGTCTCACTAAGGTGACTGGACCTCACTCCGAACACTTCCTACACAGAGAAATGTAAGGTGGCTGTCGAAAATCGGACATATCAGCTCCGCATCACCAGCCAACGATGCTGCCCTATGGTATGGAGGTGAATGCGTTGTTACTACTGAAAGAAGGCTCCTTCGCCACAGCCCTGCACTGTGATGGCCCCACACAGCGTTAACGGCGACTCGTGCTGTGTTTCCGCAATGGCTCTTTGGCACCGCACAGCTCTAAAGACAGCCTATTTAAATTACTTGTAGGAGCGTTAGTTAGCAGTCCGAACTATATAATGCAGTAGTCAAACTGTGAAACCGCTTCCCACAAGTTTCACGATCCTTGCCCGACAGCCTAAAATCTATGCTCACTTCACAAGATACTTTCAAGCGACTGTCGTTCACCTCTCCACAATTTTTAATTCGATTGTGTGAAGACACCGAGCCACAGCTACCGGATTATATGATAAACTCCGCAGGGGCATTCCAGCAACTGAGACCATAAAAAGAGACCATCTGCACTAACTTTTATAATTGGCTATTTGAACACAGTGTTAATCTCCGCTATAGCTAATTTCCATTAATGTACCCCCTAAACTCCAAAAATGAGTGAAAATGATTGACAGTTATCAGCTTCATCAGGTGCTGTTCTGTGTTATTCTGAGTGATAATATGTACCCTGGTGAGCATAGTTTAAGGACGACAGCAACTTGATGTGTTGCTGCAAAGTAACGTAGCTCAGTGGAAACTTGGACCATACATAGAAAAAACTGCTACACCATAGTACTGAAGGTAGCTGAAACAATTACTTAATGAGGCGAATTTTCAGAAGAGAGAACATGTTCTGACTTTCCTGTAGACACAGTTCTGCTACGGTACAGATAACACGTTTGTCGTAGGGTGCGACTGAAATAACGCGGCAATTAGGAACTTGCTCCAAAGCTGAAGTACACAGGACTGCAGGAGTGTTGCGGGCAAAACACCTGAATGACATACAGATGTACCGTGAAAGTCTGGCGGCATACTAACCAGATGCATTGTCATGTCCAGCAGTAGTGAAATGGTGCCAACAATTTGACCAAGGACGCACACACGTGGTTGATGCTGATCTGGAAGGGAGGCCATCGACATCGACCACAGACAACACAATGTCCACGCAATTACTTCGGCAAGCTGAGAGAACGTGTGGGAGAGACATAGAGAGAGAGAGAGAGTTTCTAATGACGAGGACATTCACACTGCTGTTCTGGGAAACCAGATGTGGAAAAGTGTGTTGCATCTGTAAAGGAAACCACACACAAGTGCGACCAATTCTAGCATACTGCACCAACATTTGAAGTCATTACAATTTCAGCACCGTAGCAGTCTTCGAATGGTTACACATACATGCCAGTATGGCCCACAGGAAAGTGAAACAGAGATGCTCTGGCATCTTAAATGGGTGTTCAAATGACTCAAATGGCTCTGAGCACTATGGCACTCAACTTCTGAGGTCATTAGTCCCCTAGAACTTAGAACTAGTTAAACCTAACTAACCTAAGGACATCACAAACATCCATGCCCGAGGCAGGATTCGAACCTGCGACTGTAGCGGTCTTGCAGTTCCAGACTGCAGCGCCTTTAACCGCACGGCCACTTCGGCCGGCTCTTAAATGGGTGTCTTGGAAATAAAGACGACATAGTTATCTCGAAACCTTGTTCGGTATGACTGTGCAGCCATTATGCTCTCACTAATGTACGTTCCCTGTGTGGATTATGGGAATAAGACAAAGAGAAATTAGTTTGTTAGAGAGGAGGTCATTTTTCTCCAGATGTTTATACGAATACTGTAGGACTGAATCTTAATGGTAGCCTACATAATTCATCAAACAGGGACTTCAAATAGGATGTAGGCCAGAGGACACAATACATACGTAGCTCAGAATACAGGATAGACGAATAGATAAATTCAACATATCATGCGTACGTGAATTTGCATGCAATACTTGTCAGTCGGTATACATAGGGAACACATGAAAAGACTGAAACAAAAAATTCAGAACACCACAGAGCTCTGAAAAGTAACAGCTCCCACTGCACGTTTGCTGAACACCTCATCCAATAGCCTGAAAGCATCATCTAACTAAAATAGAAACAGTTTTAAAAATACTAAAATTCTGCAACAGTCTATACCACAGTCTTAAAATAAAATTTCCGCATATAGAAGGCATTAGCATGAGGGAAACAGAGTATAAACGACGAGAGAGGGAGGGAAAGAGTGGAAGGGCAGGGAGGGAAGAGAGAGAGAGAGAGAAAGAGAGAGAGAGAGAGGGTTTGGAAGTAAGCGAACTGTATTATTATTTGGCAACACACTCATTCGAGGATAAGTGGACTCCAACTGGGACTGGCCACACAACAGCAATATTTTGTGTTTTGGCAAATGTGAAAAGCTTTATTTACAAACAGAGTTCTGCAAAATACAGGATGTTTGTGCGTGCTTCTCAACAACCTATGGGATTGCTAATGCAATAGGAATTGCGGAAGATAAAAGTAAGTTATAGTAAATACAGTCGCAAAATGTCTTCGCACAGTATTATTTCGTTTAGGTGTAAAGCGATGTGGTAACTTACCAGCCAGATTCACATTAACACAACTGAGCTGCAAATGACAACCTACTAGTTGCAGTAACCCACAACTCTTAAATTAAATTTTCCCTGAGACATATAAGTCTCTAATTTATGTACGATTAGGCAGATTTGCTAACCATTGCAACACCACAGCATTATAGTGAAAGTAGCTGCACGAACTACGAAAGTCGAATACCCTCCCCAACACAAACTCCAGCTCACATCACCCCTTGTATTGTCACTGTTACCAGGGCTCTCCGACATTGGAATAGCACCCCAGCATTGGAAGTAATGGGGAAGTTCTGTATTGCATGTGATCGTACAGATCTTATATTAAATTTATCGTGCATAAATTAAAGACTTAAATGTCTGAGGAAAAATTTAATTTAAGATCTATACGACCACATGTGGTACAGCACTTCCCCATTACGTCCAGTGCTGGGGTGCTGTTCCAGTATCGGAAAGCCCTGGTAATAGTGACAATATAAAGGTAGATGTGAATTGGAGTTTGTGTTGGGGACGGTATTTGACTTGGGTAGTTGGTGCAGGGGCGTTGGCCATGATGCTATGGTGGTGTAGTGGCCAGCATATTTGCCTAGTAACCAACAAGACCCAGGTTCGAGTGCCGGTTGCAGCACAAATTTTAATTCTTCAGCTTCCAACGTTATCGTTAACCTATAACGTAAAGCTGCGGTACCGACAAGAAAAAACAAAAAAAGAGAAAAACTTATCTTAGATTAATTTTCATAGAGTAACTATCACTTAAGACATCATCACATGTTACAGGTGAAAACAAAGAAAACCCACGCATGATGACACAAAGTTGCTGAAGCAAGTTTAGGTCTATATGAAAAAACAGGCGGACCTTATGTCGAGTAATTTTGATGCATATTGTTCTCCGCCAGTCCTGTACGATGGATTGCGGACAATTCAGACGTTCTACATCTGCCAAATACAACAAGTGTTCTTTTGTCAACATTTATCGGCTCCTGGACAACTGTGTTGTCTTAATGAAACAACTAGTTTCTTTTGGAACGGTGTATATTAAGAAGGAAACAAGGCGGAATTTACGTGAGTAATGTTAGAAAGTCGATGTAGGTGGTTTCTCATTTTACCAAACACTGGACCGACACTCAAAGTTGGCCGCATCTAGTTCAATAAAGCGATAATATGCGCCAGCAAACATGTATCAGGGCCACACGAGGTATATCGAAGTTGCTAATGTCATGGGTCACCCACATAATAGCGTTTCAGAGTCTGGCGTACAGCCAACGCTTGAAGTGACACGGAATACGGAAAAATGTTCCACAAAGTCGTCTAAATAGCCGCCTATAATTACGTACTTGTTACATGCTGATTATGGTCGCATTAATGGCTCACTCGCAAGGATGCAGAAATAAAGGGTGAGCCGTCTGAGAAAGGACACTTAAAATATACCTCGAAAGAGTAAATATATCAGGTTTGGCTTGCACTGCGCTATAGCGAGCAATGTGGCGAATTTTCTGTGCTACACAAACAGTTTTTAGCGTTTATAGTCGCGCGGTCTGAGGCGCCTTCTCACGGTTAGCGCGGCTCCCCCTGTCGGAGGTTCGAGTCGTCCCTCGGGCATTGCTGTGTGTGTTGTCCTTAGAGTAAATTAGTTTAAGTTAGATTAAGTAGGGACCGATCACCTCAGCAGTTTTGTCGCTTAACACTTATCACAAATTTTCAATAACGTTTATAGATGCCGAGTTACGGTATCACCTTTGATTTTCTAATGAAATTGTATACTTTTTTCTGTTCCATTGGAAAGAGTCTTAGAAGAGAGTTTGATCGACATACCATGTGTGAAGTTTGACCAAATATAAAATTACAAAATAACGGCGCCACGAATCACCGCCCTGCGGTTAGTAGAAGAGGTCCCACAAACGTCTACCCTACTGCTGCAGCAAATGTAAACACACACATAATCCCAGGTGTTTACCTTTGCGCTTGAAGCACGCCGGTCTTTTGTTATAAGGATTAGACGACTTGCTCGTGATGCTATGTAGACTCTTATAATCTCTCACTGTCTGATCGAAAGTATCCGAACACCAGAGATCGCGAATGAGCCCTGTATACTCGCATTAATATCTCCAGCGAGTGCTATCACTTCGTTTCCAAAATCTCCGTCTCCGTGGCACGTGGATTCGACTCTTGAGTTTACGCGACTGCCCACATGTGCTTGTCACATGTTACTGTTGTCGGGTGCAAGTGTACTAGCTGAGAAAAAAGAGGGCTTACACACACACATACACACACACACACACACACACACACACACACACACACACACGCACACGAGGGTCATTCGGAAAGTAAGGAACTATCGGTCCCGAAATGAAAAATACAGTGAAAATCTGAAGCTTTGCACAGATGCGTTGGGCTCTGTGTCTAGTACGCCCGTCGATCGCATCATGTCGCTCTTTTCAGTTCTGACCTCACAGTGAGAACGTAAAAATGGCTAGAAATTAGCGTCTCCCACCAAGTATGAGGGCCTGGTGAAAGATTACGCCTGAAGCTATGCAATCCACATAACATAACTGTCATGCTGTTCGCTGTACACAAAAAATTCAAATGGTTCAAATGGCTCTGAGGAATATGGGACTTAACATCTGAGGTCATCAATCCCCTAGAACTTAGAACTACTTAAACCTAACGACATCACACACATCCACGCCCGAGGCAGGATTCGAACCTGCGACCGTAGCGGTCGCACCGTTCCAGTCGCACCGTTCCAGACTGAAGCGCCTAGAACCGCCCGGTCACACTGGCCGACTCTACACAACAACAGTTCTCGGCCGCACTCTGCAGGGGTAAGGAAGATGCTCCTACAGCGTTTGCTCAGCCACAATAAGCCCGTAATTGGCTACCCCTGAGGTTTATATCTGCTCAAATGAACCGCTAGCTATGAAGACAATATTTAACACCGAAAACGAGCTGCAGTTCAGAGTAGAAAATGGTCGAAATGCACTGGCGGCTGTTGTCTATAACGAGGGAACTGAAAAGTTGGTACAACGCTACGACAGATGTCTAAGTCTGAGCGGCGACTGTGTAGAGAAATATCTGGAAGGTGTAGCTAATCATTCCAAATAAAACAGTTTTTATTTTCACTGTGGTTTCCATTTCGCGACCTTTCATTCCTTACTTTACGAATAGTCCTCGAATAACCCTCTTATATCTTCTCTCTCTCTATATATACGAGGGTTGGAACTTAAATAGTGCCACCTATTTATTCACAAACGATACAAAAGAGTTACATGTTTGCACCTGTTACTGCTCTGCAAAGTAGTCACCAGCATTGTGTAGAACCCGTTGGCAGCGATGTGGAAGGCGTAGTATACCGTTAGCAGAGCCTATTGTATTGATGGTACGAATGGAGCGGTCTAAAGTTATGGTGATTCTCGTGTACGACTGTGATGGTGTTATGCTAACGCATTACGTTCCTCCTCCGTAGACTGTCAATGCACAGTATTACTGTTCGTTTTTGGAGCATCACCTCCGACCAGCTTTGCGAAAGAAGCGACGACACTTTCTGCGCAACTCACCCATCATTTTGCACGTCAATGCGCGGGCGCATAAAGCGCAAGCTGTGGCTGCTCTGTTCGGTCGATGGGACTCGGAAGTGCTGTACCATGCACCATATTCCCCGGACTTAAGTCCTTGTTACTTTGATTTGATTCCGAAGATGAAGGAACCACTTTGTGGCATTTGCTTCAGAACTGATCCAGAGATTTGACAGGCAGTAGATGCTGCAGTCGCATCATCAACAGAACAGGCTCTGCTAACGGGATACTACGCCTTCCACATCGCTAGCAACAGGCTCTACACAACGCTGGAGACTACTTTGAAGGACAGTAACAGGTGCAAACATGTAATTCTTTTGCATCGGTTGTGAACACGGGTAATGTATCACGAAGCAAATACCGTCCACACTGGCGGAATGTTACGTGATACCACGTACTTATACGTTTTCACAAAGAGAAAAAAGTGGTCCAACTAAAACATTCATATTTCTTCACGTACTACACGAATATGTAATAAAAAATGGGGGTTCCTATTTAAAGAAACGCAGTTGATATCCGTTTGACCTATGGCAGTGGCATCTAGCGGGCCAACCATAGCGCCATCTGGTTTCCCCCTTCAAGCTAGACAAGTTTCGTTCTTTGTAGTTTTTTTCGTTTGACGCTTATTTCGTGAGATATTTGGCCCCGTCACGATCAATGGACTACCCTGTATACATACGAGGGCTTTTCGGAAAATACGGAACGATCGGTACCAAAATGTACACCACAATGAAGATGAATATTGTTTTATTGGCAATAGTTAGCTACATCATCCAGCTACTTCTTTACATAGTCTCTCCATCTCAGACATTTATCATAATAACATTCTACCAACTTTCCAATACCCTCGTCATAGAAGGCAGTTTCCTGTGCCTTGCAACAATTTTCTACGATGGACTACAGCTCTTTGTCTGTGACAAAATGATGTGTTCATAGCCAGTGGTTGATTTAAGCAGAGATTCAAATCAGAGAGAGCCAAATCTGGGCTGTATGACGGGTGATCAAACACTTCTCGTCGCAAACGCTGGATAAGCGTCCTCACTGGCACCGTTGTGTGCGGACGAGAACCGTCATAAAGAAGGAATGCATGAAATCAAGGGACATTTTTCGGCATATTTGTCAGAAGGCACTATTTTCTAGACATCCTTACGCGCTCAGTGTGCGCTTAGAACTGAAAAGAGTGACGTGACGCTATTTACGGGAGTACTAGAGACACTGCCGAACACATTTGTGCAAAGCTTCATCGGTTTTAATTGCAGTTTCAATTTCACAACAGATTGTTCTTTGAAAAGAGAGACAGCATTGGTCGTATATTTTTATTATTGCAAAATCGATTTTCTGTCACTGAGTGACCATCTTCAGTGCTGTATTATATAACTTAAATTAGTAAGCACTGGTGTCAATCACATTGCCGTAAGCTTGACACCAGTGCTTACTAATTTAAGTTATATAATACAGCACTGAAGATGGTCACTCAGTGACAGAAAATCGATTTTGCAATAATATAAATATACGACCAATGCTGTCTCTCTTTTCAAGTATACCCATTATCTGGTCGTAGTGCACAGGACACTATGGAGTCGCCAATCAATAAGATTGTTCTTTGTTTCCCGTTCTCATTTCTTATTAACTTTTTCGAAGACTGCTGAAAATTTATTTCAGTATTTAATATGTATTCCAGGAATGTATAACAATTACATTTACGAGGCTTTACTGACAAGGGGAGGTTCCAAGCGGTGGTATAGAGTTTTTGAGGCCATCTATAGGGCACTGTAGGTTAAGATCCCAAGTATCACATACTGTAGCCATTCATCCCGGTGGGCCCTCATTTACGAGTAATTGGGGAAAAAATTTCGGAATTCAACAGCATAAAGAAAATCGAATCAAATAATTCGGATGCGTGATATAATGGGTTGGATAGCAGCTTCACATGCAAAAGATTGTAGTGTAGTATCCCATCAAGTGCAATAGAATTGTTAATTTTTAAATCGTTAACGAAATGGTTTTGATCATTATTTATATGCAATTAATTGATTAAAATATATTTTTTTATGTTCCGTTGACACATTATTTTAATCACCGTATGAACTTTTTTTTCATTTCTTTCATTTTTCAATATATCATGCTTCTTAAAATCGTAATTTTTGTGAATACGAATTTAATTATATTTATCTATTATAATATGCCATTCGTTTAAAATCCAATCTATCAGTTAAAAAACAAAACACCAAATAATCTATTTATATTGACTGTGCAGTGGTGAGAAAAATGTATTTTTGGTTTCCAGATGTACAGCTATTTGCATGGTAATCGACATAAAACATTTAAAACATATCGGTAACTGAAATACCTATTGCATCATGGACGAAATAACGCAAATGATGATTTAAAGTAAAAAAAGGTTTATAAGTATATCAAAATTCAAACAGAATGAGAAATAGACATAACGAACGCAATAATATGGAGGAAAAACACTGTGATAGAACAAAAGAAATTAAATCGAAATTAATCCATAAAACTAATTAAACACAACTAAATGAAGATTCCAAGTGTAAAAAGAACTATAGGAAGAAAAATGAGAGCAAATGAAGAACTTGGTATTATGATTAAAATTTTATGACAAAGGAATGAAAATAAAAGATTACATTTATATCAATTAACTGAGTAAAAATTATAATCATAGTTATTTGGGTAAGGATTTAAAAATAAAAACATTACTGCAGCTCACGAGATTCGAACCCACAACCTCAAATACATGAAACTGTTGTCCTATTCATTACATCACGCAAACAGAACATTCAACTGACTCATGTTATTGAGCATTACATAAAATTTCAATTTTTTTTCGTCAGTGACTCGAAAGCGAGGGTCCACCAGGGTGAATGGCTACGAGGTGTGATACCTGGGATCTTAACCTACGTCTCTGTATATTAAGTTTAAAAAAATCGGTCCCACCTCTGGTGACCTATCCTTGTGAGATGAAGACCAATATTTATATCGTGATTTATTTTTAATATAAATTTATAGCAGTCTTCAAAAAAGGTTACAGAAATGAACGATAAGCTGCACAGCTCGCAGTTAGCGTATAAACGCAAGTTGCCACGACCTCAAGAATACAGAAATAACACTCTTTTTTTCCGCAGTGATATAACAGCGACGTCGCTCTATGTCCGCTTTAGTTTGACGTAACACACACGTTTTTCATGGTGGAGGTGAAATAAACAAGAGTAGAATAATTTTGTTTACTTTGGAAGAAATTTTTCTGTTTTTTGAGTGAAGCGTGGACTGCAGAGTGAAACTTATTCCAGGCATCACACCTCCTCCAATACAACACATGCAGTTGTGTACACTGCATCAACTAATTTTCATCTTACATCGTCCACAATGTCACAAAAAACATGCTCGTTAAAGGCCATGTGATGGCGACTGTTGGCCATTTCGCCCTGTCAGTGATGTGGCACACTGATTAACACAGTGGACTCGAATTCGGGAAGACGATCGTTCAAATCCCTTTCCGGCCATACAGATTTAGATTTTCTGTGATTTCCCGAAATCGCTCAAGAAAAATGCTGGAAGTATCCCTTTGAAAGGAAATGCCCAATTTCCTTCCACGTACTTCCGTAACCCGATCTTCTGCTCTGTCTCTAATGACCTGACCGTCAGCGGGACGCTAAACTCTACTCGTCCTTCCTATTTCTCAGTTCTACTTTACAGCAGCAGGATCGCGCACTCTTCTTCCGCACTAATTCACGGCTGGCCTTACACTCCTGCATACTGCAGCAAGGGAGAACGAGGTTACTGGTATGAAGCCGCCACAGCGCCTCACTTCCCACACTCGTCATACTGGCCATCCTACAGCGAGAATGAAGGAAGCCCATTACCACTCATGTAACAACGGCGCCTTCATTTGTGAAGTATGCAACCCTCATCAACGGCTTCGTAATCGCTCCATTTCTGATCTCTACTGAACAGCCCAATGGAATGCGGAGCTGACCACCACATGTGACAAGGGACGCACCCACCAGTATATATGGAGGTGAGCAGTATTTTGTTGTCAGTTGAAAAGCATGAACAGCAGAAAGAGTCAATCAGGAGAATTCAGTGACTTCGAAAGTGTACTAGTCGTTGGAACTTATCTGAGTAACAGTTCCATTAGGAACCTTTCAACCATCCCAGAGCTACCAGGTCGTCTTTTAGTGATTTGTGAAGGGAAAACGAGAAGGAACAACTGCTGTTAATGCAAAGCGAATCAGATCTCATGTATCGAAGGACAGGGACTACCGGTTATTGGGGAGAGTGATTGTAAAAAAATCGTGTGAAATTACTGGAAGGAATCATTCGTGAGTTCCAGTGCTACCAGCAGTCCTTCTATGACAATGACTGTGCTTAGGAAAAAAAGAATGGAGTACAATGATCGAGCAGTCCCTCGTAAGCCACACATATGTGGAGCCAGTGCTAAGCGTCACTTTAGATGACTTAAAGAGAGACGACACTGAGCAGCGCATGACTAGAAACGAATGATTTTGAGTGATGAGCCACGCTATACACCTTCACAGAGCGATGGAATGGTTTGGGTTTGACGAAAGCCCGGAGAACCTTGACTGTCATCATCTATAGTGCGGAGTAGGTTTGTTATAGTATCGGTGTGTTGTCCTTGGTCAAGGTATGGTCCCCTTACTGCTTTTAAGAAACCAATAACTCCGGAAGAATATGAACATATTTTACCGCATTGTGTACTGCATGCAGTAGAGGCATAATTCGGAAGCGACGATTATACACTCCTGGAAATTGAAATAAGAACACCGTGAATTCATTGTCCCAGGAAAGGGGAAACTTTATTGACACATTCCTGGGGTCAGATACATCACATGATCACACTGACAGAACCACAGGCACATAGACACAGGCAACAGAGCATGCACAATGTCGGCACTAGTACAGTGTATATCCACCTTTCGCAGCAATGCAGGCTGCTATTCTCCCATGGAGACGATCGTAGAGATGCTGGATGTAGTCCTGTGGAACGGCTTGCCATGCCATTTCCACCTGGCGCCTCAGTTGGACCAGCGTTCGTGCTGGACGTGCAGACCGCGTGAGACGACGCTTCATCCAATCCCAAACATGCTCAATGGGGGACAGATCCGGAGATCTTGCTGGCCAGGGTAGTTGACTTACACCTTCTAGAGCACGTTGGGTGGCACGGGATACATGCGGACGTGCATTGTCCTGTTGGAACAGCAAGTTCCCTTGCCGGTCTAGGAATGGTAGAACGATGGGTTCGATGACGGTTTGGATGTACCGTGCACTATTCAGTGTCCCCTCGACGATCACCAGTGGTGTACGGCCAGTGTAGGAGATCGCTCCCCACACCATGATGCCGGGTGTTGGCCCTGTGTGCCTCGGTCGTATGCAGTCCTGATTGTGGCGCTCACCTGCACGGCGCCAAACACGCATACCACCATCATTGGCACCAAGGCAGAAGCGACTCTCATCGCTGAAGACGACACGTCTCCATTCGTCCCTCCATTCACGCCTGTCGCGACACCACTGGAGGCGGGCTGCACGATGTTGGGGCGTGAGCGGAAGACGGCCTAACGGCGTGCGGGACCGTAGCCCAGCTTCATGGAGACGGTTGCGAATGGTCCTCGCCGATACCCCAGGAGCAATAGTGTCCCTAATTTGCTGGGAAGTGGCGGTGCGGTCCCCTACGGCACTGCGTAGGATCCTACGGTCTTGGCGTGCATCCGTGCGTCGCTGCGGTCCGGTCCCAGGTCGACGGGCACGTGCACCTTCCGCCGACCACTGGTGACAACATCGATGTACTGTGGAGACCTCACGCCCCACGTGTTGAGCAATTCGGCGGTACGTCCACCCGGCCTCCCGCATGCCCACTATACGCCCTCGCTCAAAGTCCGTCAACTGCACATACGGTTCACGTCCACGCTGTCGTGGCGTGCTACCAGTGTTAAAGACTGCGATGGAGCTCCGTATGCCACGGCAAACTGGCTGACACTGACGGCGGCGGTGCACAAATGCTGCGCAACTAGCGCCATTCGACGGCCAACACCGCGGTTCCTGGTGTGTCCGCTGTGCCGTGCGTGTGATCATTGCTTGTACAGCCCTCTCGCAGTGTCCGGAGCAAGTATGGTGGGTCTGACACACCGGTGTCAATGTGTTCTTTTTTCCATTTCCAGGAGTGTATGTATCAGCGTGACAACGGGTCCGGTCATAAAGCACCATGTGCGAGACAGTGGTTTGTGGACAGTAACATTCGCCGGCCGCTGTGGCCAAACGTTTCTAGGCGCTTCATCCGGAACCGCGCTGCTGCTGCTGCTGCTGCTGCGGTAGCAGGTTCGAATCCTGCCTCGGGCATGGATGTGTGTCATGTCCTTAGTTTAGTTAGGTTTAAGCAGTTCTAAGTCTAGAGTACTGATGACCTCAGATGTTAAGTCCCATAGTGCTTATAGCCAATTGAACCATTTGACAGTAACATTCAAGAATGAAATTGTCACTGTACAGAGGAGTGTGCTCTGATATGAAACTTGTTGACAGCTTAAGACTGTGTGCCGGACCGAACTCGAACTCGGGACCTTGGCACTTCGCGGGCAAGCGACCTACCGACTCATCTACTCAAGCACGAGTCACGATCCGTCTTCCTCCAGTTCCTCGTCTTCTACCTTCTGAACTTCACAAAAGCTCTTCTGCGAAACTTGCAGAACTCCAGAAGTGCTAGTTCTGCAGGTTTTGCAGGAAAGCTTGTGTGAAGTTTGGAAGGTAGGAGACGAGGAACTGGAGGAAGTAAAGCCGTGAGAGGGGGTCGTGTTTCAAGCTTGAGCAGCTCAATCGATAGAGCACTTGTCCGTCGAAGGCAAAGGTCCCGATTTCGAGTCTCGGTCAGATACACAGTTTTAATCTTCCAGGATGTTTGAGAATAACATTGCTTAAATGGACTGGCCTGCCAAGAGTCTCGATCTGAACCGAGCAGAACACCTTTGAGATGAGTTAAAACGTCGATTTCGCTCCAGACCCAGCGTTCCCCATCAGTACCTTTTCTGATTTCTACTCTTAAGGAAGAATAGGCTGCCTTTCCTCCCAAACATTCGAGCACCTTAGTGAAAATGTCCCCAGTAGAGTACAAGCCATCATAGAGGCAAACAGTGTTCACTTTCACTGATGATAGCAATGTCATCAGCGAATTTTATCATTGAAATCCTAGCGTCTTGAATTTTAATCCCACTCTTGAAAATTTATGTTTTATTTTAATCACTGCTTATTCAATTTATAGGCTGAACAGAAACGACGAAATACTAAAAGCATGTCTAACAAGCCTTTATAATTCGAGCACTTCGTTCTTCGTCTTCCAGTTTTATTGTTCCTTCTTGGTTCTCGTATGTGTATTAAATTATCAGTCTTTTCCTGCAGCTTATCCCCGTTTTTCTCAGAAATTCGAACACGTCGCACGATTTTACATTGTCGAACACTTTTTCTAGGTCGGCAAATCCTGTGAACTTCTACTGAATTTTTGACATTGTTGCTCCCATTATCAATTGCTACTTCATAATTGATTCTCTGGTGCGTTTACCTTATCTAAAGCCAAAGTGATCGTCATCTAACAGACCCTGAATTTTCTTTTCTATTGTTTTGTACAATATTCTTGTCAGCAACTTGGATGCATGAGCTTTTAAGCTGATTGTACGATAATTCTCAGACTTATCGCCTCTTCCAATCCTCGGAACTGTGCGGAAGATGTTTTTCCGAAAGTCTGATGGTATTGGCCAGACTGACGCATTCTACACATCAACGTGAATGGTTTTTGCTTGTCATTTCGCCGAATGAGTTTAGATATTCCAAAGCTCTTAGAATGCTCTTTTAAATTGTGATTCTAATACTGGAGGCCCTCTCTCTTCCTTATCAACTGCTGTTCCTTCTTCCATCAAGTCATCAGAGAAGTCCTCCTCATTACAGAGACCTTCATTGTGCCCTTTCCACCTTTTCGGACTCTCCTCTGCATTTAACGGTGGAATTCCCAGTGTACTAATGTTACCGTCCTTGCTGTAAATTTCACCGACGTTTGTTTCGACTTTTACCTGTGTTGAGACAGTTGTGCCGACTATCATTTCTTTTTCGATTCCTTCACAGTTTTCGTGCAGTCATTTGGCGTTAGCTTCCCTACGCTTCACATTTGTTTCATTTTACCTCAGGGAGTGAATTAATGCGCTGCCATTGACCTGGCTGACGCCTCGTTTTTCAGAAGGACGGCTCGCCGCTGCCGGTGGAGCGCATCACGCTGCACAACGGCAACCTGACGATCGAGAACATCAAGGAGAGCGACCGCGGCCTGTACCAGTGCGTGGCGTCCAACGAGGCCGCCACCATCTCGGTGGACACGGAGCTCATGATCGAGAACGTGGCGCCGCGCGCGCCCTACAACCTGAGCGCCACCAGCGACGAGACGTCCGTCACGCTGCGCTGGGTGCCCGGCTTCACCAGGCCGCCCATGGACTACAGCATCTGGTAACGCAGCCCCGCTCCTCCACCTCTCTCGTCTCGCCGTAGGCATTAGCACCATTCACAGGCAACTGCACGTATACAGTAGTTTTCAATAAACAGGGTGAATCACCTAAGACTTGCACTGCAGATATTGCGAAAATAGAAAGTACTATTACAATGAAATGAACACCCTTAGCTGCTCACAAGCGTTGACATACGTCAACGGGGACAGATGAAAATGTGTGCCCCGATCGGCACTCGACCCCGGGATCTCCTGCTTACATGGCAGACGCTCTATCCATCTTTTTTTTTTTTTTTTAAATCTCATTTTGTTCGTTATAGTTCGTTGCAATTGTTCGGGGTGGACGTCCCATGACACCCGCTGAAATTCGTTATTGATCCATTCACTCAGTTTTTTTATTACAGAGGAGAACTAACCCTCTGACCGAACACGCTGAGCTACCGTGCCGGCTATCCATCTGTGCCACCGAGGACACAGAGGATAGAGCGACTGCAGCGATTTATCTCTGGCACGCCTCCCGTGAAACCCACATTCTCAACGTATTGTCCCGCACTACATTCGTAGTGCCCCCGCCCATTATACTCATTACTCGCGGCGCGTTGCCGATTCCCGTAAGAGTTCGGGCACTGTTTGTGCTTTCGCACAGAAGAAGAAGATGGTCACGTGGCCGGTGAGCCTTAACTATATATTTACTAAGATGGTATCTGTTCTTTCGGACATGTCTGAAGGAACAGATACCATCTTAGTGAATATATAGAAAGTACTATTGCTGGGAGGTTGCCACAGAATACATTGCTGGTCAGGACCTTGTACTGTTAGCCAATAAACAGACTGCAGAATAATAATTCTTAGTAAGTGAATTTTTATGTAAACATTCAATTTTTTAAATGGATCAATGCATATTGACATTAGCAAACTAAGAGAAGGGTAAATTAAATGCCACTGGTGTTTGTTGTAGGATTCTAGAGTGCGTCGTTTACTAGATATCGTATGTTGAAAATTTCTAGCACCGACGCATGTACAATACCTCCGTTAGCACAACTAAAGAATACAGTAGTTATGTGGATTCTGACCAGTAACGAGAACACTGACCATCACAGGTTGTGATGAAAATGACAACAGGGCAGCGTCAATACACGCTTACAGTCTAGTGCTAGCATTTCAGCAGCTACGTCCGAGCAGGCTACAGTAATACGACGTTGTATTTCATCGAGTGTCGTTGGCATGTCCTTGCAGACAGAGTCTTTCAGCTTTCGCCACAGGAAAAAGTCTACAGCCGTCAAATCCTGAGAACAGACCGACCAAGGCACGGGTTCTCCTCGTCCAATTCAACAATTTGGGAACAATTCGTGAAGACACGCTGTTGTACTTCGTTCACTATGGGCTGGACAGCCATCGTGATGGTATCACATGTTCCTCCTAGTCTGCAGAGAAACGTATTCTAGCATCCGTGGAAGATAGTCTGATAGGAGGCTGCAACACTTCTGCGAGTTCAGTGTTCCGTCTATGAAAAAAGGGCCTATGTGATGATGGTTCAGTAACTCACACCACACGTTTATACTCCATGGACGCCGACGTTCCACCTTTGGAAGCCAACGAGAATTGTCAACAGACCAATAGTGCATGTTTCGGCGGTTTACCTGGCCATGACTGGTAAACGTGGCTTCATCACTAAACAAGATAAATGATACATCAGGTGTATTATCTCATAATACCCATGTACAAAAGTTAACACGATTCTAATAACGCAGCACTTGATGGAGACAGATGCGACGCTGATGGAACCTATGTCGATAGGAATGCCACTTCCTGGTGCGATTGCGCGGGAGCTAACGTGCGCATCAACTGAAACGGCAGCAAAAACATTAATTTCCGCCTCCTATGTCACACTTTGTTCCTTCTCTTACGTTGTATGGATGTTACACTACCACTTTCACCTAACTAGTTGAAGAGGTTGCTAAATAATTGCCGAGATGGTTGCCGTCTATTGCGATATCTTGCCCCATACACCGCACAAGAAGGAACTGCATTCTCCCTACCCTGTCCATACACCATGATCATGTCGGCTTTTTCTGCCTTGGTAAATCCCATCGTCCATTCGCGACCTACTGCTTGTCCTCTCACACACTAACTGATTAGCAAGTCGTAATGCACTTCAGCAACAGACACGCACGCTGTAAGCTAACGTAGCCACATCGTGCCTAGCAACTGTGCTGGTTGAATGATAGAAACAAGTGTCACTGTGAAAACTTTAAAAAATACGATATCTCGTAAACGACGTATACTAGAATCCTTCAACAAAGACCACTGTCATTCTAATTTACCATGTTTTTAGTCTGTCAGTATCAACAGCCATTGTTCCACTTAAAAAGTATATGTTTGCACAAAAAATGCACTTTGTAAGTATTATTACAATCTATTGTTTGGTAAACAATACGAGTCTCTGACTACCAATCCATTCTGTGAAAACCGCACATGAATAGCGCTTTCCACTTCCGCAATATTTGAGTGGCAAGTTTTAGGTGGTTCACCCTGGATGGACAAAATAACACTGTCGCTGGCTGTTCTATTTTGGGACTCAGGCGGGGTAGACGCTTGTTGATGAACGTCACAGAAAATGGCCACCAGTGACGTCGACACAGCACTGTGCTCGTTTTGTCAAACTCTGAGACACGCCTCTGCCAGAGTAGCGGCAGCAACAGCGTTTTTATTGTAGCTTCCCCAGTGTTTGCACCTGAACCTCCAATTTACCTCACAGTTAAAAGTCATATGGTAGAGATCAGGCGGTCGAGGTGGCCAGGAGCCGGCACTGCCTCTGCTGGTTGTCCTCCCCTCACCGAGCACTCACGCACACTTGACAAGCTATTCAAGCGGTGTGCGCTGTTGCTCCGTCTTCTTGAATATGCCCATACAGTCGTTCATCTTCTGTGAGTTAACGTTAGCAGTTTTGTAAAATAATCGTGTCAGTTTCGATATTATTCAACTTACTTACTTTACTTTGCACGATCTAGCCCAGAGGACTTCTCACAGCTACAAGGTTCCTCTTCTATTGCTTTCTGCTTTGTGCTTTCTGTTGTCAATCAAACTCTATGCATATCTGCATCAAGTCCTCGTGGATTCCATCTCTCCACTTTTCTTGGTCTTTCTAGTGATCTATACAGCTATACTGTTAAATGTAACCACCACAGAGGGGTATCTGTTGAGATGTCAAACAAACGTTTGATTCTTGAAGAGGGCCTTTTCAACAGTTGCAAGGGCGACAGTCTGCGTGATTGACTGATCTGGTTTTGTAACATCAACCAAAATGGCCTTGCTATGCTGGTATTGCGAACGGCTGAAAGCAGGTTGAAACTATAGCCGTAATTTTTTCCAAGGGCATGCAGCTGTACTGTATGTTGAAATGAGGATGGTATCCGTTTGGGTCAAATATTCCGGAGGTAAAATAGTCCCCCATTCGGACCTCCGGGCGGGGACTACTCGGGAGTATGTCGTCATCGGGAGAAAGAAAACTGGCGTTCTACAGCTCGGAGCGTGGAATGTTAGATCCCTTAATCCAGCAGGTAGGTTAGAAAATTTAAAAAGGGAAATGCATAGGTTGAAATTATGGTGGGAATTAGTGAAGTTCGGTGGAAGGAGGCTAATACAAGGTTATAAATACGAAGTCAAATAGGGATAATTCACGAGTTGGCTTAATAATGAATAAGAAAATAGGAATACAACTACTATGGAGAGCGTAGTGAACTCATTATCATAGCCAACACAGACACGAAACACATACCCACGACAGTAGTACAAGTTTATATGCCAACTAGCTTCACTAATGATGAAGAGATTAAAGAATGGACGATGAGATAAAAGAAATTATTCAGATTGCTAAGAGAGACGAAAATTTGATTGTGATGAGCGACTGGAATTCGATAGTAGGGAAAGGAAGAGAAGGAAAATAATAGCTGACTATGTACTGGAGGACAGAAATGAAAGAGGGAGCAGGCTGGTAGAATTTTGCATAGAGCATAATTTAATGATCGCTAACACTTGGTTTAAGGAACATCAAAGAATGTTTTAAAACTGAAGGAGACCTGGAGAAAGCGGAAGGTTTCAGATGCGTTATATAATGGTTAGATAGAGATTTAGGAACCAGATTTTACATTGTAAGACATTTCCAGGAGCAAATGTGGATCCGACCACATTTTATTGGTTATAAACTATAGATCAAAACCGAGGAAATTGCCAAAAGACAGAAAATGAAGGAGGTGGTATCTGGATTAGTTGTGTTTTGGGATGTACGAGAGCATTTCGAAAAGTAAAGAACAATGGCTCGCAGTCCTTAAATAGAACATTTATTTAGAAAACGTCAGTTACATCTTAGTAACTGGATTATTTGTTATTTTTCGACATAATCACCCTCGTTATCCATACATTTGTTAAGACGTTGCACAAGCTTCTGTATCCCACAGTCATAGAAGGTTGCCACCTTTTGTCGGAACCACATTTCAACTTCATCTTTGATCTCTTCATTGTCGTGGAATGATTTTCCACCAAGATGTGACTTCACGTAACGGAACACATGTAAGTCGGTGGGCGCAAGGTCCGGGCTGTATGTCGGATGGTCCAATACGTCCCATTTGAATTGTTTGAGTAGTGCTTTGGTTACGAGCGCTGTGTGAGGCCGAGCGTTGTCATGAAGCAAGCGGACTCCACTTGTCAGCATTCCCCTGCGTTTGTTTTGAGTTGCCCTTCGGAGACGTTTCAAAATCTGGCAATATGCAGCAGCATTAATTGTCGTTCCAGGAGGCATAAATTCCAACAGAACTGTCTGTCCCAAAGAACAGAAGCCATGACTTTCTTCGCTGAAATCGACATTTTGCATTTCTTGGCTTTTGGTGAATTCGAATGGCGCCGCCGTTGCATTGATTGTTGCTTGGTTTCAGATGTATGGTGATAAACCCACGCCTCGTCACTTGTCACAATGTGATCAAGGAACTCATCACCGGCTTCAGCATAGCGTGTGAGGAAGTCGAGTGCAAAGCCCATCCTTTTCTTTTTGTGTTCTTCCATTAACAGTTTTGGAACCCAGCGCGCACACATTTTCCTGTACCCTAACTTGACAGTCACAACGTCATAAAGAGTTGTGATAGACACGTCCGGTATGATCTGATGCAATTTTTTCAATGTGAGACGTATATTCGCACGAATTGCTTCCTCCGTTCTCCGAAGAAGGGCATCAAAGATAACAGATGGCCGACCTGTTCTTTGCTCGTCAAGAACATCGGTCCTACCTTCAGAGAAATGATGACACCTTTTCGTTACATTTTGTCGATTCATAATGTTTGCATAAACAGAAACAATTTCTTTGTGAATATCCACTGGTCGCTGACCTTTTGCATGAAGAAAACGTATGACGGAGCGCACTTCGCATTTGGCGGGATTCTGAATCGGCGCAGCTATTTTAAGCACGAAGTACTCCAACCAGAAGCAACGTTCAACTGCCGAACGACCGCGAGGAGAAAGCTAACGGTTCAAGGTTAACACCAGTGTTGCCAACTTGCTCCCCAAAACTCTTATGTTCCTCTGGCGTGCGGTGTATCTTTACCTTCCTCGTATTATAGAAATTAAGACGAAATAGAAGATATGATACTGCGAGAAGAATTTGACAGATCTCTGAAAGACCTAAGTCGAAACAAGGCTCCGTGACGAAAGACTTGGTAACCATATTGCTTAGTATCCCGTTGGCAGGTATGCAGCTTGTTTGTGTTTGACCTGCCGGCAGGTATCGGCCGGCGGACACCCCGGAGTGGCGGACGATGAAGCTGGCGTCGCGCACCAGCACAGAGGCGACGGTGCGCGACCTGGGCCCCGGCAGGACGTACGAGTTCATGGTGCTGAGCCAGGACTCCTACGGCGACGGGATGTTCAGCAAGATGCTGCAGGTCCGCACCAAAGGTGAGCGCTGCGCGGCGGCAGCCTCTGTCTCCAGACTCCCGAGGCATTGCAAACTTGCATTAACTGACTGTTCCGTTGGTTCACGATAGAACATTTTATACGTTGTGAACGAAAATCGCACGACGTTTGCATAATATTCTGCAATATTTTTTATCATCGATGCTTTCAGTCATCAGTCTTCTGACTTCTCTGATGCGACTTCCACGAATTTCTCTCTTGCGTCGATTCTTCATCTCAGAGTACCAATTGCATCATGTGCCCTCAATTATTTGTTGTATGTATTCCAGTCTCTGTCTTCCCCTACAGTTAATATTCTCCCAAATTCAAATCAACCCCCAATTTGTAAAATATATTAGAGGGGAATAATAACCTCTGAAACCTTCACGCAAGAAACATTGGTATATCAATACCTCTTTATTACTACTACGAATGCCAAAAGCATCTCTTTATCTCTTGATTGAGTAATTTGTACTCTCATTGCAAACGATACGGGCAGGCTGACTCGAGAGGATGCTTTTCAAAAGCACAACCAATGAAAAATGCCAGATATCATCTCCAACTGTGTATTATTCGGAATTTGGAGAGGGTATTACCTATAACACATAATACGTTTTGAGACGACATTCTCCTTTCATTTTAGACCACAATTAAGAAGCCATGAGGTATGAGGTGCATGCTGCTGAACAGTGCAGTACCAGTTTCCTTGAACTTAAATGCCCGCATTAAATAGTGATGAGCATTCTGCCTGCAATCCGTCATTAGTTGTCACACTGGTGGAGGTATATTATGTGGGTGCGAGGTGCCGCTGATTTTTGGAAAGCTGACCAGAGCGTTCGTCGCCTCTTATCCTTGTCAATCCTAATGCATCAAGTATGCAACATCAAAATTCCATTTTTTCTAGCTCAGGGAATAAACTAAGCTCACTGTGCCTCATTCTGTGATGTACTTTACGTCATGTACGTGCTGTGCATCATTTGGTTCCATTTCTGTCTATTCCCAGCCAGTAGGTATCAGTATCTGCTTGAAGTAAGCTGTTTATCGCAATGTTCGCACGACATCGAGAAACAAACCTGATGGATGTTTTTCTACATGTTTAAACTTGTGAAATCCATGGCCATTAATGATTGTTGCTGAATAACGCAACCAGAAATGCTTTATTCCAAAGCCATAACCAGTTTCGGGCTACCATGTCCATGTTCAGATGTCTAACATTTCCAGTTACATTGATTTTTTAGCCGGCAGCACGCTGTCTGCACCTACATTCTGGAACAGTATTTGAATATTTGCAGCCACGTTCTATGTTGTTCCATTAATAAAAAGATGCTAATAGGCCTGCAATTATTTGGATACAAGGAGAAAGAGTTTTATTCACTTACATGTGTTCCAATGGATGGCAAATACTTTCGTTCGGATCGTTATGGTTATGCAGGATGATACACAAGGTGCTGCATAGCTAACAGCATACACATTGTAAGTAAACCTCTGTGGGACACTTCACAGTATCACAATATTCTTAACGTCAGTTATAATGCCATGCATGTGCTTTGCATTCGATGATTTTGTTTACAATCCAAAGAGTATCCATTATCTAGAGGTAGAAAGATATCATTCACTTCCCCCATCCATTAAGCAGATATTTTAAGGTATCATTCATTTCCCACTGATGAAAGATATAAACTATGCAAACGTGTGAGATGTTCAACACTGAACATGTTAAAAACAGAAAAATTCTTGTATTCTCATACTGAAATTTTTATTAAAGAAGAAATTGTGTTCATATTTTAAGCAACTGGCAGTAGAAATTTAACGAAATATCATAAACCCATCAGATTAAAATTATGAATTACACATATACGTACACAATGCGTTACGGTATATAACAGAACTTCTGAGAATCACTGCATTTTATAAGTTAGTTGAGGGACATAAAATTAAAAAGGTGGATTGTGGGGTGAGTGCAACACAGATATTAAGTCAACATTAGAGTTGAGGTTTCATAATTTTGACCTGACATAAAAAGGTTGCTTAAAAAAGAAATTTTGCAAATTACATTGTAGAAGGTTTTTAGGGAGTGTTAAAAATTTGACTTACTGTCTGTAACCTGATGGCTTCATAATATAACGTTAAAATTTCCCACACCATTTGATAAAAAAGTATGAAAAGAACTTGTGCTACAGTCCTTAAATAATAGAGTTCACTCTTAGAATACAACAAGTTTTCCATTATTAACATGCTGAATGTTGCACATCGCACACATCTTCTTTGCTTAGTTTATGTCTGTGATCTATGGGAAATGATTGACATCTTTATATCTTCTCATAATGAATATTCTTTCCATTCTAAACTAAATCATCAAATGCAAAGTATATAAATAGCACTCCAACTAACATTAAGAAAATTATGAAGTGTGCCATAGTGATTTATTTACAATATGGATAACCATAACTACCACAACAAAACTAATCGCCACCCACTGGAACACATGTAAGTGCATCAAACTATTTTAACTTGCATCTAAATAAATGCAGCCACATTGGTGTGTTTTTGTTGAGGAAACATCCTATAAACTGGCTCTAAATATTTAAAAATTGTTGTGCTGCGCAAGAGCAGACGACATTCTGCTAAAGAAAGCATCAACGCATTTGGAAATGTTAGCCATCTGAAGATGGGCACGGTAGCTCTAAACCGGCTACAGCACTGAAAAAAAGCATTTTAAAAACATTTGTGGCTGTTTGCGTTATTCACCAAAATTTCTGCTTATTTGTAGTTTCTTTCACATTTTTAGAATACGCTGAAATTTGCTAATAGACTACTCTGTCGAATAAGTAATTGTTTACTTAATGACAATATAGGGATACTTTTTTTGGTATATCACTGCGTCCACATACAGCAGCAACCTATACCTTCACATTCCAGTAGCACTTGTTTCATATTTTTCACGTGTTTGACATTAATTTTTCTGAAAATTGCACATTATTTTCTAACATAATAGCATTCACTTCGAACAAGTTCTAAAATTTTGGTGAAACACGCCAGTTCTTGAAATTTAGTATTTTAGTCTTATTTTACTCCAGAACAATCCATTGATAACTAACACAAACTTTTCATTCATAAAAATGTACGGTCAGTACCGAAGTTATGCCGATTACTCCGGTATCCCCAAGAAACAGATCAGTTTACGGACATATTTCAAAGCTTTTCTCTCAATGACAAAGAGCAAAAATAGACTTATTAGCGAATTCGCTTATAGACGGAGACACATATGAACGGTTCGCCTTCTCTTCGCATTAAATAGTATACAGGATCTTAGAAATCTGTACCATATACGGTTTCCATGTCCATGGTTTGCGAGATGAAGTGTTTTAAGATGACCAGGCGTCTAAAAATTTCGGTTCTCAAGTTAGACACATCTGAAAAACATCTCAGCCCGCGATGTTGTTTTCAGTGTCCTATACCATGTCTGCTGCCACTAACATATCTCACTTAAGTCTAATGTTTCCTATGAGGATTAATCAAATTATTAGCGTGCGGAGCCCCATTCGAAAATATGGAGATCCTTAGTGTTTCAACAACACACACAAGGGATCTTTCAAAGAGTTAAACAGCTTTTCTGGTGACGTAACAACACACGTGGAACGGTTGAAAGATAAAATTTAAAGTAGTTAATCCCACACATATTTCTTTATTATTTCGCAAAACTACAGTAGTATTTTAGCTACCGCACGTACAGAGACGTCGTCCATTCGCGTTTATATTCGTGGTGTAAACAAAGTTGCGTTCTGTTAGTTATACAGCGTGTTCATTTTAACTGAAGACGTTCAAATGTTCGAAAACTACACACCGGATAAAAAAAAGTTATGATTCCAATTTGTTTGTCTCGGAGGGGGACACACATACCACATTCGACTCCCCACCCCACACCGTACGTGGATGGGAGGGGACAACTTTGAAATCTTCAGTGGGAACCCCAGTTTTCTATTGCACATTACGATTCTTTGGCAAAAATACATATTTTTTGTCTGATGCATTTTATTTGTTTCGCCACTGAAGGCACTGTAATGGGAGGAATAGAAATGGTCACACAATCGTAATTTACGACATACTACTCAAGGTCTCTGGAATATCCAATGGCGCGTGGGACACCACCTCCATGCTGTGAGGCTAGAGCAGGTCAGTATTTCAGAACTTATAACTGGAAACCCCGTTCGCACCGTTGTATTCCCCCGCAAATCGAACTCGACGAGTCACTGTGGTCGTCGCTATTCTACTTTTGCAATTAGAGTAAGATTGCAAACGTAATACCGCCAACTTCAGTGCACCTAGTGATCCGCTTTTCAAATAACCGTGCACCGGACAGACATATATCTGCGGGAATGTCAGCAAAGGCGTTTCTGATGCGATAGATCATGTCTTCACGGCCTGTTGGCACTTTCTGGTACGCCTTATCTTCTAAATATCCCAGCAGAAAGAAATGTGGCGATGTCCAGTACGCGACCTAGTGAGCCAATTAATAGGGCCACCTCTGTCAATCCACTGACGAGTGTAAATACCTCCCGTGCTACAATTGCGTAATGCGCTGGGCAACCGTCATACTGAGATCAGATTCGTTTTCAGACGTCCGTGGCAACATCCTGCAGTATTACCGGTAGTTCCTGTTCCAGAAACGTTCAGTTTTGCTTCCATTCAACGTGCCGTCGATGAAATACGGTCCAGTGAGTTTGTTCCCCATGATGCCCCACGACACGTTAACCGACCAAGGACAATAATGGTCAGCTTGCCGTAATCAGTGGGGATTTTCTACATCCCAATAATGCATGTTATTCCGGTTAACGCTACCATAGTTTGTGAATGTAGCATTTTCGGCAAAGAACAATGGGGTCGTTTGCATTTTTCGACGTGCCCATTCACAAAACACTGCCCGTTTATGGAAATCGGCGCCATGAAGTTACTGATGCAATGACGCATGGTATGGATTGCTTATGATGATGCAGTATTGCGAGAGTACTACCTACGGACATACCGGAATCGCAATGTAGTTGCCGGGCACTTATCCGTCGTTGTAGGCAACGGCCTTGCCGCAGTCGATACACCGGTTCCCGTGAGATCAACGAAGCTAAGCGCTGTCGGGCGTGGTCGGCACTTGGATGGGTGACCATCCAGGCCGCCATGTGCTGTTGCCATTTTTCGGGGTGCTCTCAGCCTCGTGATGCCAATTGAGGAGCTACTCGACCGAATAGTAGCGGCTCCGGTCAAAGAAAACCATCATAACGACCGGGAGAGCGGTGTGCTGACCCCACGCCCCTCTTATCCACATCCTCTACTGAGGATGACACGGTGCTCGGATGGTCCCCGTAGACCACTCGTGCTCTGAAGACGAAGTGCTTTTTATCCGTGGTTGTGGTGCACTGCCGCTAGTACAGCTATTTCATTGGCTTCTCCTGTTACTTGTTTTCTTCGTTTCCTTTTGCCGGTCTGTACGCTGCCATCAGACATAAAGGCTTTCATAACCTCTTGAAAGAACGAAACCGAGTGATTCTCTGGAAAACGTTCGGCATACGAGGTAACAGTAGCCTCAACAGTTTTTCTTGTGTGGTTGCACTGTCCACTTGCACGTCTACTCTCCAAATGGTAGTTGGGTGTGCAAGCAATAAACACTGAACAAATATTCTAATGATTAGAGCCGCTCTCTGTTCTACGTCTGCACGGTAGGTACCTCCGGTCCCAGTGCCTGTTGCGATACATCGTATAGTTTCGAGTAGTCACCTGTTCAGAATGTCGGAGGAACACAACGTCGCGAACGGGATTTCCAATTAGAAGTTACGAAATATTGTACTGTCCTACACCCACAGCGTGGAGGTGGGGTCCTACCTGCCTTCGGATATTCAAGGGCCATTGAGTAGCATGTCTAAATTACGGTTGTGTACCCGTTTCTGTTCCTCCGATTACAGCGCCATCTGTGACAAAACGAAGAAAATACTTCAGACAAAACTTCTGTATATTTTGCAATCTGCAGTAAAAAATGAATTCCCATGGAAAATTTCAAAGCTGCCCCTCACCGACCGCGCACTGGGTCTACAGCTGAAATGAACACCGTGAACACCCTGACTGGGGGACACAAGCGTTTCTGCTTGTTAGGTCAAATTAAACACTATAAAGCGGTGCAAGCTGGGTAACCGATCTGTCAGAATGCGACTTATCCCAAACTCAAAAACGTCCAACCAGTCATTTTCTCTCAAATTAACAGTTTAGGACTCTTATATCATTTGGAGCTGTCCTACCATTCGAATCCGAAACCATTTGGAGAATCCTTACATAGAAAGTGTGCTATACTAAGTCGTGTTGCTACTATAAAAATTTCCTTTGAGAGAAAGAAAAAATAAATGACATATTTAGAGGCTTTAATTGCACGCTCGTAACATAAAATTTCAATAAAATGTTCTTCAAATGAAACACCCTAGAGTAAAACTATTATTTACGTCATCATTCATTACATCATAAGAAACCACAAATTATTCACTTACCACAAATACTTTGAACTAACAAGCTCTCACAAAAATTCTCTGTAAATGCTGTTGTGTAAAGTTGCCAGATTAATGTCACTTGAGTAAGATACAAATGAGTTTTACCTAAAAGACAAGACATCAAGTATTTTCCCACAAAATTAAACAATGATCGCTGGAAAAGACGAAATGTCAATGCAGATATTTCGATGAAGTTTGTTTGAAATAAACTGAGTACGTATATTCAAAGTGTAAGGCAATATTGTTACACACTTTACCAGTCCAGCAGCATAAGGTGTTTCTGGGACTGACATACTAATCTCATTTTTCAGGTAGTCCGGTCCACAACAGTTCGGCACAAGAACTGGGTAAGTAATGATGGACGTAAGTACTACAAATAAATTCAGTTTTATCTTCTTTTGATGACAGTTTACGGAAATGAAATAACTTTCACAAAAGGCCTTTTTTATAGACTTTCTTAATGGTACTGAATGATTTGACTAAAAGTTTACGTTGTGAAGTCACTACACACGATGCATTAAATAGGACAGCACAAATCCTTCAATAGCAATTGGGAAAGCGAAAAAGAATAAGACATATACGTTACTGTCTAGGAACGTGCCTGGATCTATGTTTCTGCATTAAACAGTACGAGTATCGACTGTGTATCTCTTGCTCGAGCTTTAAGAGTGTGTCCGTCTATATTTTCTGCAGGAAATGGTGTCGAAAGAAAAGAAGTTACAGTCGTTCTGTTGCAGTTCGTTAACCGTTAAAGATGAGTCGGTCCGTTGCAGTATTTTAACCATTAAAGGTGGATGCTAAGCAAGTGAGACTTGGTGTATTTCTAGTTGGCTTACAAAACGATTATTTGCCGAGAAAACTATTATAATACAGAGAAACATTTGCGGAAAATTATTTTCTGCGGCGAGTTGCAGCTGTCCCTTAATATAAGCAAATACATTGTAATGTGTATGAACACAATAAATACCTCTGTAACGGGACGTCACTGTTGGTGTGTCAATCGATCTATACTTGATAATGAGGTTTTGAGCGTTAAACATAATATGATAGTAACTTAGCCAGAATGTCAATTAACTGTATAATTCCGCGATTCATGATAAAAAACGGAGATCTTAACTGGGTTCAAATCATGTTTATACGGTTGAACCGTTTTCACATGACAATTCACTGCAATATTACAGCCATAAAAGGGAAATTTCATCGTCATGCATATCGAATAACAGAATTTGATCTGTAGAATATGAATCAGGTCTTATGTTTTATATAGGAAGTATGCGCGAAAAGTAATCGGTGTTTTCGTACTGAAGTTTTCATTGATTAATACTGTGTTGCCTCACGCTTTCCCGACAGACTGGTTGTAAATATGGTTCTCGGTAGAACGAAGTGGCGTGCTTAGGACGCTGGTCCACAGAGCACGAGCCATATCGGACTCTGGCAGCTTATCTGATGAGCTACCCCTACTTCTTACCGTATTTTTAGAGAATGGATATTCTGAACGGGAAATCCACCGTGCCCTGCACCCCGCACGTGGTAGAGCGAGTGAGAAGCTGGAAGAAAGTAAAGAACAAAGAGAAATGGTCGTTTACCCATACATCGGCAGTGTTTCTTCGATAATAAGATGATTATTGGAGAAAAATAAAGTAAAATGTGTATTTCGTCCGCCAATGGCTCAAAAATGGTTCAAATGGCTCTGAGCACTATGGGACTCAACTGCTGTGGTCATAAGTCCCCTAGAACTTAGAACTACTTAAACCTAACTAACCTAAGGACATCACACACATCCATGCCCCAGGCAGGATTCGAACCTGCGACCGTAGCAGTCGCACGATTCCGGACTGCGCGCCTAGAACCGCGAGACCACCGCGGCCGGCCCGCCAATGAATCACAAAGCTCTTTTACGCTCAGTGAAAGATGATCTTCGTTGAAGGGGACATTGTATGTCCTATGCTGCCAGTGTTAAATTATCGAATTTTGTGACCCACTGTGTTGAAAATCCTTTAAGACACCAACTTACAATTTTCCATAATTATTGAATACACCTTTCTAGATAGACTGAACTAGAATTATTACTAAACTTGTATTGTGGGGCATGGTACCTTTTCTTTCTCAAACACACAATTTTTTGACAGAATTTTGTAAATAAATGAGTATAATAACAAAAGAACTCAGGATATTTTAAGTATTCTAGTTCCATATGTGTTGAATCTCACACGTGGCATGCTGTGAAAATTTCATGTCTCTACTATGTGTACGCTTTTAGAAAATGGGTCATTTATTGGAAAAAATGTAGTTCAGAGATACTGAGGTTTAAAACTTTTTATTACAAATTCTTATACAGACTAACATTTCTGCGTCTTTTATGCACTAGAATTGCCCTGGCCCATAGTCTGTGTATTCTTCACTGTCACAACAGCCCAGTGCCTGCCTCCTCCTTTCCTTTCTGGCTTTTTCTGTCACTTGCTGAGCAGCTAACTCTGATCCACATACACGAAGCTCATCCAGTTCCCGCAGTCCTTTAGCTGTGTTCTGTCCAAATCTTACCCCTAACTTCTCCAGAACCTCAAATCTTTCGTAGTTCCCACCATTAAAAGTTATTACAGCATCAGACGCTGCTAACCTTAGTCATAAAGCCAACAAATACATTTTTAGCACACGGCACCACACACAATATTATTGAAGGACTCATTCACATTCTGGGTCTTCCCATATAAACACTTCTTTAGTAGCTCAGGATTTGCCAAATCTCTGTAAATAAGTTTGATTGCCTCCATTATTGCCAAAGGAAGAGAATGTTTATGTGTAAATTCATGCAAGGCGCCAGAAAATTCAGCATGCGTATATTTACACCAAGTGTTTTGTGGAGGTGGACACAAAGCATGACATGGCTTTTCATTGGTTGATATTCGATGAAAGAAAGTGCTCCACACAGCTCTTTTCATCTTCTCTAAATTGTCACAGTTATCTCTAATGGCCTTCCCATAATATGTATAAAAGGCAATAGAAGTTATCTTACTACAAAAATAGCCGATAATCACACTCAACGAAAACTAATATCAGAAACAAAGGACTGATTTGTTTGTTCGTAATGCCAACTTCTGAGACGTAGCAGTGGTAAAAAACAAAGCAATTCACAGCCTTCTAGACTGTGTAGTTCCCAAGATATAACTGCTCAACTGTGGCAGTATATGTGCGGCCACGAAATTTGGCGCTTTCATACCTGTGCAGTTTTTGTTCTGACTGTCGTAAGTGGGAGGCGTCGATTGCAGCTGGAGCAGCTTGTTCGCCGAACCTTAAGATGTCGGACAGTTCGCCGACAAAAGTTTTCTCAACGACATTCGACGTCTTACCCGAGAACCATATTTACATGATTAATACTATTTAAATTATTGTTTTTGATCCGAAAATAGTTGTCTGATTCGAGGCATTTTACCCCTCTACTTCGATTCAGATAGCTCAAGAATTTCGAAAAGCTTTTTTTAAAAAAGCATCTAAAATCAAGCGTTGCAGGGTTTCCATTTCAAGTTTGGAGACAGTGTTCAAATGTGTGTGAATTCCTAAGGGATCAAACTGCTGAGGTCATCGGTCCCTAGACTTACACTCTACTTAAACTAACTTACGCTAATAACAACACACACACACACACTCACGCCCGAGGGAGGATTCAAACCTCCGGCGGGAGGGGCCGCGCTATTAGTGACATGGCGCCTCTAACCTCGCGGCCACTCCGCGCGGCTTGGAGAGAATTCTTGACGGCACCTGCACCCGCCAGACGTATAACTTCACCGTGAACACATGACATGTAAGGGAAGCGGTAGTTGAGAAGAGAGTGAAAAGGAACTTCCTCCTGGCAGATTAAATCTTTATGCCGGACCGGAACTCGAATGCAGGACCTCTGCCTTTGGTGGGCAAGTATTTTATTAATTTGAGCTACCCAACGGCATCTCATTGCAAAGCCTCAGAGCTTTACTTCCGCCAGTACGTCTTCACAGACTGAAAAATTCGTTCAGTGTTGATAACTCTTGCCTGTTTTTATTAAATCTGTACATTGAGCAGACAATCAGACAATAATGGAAACCAAGGAGAAAATTAGAAAGGGAATTAAAATTCACGGAGAAAAAATAAAAACTCTGCAGTTTGGCGATAGCACTGTAATTCTTTCAGAGACGGCAAGGACATGGAAGAGCAGTTCAACGGAATGGATAGTGTCTTGAAAAGAGAAAATTAGCATCTACAAATATAAAACAGGGGAAATGATATTTATTCGAATTAAATGAGGTGACGCTGAACGGAACAAATTAGGAAATGAAACATTAAAAGTAGTAGATCAGTTTTGGTATTTGGGCAACAAAGTAACTCATGACGGCCAAATAACAGAGTATACAAAATGTAGTATGGCTTTAGGAAGAAAAGCGCTTCTGAAAAAGAGTAATTTGTTAACATATAAATTTAGGCGTTAGCAAGCTTTTCCTGAAGGAATTTGTCTACAATGTAGCCTCTTATGAAAGTCAGATGTGGATAAGGAACAGTTCAAACACGAAGAGACATGAAGCTTTTTGAAATCTGCTGCTACAGAAAAATGCTGAAAATAAAATGGGTTACGAGGAGGTACTGAATAGGACTGGGGGAGAAAGGAACTGACGGAAATGTTTGAATAAAGACAAGGGATGAACTGACACGACACTTCTTGAGGCATCAACGAATCTTCTGTTAGGTAACTGCCAAAATTGTTGGGTGTTGTAATCGTAGAGGATGAATATAACAAGTAAAACGGTAAGCAGGTTCATGAGGATGTAGGCTGTAGTAGTTATGCAGAGATTAAGAGGCTTACACAGACGAGACTATTGTAGAGAGCAGCGAACTGGCCTACGAACGGAAGGCCACAGCAACAATTTCATGACAACTGTGGCATTGTGCCACTGGGAAGTTTCAGTGATACTCGGCTGCTCCGCAGATGCGCTGGTTCCTGGTGCCAGACACGTGCAGTGGCGCCAGCCAGATCGTAAACATGTCAACTCAGACAGTTACTGGCGCCTCGCATCTTCCTCTCATGCGACCTCGCTCTGTCCCCGACCTGCCTACCTGACTTCAGAAATTCGGCCGAGGTCCGTCCCTGGAAAGGGTGCGATGTAACACTCGTTCCCTTACAGCCAGAATTATTAAGATCGTCGGGAGAAGTAACCACGACAAAGCTGCGGCAACTGGTATGTAATATGTATGAAATAGGCGAAGTATCTTCGGACTTGTGATGAATATATCAGTCTCAACACAGAAGAAGGCCTATGGTGACAGCTTTATTATCAAAACATGATTGCATAACACTAACACCAATTACGTTTCTTGAAGGAATGCCGTTCCAGTAGTTATGAGAAGGTCTATGGTTGAAAAAATTATCTTTAAAATTTTTTTTTCTCTGGCACAATCGCACAAAATTTCAAATTTAAATAACTGGTCCCGGCCATCACCAGCCATTGTCAAAGCTACATGAGAGAAAATGCAATGAAAATAAGGTAAATGAAGCTCTACAGTTTCCACAGAAATTAAAGAATATAAAATACAAGAAAAAGAAGTAGTTCCCTCCCAGATGTATTGACAAAAACAATTGTATATGGAGATAAATTAGCACTGTATTGTGTATAAAGGCTAAATGCTGGCAGGAGTGTAGCTAACTATTCATGTGTGCTCTTGCACATACATTGGATGTACTTAAAAAGAATTAAAAACTACACACATTGGTGTTTTTAGTCAAGATAATAAACAAAATTGTATTAAAAATGTGAAAAGTTTATCGTATTTTAACTACAAATAATTACATATAAAGGTTAATTACCTAGAGAACGTGTACCTATTCACGCACCTTGATATATTTAACATTATTATATATATATATAACTATATATATTTAAAATCATTGTAAATGAAAAGTGTCAGATTGATGACGACCTTGTAAGCCGAAAAACAGTTGAGAAAATAGTACTTTAGTACGCATACAATATTTGGTTTTCATTTATAATTATTTATTTGTTATACCAAGAAGCAATGGAAGAATCAGTTGACACATTTAATACCGATCAAAAGTGCACATTAGCGTTTTTAGTCAAAATAATCTTTAAAATTTCATTAAAAAACGTGTGGCATTAGTTACCATGTTTTAAGTACAAGGAAATTATGTAAAAATATTATGACTACACAGAAATTGCGTTTAAAAAAACATATCTTAAAAGCATTTAAAATTTCAAACATTAAGTATTGAATAAAGAGAATCTTTTTACATAATTAATGTGATTAGAGACCTGAAGAAGGATCTGCAATACCATATTGTATGGTTGATGCATCCCACACGACACCTCATTTTTATTATATGTCTGTAAACATTAATATCAAAAGAAAACATTGGATGTGCGCTGGGACTCCAGTGATTTGTCTGGTTAAGTGAAGCAACTTATTTTCATTTCATTTCAGTCTTCTAGGGGTGAAAGTAGTCGGTGATGGCCAAAACATGTAATATGCGTTTGAAATTTTATGTGATTTTACCAGAAAATAAAATACTTTAACGTGAATTATCTAAAAAAGATGGAACTTCTGACAGAAACCGTCTTTGTGGACGACAAAATTGTATCAAGGAGAAACATAGCAAAAGCCATTCGATACTGATCCTGCTACTTACCTGGAAAATAGATTGAAGGAAGACAAACATTTACCCTGTAGCTTTTCGTAATGTTGACTGGAAATGAACTTTTCGAGTTTCTGAATTTATCATGTCCAAAGCCAAGGACCTGCTTCTTTTTTGCTGGACTACACCTAACCACAGACTGATATGTTGTACATCCTGGCTGCAATGATTGTCTCACCCCATAAAGGAGTTGTGTTCTGTAATACACATCATTTCATAATCATGGCAAGCATCTGAATACATGCAACGAAACTGTGTAAGATGAAGATTAGTGTTGTACTTCTCAGATAATTTTAAAGCCGTTCATAACGTAAATTATTATTCACCTAAGACCGTATTAACAAAACTTGCCCAATCTGAGTTGGATAGTGATTTTTCAAGACGCCGCTTCCTTCTCGTGCATATTTCTTGCAAACTCGTAAACATCGTCGCTCTGAAGTTGAGGGTTTACCGTTGCCGAAAGGAAAAGTAACCTCTCGATATCTGAGACACACAAGCAAAAGACAACGAATTTGAATGAACTTTGTGCGGTGTATTGTACATATTTCAATGAGAAGCTATATGTGGTCATGTTGTTGTTGTGGTCTTCAGTCCTGAGACTGGTTTGATGCAGCTCTCCATGCTACTCTATCCTGTGCAAGCTTCTTCATCTCCCAGTAGCTACTGCAACCTACATCCTTCTGAATCTGCTTAGTGTATGCATCTCTTGGTCTCCCCCTACGATTTTTACCCTCCACGCTGCCCTCCAATACTAAATTGGTGATCCCTTGATGCCTCAGAACATGTCCTACCAACCGATCCCTTCTTCTGGTCAAGTTGTGCCACAAACTCCTCTTCTCCCCAATCCTATTCAGCACCTCCTCATTAGTTATGTGATCTACCCATCTAATCTTCAGCATTCTTCTGTAGCACCACATTTCGAAAGCTTCTATTCTCTTCTTGTCCAAACTATTTATCGTCCATGTTTCACTTCCATACATGGCTACACTCCATACAAATACTTTCAGAAAAGACTTCCTGACACTTAAATCTATACTCGATGTTAACAAATTTCTCTTCTTCAGAAACGCTTTCCTTGCCATTGCCAGTCTACATTTTATATCCTCTCTACTTCGACCATCATCAGTTATTTTGCTCCCCAAATAGCAAAACTCCTTTACTACTTTAAGTGTCTCATTTCCTAATCTAATACCTTCAACATCACCCGACTTAATTCGACTACATTCCATTATCCTCGTTTTGCTTTTGTTGATGTTCATCTTATACCCTCCTTTCAAGACACTGTCCATTCCGTTCAACTGCTCTTCCAAGTCCTTTGCTGTCTCTGACAGAATTACAATGTCATCGGCGAACCTCAAAGTTTTTATTTCTTCTCCATGGATTTGAATACCTACTCCGAATTTTTCTTTTGTTTCCTTTACTGCTTGCTCAATATACAGATTGAATAACATCGGGGAGAGGCTACAACCCTGTCTTACTCCCTTCCCAACCACTGCTTCCCTTTCATGCCCCTCGACTCTTATAACTGCCATCTGGTTTCTGTACAAATTGTAAATAACCTTTCGCTCCCTGTATTTTACCCCTGCCACCTTTAGAATTTGAAAGAGAGTATTCCAGTCAACATTGTCAAAAGCCTTCTCTAAGTCTACAAATGCTAGAAACGTAGGTTTGCCTTTCCTTAATCTTTCTTCTAAGATAAGTCGTAAGGTCAGTATTGCCTCACGTGTTCCAGTATTTCTACGGAATCCAAACTGATCTTCCCCGAGGTCGGCTTCTACTAGTTTTTCCATTCGTCTGTAAAGAATTCGTGTTAGTATTTTGCAGCTGTGGCTTATTAAACTGATTGTCCGGTAATTCTCACATCTGTCAACACCTGCTTTCTTTGGAATTGGAATTATTATATTCTTCTTGAAGTCTGAGGGTATTTCGCCTGTGTCATACATCTTGCTTACCAGATGGTAGAGTTTCGTCAGGGCTGGCTCTCCGAAAGCCGTCAGTAGTTCCAATGGAATGTTGTCTACTCCGGGGGCCTTGTTTCGACTCAGGTCTTTCAGTGCTCTGTCAAATTCTTCACGCAGTATCGTATCTCCCATTTCATCTTCATCTACATCCTCTTCCATGTGGTCATAGAGACTAAAATATTGAATAACATAAATACATAAAAAATCGTTTGAACCAGCAGCAATAAACATAACTCGAGTATCGAAGCTGCAGAAGTAAACAAGAAGTTGGAGCATCTCTTGAAGAACAAATGTTTGTTGAGGACAAACCTCACTTTCAAACTCTGGGTCAATAGAAATTCATCATGGAATCAGTAATAAATTTCTGGCAGCGTAATTTAGCTACTCGGCAGTACCCAAGTACTGGGTCAGCCTTAACTGGACTACATTGCATTACCCTCATTTAACTTCTTAAATTTTCCTTATAATCTCATTTCAAGACGTTATCCATTCTGTACAACTGTTCTTGCATGACCATTGCCGTCTTCAGCAGAATTACAATGTCATCAACAAACTGCAGAGTATTTATTTATTTGTTTCTTCCAAACATTAATACTCTTTATAAATTTCTTAATTTTTTAATTTTAATTTTTATTTATTTATTTATTTATTCTTTGCTGCTTCCTCACTGTATAGACTGAGTACTGCTTCTCTTTCATGTCCATCGCTTCTTAAACCGAATCTCTTTTCCCTGTACAAGCTACATTTAATTTGTGCTACCTACAGAACTTCAAATCACTAATTCAAGAAGCTTTCTCCAATTATGGAAATACAAATGCTGAAAATGCTGTAAACGTAGAATTGCCTTTGTTTAACATTTTAAGGTACGTCATAGGGTCAGTGTGGCCTCGAGTGTTCCTAAATTTCTTGAAATCGCTAACTGATATTCGTTGATGTCGACTTTACCAGTTTTTCCATTCTTCTATAAATAATTTTCGTGAGTAACATGCAACTATGACGCATTAAGATTATGGTTTATTAATGTTTACAAATGTCTCTACCTGCCTTCCTTGGAAGATAAATTCTTACATCCTTCAAGTCTGGCGTCTGTCACTTGCCTCATATACAATGTATTTCAAAGTATCAGGCAATTACGGGTGGTTGGTAACAACATGGGGGACAACTTGTGAACAATACAAATTCATCCGTAATGCTTCTAGGCGACGCCATGCAGTGTTTAAGACTGGCTATGTCCATGAGAGGCTGCAGAGTGTAACCCCTCTGCAGTGAGCTGACTGAAAAGTAGGGTACCAGCAGCGTCATTGTACCTTCCTCAGCACCTTTAAAAAGTTCGCAAAAATATTGGCATTTGAACATATTCGCGTTTTTTATGCTGAGGAGAAGGAGATAGTGGCAGGGAAAAAGAGAAGGAGATAGTAGACCGTGATTGTGGGACAGAAAGAAGGAAGGAGACAATTGCAGTGAGGCAGAAAGAGAAGGACACAGTCGCAGTGGACTATAGTTGACAGTGACAGAACAAAGCTAAGAAAAGAGTGGAGGAGACAGTGCCAGAGGGTGAGGCAAAAAGAGACAGAGAAAGCGCAAGTGGGTGAGAGCCAGTGAGAATGAGAATGTACAGCGAGGAAGAGAGAGACAGCGACAGTGATGAGAGCCAGCAGCAGTGGGAATGAATGAGATAGCTGTAGGGAGAGAGAGCAAGAGGGAGACTGACAGTGAGAGGAGACGGTAGTGGCAGAACAGAACGAAGGGGCCGTGGCTGTGACACAGCAGATAGTGACAGACAGACACAAAGAGATAATGACAACGAGTTGGGCTGAATAAGTGGGAATGGGCAGGTGGGAGTGGACGAGTATGAACGAGACAGCGATGGACTAGTGGATGTCGGCGAGTTAGGGTAGCTTGAGGGAGGGGGAGATGAGTTGCATGTTGAAAAGAGGATTTATTACTTCTCAGTCGGTTTCCTGCTGCCACTGTCTCCTCTCTCAGCACAAAAGTGCATGATATATTCGCATGGAAAAATTTTTGGAAAATTTTTAAAGTTACAGAGAGGTGGTACCCCACTTATCAGCCAGATTCTTTTAAACAGGAGCATATTCCCATTTTTGTGTTCCGCTAGGAGCATTTTCCCGCTAGTTTTGATTTGTTTCATTTTCTTTCTCATGCCAATGCTTGGAGGAACCAGCCATGCCTCCTCATGTACTAAATCCTGAGGCTGAAACCTGCATGGAATTGGAATATAGGGGCGGAGATGCTAGCCAGTGGAGGTCTCCTTCCTTGTTTTCTGGGAGGTGAGGGATGTGTCGTTCAGCTCTCCTTTCAAACTTGTTGACGGGACGCGTTTTAAAGGCAGAGCCGAACTTACCGCAATTCTTAAAATCGTGCCATTTGGATGTTCATGTGGCCTGCCGTGTGGAAGGTTAATAACATTCTCATCCCAGGTAGCGAGATGAGACTTACGACTGCAGAGTCTGCTGTGTGGATCCGGTGAGTATGGATGCCTTGCTGAAACATCGAGATGAAATTCTAAGTCGGGATTAATTTATGAATCGTCTGCTTGCTTAGCAGAGTGGAAACGTGCTTGCCCCCCCCCCCCCCCCCCCCGAGCTGTATGCTCGGGTTGGAGATTTTCTCCGCTCGTTTCATCCTTATCACCGGCACGCAAGTCGCCCCATGTGGCGTCGACAGAAATAAGACTTGCACTCGGCTTCCCCAGATGGGTCCTGCCGGCCAACAGTGCCATACGGTCATTTCACTTTCAACTTGTGAATCTGGACGCGTTTAAACCTGTGGATATCACCACCTTCACGCTGAAAGAATGACTCTATTTATATTCAAATAATATTTTGCATCCGAATCTTGTTATTTCTAGTTAAATATTGTATCACGAATTTATTTTGTGGCAGGGGCTTGCATCCGTTTGTGCTGACGATCTATGTTACTTGTCGTTAGGCTCATCCCGGTCCTCTCCGTTTAAAATCTCTAAACTCAGATAGATGTGTGCCGCATTACTTCGTTTCTGTCCGTGCTGGAACAGTGAGTAAGTTTGTTATTTCGTACTATGGTATGGAATAGCACGTGGTCTTCCACCAGAGTAATTTAGCTAGCAGCCATCTTAGCTGGAGAGACCTCCGGCCTGTCAGCGTAGAGTGTTTCAGTATTTGGCATTAAACTAATCCAACTAAAGTTGCACTACCAGTGCATGCCTTTCACTGTCGAGGTAGTAGCCAACCCCTAAGCAGATCATAGTCTCTGTGTCTAAAGAGGCTTTTCCATGCTGGTCATCATACAAATTGACTTCAATCCCCCACTTCATTAAGATTATTCAGAATCCCATTCCTTTACAGAGCAAATATATTTAAGAAGTAGCTTTCTAAGAATTCGTGATGAAGCAAATTCTCCAGTACACGGTTATACCGGATTTTAGCGATTCCGTTGTGCTTACTTTGTTTGAACACATCTATTACAAGCATGGGATTTAAATGTTTCACAAACAGGTACGACCTTAAGTGTGTGAGTCAACAATTATAAATGTGATGTGGATGAAATTGAGCATCATGATAACACGTCACTCCCCTTATAAATAATTTAAACATCATCCACCCACTCATTAGCGGACCTACCACCTTTGACTGAGTTGTCAGTGCTCATACTGGGCGCCATGATGTTGCTGTTATGCAGTCTGCCTCTCGCAGTTGCTGACAGCCAACACTGCCGCTGATTACTCATCCTCTATAGTGCCAGACTAATACTTTATCTCTCCTTGTGCAGTCCACCTTATCATTCCGCATTTACCTATTGAATAATATTTATATTTTCTTCAAACCACTGCCTCGAGCAGAATATTTTGTAGATTTAAGTAAATGATGAAAATTCAGTTTGCTTAACTACGAAGCTGAAGATTAAACATTTATTTAATTGAATACATAAACAGAAATATTGTTCTCGTAAATATACGTGTGACAGAAACTTTCTTACTTAGCTTTTGATAAGTGCTTCGTTAAAATTGATCACTTTACGTTATCCTCTTTTTCACATATATCTGTCAAATTCTTCTCACTTTCTTCAGAGATTTTCAGAATAATGTTCTTAACTCAATCACAAAATCTATGTCTCTCCGATCTCTAAAGAACCATAGTTTATCTTTTTTTTATATGTTGTTGTAGTGGTCTTCAGTCCAGAGACTGGTTTGATGCAGCTCTCCATGCTACTTTATCCTGTACAAGCTTCTTCATCTCCGAGTAACTACTGCAACCCACATCCTTCTCAGTCTGTTTAGTGTATTCATCTCTTAGTCTCCCTCTGCGAATTTTACCCTCCACTCTTCCCTCCAATACAATATTAGTGATCCCTTGATGCCTCAGAACGTGTCTTACCGATCCCTTCTTTTAGTCAGGTTGTACCACAAAATCCTCTTGTCCCCAGTTCTGTTCAGCAGCTACTCATTAGCTACGTGATCTACCCATCTAATCTTCAGCATTCTTCTGTAGCACCGCATTTCGAAAGCTTCTATTTTCGTCTTGTCCAAACTATTTATCGTCCATGTTTCGCTTCCATACATGGTCGCACTCCATACAACTACTCTCAGAAAAGACTTCCTCACACTTAAATCTATAATGTTAACAAACTTCTCTTCTTCAGAAACGCTTTCCTAACCAAAGCCAGTCTACATTTTATATCCTCTCTACTTCGACCATCATCAGTTATATTGCTCCTCAGATAGCAAAACTTATCTACTACCTTAAGTGTCTCATTTCCTGTTCTAATTCCATGAGTTTCAACTGATTTAATTCGACTACACTCCATTATCCTCGTTTTGCTTTTGTTGATGTTCAACTTATACCCTCCTTTCTTCAACACACTGTCCATTCCGTTCAACTACTCTTCCAGGTCCTTCTGTCTCGGCTAGGATTATAATGTAATCGGCAAACCTCAAAGTTTTTATTTTTTCTCCGTGGGTATTAATTTCTACTCCAAATTTTTCTTCTGTTTCCTTTACTGGTTGCTCAATATACAGATTGAATAACATAGGCTACAACCCGTCTAACCCCCTTTTCAATCACTGCTTTTCTTTCTAGCCCCTCGACTCTTATAACTGATATCTAGTTTCTGTACAAATTGTAAATAGACTTTCACTCCCTGTATTTTATTCCCGCCGCCGTCAGAATTTTAAAGAGGGTATTCCAATCGACATTGTCAAAAGCTTTCTCTAAGTCTACAAATGCTAGAAACGTAGGTTTGGATTTCCTTAATCTATTTTCTAAGATACGTCGTAAGGTAAATATTGCCTCACGTGTTCCAACATTTCCACGGAATCAAAACTGATCTTCCCCGAGGTTGGCTTCTAGCAGTTTCTCCTTTCGTCTGTAAATACAGTAATTCGTGTTAGTATTTTGCAGACATTAATCTGATAGATCGGTAATTTTCATACCTCTCGACACCAGCTTTCTTTGGGACTAGAATTATTATATTCTACTTCATATCTGTGGTTATTTCACCTGTCTCATACATCTTGCTCACCAGATGCTAGAGGTTTGTCGTGGCTGGCTCTCCCAAGGCTATCATAGTTCTAATCGAATATTGGATGCTGCTAGGGCTTTCTTCTGATTTAGGTCTTTGACTGCTCTGTCAGATTCCTCGCGCAATATCATATCTCCCATTTCATCTTCATCTACGTCCTCTTCCATTTCCACAATGTTGTCCTCAAGTACATCTCCCTTGTGCAGACACTCTAAATACTCCTTCCACTTTTCTACCTACCCTTATCGGCTTAGGACTGGTTTTCCATCCGAACTCTTGATATTCATACAAATTGTTCTCTTTTCTCCAAAGGTCTCTTTAATTTTCCTGTAAGCAGTGCCTGTCTTACCCCTAGTGATACATGCCTCTACATGCTTACATTTGTCTTCTAGTCATTCTTCCTTAGCACTTTTGCACTTCCTGTCGATCTCATTTTTGAGACGTTTGTAGTCCTTTTCGTCTGCTTCATTTACTGCGTTTTTATATTTTCTGCTTTCACCAATCCAATTCATTATCTCTTCTGTTACCCGTGGATTTCTACTAGCCCTCGTCTTTTTACCTACTTGATCCTCTGCTGTCTTCAATATATCATCTCTCAAAATTTCCCATTCTTCTTCTACTGTATTTCTTTACCCAGTATTTGTCAATCGTTCCTGAATATAATGCGTGTGTTGTCTGCTCTTTACATACACTCTCGCCATGAAAATTGCTGCACCACGAAGATGACGTGCTACAGACGCGAAATTTAACCGACAGGAAGAAGATGCTGTGATATGCAAATGATTAGCTTTTCAGAGCATTCACACAAGGTTGGCACCGGTGGCGACACCTACAATGTGCTGACATGAGGAAAGTTTGCAAACGATTTTTCATACACAAACAGCAGTTGACTGGCGTTGCCTGGTGAAACGTTGTTGTGATGCCTCGTGTAAGGAGGAGAAATTCGTACCATCACGTTTCCGACTTTGATATAGGTTAGCATAATATGGAATCGGTGGGTTCAGGAGGGTAATACGGAACGCCGTGATGGATCCCAACGCCCTCGTATCACTAGCAGTCGAGATGACAGGTATCTTATACGCATGGCTGTAACGGATCGTGCAGCCACGTCTTGATCCCTGAGTTAACGGATGGGGACGTTTGTAAGACAACAATCATGTGCACGAACATTTCGACGACGTTCGCAGAAGCGTGGACTATCCGCTCGGAGACCATGGCTGCAGTTACGCTTGACGCTGGATCACAGACAGGAGCACCTGAGATTGTGTACTCAACGACGAACATGGGTGCACGAATGGCAAAATGTCAATTTTTCGGATGAATCCAGGTTCTGTTTACAGCATCATGATGGTAGCATCCGTGTTTGACGACATTGCGGTGGACGCACATTGGAAGCGTGTATTCGTCGTCGCCATACTGGCGTATCACCCGGCGTGATGGTATGTGGTGCCATTGGTTACACGCTCGGTCACCTCTTGTTCGCATTGACGGCACTTTCAACAGTGGACGTTACATTTCAGATGTGTTACGACCCGGGGCTCGGCCCTTCATTCGATCCCTACGAAACCCTACATTTCAGAAGGATAATGCACGACCGCATGTTGCAGATCCTGTACGGGCCTTTCTGGATACAGAAAATGTTCGACTGCTGCCCTGGCCAGCACATTCTCCAGATCTCTCACCAATTGAAAACGTCTGGTCAATGGTGGCCGAGCAACTGGCTCGTCACAATACGCCAGTCACTACTCTTGATGAACTGTGGTATCTAGTTGAAGCTGCATGGGCAGCTGTTCCTGTACACGCCATCCAAGCTGTGTTTGACTCAATACCCAGGCGTATGAAGGCCTTTATTACGGCCAGATGTGGTTGTTGCGGGTACTGATTTCTCAGGATCTAAGCAACCAAATTGCGTGAAAATGTAATCCCAATAATTACCCATTTATCATTTGCACTTCTTCTTGGTCTAGCAACTTTAATGGCCTGTAGTGTAAATTCTCGACTGCACTCTCTAGGGCAATGAAGACGCTACTACAGCATTTGCGATGGGAAGTTTAGATCACCCGCAATACAGCCCATAAGTGGGTGCCCCTGAGTTTCATCTCTGCTCACATGAACTGCTGACGTTGAAGATAATATTTTGGCACAGTCAACGAACTGTAGACCAGCGTAGAGAATTGGCGGAAAGCACAGTCTGCTCTATTCTATGACGGGAGTATTGGGAAGCTGGCACAAAGCTACAACATATTTCTACGTTGGTGCCGGGACTTCGCAGAAAAGAAGCTGGAAGGTTGCAAATAAAACATTTTTGTTTTTTGCATTGGTTCCCATTTCACGAACGATCGAAACTTACTTTTTGAATAGTTCTGGTATTATGTAAATTGAAGGTGAAGGGGGGGAGAAACGAAAGGAAACCGAGGGAACTACTTATGTAAGTTGCATCGAGACTTTATGCGGAATCAGCGGCGATGAATGAAAATGTGCACTGGACTGGAAATCGAAACCTGTATCTCCTGCTTACTAGGCAGCTACATTATCCTCTGCGCTACCCGAACACAGTTTAAAAAAAATGGCTCTGAGCACTATGCGACTTAACAGCTGAGGTCATCAGTCCCCTAGAACTTAGAACTACTTAAACCTAACTAACCTAAGGACATCAGACACATCCATGCCCGAGGCAGGATTCGAACCTGCGACCGTAGCGGTCGCGCAGTTCCAGACTGAAGCGCCTAGAACCGCTCGGCCACTCTGGCTGGCCCGAACACAGGGTCTGCCCTCATTCCCACCTAGTACACCTATCAACAGTTCCCGTCCATGTCCTCCTGCAGAAGGTCAAACGTAATTGTACATTCGCACTAAAGGTAATGGATTCACTGCCCTTTGAGACATGTTGTATGAATGTGTGGTGTCTATTCTTTTCGACATGACTGCGAGTAAAAGGGTAACAAGCAGGGGCACTGCGTCCGTAGCGTGTCGATAAGTTGAGAATTTGGGTCTAACAGGAGGTGTGCTAGGGTGGACTAGTGATCAGCGCATCTTCCTTGTAAGCTGGAGGCCCTGGTACGAATCCAGCGCAAATTTTTAACTTTCCCCACTGGCAGTTAATGTCTCTTTTTCCTTTGTGTCTTCATCAGGGGTGTACACGTTCCGATTTTAAACTGCCCATGCTCGCCTGTTAGCTAGATAGGTAAGCTGCCGCACATTAGCAGCAGAAAGGGCAGACTGGACGTGTCCTACTTGCCTGCCTGTCTTCCCTCTGTGCTACGCTGCATAGCAGTTTATTCTGTGTTATGAGTAGGGTTCGAATGGTGACGAAAAGTCTCTTTTTACCCGACTATTACGTCTCAATGCAGTATATACTGATGCGCCAAGGAAACTGGTATAGGCATGCGTATTCAAAAAAAGAGATATGTAAATAGGCAGAATACGGCGCTGCGGTCGACAACGCATGTATACAGAATGAGATTTTCACTCTGCAGCGGAGTGTGCGCGATATGAAACTTCCTGGCAGATTAAAACTGTGTGCCCGACCGAGACTCGAACTCGGGACCTTTGCCTTTCGCGGGCAAGTGATCTACCAACTGAGCTACCGAAGCACGACTCACGCCCGGTACTCACAGCTTTATTTCTGCCAGTACCTCGTCTCCTACCTTCCAAATTTTACAGAAGCTCTCCTGCGAACCTTGCAGAATTAGCACTCCTGAAAGAAAGGATATTGCGGAGACATGGCTTAGCCACAGCCTGGGGGATGTTTCCAGAATGAGATTTTCACTCTGCAGCGGAGTGTGCGCTGATATGAAACTTCCTGGCAGATTAAAACTGTGTGCCCGACCGAGACTCGAACTCGGGACCTTTGCCCGCGAAAGGCAAGTCTCGGTCGGGCACACAGTTTTAATCTGCCAGGAAGTTTCAACGCATGTATAAGACAACAAATGTCTGCTGAAGTTGTTAGATCTGTTACTGCTGCTACAATGGCTGGCTACCGAGACATATGTGAGTTTCAACGTGATGATGTGGTCGATGATCCATAGATGGGACACAGCGTCTCCTAGCGACGAAGTGGGAATTATCCTGTACCACCATTTCAAGACTGTACCGTGAATATCAGGAATCCGGTAAAACATCAAATATCCGAGTCGCTACGGCCGAAAAATATCCTGCAAGAACGGGACCAAAGACGCCTGAAGAGAATCGTTCAACGTGACAGAAGTGCAACCATTCCGCAGATTGCTGCAGATTTCAATGCTGGGTCATCAACAAGTGTCAACGTGCGAGCCGTTCGATGAAACATCATCGCCATGGGATTTCGGAGCCGAGGACACACTCGTGTACCCTTGACGAGTGCACGACACAAAGCTTTACGCCCCATAGGACTGTTGATGAGTGGAAACATGTTGCCTGGTCGGGCGAGTCTCGTTTCAAATTCTAGCTAGCAAATAGAAGTGTACGAGTATGGAGACAACCTCATCAATCCACAGACACTGCTTGTTAGCAGTGAACTGCTCAAGCCGGTGTAGGATCTGAAATGGTGTGGGACGTGTGCAGTTGGCGTGATATGGGACCCCTGATACGTCTAGATATGAATCTGACAGGTGACACGTACGTAAGCAACCTGTCAGATAATCTGCATCCATTCATGTCCATTGCGCATTCCGAAGGACTTGGGCATTCCAGCAGGACAATGCAACATTCCAAACGTCTAGAATTGCTACAGAGTGGCCCAGGAACACTCTTTTGAGTTTAAACACTTCCACTGGCCACCACAGTCCCCAGATATGAACATTATTGAGCCACGCGCTGTTCAGAAGAGATCTGCAACCACTCTTACTCTTACGGATTTACGGGCAGCCCTGCAGGATTCATGGTGTCAGTTCCCTCCAGCACTACTTCAGATATTATTCGAGTCCATGCCATGTCGCGTTGCGGCACTTCTGAGTGCTCGCAGGGACCCTACTCGATATCAGGCTGGTGTACCAGTTTCTTTGGCTATTCAGAGTACATTCATTGTGGGTCAGTGTGGGTCAGAGAATGCGATTTTATTTATCCTTTGGTTCATTTGGTTCTCCTACCTTTATGATAAATGAGCTGTAATTAATCTACCTACCTATACCTGGCTAGTCGCGTTGGATTGATAAAGCAACCAGTTGACGGATCACGTGAAGCTTTCCAGACTCGTGGAAAACCTGGATGGTCTACTTTAACCAATGTACTTCAGAACATATGTACTTTCGTGTCTCCATTTCGGCAGACTGAACAGTTTTAGTAGTTTCGGTGGAGCCAGAGGGAGGCAGGCTGGAAGGAGAATTTGCACATCATAGTTGCTGCAGAATCAATGTGATGTCTCCAGAATGAGATTTTCACTCTTAGCCGGCACGGTAGCTCAGCGTGTTTGGTCAGAGGGTTAGCTGCTCTCTGTAATAAAAAAAAACTGAGTTAATCGATCAACAACGAACTTAAACGGATGTCTCACGACGTCCGACCCGAGCAGATGCAACGAACAAAAGAAACAGCCGGCACGGTAGCTCAGCGTGTTCGGTCAGAGAGTTATGTGCTCTCTGTAATAAAAAAACTGAGTCAATCGATCAACAACGAACATAAATGGATGTCTTACGACGTCCGCCCCGAGCAGATGCAACGGACAATAGCGAACAAAATGAAATAAAAAAAAAGATGGTAGAGCACTTGCCCGCGAAAGGCAAAGGTCCCGAGTTCGAGTCTCGGTCGGGCACACAGTTTTAATCTGCCAGGAAGTTTCAATGTGATGTCTGTTCTTTTGGACATGTCTGAAAGAACTGACAACACGTATACTCTCTGAAGTAGTTTGTATATTATTTGTCTCTGGTTATTGTTCTGTCCTCTGTTGATTAATCTAATAACTGTTTGCTACACTCTGCGTTGTTGTGACACTCACAGCTCGAACTTGCTTCATCTGGTGACAATATTTTACACAGCAGGCTGTCACAAATTCGTCGCTCACTTCCCGAGATAAAAAGCAAAAATATTAAAAAAGAACATTTTCACCTGATATTTACTTATTCCAAGACAAAGTATAGCCTGACAGAAACTGCACGTGTGTCTACAGCGTCAGTATTCTTTGAGTATTTTTTTTAGTATTGTTTGTGTTTGGTGTAGTGTGTGTTCAGAATGGAACGCTCTGCGCAGGCTCATTCCAGCAGATCGGGCCGCCGCACAACGTGACGGTGCAGCTGACGGACGACGGCTACATGGTGTCGTGGGAGCCGCCGCTGTTCGGCAGCGAGGACCTCAAGTCGTACACCGTGCGCTGGACCGAGGGCCCGCGCCAGCAGCTGTACGGCCGCGCAGACACCACCGACACCTTCTTCGTGGGTCAGTATGGAGCCCTCCTCACCAAAGCGAATGCTAGCGAACACAGGAGAAAGTGCATGCGCAGACAGTTGGCCAGTGGTCACTGTCTTTCGCTTGCATCTGCGAACAAGGGTTTACGGTAGAGACAATTGAAGTGAACACGAGATAACGAACATAATCTAATTATTGTTGACACTAACGGTAGGCAAGCATGATACGACGCTATACAGTAAGATTGTAAGTGCAGATATTTCTGTTGGTAAGTGAGGACAATGTCGGAACATCATAACATAATAATTATTATTTTTCAGACAGGCTCAGCTGCAGATCAGTCTGTCTCCACAGATAGGTTTCTTTTTAGTATCACATTCGTTACCTTCGCCAAATCATAACCAAACTGCAACTTCCCAACTTAACCTATACGTCAGGCAAATCAACAGATCAGTCTCTCATCACAACTGTTTTTTTTTTTTTTTTTTTTTTTTTTAAATGTGCACCAAAAGCTAGCGTGACAGCGACCATAAACATTATGTCATTGGTCAAAGACGACGACTCGTATTGAATATTCCTGTTTCCTCTTGACCCAACGTGCTGGCTACAAGCGAGGCAGCGTCCCAGCGACCACGGATACCCTATCCGCAAACTACCTGCGAAGTCGGCGAAACAGATACCGCCAAAGAGAGTGATATTGAACTGTCGCAGCAACTGCAGAGGTGATATTACCCTGGCGCAAGAGTTTTACGATCATCTACATCTACATCTATGCTCCGCAAGCCACCTGACGGTGTGTGGCGAAGGGTACCTTGAGTACCTCAATCGGTTTTCCCTTCTATTCCATTCTCGTATTGTTCATAGAAAGAAAGATTGTCGGTATGCCTCTGTGTGGGCTCTAATCTCTCCGATTTTATCCTCATGGTCTCTTCGCAAGATATACATAGGAGGAAGCAATATACTGCTTGACTCCTCGGTGAAGGTATGTTCTCCAAACTTCAACAAAAGCCCGTACCGAGCTACTGAGCGTCTCTCTTGCAGAGTCTTCCACTGGAGTCTATCTATCATCTCAGTAACGCTTTCGCGATTACTAAATGATCCTGTAACGAAGCGCGCTGCTCTCTGTTGGATCTTCTCTCTTCTATCAACCCTATCTGGTTCGGATCCCACACCAGTGAGCAGTATTCAAGCAGTGGGCGAACAATTGTACTGTAGCCTACTTCCTTTGTTTTCGGACTGCATTTCCTTAGGATTCTTCCAATGAATCTGAGTCTGGCATCTGCCTGACCGACGATTAATTTTATATCGTCATTCCATTTTAGATCACTCTTAATGCCTACTCCCAGATAATTTATGGAATTAACTGCTTCCATTTGCTGACCTCTATATTGTAGCTAAATGATAAAGGATCTTTATTTCTATGTTTTCGCAGCAGATTACACTTGATTACATTGAGATTGAATTGCATTCCCTGCACCATGTGTCAATTCGTTGCAGATCCTCCTGCTTTTCAGTTCAATTTTCCATTGTTGCAACCTCTCGATATACTACAGCATCATCCGCAAAAAGCCTCAGTGAATTTCTGATGTTATCCACAAGGTCATTTATATATATTGTGAATAGTAGTTGATCTCTGCGGTCACCGCTATCTTTGACCAGTCCTCGGACTCTACATGATTATTGGTAAGAGGAACGTAAACTGGAGTACACAAGCTTTTCATCCCTGTTTGGGCTCTTTCAGTGGTACTTACAAGGGAACCACCCCATCGCACCCCCCTCAGATTTAGTTATAAGTTGGCACAGTGGATAGGCCTTGAAAAACTGCACACAGATCAATCGAGAAAACAGGAAGAAGTTGTGTGGAACTGTGAAAAAAATAAGCAAAATATACGAACTGAGTAGTCCATACGCAAGATAGGCAACATCAAGGATAGTGTGAGCTCAGGAACGCCGTGGTCCTGTGGTTAGCGTAAGTAGCTGCGGAACGAGAGGTCCTTGGTTCAAGTCTTCCCACGAGTGAAAAGTTTACTTTTTATTTTCCCAAAGTTATTATCTGTGCATTCGTTCATTGACGTCTCTGTCCACTGCAATAAGTTTAGTGTCTGTGTTTTGCGACCGCAGCGCAAAACCGTGCGATTATTAGACGAAAGGACGTGCCTCACCAATGGGAACCAAAAACATTTGATCGCAAGGTCATAGGTCAACGAATTCCTCCACAGGAAAACAGGCCTGATATATTCTATACGGCACTGGTGACGGCATGTGCGTCACACGACAGGAATATGTTGTCGACCCACCTATCTTGTACACTTGGCGATTGGGTAGAAAGATTCTTCTACCTTGCCCGATTTAGGTTTTCTTGTGGACGTGATAATCACTCTCAAAAAAGTGATGAAAACATAAGAGTTTGTCACATAAACTGCAACAAATGAATGCAACAGTTTCACAGTCGCACAGTTTTCCCTGTGCTCTGTCAAAACATATGTTTTGTTTCGATGTCACCTCGCATCAGACGGACGGACGGACAGATAATAATTCTCTGAAAATTAAAAATTGAACTTTTTACTCGATGGAAGACTTGAACCAAGGACCACTCATTCCGCTGCTGTTCACGCTAACCACAGGACCACGCGCTTCCGAGCTCATACTATCCTTGATGTTGCCTATCTTGCGCATTTTCTACTCAGTTTGTATATTTTGCTTATTTTTTTCGTAGTTCCACACAACTTCTTCCTGTTTTCTCGATTGATTTGTGTTCAGTTTTTCAAGGCCTATCCACTGGGCCAACTTATAACTAAATCTGAGGGGGGTGCGATGGGAACGTTCCCTTGTTAGAAGCATGGTTTTAGAGTAAGCGATCAGCCATCTTACTCCTCTTCTCAACTTTCGGCAGTCTTCGCCACCGGCAAACAGAAACATTTTGCTGAAACTTCCTGACAGATTAAAACTGTGTGCGGGACCGAGACTCGAAATCGGGACCTTTGCCTTTCGCGAGCAAGTGCTCTACCAACTGAGCTACCCAAGCACGACTCACGCCCCGTCCTCACAGCTTTACTTCTGCCAGTACCTCGTCCCCTACCTTCCAAACTTTACAGAAGCTCTCCTGCGAACCTTGCCGAGCTCCTGAAAGAAAGGATATTGCGGAGACATGGCTTAGCCACAGCCTGGAGGATGTTTCCAGAATGATATTTTCACTCTGCAGCGGAGTGTGCGCTGATGTGAAACTTCCTGGCAGATTAAAACTGTGTGCCGGACCGAGACTGAACTCGGGACCTTTGCCTTTCGCGGGCAAGAGCTCTACCAACTGAGCTACCCAGGCACGACTCACGCCCCGTCCCAGTTGGTAGGGCACTTGCCCGCGAAAGGCAAAGGTCCCAGGTTCGAGTCTCGGTCCGGCACACAGTTTTAATCTGCCATGAAGTTTCACATCAGCGCACACTCCGCTGCAGAGTGAAAATCTCATTCTAGGAACATTTTGCTGCTGGTGCACCTTTCGGGGTATAAGGTCGTGTTCCTAACGTTTCGGCCAGACATTGCTCCTCGTTTGAGTCTCGCCGACAGAGGAATAACGCCTCTGAAGATATTGAGCGCAATTCTGGACGAAACATTAAGAAGAAGAGTTTCGTGAAACGACCTTACATCTGTCATTCTATCAAACAAAATTTTCACTACGCAGCTTTATTTTTTAGAGATTAATAATTAAAGCGTTGTCATTCGCATAGTGTGTGGCTCAGACGCTTACGTCAACCTGTTCGCAGTGCCGCACCTGGAGGAGGGTGCGACGTACCAGTTCGAGGTGTCTGCGCGGTCGCACAACGAGTACCTGGCGACGAGCCCTCGGGTGGAGGTGCGGGTGCCCAGCCAGCAGCAGCAGCTGCGCGCCGTCGCGCTCGGCGTCGCCGCCTCGGCGCTGCTGGTGGCCGCCGCCGCCGCCGCCGCCTGGTACCTGCGCCGCCTCCACCTGCGCCGCTCCGCCGTCCTCTCCAACTCCAGGCTCAAGGGCGTGCCGCGCTGCTGACAGCATTCACTAAAACATCCACATTTCATCTGGCTAGTGCCCCCCAACTTCCGGGGAAAATCGACTAACATGACGAACTTACGCTATGTACAGGGTGGGCAAAAGGAAACTGGTCCGGAATACACATTGTGCACCTTAACAGTGGCAACCCAATTTACCTCGTAAGATAGGCAACCCGAGTTACATCATACGCCGCCGGTGCGGATGGTGTAACTCGGGTTGCCTATCTTACGGGAGCTGGTAAGGTGAATTGGGTTGAAGGAGTTAAAGTGCACGAAATGTTTTCCGGACCAACCTTTATTTTCCCCACCATGTATAGTTTCCCTGACTTCAACATTTATAGAAATGATACTTTGTCATGGAGACAGGGAGCGACTTTTCATTGTACAATTTTTTTTACGTATTCACACAAAATATTTTCTTTTCGTTAACAGATATCACCTACCACTGGCCATCATTGGAACTGGTACACTATAAAGAAAAAATACTTATTTACCTTTCACAAGCTGCCACATGGTCCGAATAGGACAGTCATCCAGACTACCTGTTTCGTTCACCAGTGGTCATCTTCAGATCTGTAGCAAAACGTGGGAAAAAACAAAATACAACTAGTGGATTGTCTACATCTTAAAACGGTGAAATAGGCCATAATGAAAAACATTACTGATATACATGCGTAAATCGTGCGTTTTAAATATGACGAGGCACATCTGTTTCAGAAATATGTTCTAATACAATGGAGCCTTTGTAGCATTGTTAGAAGATGAACAAAAGTCAGCATATTCGTAAATAGATAAAATAAGCTACATACGTGTCGTCTTGTTAACGGCGCTACTATTCGTACCAATCTGCTGTACAGTGAGCATAAAATGTTTGTGTCGTAAGCTTTGCTAACTCTACACCTCTGAGACAACATAAAATTGTAAAATGGAAATTAATTTTCATACCGTTTAAAAGCGCCAAGTAACACTTTGTCAGTCGGAATAAAATCCTCAGGGTGCAAGTGCCATGTGAGGGCTATTGCTTCACTCCTTACGTGCTGACGCAATACCCCTAGGCGAAGAGTCGGTAGAACTTACATTCGTGGTTTCCTTAAAATTCCCTTTTGTTTAAAAGATATTTTTAAAAGAATTCTAGGTACGAATGTCCCTCTAAAAGACTTTTGTAAGAGGCTTCAAAACAAATCGTACAAAGATGAGTGATAGTATAAAAAAGAAACGACAATATCTCAAAGTAAAATTCAGTTATGTAGACTTCAACAAAAATTAATCTTTAAAAAGAAGAGTTGTTTATTCAGTAAAGATACGTCCAAAATTTCGACAGAATCGTGGTACATGTTCGGACATCTGAAAATAACGTTACTTCCATAATGAAGAGGGAACAGGAGTCACTGTGGTCGTAATGTTGTTTCATTTTTGATGTCACGACGTGTACCATGATCCACTTGAAAAAATTGTACTTAGTGTTTATGAGCTTTCCTTGGTTTTAGGTTTTTTTAAAAGTATCGCAGTACTTTTATATCACAAAATTAGGTCTCGAGGGTTCAGCATACCTCTTGTCACTGTAAGCTTTGTACATCAGTTTTTTGACTTCCCATAAAAGGGTTTTATAAACAACTTTTTTCCTTTTGAAAAGATTAATCAATGTTTCAGTTAAAAGGGAACTGTTAACTAGGCCATCACTGTAAACTTGGGCAACTCTACCACGACGTCGTTGATAGGACGCGGGGTAGAGTCCTTTTGTAACACTTGCACCCACCGTTTTATCCAGTCTGACAGATCATAACTTGGTGACCATCTAGTACTGATTTCAGTCGCTATGAAAATTAATTTTCGTTTCATTTTTCTCAGGTCCCCCCTATAAATTGTGTTCACAAAGTAAAATACATATTCATTTGTTTCTCTTCTTTATCTCCGATGACTGACAATGGTGTCCGACACCAGTTAACGACATAAAGCATTTTAGTAATTGCATCAACGAAAATATTAGGTGAACACTTACTATTTGTTTCTGTGGGGTATAATATTGACAGAATCTTCTTACTACTGTCCATTTTAAATAAACATTTAAAATAATTAATTTCCCAAGTTTGTGAGTGAAACGTTTCTTCTCCACCACCTTGCACCAACGCGCGCGCGCGCGCGCGCGCGCGCGTGTGTGTGTGTGTGTGTGTGTGTGTGTGTGTGTGTGTGAGGAAAAGATTCTCGTAAAATGACGAACTAAGACAAAGATTTACCTCAGCAACAAATAATATTAATTTTCAGCTGTTCTGAGTATTGCCAGCTTAGAAAATGAGTATGGAATAATAACCGTGACAGACTGATCGAACAATTGCTTTCTGGACGATCAATAATATCCAGTCAAATGTATATTTATGTACTATATCTAATACTCGTAACAAGAACTTTGAAAAATCTATTTGCTAGAATGTATCTCTCGTGGGCATTAATTTTCATAAAATACTTCCTCTCGATGAGTGTAGTACAGTCCATGTAATATAGTTCAACGTGACGACCCTCTCTCTCTCTCTCGCTCTCTCCTCCTCCTCCTCCTCCTCCTCCCCCTCCCCCTCCCCCTCCCCCCCCCTCCCTGAAGGTAACGAAGAAGGGATTAGTTTCTTTCAATCATTCTTCTGTTATTTAACTGCCTCTCGAGAATCGATTGTCTGAATATCTAACTGTCCAGTTTATAGCTGGTTCAATAAGGACATCTTCCTGCTGCTACATGTGACATTATTTCTTTAAATAATCCTTTCATATCACTTACATTCCAACTTCTTGTGTACAATTTATAGAAAGAAAAGTATTCACTAGTAGTTGCATTAAGTAGCCAAATATGTTCGCTACAGATCTTCAAAAGAGTGTACATTACATTTCCAAATATTTTATCATTTTAAAGTATGTGGCACAGGAAGAGTCTCGTTAAGTATTGAAAATTAGAAAAACACCATGCGTGCATCTACTCTTACAGGCTAGAAAATTTTCGTTGATATTTCTAACGGTCATCTACATCAGTATTTCTGTCATTTGGAAAGAACTGTAGCATAGAAATTTTCATCTTATGCCCCGACACACCTGTCTTACAGTCAGATATTCGCCACCACCGTTTAACAGATGTTACCTCTCTTTAATTTCACTTGTTTCCTTTTTACATACGACTTTTGTTAGGACAACCTGTTACTTAACAGATTTAAATTGTTACAAACAAGATTTTGTTAGCACAAGTGGCGCAAGGCATGCAACGAACCAAGTACATGCCTTTTGTTTCACATTGATATCCATCTGTTCATAAATTCGCCATTTCATATCTAGAATGAAGTATAAATCCTGCCTTCTTCAGCAGCTGACATAACTTCGACAGAAACTTCTTTTAAATGTTTTCAGAATGGTGTCAGCTCATTCTGGAATGTTCTTTAGAGCTCTTTGTATATACTGAAAGTAAATACCAGTCTCCCGGTAATGTGTTGATATATTTATTATGAGTCTTACAGTTTTGTATATATGTATTTTATGAGCAATATACGTGTCTCTTAGTTGTGATCTAAATCCAACAAAGATGGAAGTAGATGACACTGAGTGATAATTTAGTATGTCCTGTGTTTATGTGTTGTTAAAATAAAATTTACTGTGTGAACATTTTATGATATTTATTTTATAATAAAGGAAGTTACTAGTTTATGTTCCTATATCACGCAATTGCCCCAAAAAGATGACTCCTTTGCTTCTCAATGTCTTATTTTTGTATTAGCTAGTTAGTCAGTTAATTGACTAAGTCGTTGTAATTGTAGATCATTATGATGTGGAATATGCAAAATAGTCTACCGAAAATGATAATGTTTTCCGTATTTATATCGTTACTTGTTGAAAAGAGTCTTGAGTATATTCTACGGCAAACAATTTTTATGGCTTTAAAACTGTGTACTTAAGTGAGATTAAGTCTAAAACGTTCCAAGCTCATTTCTTTTTATAGACTTCTATATACACACGACCAGTGCAGCATAAATTTTAACAATGAGCGTCCACACACAACAGAATGAACCTGAATTATTCCTTAGATCGAAGAATGAAGGTTAACAACACTGTTTCTACAATTCTGTCTATTGCAGTTAAATTAACGGCTGTGATATGAAATATGTTGTTAACCTCAATAATTGTGTGGCTCTGATTCTCCATGCGAGAAAATGTCTGTTTCACTAAATTCTTAGAAATTTCGCACAACTTACAGTTCATAACGACAAATTTTCTGAAATGTGTACACCACAAATTAAACTGAGAATATTTTAAAGGCACTTTTCGCTAAGGAACTTTCAGCTTTCCTTTTTGCAGTACCCCACTCCAGTGCCACTCTTCGTTTCTGCACGCGTGCGCGCGTGATCGCTTGTGTGTGTGTGTGTGTGTGTGTGTGTGTGTGTGTGTGTGTGTCTTGTTTTAAACATCTCCGAAAGAGCACTACAGGCGTCGTCGACGTGCGCATTATAGCCCTATTGTTTTCTGGAGCCTTATAAGCACAGAAACGAAGAGTGGCACTGGAGTGGGTAATGCAAAAAGTAAAGCTGAAAGAAGTTGCAAGTACTTCTATTCTGGAAGGTACTTGTTTGTTTGTAGGATGTTATTTTAGTTTTACTGTAGTTAATAAGGATACTTTTAGTCATGGTAACGATTGAATTACTGTTGCTATTGTAAGAATTGGCAGTAGTGCTCTTGCCGCTGCTGGGTTGGAGCATTTTGATTCCCGTAATGTGTTGCTTATCACGCATATACATGCCATCTATAAAATAACATTCCTTCCCTTCACAAGGCACATGATTTAAAGTTCGGAGAATCGATTGTCTGAATAACTAACTGTCCAGTTTATAGTTTATAGTTGGTTCAATAAGAACATCTTCGTGCTGGCTACATGTGACATTATTTGTTTTTCTTTAAATAATAATCTTTGTTATATATATATATATATACATATATATATATATATGTGTGTGTGTGTGTGTGTGTGTGTGTGTGTGTGTGTTGTCTGTATATATCTGTCAGATATCTGAAATACAAGATAAGCAGGTGAGTTTCGTCTAACTTCAGCGGGTCGTATTTGATGTAATGAACAGGATACGTGTTTTCAAGATAAGTAAAGGAAAATCTAATTTAAATAAAAGTACTGAAAGGAAAATTAGCAGCTGGGTATGTGCCAGACTTGCAGAAGACATTGAAGATACAGCAATAAGAAAATAGATTACATCTATGCAGCAAGCAACAGAAGCATGGAAGGCATCGTAACCAGATTGGAACAAGCAAACAACGACTTAGCAAACAAAAGAAACGAACGAAATGAAGATAAAGAAATGTGTAAGAAGTATCTGAATCTTTATATACCGGGAGCAGCAATATGCGTACAGGGTGGGTGTAGAATTACCGAAATCACAATACATTACCAAACCTAACACGATGTATGAGACCCGTTGGCATTCACTACAGCTACTACTCGTCTTCGAATGGTTAAATACAGGTCCTGTGTGGTTTTCAAGGTAATATTATAGATTTCTTCCTTCAAAGTAGTGGCAAGTTCCGGTAACAATGATGGCGGTGCATAGCGTTCACTCACCCTTCTCTCCAAAGAAGACCTCAAATGCTCAATGAAACTGAGATGTGATGTCTGTGGGGGTCAGGCGAGTTGTGTGCTCACAAAATCAGTGCTGAATGATTGGAGCTGTGTGAACAATGGCCCTGTCATCTTAGAACATATTGGGAACCTTATATAGCACCATGGGATGGACCTGATCAGCCAAAATGCCCACGTAATGCTTGGCAGTAACGCGATCTTGCAGAATAATCACGGGGTCCGCCGACTACCACAATATGCCTGCCCAAATCAGCACTGAACCCCTGGTGTATTACACTCGTGGCAGCAAGCAGCCTGCATCGTAGGCCTGGATCGGCGTAATACTGTCGTAAACTCGGCCAGAAGTTGGAGCAGTGTAAAAAAAGACCCATCCGGCCATATGACTTCCTTCCATTGCTCCAGAATCTGGATTTTATGACTTGGGCACCACGTTTTCCTGTTACAGGCATTTGAATCACTGATGAGTGGTTTTGGAACTCCAGCTCCCACCCCAACTGTCAACTCATGGAGCTCCCGTCGTGTTGTTTTAGTACTGACAGGGTTCGCGGGACATTCGGTTGTGCAGTGCCTGGTTTAGGTGCCATCCTCTTCAGTTATCATCTATCACGATCACTCACCACATAGTTTCGTCCGCGTTGTGACATAGCGAATGATATTCGCCGCTTTTTCTGTATGCGGAATAACTCTTCGGTAGGGTGCCTAGTGAAACACTAAACACGTCCTCACCTTAGTTACAGAAACACCCACCATACGAGCAACAATTTGCCTATGTTCGAATTAATTATCTCCGACTTAATGCCCTCACAACTACACAGAATACTATTATGAGCACGACTGACATTTGCAACATGTTGAAGACACTGCACAGATTCCGTTCGTGGTCAAATGCATCAGCGTAACGTGGAGGCTTGGCTAGCATCTACACTGTTTCCATATTTTTGTCCAACTCCTGCAAGCGAAATGTGGAGCACGGGAAGTCAAGTGAAAGCAGGGCATATCTGGATAGTACAATTAAACTAGTATTTTCTAGATTAGCAGAGCTGGACAGAATAAGTGCCGGCCGGTGTGGCCGAGCGGTTCTAGGCGCTTCAATCTGGAACCGCGCGACCGCTACGGTCGCAGGTTCGAATCCTGCCTCGGGCATGGGTGTGTGTGATGTCCTTAGTTAGGTTTAAGTAGTTCTAAGTTCTAGAGGACTGATGACCTCAGAAGTTAAGTCCCATAGTGCTCAGAGCCATTTGAGCCATTTGAACAGAATAAGTACGAAACGGAGAGGGAAAATATTAGCTATTACAGACGTCGTATTAAATCCTTATTTGAAAACCAATCAGCTTGTAAAGTACTGAAATACTCAGTTACTGCGTAACGATTATGTCCGTCTGAAGTACTTTAGGATGCTAGACACTGCGATACTGAATTCCAAATACTGCAGTTCAGTTGAAGACGAAAAGACATCGCTAATAAGAACAATTAGAAGTTAGACAGACAAATGGGGATACAAGAAAGGTAGCTATGAGGAACTTTGGGTAACGGAAGAAATACTTCGATTAATCGACAAAAGGAGAACTTACAGCAATGTTCAGGAAAGGACAACTATGTAGAATTATAAAACATCTAATAAAATGAAATCGTTACAAAGCTGGAAGTTAGCAGCGTCGGTAGAGAAGTTTATTACACTGAGTTTTATATCACCTGACTAAACCAAATGTTCGAATGTGATATGAGTTGCAAACTATTATTAATGTATCAGTGCCATTGGTTAGTCACTTGAGAGCCTTGTTGCCACATAGATTGTATTAAATCGGGCGCGCAGCGTGCAGCGGGCCAACATCCACCTAACGTTTGTTGCGTGTCGTAAGCACCACAGACCACGTCTTTTACATTTCTCAAAGATGTTTGGCTCTCAAAAGTAGTCCTGCTCTCCCGCTCTCGATGCTACTCACTGTGGGATATCTTGGGAAGCAAAACATCAACCAAGTACTATTGTAGTGGAACAGGGTGTAGCAGCAAATAAGAACACGGACTTACCGTAAACAAAATATAATTCATGGACGCAGTGTCCTCCTATAAAGCACATGTTTCAACTGCAAGGGATTGCTATTACAGTATTGTTTGGCACGCTGAACTTGTTCTAGAAGGTGCTAGAAACCTATCATTTTCCCGTGCACCTGGCACTCCCATCTATAACTGGCCACGTCAACCAATGTGCCTTCCCGCTCAAAATGACTCAGAGCCTACTGTACCGATCATTCGACGTATGCCTGCCCACGGCCTTCTGCATACATTTACATTTAATTTGATTAACAACGAAAGTATGTTAATTCACGTCGCCTTATGGATGGCGTGAATTACTTTGGTTTAAATTTGGGTATAGTCCTTACGCTATTATTATTATTAAAATTACTGTTGAATCCTTTAAATAAAACTGCAAAACAGAGTGAGTATATTTATACAGTACTATATAACGTAGTTGCTACGTTACAAAGTGCAGGAATCTAAAGCGAAATGGCTGCAGGAAAAACATGAAAAATCGAAAAGAAAATGATAGGTGGATAGATTCAGCATACAGAGAAGTCAAAACAGCCTTTGCTATAAGTGAAAGCAAAGGACCAACATTAAGATTGCAAAATGATTTTCATTGTAAAAGCAGTGGGAGAGAGTGGACAAACGAGAAGAGAACAATGAAGGCTTTTACGAGGTGGAGTAAATGTCTGCTGACGTGACAGAAGAACTTGGTGCCGATTTGCACGACACAGTGGAAGCATTATTAGAATAAGAGTCTGAAACAGGTCTGACAGGCTTGCGATCAGATAAGGCAGTAGAGATAGATTACATCCCTTCGGAATTTCGACAATCATCGAGGGAAGTGGCAAGAAAATGACTATTCAAGGTGATATGTATAGTCTATGATAGTGGAGACGCACCGTCACGCTTTCGGAAAAATGTCGTCCACGCAATTCCAAAAACAGTATGGACAGAAAAATTCGAGAACTATTGTAAAATCAGTTTAACAGCTCATACATCCAAGTTGTTCAGAAAGTAGTATACAGAAGATTGGAATAGAAAACTCAGGATCTCTTTGGCTTTAAGAAAAGTAAATATACCAGATAGGCAGTTCTGAGGCTCGTTGATAATGAAAGCAAGAGGAAAGAAACCTCAAGAAACTTTCATGGGATTTAATATACAACAAAAAGCGTCGGACAACACAATATAGAACAAGATGTTTGGAAATCTCGACAGAAAAGTATACGTTCTAAGGGAAGCCGGGTAATACGCAATATGTACAAGAACTAACACTAAGAATGGAAGACGAAGAAAGAAGTTCTCGGATTAAAACGGGTGTAAGGGCAGGTTTGCAGTCTTTCTTCGCTATTGTTCAGACTGTACATCGAAGGAGAGATGACTGAATAAATGAGCTTCAGAGCTGGAATAAATTCAGTGTCAAAGGATATTAATAATACGATTCGATTATGACATTATATTCTCAGTGAAAGAATGTATTACAGGAGCTATTGAACTGAATGAAGCCTAATGAAGACAGAATATGGACTGATAGTGAACGATAAAAACACGACAGTAATGTGAAGTAATATAAATGAAATTAGCGATACACTTAACACAAAAATTGGAGACCACAAAGTACATGAAGTGAGAGAATTCTGCTACACTGGAAGTTAAATAATTCACAACGGACGAAGCAAGTAGCATATAAAAAGTTGTTGCAGAGTAGCACAGGGAAAGAGGTCATACTTCGGTAATCGAAGTTTACTGGTAGCAAACATAGGCCCTCAGTAAATCGACGTGTTTTGCGTGTGATGCTACAGAAGTAGGTTACAAAGCAGATGATCATATAAGAAACATTGTAAGGAGCGTTTCCGTAGAACTGTCGGGTGGGAGAAACGTGTGGAAAATTTCCAAAGTGCTAGAAGAAACAGTAGAAGGAAAAACTATAGGAGAATATAGAGACTGGAACACACGCAACGAATAAATAAATTGCTTGGAATTCTTACTGTGAGAAGAGGAAGTTGTACTCAAGAGACAAAGTTTCGTCGTGGGTCGCATATAACCAGTCAGAGGAAAACAGGTATTAATGAGGTAAGTACTAATTGCAGTGTTGCATGGTTGCAACACATTATAACTGATGTGAATTGAATAAAAGAGGACGCGCATCAGAGCAGCAACAGCACTTGTCGGATAAACTATAAAATAATTTAGTCTTTGCTTTTTGTTCATGTTCTTCTGCACAGAAGTGAACTGTATGTGTGTATTTTACTATGTACACTAGTGGTTAGAAAATTAATCGTAGTTTTTGTTGTTGCGTAAGTTTTGTGAATATCCTCGTGTAGGACGGCTACCTAGTGTAAATTTCCCGTCGCCCGAAACCCACCACGCCACTGAGTTTTAATTTTGTGCTAGTAGACAGCACACAGTGTAGATCAGTGCATTCTGGGTTGAATATTTATCTCGTGCAGTAACTTTTCGGCAGACAGCATTTCTAATAACAGGTAAATACATCAACTTCAGTAGAGAAATTTATTTCTGTTTAATAACTTGCGGTCTCAAAGTACAGTGAGAAATCTGCACAACAACTTTTAGAGCTATTTTATTCTCTTTTGGTATATTTTCAAACTCAGTAGCGCCATTTGAGACATTTTATCTATTTTATACAGGGTACGATATGGCTAGGGACTGAGCTAGTTGGGTCAACATTTGTAAAACTCTAATTCCTCTCTCTCAAACCTCACCCTATGGGGAGAGAGGGAGAGTTTTAGTTTTAGCGAATCAAAATTTACGAAGTAAATAAGTATTTTTTATTTATACGTAACCATTTTCCTCGCAAAAATGAGAACATGGATTTTCTTTAATTACAGCGCCAACTACCAAGAATCAAAAGAAATGTTTAAGACAAAATGTAGGTAGTTTTCTATGTAGAATCTGATTCTGCAATAAAAAATGTGAGTTTCCATTTGAAATTTTAAAGCTGCCTCCCACCCCACCCCCAGGGGGCTGGGTGGCGGGCTAATTTAGCACCAGCAGATGTCCCCCTGGAAAACAATCAGCTTTGGATTCTACACATTTTTTCGTGTGAAGCTTATTTTTCGAGTTATTCAGGTTTGTTAACTGAAAATTTACGCCCTGTATATAAATGATCTAGTAGAAAGGGTCGGATGCTCTTTAAGGCTATTCGCAGACGATACAGTTGGCTATACGAAAGTAGCAATGCCAGAAAATAGTAAGAATTTGCAGATCGATCTGCAGAGAATTGATGAATGGTGCAGGCTCTGGCAAAGCGTAAATAAATGTAACACATTGCGCATACATAGGAAAAGAAATCCATTACTGTACAGCTACGCTATTGATGACAAACATCTGGAGACAGCGTCTGCCGTAAAAGATCTAGGTGTAACTATCCAGAGCGACCTTAAGTGGAATGACCATATAAAACAAATAGTGGAGGAAGCAGACACCAGACTTAGATTCATCGGAACAATCTTGGGGAAATGTAACTCATCCATGAAAGAAAGTGGCTTATAAGGCGCTTGTTCTCACAACTCTTGATTATTGTTCATCTATCTGGGATCCCTGTCAGGTATAACTGATAGAGGAGATAGAGAAGATCCAACGAAGAGCGGCACGTTTCGTCACGGGATCGTTTAGCTGGCGAGAGAGCGTTACGGAGATGCTAAACAAACTCCACTGGGAGTCGTTACAAGAGAGGCATTGTGCATCACGGAGAGATTTACTATTGAAATTTTGGGACATCGCTTTTCTCGAGGAGTCAGACTACATATTACTTCCCCCCACATACACCTCACGTATTGACCACGAGAAAATTCGAGAAATTGTAGCCAATACAGAGGCTTACTGGCAATCATTCCTCCCACGCACTATTCGCGAGTGGATCAGGGTTGGAGGAATCAGATAGTGGTACCGAAAGTACCCTCCGCCACACATCGTTAGTTGGCGTTCGGGGTATGATGTAGATGTCTCCTTAGTAGTTACTAGATCATAGATTTAGCGCAGACTACTTTCACTGTGAGCTAGTGCTCTCTATTTGTAACAACTCGCAGCTATCCTGAGTCCTCGGCCACCCCACTCTGAAATCTATGGTTCAAATGGCTCTGAGCACTATGCGACTTAACTTCTTAGGTCATCAGTCGCCTAGAACTTAGAATTAATTAAACCTAACTAACCTAAGGACACCACACACATCCATGCCCGAGGCAGGACTCGAACCTGCGACCGTAGCGGTCGCTCGGCTCCAGACTATAGCGCCTAGAACCGCACGGCCATTCGGCCGGCTCTGAAATCTATGATCGCCCACACAACGAAGAAGTATCTCCAACCATTTTTAGTAAGTCAAGGCTCCCCCACGTGTTTCATCACGTACAAGCATAAATTCTGCAGTTAAAAACTTCACATTTTCAGTTTCAGATCGAAACACTCTTTACATGTGCTAACATACCTCCGAGTCTGATAATGTTTCTCATATCTAACAGACGGGAACACCGCAATGGCAGAGTCTGACGGACAATGCGTTAATGCTAGCATACCACACCACCGTCTCACGAATAACCTACATGTATCTCAGTGTGAAAACTATGATGTACTCCTTATACATAGATCAAATCTAGCCCACCCGGAAAACCGAGCTACGTCTTGTCATATTATAATCTACAACGTTTATTCACATACAACTCAGACATATCTTAAAATCGTGTAAGACTGTAACATGTCCCGTTTTTACAACCATCACTCCTAGTATTTCGCATACTTACAATTTATGGGCTGTTCCTCAAAACGAGTGTAAGTCATGCCGAACTCCACACTAGAAACCCTCACGGTTCTGCAGTGCCAACAGTTGTAGCTTTGTCAATAATAACACTAGTGAGAACCAAGTATCTAGAGATAGCCACAAAGGACACTAAAAACAGTTCAGAACTTTTCATACAACACTCACAACTGAGCCGGATGTTGTCAGTGTCCCAAATTCAGCACCACAGAACATAACATTTTGCTACACTCTCCATAATCTCTATGTTTGATGTACAACAATACAGACGGAACGGACTATCAACTACCTCCTCTCTACTGTCTACGGGGGTTATTTATATGTCTTCAACTTCATATCATCCAACATGAAAGAAATTAATAAAAGTGAAGTTTGGCTATGCAGCTGTCAGAATCTTTACTACAAGTGATTTTTTCCTTACTTTTTGCACGTGGATCTTGATCTGTAGTCCAGTATTTCTTAGTCACAAGTAAATTACGTATGTTATTGTCAACGCCTATGGCTAGTTCTCAGTTATTTCTTTTGCAAGATGAAGTGAATATATTAAATAGGTCCTACACTTTATATTTATCTGGTTTAAGTTTGCCGTTTGTAGACAGGAAGATCAAGAGAATATTTGTAATGGCTCAGTTAACCGCTGGGCCTCTGTGTGTTTTCCAGTAACTAAATAGTAGCATACAAGCTGTAGAGAACGTTTTTCCTACTTGTAGAGTCGCTGGCCGTACAGTTAATAAAGCAATGTTTTCAGACGATTAGTCCCCTACTTAAAATACACTACTGGAAATGGAAAAAAGAACACATTGACACCGGTGTGTCAGACCCACCATACTTGCTCCGGACACTGCGACAGGGCTGTACAAGCAATGATCACACGCACGGCACAGCGGACACACCAGGAGCCGCGGTGTTGGCCGTCGAATGGCGCTAGCTGCGCAGCATTTGTGCACCGCCGCCGTCAGTGTCAGCCAGTTTGCCGTGGCATACGGAGCTCCATCGCACTGGTAGCATGCCGCGACAGCGTGGACGTGAACCGTATGTGCAGTTGACGGACTTTGAGCGAGGGCGTATAGTGGGCATGCGGGAGGCCGGGTGGACGTACCGCCGAATTGCTCAACACGTGGGGCGTGAGGTCTCTACAGTACATCGATGTTGTCGCCAGTGGTCGGCGGAAGGTGCACGTGCCCGTCGACCTGGGACCGGACCGCAGCGACGCACGGATGCACGCCAAGACCGTAGGATCCTACGCAGTGCCGTAGGGGACCGCACCGCCACTTCCCAGCAAATTAGGGACACTGTTGCTCCTGGGGTATCGGCGAGGACCATTCGCAACCGTCTCCATGAAGCTGGGCTACGGTCCCGCACACCGTTAGGCCGTCTTCCGCTCACGCCCCAACATCGTGCAGCCCGCCTCCAGTGGTGTCGCGACAGGCGTGAATGGAGGGACGAATGGGGACGTGTCGTCTTCAGCGATGAGAGTCGCTTCTGCCTTGGTGCCAATGATGGTCGTATGCGTGTTTGGCGCCGTGCAGGTGAGCGCCACAATCAGGACTGCATACGACCGAGGCACACAGGGCCAACACCCGGCATCATGGTGTGGGGAGCGATCTCCTACACTGGCCGTACACCACTGGTGATCGTCGAGGGGACACTGAATAGTGCACGGTACATCCAAACCGTCATCGAACCCATCGTTCTACCATTCCTAGACCGGCAAGGGAACTTGCTGTTCCAACAGGACAATGCACGTCCGCAAGTATCCCGTGCCACCCAACGTGCTCTAGAAGGTGTAAGTCAACTACCCTGGCCAGCAAGATCTCCGGATCTGTCCCCCATTGAGCATGTTTGGGACTGGATGAAGCGTCGTCTCACGCGGTCTGCACGTCCAGCACGAACGCTGGTCCAACTGAGGCGCCAGGTGGAAATGGCATGGCAAGCCGTTCCACAGGACTACATCCAGCATCTCTACGATCGTCTCCATGGGAGAATAGCAGCCTGCATTGCTGCGAAAGGTGGATATACACTGTACTAGTGCCGACATTGTGCATGCTCTGTTGCCTGTGTCTATGTGCCTGTGGTTCTGTCAGTGTGATCATGTGATGTATCTGACCCCAGGAATGTGTCAATAAAGTTTCCCCTTCCTGGGACAATGAATTCACGGTGTTCTTATTTCAATTTCCAGGAGTGTATTAGTTTTCTGAATGAGATGTATTTCAGTCTGTGCTTCGAAATCATATGAAAAGACGAATAGCTGCTTTTTAATTATGCTAAATAAATATTATGTAGAGTTTTGATCTATTAATGAATATTAAAATGCACGAAAATTTTTTGTTTGATATGAGTCTACAATATGATGATGGTTCGCTTTCGATTACGCCAGCAAATTTCACTGCATGACGTCACAGGGTAAAATAACAAACGAGGCCAGAAATGATTACATTTGGTCGTTCCTGTTGCTTACTCAGGTTAATAGTATCTATTAATTTACCATAACCGTAGTTAGATCATGAAGTAAACAGTTTAAATCAAATGTCGAAACAGATCAGCTACAGCAAACGATCACATTCACACGCACGTCAAAAATTAAAGCGCAACACTCCTTTAATGTAGTAGGAGATCAAATGCTATGAAATTTTATTTTGGTACCAACTATTTATTATAACATAGCTCATAATCAAGGCAAATAAAACACAATAACGCGGCATTAGCACAAATTTAAGATATTATTATTCGAAGTAATTTTTCCTATATTTGACTGTTAAACAAAAATATATACGGAATGGGCTGACTTCGAACACAATGCAAAGTTATAAGCTGCCTCTTCAAATCTGTGTACCTGTGATGAGTTCGAAAATGTTCTGTTTACTGCTTATACATTAGAATGTGTACGAGCAGCTCATTCACCACTTAACAGACTCCAAGCAAAGTTAATAATGTATGCAGATATCACAAGCGTAGTAATTAATACTGCTGGAGAGAATGAAGAAGAAGGAGTTGTATACATTGTTCTTCAAGAAACTAATAACCTTTTCTAATTTTTAAAGGAAAGTGTATCTATATTGTATCTGTATATTTACAAAAGTGGAATATCACCAAGGATGAATATAGTAAATGAACAGGAGTTAGTGGGTATGGTAGAATGTTCCAAATTTGTTGGTGCAACTTACACATTGATGAAAACTGAACCACGGGAAACATATCACCGACTGTTTAGAAACCTAAGGTCAGCAGCTGATACTTACTCTACACATTATTGCTACTTTTTGAAACGAAACAAAAATCTTAATGTGCTTCGCATATTTCCATTCATGTCTCATGGTATATATTTTGGGAAGGGTAACTCCTCACTAAAAATGAAAGTTCTGTTCTCGTAGCAGCGAGCACAATGATTAGTATGGGTTGTTCTCGCACAACCATCTCTTGGCCACCTCTTCAATCAGTTAAGTGTATTAAACACTGCTAACATATTTATATTCGCTAAGGCAATTCCTCATAAGTAATCCGCCACAATTTGAGAAGAACAATGATGTTCACAGATACAACACTAGAAGAAAATAACACGCCCATAATGGTTACTAAAGCTGTTAGTAGCCCAGAAATGGGGAGAATGTATAGCAATAAAATTGTGTGATATTTTATAAATAACATAAAATATCGTAGAGACAGGAAAGAAATTTTAAAATCAAGCTTGAAATCGTTTCATCCGATCAACTCCGTCTGTTAAACGGGCGAATTTTTAATTAAAATCTGGAAAGTGAGACTGTAAACAGACTTGTTAAAGGATAACATGATCTCACGTATTAAATTTTGGCCAGTGTGGTATTTAGTAACGTGGAAATGATCAGTAAGTAGACAGTCTCACAAAAAATTCATGTGTCCGTTGTCTGCAAACTGACACGTTCCGTACCATTCGACAAAAACCATGGAGGCAGTCTATAGAACATGTAACTAACTAACTGTCAAGATAAAAAAATAATGTGGAGAGTATATGTATACTTCTGAGTTATCCGGCAAGTTGCTGTTACATCCGAAGTCAGATGACTGCGTGATACGTGCATACATTTGTCTAATAATTTGAGTAGGAAGAGCATGAGTAGTCGGGAAAATAACTTCACCTCTGTGCAGGCTGTGGACCCCAGTTCGAATTAATTACTATTAACTTATTATTATTTGCGGTTCTTTTTTCCTTTTCTTTCCTCCTGTGCTGCCAGCAGCGATGTAGTTGCTGTTCAGCCTCCAGGTATTTAACATAAAAGCAATGGTAAAAGTAACATCGAAAGGAGACAGAAATGTGATATTATTAAATACAATTTGATGCTGATACGGCGGAGCTAACTTTGTTTGGTGAAATGGTTGGTCGTGAGTTGTGGAAGATTACGCTCGTGTCGGTTCAGCCTCATGGCTAGCACCAGGTATCGGGTAAATGGGAGGAGATCATGGTGGAGGGCGGACGAAGGATGAAGGTATGGAGCTGACACTAGAGACGCTAGGTCTCATCGGTGGTGAGATTTGTGACAACGTGCTAGGGGTGGAGGCACTGCCCAAGGTTGAGAGGGAAGGAGTAGTAAGAGCATGAGTAGTCGGGAAAACAGGGATTGGAAACGGTTACGGGAATGTGTGACAGTAGCATTTAAATGGAACACGGAACGGGCAACCTGGGTAAAGTAGAGGACATTGGGAAACACAAACGGGTGGATATTTTGAAAGACGGGGGAAATAATGAAGCGGATAATATCTTCAGCGGTGTAAACAAGGCGTAGGGAGTTGTTTGAGTGAAAAGGTGTGTCGATAGGGAGGATGGGGACTGTCAGTACAGGCTTGATTGTAGGGGTTTCAGGTTTTCACTTGTAGGAGTAGGTTAGACCGGATTGGCTGCAGGTGTTATAGAGTGAGTATAACAATAATCTGGTCAGAGAGTACTTTTACTTCCTCTTTTTTGGTCATGATATGTGTTTATTTATTTATTTTCTACGTGTCACAAGATATGTGTAACAAACGTTCCGGCTTGTTTAGTAATCTAAAACATAAGTATGAGCACCATGTTTGTTGTGGAATAAAATGATGCGGCGCCAGGCTCTGTGTGAAATTTTCCGAAGCACAGGCAATGGGATTTCACTGAATGCCTCCGAAACAGCTTGCTTCAATTCGTCAGTTGTCTGGTATCGTTGTTTCACGACATGCTGATTAATTATTCCGTACAGGGAATTATCGCACGAGGTCAGATCTGCATTCCTCGGAGGCAATTCAATCGGCGCTGGTAGATGCACTGACCCTCTCCCTACCCACCTCTGGGGTAACATTTCATCTAAAGATTCTCGAGCACGGAGAGAGTAGTGGGCACGAGCTCAGTCTTGTAGAAGCGAAATGTCACTAAAATGTTCAGCTCTAGAGCTTTGGAATGATTTTTTGGTCACGATTTGTGTTTATTTATGTATTTCCAATGTGTCACAACACATGTGTAACAAACTTTGATACTTTACGTTCCAGCTTGTTTAGAGATCTAGAACATCGGTGTGAGCACCATCATTGTCGTGGCATAAAATGATGCGACGCCTGGCCCTGTGTGAAGTATTCCGAAGCATAGGCAATGGGTGCATAGTGCAACATTTGCAAGTGAAAACATTGATTCCTGCACCGCCCAAGAAATTCGGCACTATGGGATGTCTACTGGACATTTCCGCCGAGATCATAATAAATATGGGATTATTCTCTAATTCTTCATAATAATATAGGTTTTCTTTGCTCCAAAAAAATACCCCTATCCAATAAGATCGATAAATTCCACGTTCGTCTGAGTAGAAAACTTTGCCCTTCTGTGGGAGCGTCACAAACGCATCGAGTAATATTGAGCAAGCTTTATGTCTTCGCCACATGTCATCACACAACTCATTCATAAATGTTGGCCTAGAAGACTTTAATTCCAGATATTTTTGCACGTGTGTCCGCATAGTCGTTTTTGGAATTCCAAATTCAGCAGATCTTCTCCGTCATGATTTTATGGGAGATCTGCTCACAGAGTCCACCACTACTGCATATGTTTGCTGTCAAAAAATGGTTCAAATGGCTCTGAGCACTATGGGACTTAACATCTGAGGTCATCAGTCCCCTAGAACTTAGAACTACTTAAACCTAACTAACCTAAGGACATCACACACATCCATGCCCGAGGCAGGATTCGAACCTGCGCACGTAGCGGTCGCACGTTTCCAGACTGAAGCGCCTAGAACCGCACGGCCACTCCGGCCGGCGTTTGTTGTCATGTTGACGGTCGACTTGTCCTTTTTCCGTCCAAAATCGATACGCTTGTGAAGAGTTTGTGTTCCGAAAGGAATATCGTTCGCTTTGGCGGAGATTCTCTATGGAATCGTATCGCAAATCCCGCTGCGCTTGTATTATGGTTCCCCCGGAGTGTGCACGTTCATGAGCCCATGCACTCGCAGAACACGTTCTTTCACACTATATGTATCTGTGCCCGCCATCTGAAAAGAGAGAGAAAGACATAAGGGTAACAAGTACACATCGTGACCAAAAAAGACCAGTAAAAGGACTTTCGGACCATACTGTAGTACACTTTCAAGGCTGTACCTACCCTAAGCTTGTATTTATCTTCCTCAATAAAGACTTTATGAAATTATAAATTGTGTGAGTACTGTAAAGTAATGACTTCCATTGGGGGAAAGTAAATATTCAGGTTTCTATGCTGAACTGTTTTCATTTCACACGCCATTTGGGAGCCTTTAACATCGAGTAAAACCAGTTCACGCGTATTCTCGATTTAATACATAGCGAAAATTTTGAAAGTTGTGGAATATCCAAGAGTACCTAGGACCCGATCTTTGGGGAGGACTGAGTGGAGGCAACTCATATGTAGCACGATACCCTACAAAACAAATCTGAAAGATATTGGAAAAGCATGTTTAATAATTATGAAACGCAGTAATACCATCCGTTCATACTAACTAGCCATTGCAATGCTCACAAAGTAAGTTGACCCACACTTTCGCAATCAACAGACCAGTGGAGCTCAAATGAGCAGTGGTGGAGGTTTCGATGCGATTGACGACCGCATGTTAGGGAGGTGCAATTCAACAGCTGAAGTCTCCACACAAACTTATTGATATGTTGCTACCAGCAAGTACAATTTCCACAACAGACTCTGAGGTGCCACTGCTGTCAGTTTCAATGGAGCATCACTAGCTATTTCACATCACACACGCATTCCAAAAACATAATTAGAGAAATGATTGTAATACCATGTTCCAAACCACACGTTTGTTAAAGAACACATAGCCCACTTCCAGATTCGTGTACACTGCAAATCAGTAAGAATCCTGTGTGTGGCTAACTTGAATTACAGCATGCAGTTTCTATCCCATTGTAAACACTTACGAATAGGGCTAGTTCAAATGGCTGGCTCTGAGCACTATGGGACTCAACTGCTGTGGTCATCAGTCCCCTAGAACTTAGAACTACTTAAACCTAACTAACCTAAGGACATCACACACATCCATGCCCGAGGCAGGATTCGAACCTGCGACCGTAGCAGTCGCACGTTTCCGGACTGCGCGCCTAGAACCGCGAGACCACCGCGGCCGGCTTAGGGCTAGTTCCCATTGGTACGATGCAAGGTGTGGCTCGAGCTGTAGCGGCTACTGCTGTGGACACATTCGAAATCTATAGCTGCGTGATAAATCTCCAATGAATAACACACACTCACTCTTTGTCTGCTAAGCTGCAGGGCACGACTTAAGCGATAGTGCGGGGTGATACTACACCTCCGTCTTATTGGCTGCTAGGGCAGAGTGATATTACAGCTCCACACTATAGGCTCCTAGCATGAAGAGATAGTACACCTACATCCTATTGGTTACGCATGACGAGTGACTTTGACTTGCAATGTAGTCCATCTCCGTTGGCGACAGCAGAAGACCGCTGAGATACTGGCATATTGGCTTGGCCTGGCGTATATGCAGATCCGGTTAACGTATGTGACGGAAGGGTAGTCTGCGTGACAGGCGAAGCGAATGGATCAGAATATTTACCATTCGAAGTTTTATCTCGCAGCGATCGACATTGGCAGTTGTTCCAATAGGTTCACATGAAATTTTACAACGTTATTTAATTGCTATGATTACTAAGTTTATTATTTCCATGACTTTTGAGTGGTGTAAACATGTTAAAGGCTAGACTTTCACAGCCGGTATTTGCGATGTTGCTGACATTCGATTTATGGGCATCGACCCGTGGTCCATGGCAGAGAACTACGCCTTGGACCACGGTCTTCAGCACATAAATCAAATACTAGCAATGTCGGTGTGAACATCTAAAACCGTGAAAAGAAAAAAATAGTAGTCTTAACGTGGTCAGATAGTTTTTGCAGAAGCAACGAAAAAGGCATGCCAAATTTAAAAGAACGCATCATCCTCAAAATTGGCAAAGTTTTACAAAAGTTCGAAATATGGCGCGTACTTCAATGCTAGATACTTTTAATAATTTCCACAATGAAATTCTGCCTCGAAATCCGGCAGGAAACCCAAAGAGATTCTGGTCATGCATAAAGCACACCAGTGGCAAGACGCAATCAATACCTTCACTGCGCGATAACAACGGTGAAGTCACTGATGGCACTGCCAATAAAGCTGAATTATTAAACACAGTTTCCCGAAACTCCTTCACCGAAGAAGACGAAGTGAATATTCCTGAATTCCAATTAAGGTAAACTGCCAAGATGAGAAACATAGAAGTAGATATCCTCGGAGTAATGAACCAGCTTAAATCACTTAATAAAGGCAAGTCCTCTGGTCCAGTTTGTATACCAGTCAGGTTCCTCTCAGAGTATGCTGATAAAATAGCTCCATATTTAGCAATTATATACAACCACTCGCTCACAGAAAGATCCGTACCTAAAGACTGGAAAATTGCTCAAGTCGCACCAATACCCAAAAAGGGAAGTAGGAATAATCCGCTGAATTACAGGCCTATATCACTAATGTCGATATGCAGTAGGGTTTTGGAACATATACTGTATTCGAACATTTGGAGGTACCTCAAAGAAAACGATTTATTGACACATAGTCAGCAAGGTTTCAGAAAATATCGTTCTTGTGAAACACAACTAGCTCTTTATATTCATGAAGTAATAAGTACTATCGACAGGGGATGTCAAACTGATTCCATATTTTTAGATTCCCAGAAGGCTTTCGACACCGTTCCTCACAAGCGTTTTCTAACCAAACTGCGTCCCTCCAGAGTATCGCCTGAGTTGTACGACTGGATTCGTGATTTCCTGTCAGAAAGGTCACAGTTCGTACTAATAGACTGAAAGTCATCGAGTAAAACAGAATTAATATCCCCCGTTCCCCAAGGATGTGTTATAGGCCCTCTATTGTTCCTGATCTGTATTAACGACGTAGGAGACAATCTCAGTACCCATCTTAGATTGTTTGCAGATGATACTGTCATTTGCCGTCTTGTAAAGACATCAGATGATCAAAACGACTTGCAGAATTATTTAGATAAGCTATCTGTATGGTGCCAAAAGTCCGCAGCTCGTGGTCGTGCGGTAGCGTTCTAGTTCTAGGGTACTGATGACCATAGCTGTTAAGTCCCATAGTGCTCAGAGCCATTTGAACCATTTTTGGTGCGAAAAGTGGCAATTGACCCTGAATAAGAACAAGTGTGAAGCTATTCACATGAGTACTAAAAGAAATCAGCTAAATTTCGATTACGCGATAAGTCACACAAATCTGAAGGCTGTAAATTATACTAAATACTTAGGGACTACAATTACAAATAACCTGAATTGGAACGATCACATGGATAATATTTTAGGCTTTCGACACCGTTCCTCACAAGCGTTTTCTAACCAAACTGAGTCCCTCCAGAGTATCGCCTCAGTTGTACGACTGGATTCGTGATTTCCTGTCAGAAAGGTCACAGTTCCTACTAATAGACTGAAAGTCATCGAGTAAAACAGAATTAATATCCCCCGTTCCCCAAGGATGTGTTCCCCAAAGACTGCGATTCATTGGCAGAACACTTAGAAGGTGCAGCAGGTCTACTACAGAGACTGCTTACACCACACTAGTCCGTCCTATTATGGAGTACTGTTGTGTGGTGTGGGATCCGCATCAGGGGGTGACATCGAAAAAGTACAAAGAAGGGCAGCTCGTTTTGTATTATCGTGCAACAGGGGAGATAGTGTCACAGACATGATACGTGAATTGGAGTGGCTATCATTAAAACAAAGGCGTTTGTCGTTGCGACGGGATTTTCTCATGAAATTTCAATCACCAGTTTTCTCCTCCGATTGCGAAAACATTCCGTTGGCACCCATCTACATAGGGAGAAATGATCATCTCGATAAAATAAGAGAAATCAGGGCTCACACAGGAAAATTTAAGTGCTCGTTTTTCCCGCGTGCCGTTTGAGAGTGGAACGGTAGAGAGACAGCTTGAAGGTGGTATATTGAACCCTCTGCCAGGCACTTTATTGTGAATAACAGAGTAATCACTCAGATGTAGATGGAGTTGTAGATTAATTAATTAACTTTGTAAAATTAAAGATTATACTATTCGAACAACTGCCGGTGTCGATCACAGTGAGATAAAAGATCGAATGGTATATGCGCAACTAAGAACAATTCTGAAAATATATTCATCTGGGGGGAAAAGTCTAACTCTGCCTGGATGTCTGGTACTTGCAATAAGTACAACCCACACACCGATTTATAAATTCTCGTCATTTATTGCACCAGTTAACAAACATTTAGTGCGCCAAACAACACAGACTAATTGCATTAACTATGGTTAAAACTGCACTAACTTGGCGGTCACTGACGCTGCGACATAAATAATTATAACAATAAGCATATTTCACAGTATTTTTTAAATAATTTCATATTGGTACTACACTCCTGGAAATTGAAATAAGAACACCGTGAATTCATTGTCCCAGGAAGGGGAAACTTTATTGACACATTCGTGGGGTCAGATACATCACATGATCACACTGACAGAACCACAGGCACATAGACACAGGCAACAGAGCATGCACAATGTCGGCACTAGTACAGTGTATATCCACCTTTCGCAGCAATGCAGGCTGCTATTCTCCCATGGAGACGATCGTAGAGATGCTGGATGTAGTCCTGTGGAACGGCTTGCCATGCCATTTCCACCTGGCGCCTCAGTTGGACCAGCGTTCGTGCTGGACGTGCAGACCGCGTGAGACGACGCTTCATCCAGTCCCAAACATGCTCAATGGGGGACAGATCCGGAGATCTTGCTGGCCAGGGTAGTTGACTTACACCTTCTAGAGCACGTTGGGTGGCACGGGATACATGCATTGTCCTGTTGGAACAGCAAGTTCCCTTGCCGGTCTAGGAATGGTAGAACGATGGGTTCGATGACGGTTTGGATGTACCGTGCACTATTCAGTGTCCGCTCGACGATCACCAGTGGTGTACGGCCAGTGCAGGAGATCGCTCCCCACACCATGATGCCGGGTGTTGGCCCTGTGTGCCTCGGTCGTATGCAGTCCTGATTGTGGCGCTCACCTGCACGGCGCCAAACACGCATACGACCATCATTGCCACCAAGGCAGAAGCGACTCTCATCGCTGAAGACGACACGTCTCCATTCGTCCCTCCATTCACGCCTGTCGCGACACCACTGGAGGCGGGCTGCACGATGTTGGGGCGTGAGCGGAAGACGGCCTAACGGTGTGCGGGACCGTAGCCCAGCTTCATGGAGACGGTAGCGAATGGTCCTCGCCGATACCCCAGGAGCAACAGTGTCCCTAATTTGCTGGGAAGTGGCGGTGCGATCCCCTACGGCACTGCGTAGGATCCTACGGTCTTGGCGTGCATCCGTGCGTCGCTGCGGTCCGGTCCCAGGTCGACGGCACGTGCACCTTCCGCCGACCACTGGCGACAACATCGATGTACTGTGGAGACCTCACGCCCCACGTGTTGAGCAATTCGGCGGTACGTCCACCCGGCCTCCCGCATGCCCACTATACGCCCTCGCTCAAAGTCCGTCAACTGCACATACGGTTCATGTCCACGCTGTCGCGGCATGCTACCAGTGTTAAAGACTGCGATGGAGCTCCGTATGCCACGGCAAACTGGCTGACACTGACGGCGGCGGTGCACAAATGCTGCGCAGCTAGCGCCATTCGACGGCCAACACCGCGGTTCCTGGTGTGTCCGCTGTGCCGTGCGTGTGATCATTGCTTGTACAGCCCTCTCGCAGTGTCCGGAGCAAGTATGGTGGGTCTGACACACCGGTGTCAATGTGTTCTTTTTTCCATTTCCAGGAGTGTATAATTAAAAGATATAAATCACCGACAGTTTGAACACAAAATGTGGTGACTGTTTTTATATAACCAGAATTTAGATAGCAAATTATTTTTAGACCCTTAGCCAATGAAATACATTTTGTAAAAAATAGACAAGGAAAAATGTTAATTTACCTTGTAATTATGCAGTTGCTTCTCCAAATAAGTTTCTCTCTGACTTTTTGAGACAATATTAACGGACTTATACAGACAAAACTTTTGTACAAATTTCGTAAGTATTTTTAAACTAATTTTGAGTTGTTACAATGCCTTATGGAATTCCCAAAAACAAGTATTTTCCAGAATATTCCAAAACGGTTTTTTTTTGCGTAAAATATCTAAGCTACAGCTAGCGGGACTGAGAATGACCATATTAGCAGGTAATACCAGTACAGCCTACAGTTGAATCAATACATACACAAAAAGTCACTAACTCTCTCTGTTTTCTTGTCTTTTCTTGTAATTTTCCTTGGGACTGGATCATGGCCATTACACGCCATGACTTTAAATTTTTTGGGACGAGATTGTTAATTTGTAGCTCTTCACAGTTATATTTCATTTATAAATGGTCTTTTGTAGCGTGCCCTGTCTGTTAGACATCAAGTGTTGGTCATCAGCACACAGTGGCTATTTTTTATTTTTTTTATGTAATTCCGTTGCTTAAAGATGTAGGTAGAGAAGTCTATTTCTTTAAGCCATTATCCCAACATATCATCAACAAGGATATTGAACAGGGTTAGAGACGATCTGCATTCTCATCAAATGCATAGATTTGTTGGTATTTTGATATTTTCTTTTATGGCAATTATGATTGTAAGTGTGGAATGGGTAGGGGTCTTTTATTCTATTACATTCTGCTTGGAAAGTAACATAAGACGGGGAGCTAGTAGGGTCAGTTTGTGAGGAATTACGTCACTTTTCGATGCCAACAGACCAAGATCAGCTTTTACGTAGTCCTAGCAGCAATATTCGCAGTCCAAACTGTCACCTCTGTTTCCAGTTGCACGAGGGGATAAATACAACACTGTGAATACAGTGGGCGCCAGCATCAGCAGGAATTGTTAAAATGACAAGGTCGCCACGGGATAACTACCCAGAAGCAAATATATGAAGTGTGAGGCGGCGTGTAAATTGTAAAACTCTTCCATCGTTTACAAGAGCCTAAAAACTATTTTTGCGCTCAGCCAGAAAGCGATGGAGAACATACTGACCATAATTTCCAGTTTGCAAGTTGACATTAATTATTGTATTCATTGAAATAAAATGTTCCTACTTGCTATTTACTCGTTGGATCAGGAACTATGACTATAAATAAAAATTTTGAGCTGTAACCGATTCATATATTCAGTAAAAATTCACGCACACAAACCTGATAATAATATTGTCCCTATCAGAAACAGCACTCTTAGCAGTTCAGGGACGACCTCTACGGAAAGTTCCAGATAAAATGGTCTATCGCCCTGACATACGTAATCACCAAAGTTAATTGCTCACCTTAAATGTGGAAAATGATCTCCCCACTTGACGCACGGTTTTGTCAAAATTACGAGCGGCACACAAACAGTTACTTCCGTGAAAACTAAGCGATCCACGACGGTGTACACTCCTCGTGATTTCACCTCCTACTTTTACAGAAAACACTTTTGGTAGCTATCCGGTTGTGACGTCATCCAAGGCACAGCTTACACAGGCGTATGACTGATCCCGACCGATTGATGTCTCGGTGCGAATATACGCCTCCTACTGTCTGTCGGGCTGTATTTGTACATGTGTGCAGCAGACTGCCAAACGGAACATTTGATATCAACTGGTATAGGCACAGGTAGCAGAAACTAAATGGCCACTTTCTCGGTCACATACTAATTAATATCTCTGTCATTTAATAACCTGCAATCTTCTTAAATTTTATGTAATGGATAACTTGCAATCTTCTTAATTTTTATGTGGTGGAGTTAAGTCTGACTTAGTTTTAGTTCGACTACATTTAAACTTTGCCAGCTAGAATTTTTAGAACGGAAGCGACAGCAGAACAAGCTTCTTTTAGATTCCTTGTAATGATTGTTATTTACACTAAAGTCTTGAAATTTCTTATAGCTGCTAATATTTCTTCAAAGTAATCCAGTGTTGTAATTAGAGCTTTGTACAACAAATTCAAATGACCCATAATCTATTATCAATACGTTAGTTTTCGTTAAAAATTTAATTTCCTGGTAAATTACTTGAAAACTAACAGAGGTAGCTTACTGGTGTAACATATTTAGTGGCTTTATGTGAAACTGAGGCTACATACCAATTTTCATCTTTCTGAGCCTAATATTTAGCGCCTTCCATTTTTCGAAAACACGCCAAATTTGACCAAAATATTGCTTCGATCAAGTTGAGACTTTTAACAATTTTTAGCTTTCTAGCTTCATTATTTAGCGCCACTTATTTTTTCCTTAAAATCATATGTATAGCGAAACATATTCATTTAAATCGATACGAGACTTCACAATGTTAACATTAACATACTGAAGCATACACTGACGAAGTTTTGAAAAATTATTTTAATTTTTTAATTTCACTCTTAGATTTTGGTGAAATCCTTTGTATCTACGCATAGGCGCGTTATGTTGGTGTGGTTCTTTTAGTAGTGAACTGGGGTAAGTCCCGGCACACTCGCTCACCTCCGTATTTCTCACAATGATAGAACGCTTGATTTGTCACAGATAGTCGTGTTCAAAAATTCTAATCACTTAAGATGCATACGTCAACTACAGTGTTAATCTCTGGACACAGATACACCATTGAATGGCTACCAACAAGAGCAAGCACTATCCTACGCTAAATCTTTCCTTTAAAATTAAGTACTCCACGAGGGGATTGGCGAGCCGAAGACACAACGCCGAAAGAGCAAACTGCTCTATGTGTCATACCTCATCAAACACCTGAATCACACCTAGAGTTGTTTCGTTGCACGTCTGCACCTCTAGAAGTGCCAGTAACCAGTAGTGTCGAACCTTCGTCTCCCAGCAGGCTGACCCAGCCAGTGGTTGTATTAATCAGTCAGGAGCTGTCACATCCCCAACCTTTCTGATGCCTTTATTATTAATTTTTATGGAAAGTGACGGTTGTACAAGGAAAGAATCTCCCTAAAAAATGGTTCAAATGGCTCTGAGCACTATGGGACTTAACATCTATGGTCATCACTCCCCTAGAACTTAGAACTACTTAAACCTAACTAACCTAAGGACATCACACACATCCATGTCCGAGGCAGGATTCGAACCTGCGACCGTAGCAGTCGCGCGGCTCCGAACTGAGCGCCTAGAACAGCTAGACCACCGCGGCCGGCAAGAATCTCCCTAGATGGTATGATCGAATGAGGCCTCTCGTTGTCTATTTGCAATGAAGTTATCTGCCCCTTTTGTAGTAAAGAGAATATTGACAATTCAGGTGCATGCCTGCAACCTGTCTCTTTGAATTTAGGTAGCTGGCAGCGTAGTTTTGGCGGTGAAAGAGAACAGTCTCCGTCGCCAGCCGCAGCGTCTCACTCAGAGGGACTTAGGCACCTTGGCGGCGGAGGCTTTTACACCCCCACTGCCCCTTCTGAGGTCTGCTTTCACATGGTCACACAAGAGGCGGTGGCGTGTTTCTCCTCCCACGGCCTGAATTGGATGTTTCTCTTCATCAAAAGGGCCATTTTTTCATCCACTCTTTTTCAAAATCCTCCGCCCAACGTGTTCATGCCACACCCTATCCAAATCTTCTCGCTCACATAACCCCCTCACCCACCGTTCCCTTCGTGTAACCCTGTGATGTAATCTGCCTTCGTTAAAAACTAACAACAATTTTCTACGTTTCGAAAGATAACATCTTTTATTTAACAGCTTCAGTGTACAGTGGCCTCTTTTAACACTTTCAAAAAATTTGATATTTTTATCTTTAATTCGATATATATACACCTCTATCGGCCACCTGTTATCGGCAACGACACAGGAACAGTGCAAATGTCGAATACCTCACTGCAAATGCTCTAGTTGACTGAAAAGTCCTCGAATCGTCAATAGTTAAAAAAAATAAAAATTAAAAATATTAAGTGAAAAAGTGTACATATTTTGCTGTCGAGGCAGCGTTCAGATACGCATCATAACATTATTACACAAATTTCGTTGAAAATTTCTTTTAATTTAATCCAAGTAAATAACTTCTTTGGCCAAGTAGCCTATCACCTCTTGCTTGATTCTTAGAATATTATAAACAGTTAATTTCGCCCGTAGTAAAAGTCTGGGATCAAAAAAGATTATATTTTGTTTGGAAAAATTCACAAGGCAGCGAAGAGTATTTGGTATATGCGTCTGGTTTACTTTTTTTTTTTTCACATTTTCATTGGTATACATATTGAACAATAACATCTCCATCACACTTATATTAAACTGGTTTAGGCTTGCGTATTCAAATACAGAGATATGTAGAAAGGCAGAGTACGGTGCTGCGGTCGGCAACGCTTATATAAGACATCAAGTGTCTGACGCAGTTGTTAGATTAGTTACTGATGCTACAATGGCAGGTTGTCGAGATTTAAGTGAGTTTGAACGTAGTGTTACAGTCAGCGCACGAGCGATGGGACACAGCATCTCCCAGGTACCGATGAAGTGGGGATTTTCCCGTACGACCATTTCGCGCGTGTGCCGTGAATATCAGGAATCCGGTAAGAAATCAAATCTCCGATATCGCTGCTGCCGGAAAAAGATCCTGCAAGAACGGGACCAACGACGACTGAAGAGAATTTCAACGTGACAGAAGTGCAACCCTTCCGCAAGTAGCAGCAGATTTCAGTGCTGAGCCATCAACAAGTGTCAGCGTGCGAACCATTCAACGAAACATCATCGATGTGGGCTTTCCGAGCCGAAGGCCCACTCGTGTATCCTTGATGACTGCACGACACAAAGCTTTATGCCTCGCCTGGGACCATCAACACCGACATTGGACTATTGATGACTGGAAACAAGTTGCGTCGTCGGACGAGTCTCGTTTCAAATTGTATCGAGCGGATGGACGTGTACGGGTTTGGAGATAACCTCATGAATCCATGGACCCACCATGTCAGCAGCGGACTGTTCAAGCTGGTGGAGGCTGTGTAATGGTATGGTGCGTATGCAGTTGGAGTAATATGGGACATGGTACGTCTAGATACGACTCTGACAAGTGACACGTACGTGAGCATTCTGTTTGATAACCTGTATCCATTCATGTTCATTGTGAATTCCGACGAACTTCGGCAATTTCAGCAGGATAATGCGACACCCCACACGTCCAGTATTGCTACAGAGTGGCTCCACGAACACTCTTCTGAGTTTAAACACTTCTGCTGCCGAACAAGCTCGCCGGACGTGAACATTATTGAGTATATCTGGGATGCCTTGCAACGTGCTGTTCAGAAGGGATCTGCACCATCTCGTACTCTTACGGATTTATTTACAGCCCTGCAGGATTCATGGTGTCAGATCCCTGCGGCACTGCTTTAGACATTAGTCGAGTCCATGCCACGTCGTGTTAGGCACTTCTGCTTGTTCGCGGGGGCTCTGCATGACATTAGTCAGGTGAACCAGTTTCTTTGGCTCTTCTGTGTATAAGGAACGTCGGGGTTGCTGCAATCCAGCGCGACGCCGATGCGAGTATATAAGCACCGACATTTAGGAAAGATATTTCTGTGACATTCTAACGGAAACGTTTTGATCGCCCCCTATATTAATGAATCTTCCGCCGTGTCTACAGACTTTTATTTACTTGGCGATAACGCTTCAGTGCAGCAGGTTACCATTAACGGCGAACGAGAAAGCAAATGCATCTGATTTACATCAGTGATGTACTAGAGCCCGCATCTCGTGGTCGTGCGGTAGCGTTCTCGCTTCCCACGCCCGGGTTCCCGGGTTCGATTCCCGGCGGGGTCAGGGATTTTCTCTGCCTCGTGATGGCTGGGTGTTGTGTGCTGTCCTTAGGTTAGTTAGGTTTAAGTAGTTCTAAGTTCTAGGGGACTTATGACCACAGCAGTTGAGTCCCATAGTGCTCAGAGCCATTTGAACCATTTGATGTACTAGAACTGAATTCTGTGTTCACCGCATTTTCTTTGGAAAGAGAAAGAAAAGAAGGTACAGATGACTTACAATTATAAACTGTGATTTTCGTTATCTTAGATTGCAGTTACTCAATGATATTTTTAATTTTTAGGAAAAATAACGATAGCCACTTAGCATCTGGAAAAGCAAGGAGAACAGCGACGGAAAGATGAACAGTTCCGAGGTATCGCGGCAAGCAGCTCTGCGTATACTTGCTGTTGGGCAGTATTCAGCATGAGTGACCGTGATATTGGAGGCGGTGCTGGAGGGGTGAGGGAGGGGGCAGCAGGCCTCCCTGCTCTCTGCCCCTTACTGGGTATGCATTTGGGCTTACTGATTATGAAATATATTTAATGCATGCTCCTACATGTGAAACTATTCGCTTAATTAACGTTGACGACATTACCTGATTATTAGCTACCAGTATTAGATACTAAAGAGCAATTCTGTTGCTCTTAACTGAACTGTAAATTGTAAATACGAGGCAGTCATGTTTCGCGTTTGTTGATGCCCGTTCTCAGTTCATTGTTCTTATTGAAAAGCACAAGAGGAGGGAGTGTGAGATGGTGTCACAATGAGACACTTAGTGAGCGATGCTATATCAGTTGTAGGCTAGTCTTGCCATGGTCCCAACGCAGCATCTATTGAGGAACGTTATCAAGGCTCTCGTCATCCAGTGTCGATCAATACGCCAAGTGTATAAGAAGGAAACAGAGGTTTGATAGTCACCGGGGACAACGATCCAGGACAATTCGTTAGGGGCAATCAAGGAGATGATGCTTCAATTCGGGTATTACTCTCTACTCCCCAAGCCTAAAGTCTCACTCCAAATGGTTCAAATGGCTCTAAGCACTATGGGACTTACCATCTGAGGTCATCAGTCCCCTAGACTTAGAACTACTTAAACCTAACTAAGCTAAGGGCATCACACATATCCAGGCCCGAGGCAGAATTCGAATCTGCGACCGTAGCAGCAGCACGGTTCCGCACTGAAGCGCCTAGAACCACTCGGCCACAGCGGCCGGCTGTCTCACTCCGTCAGACTTTGTAGTCAAGAGGAAGTTCTTATTTTTTAATGTGCAAAGTGAATCGGCTAAGAGGGGTGTAATTTCAACTGTCAGTTTTTACACTGAACTGCTATTTACCTGCGTTCATTCTCTGTGAACTACACTACGCTCGATAAGCAATTTTCAACTTCGTCTCTGGCACACCAATGAATACTTGCTAGTGCAGGAGGCTTGTTGCAGTACTGACGCCACTTATACATCTACATATGTACTCCGCAAGCCACTGTGTAGTGTATGGCGGAGGGTACTCCTACCAATATTATTTATTTTCTTTCCTATTCCGTTCACGCGTTGACCGAGGGAAATACGTGTTTACAGGTTTCTGCAAATGCGGTAACCATGTTACTTTATTTTTACGATCCCAATACAAGATATATGGTGGTGGCAGAATAGGTGTCTCCTAGTCTCCTTCGAATACACATCCCTAAATTTGGCCAATTTGGTTTCGCGAGAACTACATCGTATTTGTTTCAAGGGTGTCTATAAGGGGCGCAAAAAGTTTCCCTTCGCAAGCCTTACAGTCCAGAATTCGTATGCCAATCGGGCAAAATCAGCGTGAACATTGAGGTAATCATCCCAGCGACGCACCAGTTTGAAGACATGTGTTTGGTAAAATACCGCGTCCTAGTGTCTGCTGCAAATCCTCGTCCGAAAGGAATCATCGACCTTTCAAGGCCTCTCTTAAGGTACCGAAATCGTGGTAACCGCGTGAAAATATCAGGACTACAGGACGAGCGCTCGAGTGTCTCCCACTTGAGTTGCTGTTACTTGTACTGGCTTTCCAGATCGACCGGCGTCTTTCGTCGAATTGTCAGTAACACGACAACTGGCGCGCCATTCTACAACAGTGGTTTTCGACAGACGTGCTGCCCCATACACATTCTTCATTCGCCGATGGGAGTCTACAGATGTTTGCGCTTCGACAGCACAGGAACGAATAACAGCACGTTGTTCCTCTTTGGACACGTTTGGTGATAACGTCGCCACAGTCCACGTTTCCGCATTTACAGCACGCACGTCGGGAAGACAAGAACACCCCACTAAATACATTACGCATACGTTGGTACTTAAACAGGGTGAATCACCTAAAACTTGCACCGCATATATAGTGGAAATGGAAAGTGCTATTGCTATGCAGTTTTCATAGATTGATAGCCAGGGGCTCGCATTTTTATCCAGTCAACAGATTGTAGCCGGCCGCGGTGGCCGTGCGGTTCTGGCGCTGCAGTCCGGAACCGCGGGGCTGCTACGGTCGCAGGTTCGAATCCTGCCTCGGGCATGGGTGTGTGTGATGTCCTTAGGTTAGTTAGGTTTAAGTAGTTCTAAGTTCTAGGGGACTTATGACCTAAGATGTTGAATCCCATAGTGCTCAGAGCCATTTGAACCATTTTTTTTTTTGAACAGATTGTAAAGTACTCAGTGTATTTTTGTGCACACATACACTTTTTAAATGAAGCAATGGCTAATAACATTAACAGACTAAAAGTACGGTAAATTAGTATATCACTGTGTTTGTTTCAGGCTTCTAGTGCGAACTGTTTACGAGATATCGTATTTTGAAAAGTTCTTGCACTGACACTTGTATAGTTCCTATAGTAACGAACACTAAAGAACATCACAAGTGCATACACTATAATCCGTTCATCGTAAGAATAAAACTGATGTAAACATTGCACTATGTCTTCTTCCACGTTTGCTGGAACCTCATTGGATTTCTGTTTCACGTGGTACCGCAACCAAGCTGTCTCGATTACTGCCAACTACGATAATAAGGGTACGTTTTGTGCTGTGCGTTACGCGCATATCGACTTAGCGATAATACGGGACAACAGCTTTACCAGCGCATTCAACTTGGACAGCACTGGCCGGTCAGCTGGTACACCTAGCCTGTAGTGACGTGGCCAGCTGCAGTTCACACCTAAAAAGAGACAACCAAAGGAGCAATAGAGCTTCGAATGTAATTTAATTTTTAAGCAAAATGAAATAATACGCTGCAAATACCCCACAATACGCTCCTTAGACGAACAGACGGAAATCGTAACACGTTATCGTTTATAGCTACTTGTAATTTTTTGTCATTAATAACAAGAATGATGAAAATTCCTGACTTAACCACAGGATAATTTTTCTGCATAAGCTGTGTGTAACATAAGAGAGTACTGAAGGATTTCACCGTATAGTTAAATATTGAAGTCACTGAAGATATTAGAGTCAGTCTTCAGGTAATCTCTTAGCTCCTTCCTTATGCGAATCCGAGAAATTCATTTCAGTTCTGGAAGTGTCACCTGCTACGTTGATAACGAGCCTATCAACAACAGAATCCACGAAGCCAACCAGGCGCAGCGTTTTCTCTTCTTCTTTTATGACGAGCCGTTATCTATTCCGCCAGCGTTCAGCAGTAACGTGTGAAAAAGCTGCGTGCATTACTTCCAGTGTTTCTGGCAACTTAACAGTCTTGTTACTTTTAGGGCAAAATCCTGCACCTTGGCTCCAGATCAGTTCTGTTGGGTACATATTGTCGCAGTAGAAGCTGAAGAGCACCGTGGTGTAGTGGTTATGTTTTTTTTTTTTTTCTTTATTGATTTTCAATTCCCCCCCGAAGTGAGCGGGCTGGCAGCAGCTTACTACGCTGCTCTATAGCCTACAGACTTTTTTTAAATAAAGGAAGAAGAAAGAAACAAGGTAAAACAGGCGATAAAATGGTGATTTAAAGTGTAAAATGGCGTAAAAATGCGTAAAGTGAAAACAGAAAGCAAAAGGGGTTGGCAATGTAGATAAAATACACAGGAATCAGACAAGTAACATAGTAGACACACAATTAAAAAACCCGGCGACAGTCTGGTTTCTGTTCGCAAGAGATAAAAGGCACACCCAGCGACAGTATGATGGCCGTTCGCAACAAGTCCCAAAAAACACAACACGGAATACTCACTGTAAAACACACACTGTAGAACACTCAATGGAGAACACTGCACGAAAGTGGCAGCACAAAGATGACACTCCCGAGCCAAAGTCAGATGGCGGGGGGGGGGGGGGGGGGAGGACCTCCAGGAGGGGGAAAAACAAAGAGGGAGGAGAGGAAAAAAAACGAAAAGGGAGGGGGGGAACCAAGGAGGGAGAAGACTAATAAAGGGGGAGGGGCAGACGCGAGAGGGAATGAGAGGAGGGAAATGTAAAAGGATGCGGGGGAGAGAAGGGGGCAAAGAGAGGGGAGGTTGGTAAGAAAGAGGATGGAAGGGGGGGAGAGGGAGCCCGGGAAAAGGACAGAGGAAAGGAGGGGGAGTGAGGATCAGAGTTGATAGGAGGGATAAATGGAGGGAGAGAGGGCATCATCCGGGAGGGAGAGTTGATGGAAGCCACCTTGGGAAAGAAGATGTAGGATGTAGAGATGAAGGGTAGGGGGGACACAACGGTGAACACGTGGCAGGGGGCGGGGATCGGAGAGGAGAGGAGCAACCAGGGGCTGAGGGGGTTCAAGACGGCGGGAGGTGTAGAGGATGCGGATATGTTCGAGGAATAGGAGCAGATGGGGGAAAGGAATGAGATCATAGAGGATCCGCGTGGGGGACAGGAGGCGTATACGGAAGGCGAGGCGGAGTGCATGACGCTCAAGGATCTGGAGGGACTTATAGAATTTGGGGGGGGGGGGGGCAGATATCCAGGCAGGACTCGCATAACAGAGGATGGGACGGATTAAGGATTTGTAGGTGTGGAGGATGGTAGAGGGGTGCAACCCCATGTCCGGCCGGAGAGGAGTTTGAGAAGTCGGAGGCGGTTGTGGGCTTTGGATTGGATGGAGCGGAGATGAGGGATCCAGGTGAGGTGACGGTCAATGGTGAGGCCAAGGTAGGTGAGGGTGGGGGTGAGGCGGACAGGACGGGCGCAGACAGTAAGGGAGAAATCCAGGAGCCGGACGGAGTGAGTGGTACGACCTACGATGATTGCCTGGGTCTTGGAAGGGTTGAGTTTCAGGAGCCACTGGTTACACCATGCAGCAAAAAGGTCAAGGTGATTCTGGAGAAGGCGTTGGGACCGTTGCAGGATAGGAGCGAGGGCGAGGAATGCGGTGTCGTCAGCATATTGCAAGAGGTGTACTGGAGGGGGGGGGGGGGGGGTTGGGGCATATCTGCCGTGTACAGGAGGTAGAGGAGAGGGGAGAGGACAGAGCCCTGGTGCACACCTGCAGAGGGGTAGAAGGTGTAGGAAGTGGCATTATGGATGGTAACATAGGAGGGGCGGTGGGAGAGGAAGGAGGCCACCAGACGGATGCAGTTGATAGGAAGGGTGTAGGTTTGGAGTTTAAATGGGAGACCGGGATGCCAGACACGGTCGTAGGCCTTTTCGAGATCAAGGGAGACAAAAATGGTGTGGCGACGGGAGTGTGGTTATGATACTAAATGGTTACATGTAGGGTCGTGAAATTCAAAACTCACCTGGACCGTACAATTTTAATTTCTATATTCGGTTCGAGTACATTCTAGAAGTATCCACAAATGTGAAGAATCATCGGACTGGAATGATCTGCAGTTGTATATACAGGGTGGTCCACTGATCGTGACCGGGCCAAATATCTCACGAAATAAGCGTCAAACGAAAACACTACAAAGAACGAAACGTCTGTAGCTTGAAGGGGTAAACCAGATGGCGCTATGGTTGGCCCCCTAGATGGCGCTGCCATAGGTCAAACGGATATCAACTGCGTTTTTTAAAATAGAAACTCCCATTTTTTATTACATATTCGTGTAGTACGTAAAGAAATATGAATATTTTAGCTGGAACACTTTTTTCGCTTTGTGATAGATTGCGCTTCAATAGTCACAAACATATGTCTCATAATTTTAGACGAACAGTTGGTAACAGGAAGGTTTATTAAATTAAAATACTGAACGTAGGTACGTTTGAACATTCTACTTCGATTGTTCCAATGTGATACATGTACCTTTATGAACTTATCATTTCTGAGAACGCATGCTGTTACAGCGTGATTACCTGTAAATACCACATTAATGCAATAAATGCTCAAAAGGATGTCCGTCAACCTCACTGCATTTGGCAATACGTGTAACGACATTTCTCTCAACAGCGAGTAGTTCGCCTTCCGTATTCTTCGCACATGCATTGACAATGCGTTGACGCATGTTGTCAGGCGATGTCGGTGGATCACGATAGCAAATATCCTTCAACTTTCCCCACAGACGGAAATCCGGGGACGTCAGATCCGGTGAATGTGCGGGCCATGGTATGGTGCTTCGACGACCAATCCACCTGTCATCAAATATGCTATTCAATACCGCTTCAACCGCACGCGAGCTATGTGCCGGACACCCATCATGTTGGAAGTGCGTCGCCATTCTGTCATGCAGTGAAACATCCTGTAGTAACATCGGTAGAACATTACGTAGGAAATCAGCATATATCGCACCATTTAGATTGCCATCGATAAAATGGGAGCCAATTATCCATCCTCCCATAATGCCGCACTATACGTTAACCCACCAAGCCACCAAGGTCGCTGATATTCCACTTGTCACAGCCATCGTGGATTTTCCGTTGCCCAGTAGTGCATATTACGCCGGTTTACGTTTCCGCTGTTGGTGACTGACGCTTCGTCGCTAAATAGAACGCGTGCAAAAAATCTGCCATCGTCCCGTAATTTCTCTTGTGCTCAGTGGCAGAACTGTACACGACGTCCAAGTCGTCGTCATGCAATTCCTGGTGCACAGAAGTATGGTACGGGTGCGATCGATGTTGATGTAGCTTTCTCAACACCAACGTTTCCGAGATTCCCGATTCTCGCTTAATTTGTCTGGTACTGATGTGCGGAATAGCTGCGACAGCAGCTAAAACATCTACTTGGACATCTTCATTTTTTGCAGGTCGTGGCTGACGTTTCACATATGGCTCAACACTTCCCGTTTCATTAAATAACGTAACTGTCCGGCGAACGGTCCGGACACTTGGATGATGTCGTCCAGGATACCGAGCAGCATACATAGCACACCCCCGTTGGGCATTTTGATCACAATAGCGATACATCAACACGATGTCGACCTTTTCCGCAATTGGTAAACGGTCCATTTTTAACACGGGTAATGTATCACGAAGCAAATAGTGTCCACACTGGCGGAGTGTTACGTGAGACCACGTACTTATACGTTTGTGACTATTACAGCGCCATCTATCACAAAGCGAAAAAAGTGGTCCAACTAAAACATTCATATTTGTTTATGTACTACACGAACATGTAAGAAATAATGGGGGTTCCTATTTAAAAATAACACAGTTGATATCCGTTTGACCTACGGCAGCGCCATCTAGCAGGCCAACCATAGCGCCATCTTGTTTCCCCCTTCAAGCTAGACGAGTTTCGTTCTTTGTAGTTTTTTCGTTTGATGCTTAATTGGTGAGATATTTGGCCCGGTCGCTATCAATGGACCATCCTGTATTCAACATATCTCATTCCATATTACGATCTCTTTTAGTCTGAATGATTACGTGTGGAAGTACACACAGAACCGGGGTGCTCTGTCTTCTCCGCAATGAAACTCACTACTTCGAATACAGTCGCTTTTTCAGTGTTGTGTGACACGCACGGACTGCCTTTGCTCTGTTTTGTATAGCGTGAGTCAAAACTGACTTTACATCTTTGGAATAATATAGAAATTAATTGTGATAATTTACGGAATCCGTGGATGCGTCATTTTGAAGTAAACACCGTCAAGTTTCACATGGAAGTGTCAAGTGTCATTTTGGTTCGATGTGACTACCTTTGTGATGCGGCAACCATCCCACCGGTAATCAATTTCTTCCCACACTTGTTGTAGCAAATAGGGCGTAACTTTTGCAACGGCAGCGTAGATTCGATTTTTCAGGTGGGCTGTTTGGTAGGAGAGAAACAGATACACGGTCATTAATGAAACCCCACAGAAACTCAATGATGCCAAGTCTGGAGAACAAGGTAGCTATGTGATTGGCCCTTCATAGCCAATCCACCGACCTGGGAAGAGATTATCGAGGAAACATAGAACCTGAAGTGGTGCAGAATCTTGCTGGTAGTAAACCATCCCATCTCGGAAGGCAATACGTGTCAGCGTTCTCCATGCAGAAGAAAGGGCCGTAAACTTTCAATTTGCTAACGGTAGAAAACATATTAACTTCTAGGCTGCCACGAACGTGTTCCAGGACTGCATGTGGATTTATTCGGTGCAAATTTTACTGCAGCGTTCGTTTCGGGAAATCCAACCACACAGCGAGAACGCTCGGCACCAGTGTAAGTAGCCATTTTAACGGTGCACTACACTGGCACTTCTGGTGGCTCAAGGGTTGCTGACGCACTACGTGAATAAAACCTGAGGTTGTTTTCTACAAAATGACGCATCTACCGATTCTCTAAGTTGTCTCAATATATTTCTATATAATTCCAAAGTTGTAAAGTCGTTTTTGACTCACCCTTCACTAACGAGCAACAGGGTTTACCGATTAGGAACAACGAACTTGGCAGAGGGTACTGAAACTCCAAGCGAAAGTCAGTAAGCAGCTACGATAACGGGTGGTGCAGATAGGCTTGTGCAGTTTACGCCACTATTCGGGTCATAATCTAATTTCAGTACGGAGTTACATTCATTGGCATAGCTGTGCGTGTCAGGAGAGACAGTGAGCTTATCCACTCCAACACGACACATGATCGAGACACGTCGACACGGAGTATCGAAAAGTTTCAGTCGGTAGGAAAATTTTTCGTTGAGCCATTACAGATCTTATAGCCTTCCGTGAAAAACTGGTGGAAATATGAGTAACTTCTGGTGGTAGTAATTAATACAAGATGCGACTGAAAAGCTCAGTGAACCGTCTCAGAAAATAAAGGAAACAAGAATTAAAAACAGAATACCTTTGCTGGCCTTCGAAGTAATCACCATTAACTTCAACACAGTGCTGATATCGTTTGTAAAGCTGTTGGATATTGTCAACAACCCCTGCTTGTCGAATCGCTTGAAGAACCGTGGCTACGCGTTGTTTGATACCCACAACGTCTGCAAACGCTCGTGGACAGTGGGGCTTACACCGTCTTTGCTTATCTTCAACTCCCTTGTCCCTGTTCTCTAAGGCAGCCGCCGACTGCGGCTCAACATAGACACCGTCCTTTCAATGTCTAAAGCGATTAAACGTCTCAGATTAACGCTTTTTACTTACTGCTTCAACATCGTACAGTCACGTTAGCACTGCATGCTCCTCCGTCGTTATTTTCCCTAACAAGAAGCAAAACTTCACGTTAACGCGTTGCTCCGTTATGAGCTACACTTTACAATGACATGAGGGGCAAATGATTTGAGTTGGGTTATCTATCTCAAGGCCCATGATTCTGTTATGACCTGACGAAACTACGATTGTCCGGTGTAACCGTGCATACTTTGACTGCTCTGGGAGACGATAGAGTGGAACAACAACATATGAAAACTTAGTTAAGCTTGTTACAGGAATGATAAAAAGATTTACTTAACTTTATACAGTCCATTGCCTCAGGGACGTGCCGAATATTTACAAATCTTTTTGAATATGAAAGTATGAAACATCACTCGATGCACACAATTACTATACTCTTTTCTTGTAATACAAAATTTACAATGTTTGGAGTGGCAGCTAACTCTTAAGACGTGAGTAACATTTGTGTCGAACTAGACGATGTAGTCTGCTTGATCGGATATTACGAACTGGGGCTGAGCGGCCTTTCCTTTTTTCTTTACTGTCATTCCATCCCCCTCGGCCCATACAGATGTGGAATTGGCTCTCAGCGGTACAATTTTCCGCTCTTTGGCCAATCGACTTAAAAAATATATAAAGAGAATTAGAAACAAAATTTGCGGCTGAAATTCTATTTTAAATTAAAAATAAAAACGAATAGTTTAAAAAACGAAAATATATGCATTTTAAAAACACACTGCTGCAAGGTGAAATTCTTTTGATAAACTACTGAAGCACTACACCTTCACTTAAAATCTGAAGGACCCGTTCTGGATTGGAAGTATTGTCGGAGGAGAGAGTATGTTCCATAGGGTTTAGGTGTGTGCATAAAAAGACAGGGGTCTATTAGATAGGAAAACTATGGAGATGATGGGTGGGAGATGAGATGGATAGTGGGAAATGCAGTAGGTAGGAAACACAGAGAGTGAAGAGTAGTGCGTTATGTGGGTAGGGCATGGTTACAAGAGGAAAGGGATGGCGATGGACGGGTGGAGAGGGAAAAGAAGAGGGGAGCCCTAATATCGGGGCAGACCTCATAGTCTGGAAGAGGAAGTTGGTTAAATCTTTGTTGGGATAGAATATCGAGTGTGTGAGGCCTGGTAATCAGAGGGGAGACAATAGGGTGATTGGAATCTAGTAGTTTGTTGGCATTATAGGAGATGCAGAGGCATTCGGAGTGGGTGAGGATGATTGGGAATTTGATGAGATGGTAGAGAATCCGTGTTGGAGAACGGATGCAGAAAGCGAGACGGAACGCATGGCGTTCGAGGATTTGGAGAGCCTTATACAACTTTGGTGGGGTGGAGATTCATGCAACATTTGCATGGCGGAGGATGAGTGGGAAAATGGTTTTGTATGTGTCGGGGATAGTGGAAGGGTGTGATTTTCAAGTTCGGTGTGTTAGTAGTTTTAGTCTGAGCGATCCTCCGCTCCGCTGTACATTGGCCTCTGTGCGGTGACGCGGTGGCGCTGCGAAAGAGGACGGTTTCGCCAGCGCCTTCCTTTTCATCCATGGGGAACGCAGCGAGACATCGTTAACTTCTGTGGTATCGAGGGAAGTTGAAGACTTCGGTATGGCAGCACGATCTATCGACGATACCACAGATTCTTCCCAGTGTGAACTCATCCAAATGTTGTATCTGGACCAAGTAGCAAAGAAGAACACCAGCACGGTGCACCATAGACGCTCGCTGACTGACACACACGCACACACACAAACACACACACACACACACACACACAGACTATCTTATCCAGTTTCTTGAACTACCTCATGTTGCAGTGCCACCACCATTTGGCACTATAGACACGCAGACTTCACTACATGCGACGTCCAACTTTCTGTGCACAAGTGGAGACCTCTGATAGCAAACCCCACACCTTCACTCATTTCCACTTGGTTGGTATGTTATGTTACTTTATCTTAAATTTTGCAGGGCAGCGTGTTCTGCAGGTCAGTTTCATTTTGCTAACACCGTACTTTGCATAATTCGTACAGGTAGTGCATAATGTACCTCGCGACCACTTGTCCTCGTTATAGTAGTGTCGGGTCAACGCATCAGGCTTTTTAACAGCAGACCGTCACTATATACCAATTTTTATTCTATTGCGGTTCTTTGTACATCGTCAAAAGGACGTTTTCATTTTATGTTTGCACCTTGGCTACACGCAAAGTGTACAGCCGTGTATGAAGAAATCATTCTTGTAAGCTACCCGTTAGAGATCACGCTAAGCGACATTTATACATTACTGGATGCTGCCTAAACCGGCTGACTGGGTTATGATCTGATCTGACCCTGCCGTTCTCAATCGCGAGTGATCTCTGCAGAACGGCCGGCGTTTCTTAATACCATTTGGGGAATAAACTATTAGAGCCCTGGCTGCAAGCAGTATTCGTTGAGTTAGTGGCAACAGGAAATGGGCACTGCAAATGAATTCTGTTCCTGTGGCCGAGAAGGCCTGAGATTTACGGTGGACGTTCGGTAATCAATGCAACATATTTTTTCTGGAAGTCGATTGGTTTTATTCAGAATTCCATCACACCATACCATTCCTGACTCTTTTGCCCACCAAACCCTATTTTTCTATATAATTAATGCGTTGGCCTTACACCACCATACTGGGTGAGCCAGTATGCTAGCGTGGTACGGCTCTGCTGGTCGACTTCACAACCAACGTTTTAATAACCTCCCCACAATCCAAGCACTGTTGCGCTCGAAGTGGATCCTTCATTGGCCCAAACAGATAGAAGTCGGAAAGGGCAAGATCCGGGCTGCATGGAGCAGAAGTGGATTGGTGCCACTCCATGAATTGCCACTTTGTTTCCGGTTCGAGGTGATGAATCCATGTTTCATCGCCTGTGACGATGTTCAACAAAAAATTGTCACGATCAGCCTCGCAACGCGCAAGCAATTCCGCTCAGAAGGTCCTTCGATGAGGTCCGGCGATGAGGAGCATAGCCGGCACACCTTTGAGTTGCCCAACTAGTGGACGACTACGTCAGCACTACCAACAGAGGCACACAGCCGATCCGGCGATCACCTAGAGTGAGAGTATCCGCACGTTCCAATATTGCAGCAGTCACTGCTGTCTGCGGACAGCCAGCACGCGGAGGACCGGACAGGTTTGCGGGACCTTATTGCGGTGATGACGCACATTTCGCCCAACGGCTCACCGTGGTTTTGTTTACTGCCAGGTGTTCGTAGATATTCTGCAAGGACCTATGAATATCTGGGCTACTCTGGTTTTCCGCCAAAGGAAACTCAATAACAGCTCTCTGCTTGGAACGCACCTCAGTTACAAACCAAATTTTGAAGGCTACACATATCAGCACCGCCAATCACAATTGCATGAAACTTTAGGAGCTGAATATTCCACAATGTCCCACAACAAGATCAACCGAAACTGGCCGAGAGAAAAATAGTGTCTCACTACTTATTGAACGCTACCTCTTAAAATACACAACTGGAAAAATGGAAGAAGAACACCTCGGTGGAGGACACTACGAGAGGACGGTTAATGCAGTGATCAAACACACAGTGTTGCGGACAGACCAGGAACGGAGTAATCAGCCGTGGAATGTTGCAAGGTTAGCAACAGTTGTTTGTCTCCAGAACCAGCAGCAGCCAGTTTGCGACGGTATACGGAGCTCCAGCTGTGACTGCAACATCGTTAGAATGCCGTGACAGCGTGGACAGCGGCGAGGCATAGATGTACGCCAGGCCGTCGCGTCTTACGAAGGACCTTATCGAAGTGCACAGCGACTTAACAAGCAATTAGCGACACTGTAGCTCTGAGGCATCAGCGAAAACATTCGCAACCGTCCCCGTGAAGCAGGGTTACGATCCTGCGTGGCGTTATGGCGTCTTCTGCTCTCGCCCAACATCATACAGCCCTCCTCCAGTGGTGTCGAGATAGGAGCTTATGGAAGAACAAATGTGGACGTGCTGTCTTTACTTATGAGAGTCGCTTCTGCGTTGACGCCAGTGACGGTCGCACACGTGTGTGGCGTCGTACAGGTGAGCGCCAACGTCTAGAGTGCATACGACAGAGGCTCGCAGAGCTAACATCCAGCATCACGCTGTGTAGAGCCATGTCTTACAACGGTCGTTCTTCTCTGGCGATCGTAGGGGGAACATTGAACAGTGCACGGTACATCCAAAACATCAGTCAACCTCTCGTTCCTGCACCAGCAAGGCGATGTCCTTTCCAACAATACGATACACGCACCCGTCATTCCCTGCCATCCTACCAGCTCCTCAAGGTGTACGTCAACTATCCTGGTCAGGAAAATCCTTAGATCGGTCCTCCATGGAGCATATTTGGGACTTGAACGTGATATCGCGCCGTGTGCTAGACTGACGGGAAATCTGGCTCAGTTGAGGCACCAGTTGGAAACTGCATAGCCAGCCATTCTGCAAGACTACATTCGCCACATCTACTATCGTCTCTGCGGGAGAATTGCAGGCAGCATTACTGCTGCAAAATGAGGGTATGTAGGGTACTAGCGCTGACACTTGGCACGCCCTGCCGACTGTACTCAAGTGCGTATGGCTCTGTCTGTGTGATTGTTTGTTGTATACGCCTTCAAGAATGTTTCTGCTGGATCGGCGCATTCGTGGTACTCTTTTCTCATTTTACTGTAATGTGTTTCCGCGGAACCATTTTGGGAGTTGGTGAAATCAAGAAGTTTGTCGGCATCTCTCACGTGTGTAGGCGGTGTAGTGTTCAAAGTTGAGTTTCTGAAGTCAGTAGATAGTGATCCTGACCGGTGAAGCAAATTATGCTTCCAGCACGTAAAGACTGCAACCATTCGAAAGTGTGCTCCCGTGAGTCACGTGGAATTCTGCTTCGGCATTGTCCGGTGTTTTAGGCGAGTGTTGCCTGGAAGTGGGCGAGCACGGTCCCAGCAGGTGGAGCCCTGACCTCAGACCACAAAGCCGGTAGCTAAGTGGCTGGTTGTGTTTCATTGAACGGAGCGGACCTGGCGACATAGGGAAAACCGAAATATTCACGAACAACGGAAGCAAAAAGTTCATCTCATCAAGGTCTAGCTGTTTTCTGCACAAAGAAATTAAATTTTGTGTAGAAATTGTGGAATTCTTTCTTTCACATTATGTTAATTGAAGGTGCATAGGAGGAAGGGGGAGGGGGATGGAGAGGAAGTGAAAAGTTGTCTTAACCAGTACTCTCTCCGGACACGTTGTTTAGCGTCCATGCGCGGACTGGCTGCGGACGTGGGTGTGACCTTCCTCGACGCCACGGAAGCTCCGAGGCACGCACGAAAGGAACATCTCCTGCCTTCCTTGTTTCTGGACAGCCGGTCTAATTTCTCCCAACCGGCCTCTGTGCTGCGTCCCTCTTCCAACGAGTAAAAATTATTTGCCATAACTGGCAGTAAATTGAGTCATAGACATATTTATAATTATTGCGAATCCATCAACGGAACATGTACCTAACAACTGTACATGTAACTAATGACTGTACTTATTCTTAGATACTTTCGAGTTTTGTCGAGCTATGAAGTTGTAGAACGTACCAAGCGTTTCGCTGCAGCAGAACGCCTGGGTCATAGGCATCCCATTTAACGAGAGAGCTTGCGAGGTAGCGCAGACAAATGATGCAAGGCGTATCCACCACTATGACGTTATCAATGAAAAGGATTCTTCTTTGTCTGTCGTGAAGCCATCATATGGCTGTCTTGTGGTTCCTTAATGAGAATGAATATTTATGGGGCAGGATGCCTCTTGAAAATCAGGAACGATTTCTTCCAAGATGGTTGTCAGTAGACTGTGATGATTGTATTTCTCTCTAATTGTGAGTCACCTATTCTATTTATACCTGCTCTTCGCAGCTGGGGGGACCCAAACCGTGTTCTAGATGCTCATCTGTGTATGCGGCGTGGAAATGCGAAGCCCATATATCTTTCCTCATTCCTTCAAGATTGGATGTATTTTGCCTGATTGCTGGGTCACAGCAGTTCTGAATTTGGTCTGTCATGGAATCAGTCAATTTTCCTTTCCTGTCTAAGGTTCCATCGTCATCTAGTTTTTTTTCTTTCATAACTGATTTCAAACTTCTCAGCCTGGCACCCATTCTTTTCTGTAGATGTCCCATACATTCGAGTTTGCTTGTATTTATATTGTTCCCATATGGTTGCCTTTCCAAAACTTCTTTGAATGCATTAAAGTTACCGTTTCCGAGATGCTGGACATAGCGAACATGATAAAACTCCGAAGAGCGATGAAACGTTTTTTTAACCCCAGCAGAGTCCATGCAAACACTACTACCACAATAATTGACAACACTGTCATCATCATGTTCATTTTTCATGTTATATATGCATCTACAACATCATGGATATTTTTGTATTTATACTATTACGATGTATTAATTTGTGTTTATTTATTTTATAGCACTTGATATTGGGATAGAATAGTCCCGAAACATGTTGTGGTAAATGGATCACAAATTCTACAGGCCTGCAATAGTTCGCTATCAATCCTGCTTGAAGAGTGAGCAAGCTCTATGTTGAGAAATGGACGTCCAACACTTTGTTGCTTCTCGTGGTTTCACCGTCCTTCAATTACTTTCCATACATTTGCACGACAGCAGCAGGCAAACAGCCTACCAGCTTCGCTGTCTCTCAGATGCTCGTTCCCAACCGACTAGCCATAACAATCCGCCCTTTGTCAGTGTCGCTTATGAGAATGAATTCCTCCATTTGTGGCCGCTATCGTCGCTAGAGTGATTCTTCATTCCTTTGTGCTCCACTTACATATAAGGAGCGATCAAAATGTTTCCGTTCGAAGGTCGTAGTCTACAGCCCTGAATTGATATGCCAGTCAGCTAAAACCACCGTGAACACTGAGGTAATCATATCATCGATGCACCAGGTTGAAGATATCCGTTTGGTAAAACACCGCATCCTGTTGCATTAAGAAGTTCGTAACAGCCTGCTGCACATCCTCGTGCGACAAGAATCTTCAAATCCTGGCGAGACAAGAATCTTCAACCATTCTCGAGTTGACGTGACTTCCACGTCACAACATTTGTGATATGGGTACGTGCGTCACCATGAAACAGCAACATCCCTGGCGCAGTTTTTACCTTAATTGCATGTCGTAATTTCTTCAGAGTTGTGCAGCACTGCTCCCCACATATGGAGACATCAGGTTCCTTGAAATCAATAAACAATGGGCCTCAGTGATGAAAGAACAGGGTGAGCATCACCTACCGAGCAGATGGCTGGCTATTGAACTTCATGGGACAATGGATGACACCACCACTGCATCGTCGGCGCTACCGACTCCGATTCCTCGTGGTGGCAACCGCTTTCGTCCCCTGCATTAGTGCGCTCAAGAATTGTGTTGCTTTCAACTTCCAAACGCATCAGGTGCTTCAGGCAAATAGCCATATGGTTCACTTCTTGTTCGGCATTCAAAGCACATGGTATCCACTGCCTGCAGACCTTACAGTAACCCAACTCTTGCTGGATAATGTGTTGCACTCTACAGAAACTGATGTTGAGATGCTTTGCTAGCGCATGAATGGTTATACGCTGGTCCGCCCTAATCACATCATCAACCGCCCGCTTGTTGTTGGTCGTAATGGATAAGGCTGACTTCCTGAGCCCGCGATCACACGCGTATTATGTCCAATCCTGACCAGCACGGAACTTCGTGCACCATTCAACAGCGATGGTTTTCGACAGATACGCAGTCCAATACACATTCTTTATTCTCCAGTGGATGTCTACCGGTGTTTGTCCATCGACAGCCAAGGAAAGGATAACTGCACGTTGGTCCTACTTAAACTGGTTTGATAGAAACGCCTCCATAGTTAACGTTCCGCATCTTCTGCATGGACGTCGCAAAGACACGAATGCCACACTAGACCGTTGCCTATATGCTGCTACTTACACACTCGCATCTGAGTCTCACAGCGTTGCAGAACCGCTGCTGCAGCGCCCTCAAAAGGAAACTTTTTGATCGCCCCTTATAGTTTTCTTACAACATCATGTGCCTACAACGCTAACAGCTATCGTTCAGTCTCACAGTCATTTACTTTTTATATGGGTGAAGGGAAGGGAGTTATTATAAGATCAATCACCGGCTGGTGAAAACCTAGGTACTGTTCTGGTAGAAATAGGCTTCATGTGCCTCAAATTCACGGGGGCGGCTATCATATTCAAAGGAAAAAAAATGGTTCAAATGGCTCTGAGCACAATGGGACTTAACATCTGTGGTCATCAGTCCCCTAGAACTACTTAAACCTAACTAACCTAAGGACATCACACACACCCATGCCGGAGGCAGGATTCTAACCTGCGACCGTAGCGGTAACGTGGTTCCAGACTGAAGCGCCTAGAACCGCACGGCCACACCGGCCGGTTATTCAGAGCAGACCGGCTGTCAATCTACTTGGCTATGCGGACGCTACGTGACGTCCGTTCGACAAACACTTGTCGTCCTATCGGCGACTTACACTTGTGCAATAATTTTCTCTGTGATGTTGAAGATCTGCACAAGACACCCCTGGCCTCGCAAGCCCCATGTTCGTACGCTGACAAAAGTCATGAGCTACATCCTAATATCTTTTTACCCGGCGTAGTGCAGAAACTCGGATTCGCAAGCATTCAACAAGTCGCTGGAGCTCCCTACAGAAATACTGAGCCAAGATGCCTCTACAACTAGGATTTTGTGTTCGAACTTACCTTTCGATTACGTCTCATATATGTTCGATAGGACTCATATCGGGCCATCTAGGTGGCCAAACCATTCGCTCGAAGTGTCCAGAATGCTCTTCAAACAAACTGTGAACCATTCTGGCCCAGCGATACTTGTTATCCATAACAATTTCATCGTTGTTTGGGAACACGAAGTCCACGAATGACAGCAAATGAAGTAGTCGAACATAGCCGGCCTCTGTGGCCGAGCGGTTCTAGGCGCTTCAGTCTGGAACCGTGCTACTGCTACGTTTGCAGCTTCGAATCCTGCCTCGGGCATGGATGTGTGTGTTGTCCTCGGGTTAGTTAGGTTTAAGTAGTTCTAAGTTCTAGGGAACTGATGACCTCCGAAGTTAAGTCCCATAGTCCTCAGAGAAATTTGAACCAGTTTTAGTCGAACATAACCATTTCCATAACCGTTTCCACACCATTATGGAGCCACAACCAGCTTGTTGACAACTTGAGCCAGTGGCACCGTGGTATCTGTGCCACACTAGAACCCTACCATCAGCTCTTACCAACTTTTGTCGGGACTCATCTGACAAGCCCACGGTTTTCCAGTCGTCTAGAGTCCAACCGATATGGTCAGGAGCCCAGGAGAGGCGCTACAGTGAATGCATCTTAGCTAAGGCACTCGCGTCGGTCACCTGCTGCCATACCCCATTAACGCCAAATTTCCTCACACTGTCCTAAAGGAGACCTCGCCCATCTCACATTGATTTCTGAGGTTACTTCAAGCAGTGCTGCTTGTCTGTTGGCCCTGACAACTATACTCAAATGCCACTGCTGTCAGGTTGTTACATAAAGTTGATCGGGCACTGCGTTGTCCGTTGTGAGAGTTAATGCCTGAAATGTGGCATATCGCCACACTCTTGACAATATGGATCTAGGAATATTGAATTCCCTAAAGATTTCCGAAATGGAACGTCCCATGCATCTTACTCCAACTACCACACTGCTCCGAAGACTGTAAATTTTCGTATAAATGACAGCTTCGCCAATGCACTGCCTTGTTATACCTTCTGTACGTGATACTACCGCTATCAGCGTATCTGCATATCGCCATCCAATGACGTGTCATCTCTTCAGTACAGACTGGCAATGCATCTCTTCAGAAATGACACATAAATGAGAGGTAGCCCGGTCCCAAGTCTCCCAACGTATCACTCGTAATAAAGCAGCAGCTAGACGAGCAATGGACTTGCTGCTGGACATGTCAAAAGAACAAACGTTCACACAAACAATAATGACTTCAGCGTAATGAACAGTCTCCAGAGAGAGCCCAAAATGAATTAACGTGGGTCGTGAATACGATGACAGTAACAGGAGTCAGACAACAGACCTTAAACCGCTGCGTGTCGATTGACAGCGCCGGCATTTCGCTGCACAAATGCAATTACAGAACAGACGTAACCATCGTAGCTGCAGCGTATTTCGTAATTCTAAACACATGGAGCAACTCGCGGGTGGTTAACACAAGGCTCCCAAGGTAATGGAAGATAACACTTGTCACAAAATGGCATTAACCTCGCGAAGTCGACACCCTGAGCAACTGCAACGGAATGAGGTGGAGTGGAGCTCACCGGGCTACTTAAAGTCTCAGTCTATGTACCCCAGTGCACCTAATCTCTCTTCATTTGTGGTGCGGGCTGGTCTGGACAGAGCTGTGGCCTCGGCACATGCGTTACAGGTCGAAGTACTCGGGATAGTACAGCTGTTGTGTGGAAAGCGTCTGGACAGCACAGATCCACCGCGAAATTCTGGGGGTATACGGGTCATCTACATCTACATCTACATACACACTCCGCAATCCACCATACGGTGCGTGGCGGAGGGTACCTCGTACCACAACTAGCATCTTCTCTTCCTGTTGCACTCACAAACAGAACGAGGGAAAAATGACTGCCTATATGCCTCTGTACGAGCCCTAATCTCTCTTATCTTTGTGGTCTTTCCACGAAATATAAGTTGGCGGCAGTAAAATTGTACTGCAGTCAGCCTCAAATGCTGGTTCTCTAAATTTCCTCAGTAGCGATTCACGAAAAGAACGCCTCCTTTCCTCTAGAGGCTCCCACCCGAATTCCTGAAGCATTTCCGTAACACTCGCGTGATGATCAAACCTATCAGCAACAAATCTAGCAGTTTCTATGTCCTCCCTCAATCCGACCTGATAGGGATCCCAAACTCCCCAGCAGTACTGAAGAATAAGTCGTATTAGTGTTTTATAAACGGTCTCCTTTACAGATGAACCACATCTTCCCAAAATTCTACCAATGAACCGAAGACGACTATCCGCCTTCCCCATAACTGCCATTACCTACTTGTCCCACTTCATATCGCTCTACAATGTTACGCCCAAATATTTAATCGACGTGACTGTGTCAAGCGCTACACTACTAATGGAGTATTCAAACATTGCGGGATTCTTTTTCCTATTCATCTACATTAATTTACATTTATCTACACTACTGGGCACTAAAATTGCTATAACAAGAAGAAATGCAGATGATAAACGGTTATTCGTTGGACAAATATATTATACTAGAACTGACATATGATTACATTTTCACGCAATTTGAGTGCATAGATCCTGAGAAATCAGTACACAGAACAACCACCTCTGGCCGTAATAACGGCCTTGATACGTCTGGGCATTGAGTCAAACAGAGCTTGGATGGCGTGTACAGGTGCAGCTGCCCATGCAGCTTCAACTAGATACCACAGTTCATCAAGAGTAGTGACTGGCGTATTGTGACGAGCCAGTTGCTCTGCCGCCATTGACAGGACGTTTCTAATTGGTGAGAGATCTGGAGAATGTGCTGGCCAGGGCAGCAGTCGAACATTTTCCGTATCCAGAAAGGCACGTACAGGACCTGCAACATGCGATCCTGCATTGTCCTGCTGAAATGTAGGGTTTCGCAGGGATCGAATGAAGAGTAGAGCCACGGGTCGTAACACATCTGAAATGTCACATCCACTGTTCAAAGTGCTGTCAATGTGAACAAGAGGTAACCGAAACGTGTAACCAATGGCACCCCATACCACCACGCCGGGTGATACGCCAGTATGGCGATGACGAATACACGCTTCTAATGTGCGTTCACAGCGATGTCGCCAAACACGGATGCCACCATCATGATGCTGTAAACTGAACCTGGATTCATCCGAGAAAATGACGTTTTGCCATTCGTGCACCCAGGTACGTCGTTGAGTACACCATCGCAGGCGCTCCTGTCTGTGATGCAGCGTCAAGGGTAACCGCAGCCATGCTCTCCTAGCTGATAGTCCATGCTGCTCCAAACTTCGTCGAAGTGTTTGTGCAGATGGTTTTTGTCTTGCAAACGTCCCCATCTGTTGACTCAGGGATCGAGATGTGGCTGCACGATCCGTTACAGCCATGCGGATAAGATGCCTGTCATCTCGACTACTAGTGATACGAGGCCGTTGAGATCCAGCACAGTGTTCCGTATTACGCTCCTGAACAAACCGATTCCATATTCTGCTAACAGTCATTGGATCTCGACCAACGCGAGCAGCAATGTCGCGATACGATACACCACAATCGCGATAGGCTACAATCCGACCTTTATCAAAGTCGGAAACGTGATGGTACGCATTTCTCCTCCTTACACGAAGCATCACAACAACGTTTCACCAGGGAACGCCGGTCAACTGCTATTTGTGTATGAGAAATCGGTTGGAAAGTTTCCTCACGTCAGCACATTTTAGGTGTCGCCACCGGCGCCAACCTTGTGTGAATGCTCTGAAAAGCTAATCATTTGCATATCACAGCATCTTCTTCATGTCGGTTAAATTTCGCGTCTTTAGTACGTCATCTTCGTGGAGTAGCAATTTTAATGGCCAATAGTGTATATTTAGAGTTAGCTACCTTTCTTTACACCAATCAAAAATCATGTCCAGGTCATTCTGTATCCTCCGACAGTCAATCAACGACGACACCTTCCCGTACACCACAGCATCATCAGCAAACAGCCGCACATTGCTATCCACCCTATCCAAAAGATCATTTATGTAGACAGAAAACAACAGCGGACCTACCACACTTCCCTGGGGCACTACAGATGATAACCTCACCTCCGATGAACACTCACCACCGAAGGCTTGTTTCTTGCAAGACAAAGGCGAATTGTAGACGTCGTTCCTCTTAGACGACTGTTGTGTGACTCCACTCAACATCAACAAAAGACAAGGCCAAACAACCGCACTGTAAAAATCATAGACCAGCGGCGGGTCAAATGGAATGAGGCGTCTTTTTACTGTGAAATGGTGACATCAATTTCACCGAGGCCGCACAGACGTGTGTGGTGCTGAGCGGGGAGAAAGGCCATCGACATCGACCCCAGAAGACAACGTTCAGGCAATTGAGAAACTGATTTCCAGTACTTCTAGATTTTCCGACGATGAAGACGTTCACACAGCTCAGAGAACAAGAAACAGATTTCTATCGTTGAGGAATTGGGCGACTGGTACCACCAATATTATAGTCTAGACTTAGTCGCTAATTCTTTTCATTATTACTCCTTATAACACGTTTCTCTTTAACAGCATCAATAGATCTTACGTACACGCAGTATCTAGTCAAAGTCAAACATCTTCCTCAATATCTATTCTGAGTAGGTACTATGCATCCATAACCTCTGAGCATGCATTACGTAGAATAATAATGATAATATCTAGCGAGTGAGACAAGAGAATATTATTTAGCCAAACATGGTCGCAGACCCAATGAAGGACTCTATGTCCAAAATAACTGGATTGGTAGGACACTCCTCCCGTTGTTTATAGTGTTTATAGAGACTTGGTGACTATGTTGAAGAATAGTGACATGTATCTGTGTCACTTTGAAGTGTAGTGCAGCATTCAATAAATATTGCTTGACCTGCCATAATAATGTGTAACCTACTCTTTTATGTCCGTGGTATCTTTAATTTTACCTCCTATCTCCAGCATTGACTTTCATATAATTTGACTCGGATGAACCTCACTTAGAAGCGGTCTAAAATAAAAAATTCATTGGAAAATTGATTTACCAGGAAAAGAATCATAGTTTAGGAGGTGAATTAGCATCCGACAACATTAAATAATGTTACGCTGTTACAAGTGCCACTAATACGACCAAATGATAAGTCAAATATTAAATATTAGTCTCAGCTTCACGCAGCAATTAAAACAGAAACTGAACGCTGTGGTAAATTACTGTAAACAAAGTGAGAGAACTTTCATTTCAGTTCATTGAACTAAACCATTGCTCACTGAACTGAAAATGTAATAAATATTCTTCGAATGATGTTTCAGGCTCTGCGCTTCGTAATATAAAAGTTCGTAAGGATTTTTAACAATATTAAAAATAAGTGGAAAAGCCCTAGCTAGCCTGGTGCAACTATAAACACGTTAGACTAGAACGAATACGGTGTAATGAGTGACAAATATAATATCATAATTTTCTTGTTTCTTGCAAGACAAAGGCGAATTGTAGACGTCGAGCCTCCTAGACGACTGTTGCGTGCCTCCACTCAACACCAACAACAGACAAGGCCAAACAATCGCACTGTGAAATCATAGACCAGCGGCTATTCTTATATGAAGCAGCCAACTCAAAAGAGTTGTGTCGCTAGTAAAATTAGCGATTTGTGAGTGGATACTTGAATGATGTTAGTCGATAAAGAAAACACACCGGGGGTGTAACAGATATGAATTCAGATATTTTTGTTCATTAATGAGAACTGTGTACTGAATAATGTTATATCATCAGACGCGTATTGAAGCAGTGACGTCAGAAATTACCATCATCTGAAGATGTCGAGCTGTGGCATCGATGAAACATTGTGGGACTTAAGCAATACGATAGGATGGTAAACGCGAGAAAGGTATTTGCAACGGAGCAGTCAGGAAAGCCTGAAAAATCACGGTGCTACATCCGTATTACGTCATTCGCAGAATAATAATTACTGCTGTTACAAGTTGTATGTTTTTAGGTAGGTCAGTAGCTCCAAGTAAACGTGAAAAGAGCAAGCCATTAATGTTTATTTTCCCCTTGGTGGAAGGTCCGGTGTTGAAGTGTGAAAGCATGGAAGCAAAGCAGTTTGTCTATAATGAAAGGCACAGACCACTTAGTGGTGCAGTTACAACTGTGCAGTAAATATCAGGTCACAACACTCGTGACGTGTTTGCGGGATGACTGTTCGACGCAGAGAAAAACATCCAACACACTAATATGTGTTCATATTAAGGTACCACATATATAAATATCTGCACTTATGCCCAGTACACCCTGTACAGTTGTTTTAGTAGAAATGAGACAAAAACGATTAATAAGGCACAACTGTGATTACTTGGTGTATAGCATATACAACATGAGTATCTGATTTATGAACAAAGCAGCGCATCTCTTTGAAGAAATGTGCTATTTTTGTAGGTATGAACCGTTAGGAACTTCTGCAGCATTTCTACACGTCAGTAGTTACTCAGTAAAACATTCACAAATTTCCCAACTATTTTTTTATACAAATATCCTCTAATGTACACATCAATCTGTTGCAGTCAAACAATTTTCCTGTTACCAATACAAATTCAAGAACAATTTCAGTGACTAGAATTCCGTTTAATGAAATTCGTTTTCAGCACACCACCACGTTAAATTGAATATCGATCATAGTAACAGTAAGTAATGGGACTGCACAAATAGATTGATACACATATAAATAAAACATTCTTCTTTCGCTACTTTCACCCAATTCTTCTGCAAAGATAATATATTAACTTTATCTTTCAGTTCCTGAAGGCTATTAAATGATATTTTTTCGAAATATTCATTACGGCTGCGACAATGATCTTGGTTTCGCAATGCTGCTGCCTCTAACTTGCTCTTCTTTCCTTCTGGTCCCTCTTTAGATGGTCCTGCAACTGAAGATAAGTAGGACGGAAGGTCGGAACAGCCGGCCGCTGTGGCCGAGCTGTTCAAGGCGCTTCATTCTGGAACCGCGCTGCTGCTACGGTCGTAGGTTCGAATCCTGCCGCGGGCGTGGATGTGTGTGATGTACTTAGGCTAGTTAGGTTTAAGTACTTCTAAGATTACAGGACTGATGACCTCAGATGCTAAGTCCCATAGTGTTTAGAGCCATTTGAAGCATTTAAACACATCGGAACAGTGCATGGCATGGCGTTTGAATCAAGCTGTGGTTTTGAAAGTGGAGTAGTTATGGTTTTACCGTCTGTGACAAGTATTTCCCAGGCAATTTATCTAGCTTTGATATTCTGTAACGAACCTGAAAACTGAGCAGCGAAGTATAGTTATCATAATACATTCAAGCCAAGTGATCGGGCAACCAATAATATACCATAATCTAAAAGACGCACTAACAAACTACATTCAGGACAAAGTTACATGTTAAATTTACCACTAAATAATTAGTAACTGTGAAATCCTAACTTGGAATTGAATTTAGCCATTTCTGCCTCATTATATCGAGTTTAGGAAGCTTGAACACATGAACCTTGTTTTCTGCTATGTAATTTTCGTTACCTTTCAGTACTCGAGACTTCATAACCATAATGAAGATAAAACTGAGTAAATGTACATTACGTTTCATCAAACCCACACAAGTACAACTTAGTAACGCATAATACGATTTCCGAGTACTTAAATAACAATCTCGTAACGATCGCATAGCACACCGAGCATTTATACACTCAAAACGTTGTTGATACAACACAAGCCAGCTGTTGACTTTCGCCGCTTCTCGCTAACGTCACAGATTCGGGTTCTCGCAGTTGTACGGACTTTGCATCTGGGTGGTGTTGCTGCACCACATTCACATCAGCCTGCATACTGCGATGTGCGAAGCCAGCTAGTGGATACATTCTGTGCAGGTTATATGAAACAATTTATTTTAAATTTTCTAATAAAAGGATTTTACACCACTTGTCGCCTTTCTGCCACCATAACCAACCGTTTGAAATTAACATTTTTCTAGCTTCATGTTTGAAATTAATATTTTAGCTGGGAATAAAAAAAGTATGCAACTGGATCGTTACGCGCACTTCAGATATCGCGTCTACACTTGCGGCAAAAGCCACGTCCAGCTGTATCATTCGATCATACACTGGACGTCAACCAGGACAACCAGACCCGTAAGTTTTGGCCACTAAGTTGTGTGTGTGTGTTCCAGTATCGCAACGTGACTGCGGTAGGGCTGTAAAAGTAACGACAAAATTTTGTACTGTGAGAATTTGGTGTTGTCGAAACACATGCTCGTCACAAATTATTTGTTACTCATTACTATCGTTGCTGAACATCGTTAGCTATGACCGTTTTTCCCAATTTCTTTGTGAGTCTTCCTTCGACACTGTATGGTTTTTACGTCGTCAGTGGGATGACCATGAATTCCATTTAGACGAAGCTTTTATAGCTGTCAGGAAAGCCCACCAGAACGGATTTCCCAAACGTTTCGGTGCCAGTCAAGCTTAAAGTTTGTCATTCTTGCCTTATCTTGACTCTGAAGAATCACTTTTACATTTTTAGGGGTCGTGGGGCTTGTTTTTACTTGAAGATAAAGAAAGATGGAAGTCTGCACCCATCTGCTGTAATTACCAGCATCACTGAAGTGCTGTTTTTGACGCCGTGATGTTTCGATGGTAACTTCTTTTGTCCCCTTGTCATCAGTCGTGTAATTACGTGACATATTAAACCAAACCGGCGTCTCATCGGCGTTGCCTATTCGCCCCATCGAAAAATTCTTCTCTTTCCCAAGTGTGATGACATGCTGCTGAAATTATTGGAGTTTTATCTCAAAATCCTGTGGAAGCTTTTGGTATTGTACGGCGTCGAAGAGATAAGTGCGCCGTTTCATAAAGTGATCAACCTGTCCACGACTACCCTTAAACTCTTTTGCCTCGGTATGTTACGGAATACAGCCACCTCTTTTGTTCTGTTTCTTATCGTGCTACTAGTCATATTCTTCCGCTACTCACGGAAGAATCCTATAACATTTACTTCAACGTCAGGATGTCTTCCATTGTGAGGGTCAGTAAATTTCTTTATAATAGTGGTAGTCGCAAATAACGCCAATTTCTGTTTCTTCCATTAGCGAATGTTACTCTCATCTGTATTGAACACTCGTTCTGCCTTCCTGCTACCACATTTCTCCACATAAAAAATTACTTTACTCTCGAAAGTCGCATCATACGATGTTCTTCTATGTTGCCTTCCATTTCGTGACTACCTAACACAAACACACTATGCCGTAATAGGTCAACAATAATGTAATGAAGCTGAGAGTTAAAACAATGCGCTGTGACGTAAGTAACAATACATAAATTTGAATGATATTGCTGGTGAACAACAGATGCAAATTTGTACTCGGATGTAAAGCGACATTGAATCTTATGCGCGCCCCGATACTGAATACTGCATATCGTAAAAAATGTGAGCATTGGATTCGCGTAAAAACGATAATCTTTCCATTAAGAGCAGATCACAGTTTAATATTGTAATGGAACTGACCAGTCCGTAAGGAACGTATGTAGGTCGAAGTAACTGATCTGCAGCACACAGTTCCCTCACACGTTACGTGTTATGTTTACAAATGAAACATTGACTGGACATTAAGCATAAAATTTCTGCTGAGCGACGCCTGATAAGTGCTGATATATGTGTAATTATATTTTAATGTTACTGCAGTTATTTTATTTATTTTGGGTTCGCACTTTATCTGCTTCATATTCATCATGAGAAAAAAGGTGTTCCAACAGGTTATGGACGGCGCTGCGTCAGAGGTAGCTGTGCGATATTGCAGTCCGACCGGCGGCCAATTAGCAGCTACGAAGTTGGAAGACATTGTCCTGCTATTCCTTTAGTTAAACCTGAAATAAAATGAAATGTCAAATGTTGTTAATACTGTTACATCTGAACTGGTGAGCAGGTCATTAATAACTCGTTCTCTGTTAAAAAAAAAGTTATATCTTCGTCCTATGTCTAGCGTCATTGGAGACGGTTAGTCGGTTATGAGGAATGTGGAGATCGAAGCACTGAGCAGATGTATGAAAATAAGAAGAATATTATTTTATTTCAGAAGACATCGAGCGTTAATTTTCAAAATGCGGCCGGACTGTTTTAAGTTCTAAGCAAAGATGCTCATACTGATATTTTACAGGGAAATACGAAACTTTCTTAGGCGCGTGTTGTCGCAAGCACGAAGTATATAACAAATTTTGATATTATGGAAGGTATATAACTCGTTACTTTGATTTGGAGATTTGTTGGTCACGAATGGTTTCGGTGACGTGTCAGAGGAATACTGATTCAACACTAATGGCTGTATGAGAGAATTTCATATATATTGTCAAGTAGTAATTAGATCTACCTCGCAACTAAATCGGTGATCGGATCTTCAGTGTTACTACTTTGATTAGACTTCAACAACGGAAACTATTAATAGAGTCCCGATTTCTTAAATCCTTTAAATGTTGTTGTTGTGGTCTTCAGTCCAGAGACTGGTTTGATGGAGCTATCCATCCTGTGCAAGCTTCTTCATCTCCAAATAATTACTGCATCCTACATCCTTTTGAATCTGCTTAGTGTTTTCATCTCTTGGTCTCTCTCTACGAGTTTTACCCCCCACGCTGCCCTCTAACTTTGTGATCCCTTGATGTTTGAGAACAAGTCCTACCAACCGATCCTGTCTTCTAGTCAAGTCGTGCTACAAAGTTCTCTTGTCCCCAATTGTATTCAGTACCTCCTCATTGGTTAAGTTATCTACTCATCTAAACTTCAGCATTCTTCTGTAGCGCCACTTTTCGAAAGCTTCTATTCTCTTCTTGTCTACACTATTTATAGTTCATGTTTCACATTTGTACATGGCTACCCTTCAACCAAATACTTTTAGAAAAGACTTCCTGACACTTAAATCTGTACTCGATGTTAAGAAATTTCTCTTCTTCAGAAACGCTATTCTTGCCATCGTCAGTCTATATTTTACATCCTCTCTATTTCAACCATCATCAGTTAATTTGAAAAATCAGAACTCATCTACTACTTTAAGTGTCTCATTTTCTAATCTAATTCCCTCAGCATTACCTGATTGAATTAGACTACATTTCATTATCTACCTTTTGCATTTGTTGATGTTCATTTTATGTTCTTCTTTGAAGACACTGTCCATTCCACTCAACTTCTCTTCCAGGACCTTTACTGTCTCTGACAGAATTACAATGCCAACGGCGAACCTCAAAGTTTTTATTTCTTCTCCATGGTTTTTAATTCCTATTCCAAATTTTTCTTTTGTTTCCTTTACTGCTTGCTCAATATATAGACTGATACATCGTTGATAGGCTAAAACCCTGTCTCACTGCCTTTTCAACCACTGCTTCCTTTTCATACCCTTGACTGTCATAGCTGCCATTTGGCTTCTGTACAAATTGTAAATAGCCTTTCGTTCGCTGTATTTGACACCTGCCACCTTCAGAATCTGAAAGAGAGTATTCCAGTCAACATTGTCAAAAGCTTTCTCTAACTTTACAAAAGCTACAAACGTAGGTTTGTCTTTCCATAATCTATCTTCTAAGATAAATCGTAGAGCCTGTATTGCCTCACGTGTTCCAACATTTCTACGGAATCCAAACTGATCTTTCCCAAGGTTGGCTTCTACCAGTTTTTCCATTCGTCTATAAAGAATTCGTGTCAGTATTTTACAGGTGTGACTTATTAAACTAATAGTTCGGTAATTTCCACACCTGTCAACACTTTCTCTCGTTGAGGCTTGGAATTATTACATTCTTCTTGAAGTCTGACGGCATTTCGACTATCTCATACATCTTTCTCAAGGCTATCAGTAGTTCTAATCGAATGTTGTCTACTCTCGAGGCCTTTAAATCCTTTAAACAATCCTTTGAATAATCGTAAGAAGTTCAGAGAAACTTTGAGGCATATTAATAACTATTTATGGAGGAAACCGTTCGTGTGTTGGTTACTCTCAACATAATATCTGGCTGACTTTACTATATAAACCACCGTAACGTTGTTGGAGAGATTTGTGTGCCTCAGTAATCCACTGAGCTATGCTGGCGAGAGCAATGCTCTCCTTGCCTGGTCACCCATGTCAGGCTGGTCAGCTGGTGAGATTCAAGAGAAGTTCAGTCTCCCTAGGGGGCTCCCTTCTTGGGAGTACGCAGATGGCAACACACCGGCCGGCGGTCTTGAAAGCCTACATTGTATGATCTGCTTAGTAAATTCAACCGGGCCTATGGAACAATTAACAAAAACCTTAAAAATAAAACTAGAGTAGATAGTCAAGTTCTAAAAAACAGTTGCAATTTCCGCACTGTCCTAAGGAAGCGAGATCTGGATGGTTAGCAAAAAGCAAGAAAACCATATCAGGCTCAAGAAATGAAATTCCGAGATGAGTTAAAGGTTGCACAATAGAAGGCACACCAAAGAATCAAGATATTAGAGAAGAACTAAAAAAAATTCGTCTAAATGATAAAATTATAGATTATAGGAGCAAATGGAATGAATATCTAGAAAGAAAGGAGAGTGACAGACCCCCCCTTAAATGGTAGAAATTAATAAGTGCAAGGAAGAAGAGATAGAGGAAGACAGGAGCTTCAAATATTTAAAATGGGTCTCAGCACTATGGGACATAACATCTGAGGTCATCAGTCCCCTAGAACTTAGAACTACTTAAACTTAACTAACCTAAGGACATCACACACCCATGCCCGAGGCAGTATTCGAACCTGCGACGGTAGCGGTCGCGCGGTTCCAGTCCAGACTGTAGCGCCTAGAACTGCTCGGCCACAGCGGCCGGCGAAGACAGGAGCAACGATGGGTACCATAACAGGCAATTTCGCCTAATACCTGAAGAATAGAAGAAGAAGAAGTGACTTTAAGGATTGTAAAGACAGACGTATGCTTCACTTTACGGCTAAACGGCTGCTGTAGTGCTTAATTAATTGATTCAGTTTACACAATGCCCGTAGATGAAAGTTAATTTACCTGTTGGCCGAACCAGATATATTAATTGAGAAACTATAATCGATTAACAACAAACTCCTCTGTTTTTCAAAAAATTCACTATTACAATCGACGAGTGTTAACATGCATTGTACGTCCCGGATTTTTTCTTATTGCTTTTGGTTCGCAAAAAGGAACTGCAGACCACTAACCCGAGTCAACCGTGGATTTACTTTCAAAACCTTTTCTTAAATAATTTACTTTATTTACTACCTATTCATCAAGAACATTAACACATTTAATCACACTATGTGAGCGTGGAAGCAGTTGCCAGTGGGTAACTGATGAAAACAGATTTCTTTCAACAAATGGAAATTTTATTCCTAAAAACCCATTCTTTTTTTAAGAAAATAAAAACAGATTTAAAAATTATAATCAGAAAGCACCCTCTAAATATCAAGTTACAATTTATTCAGAGACAGAAATAACAATTTTTATTTATTTTATTTTATTTTATTTTTTTATTTTTTGACAGTATGAGCTTTCGGGCCGAGAAGCTTGTCGCTCCCTTTTAACACAGCCGTAGTCACGACCGCTCACAACAACCTCTGAAAGACTACACTGGTGCAAATCTGCAACACACCAGATTACTTTAAACTAAAAATTTTAACAACTCACACAAGCACATAAACTATGCACCCCGTAGGAGGGATGAAAATGGTACAAAACACTCACATTAAAAAATCACTTTGCCACCGAAAGTGCAATTCGTTTTTAAAAGAGAACTCTTAAGGTTGAAAGGTGGCAACTTTATATACTAAAATGACCATTTAAATAAAACACCCATGAAATGCAGTCTTACATAAAATGTACAAACATGCTCTACATTACACATATACCGCCTCTCAAGATGATAGGCAAGACAAAAACCTATTTCAGGAATTCGGCCTTTACACCTTAAACAATAAATTCGTTTAACACCGAATGCGACAAACATGACAGAGGCAGCTATTAACGTATGGCAGATTGGCAGGGGGATTACTGAACAACGCGAACCGCAGATTGCTCTAACCCGCCCCTACTCCACAAGGGAAAAACGGACCACCCAATTCATAAATAACCTCCTTCCCGCGGATGGGCAAACGGAGAAGAATGGTGGGACAACCCCAAAACAAAGCGGCTGGTGACCTCACCAAGAAAACAAGTAGAATTTAACAAGTAAATGAAATAAAATACCTCCAATCACTTAACTTCTAATAAACTGCGATTTCTGTCGAACACCTGGCGCAGCACCCCCCAACGCTCTCCCGAACCGTCCGCTGCCAGCTTCAACGGACGCAGGAAGGCGCGCCGATCTCCCGTCTCACGGCGTCGCAGCTCGCACCGGCCAGACCGATGTCGTGGGTTGACTCCTGTTGCTCTCGTGTCGGCCGCGAAGCCACTACCCCTCGCTATACGGCGCGGCCCACTGGACTCACGTGGCGACCTAACATGCGGAGCGCGCGACCGACCAACCGATCGATCCAACCGCCAATGACCGTTGCCAAAGCAACTCGAGCAGACTGGCGGCCTAACGAGCAGACTAGGATGCAGGAACTCAGCCCCGACCGGGCAACCACTAGCTGAGTTCTGTCACTGGCGGAGTGGCAAGACTGTCACTTTCTGGCTTTAAAGTTTGATCCAAACGACAGACATACTAGCACTCCAACGACAGACACTAACTGCCGTACAACTGCGAACGAGAGACAGAACAGCAACTGGAGACGCGAGGCTGACGCAGCCTCACTCCCACTGACCAACTGCCACTGGCGAGCTTATGCACGTGAACAGGCAACCTTTCCCCTTTTCTACCAGAGAGAGGCACCAAAGCTGCGATTGCCACAGCGGCGCCACCGCCAAAACAGCAGAGGGCGACTGCTTCACACTACGCGCTGCGGCGCGCTATTCAAAACGGCAAATTTTACCATGGCTCACTGAGGAAGATATGATTACGAAGACGAACAAGAAGATTTCCTGTTCGCACTGAAAGAACAGATTCTTGTGTTAAACGAGAACTTGTAGTTGGTGACGACGCTGTCATACCATTGTCCTTACCCTTTAGGCAGTTTTGTCGCAATCTGGAACGAACCGGATATTGTATGTGGAAGGGTGAACACGGCACACGCACACCATCCATTGCTCGCTCACGGCGTTTGAAGTAGCAGGACTGGCCTCAGACCATCGGCTGCGGGCAGACACAGCAATTGCGCCGTTTGGTGGCGCGCCTCTGCACAGGGACAGCCACACACTGTGCGGTCGCCGGACAGAAGCTGTGATCCATCTGCGTTGCAAAGCCTTGGCAAAAACCCCGCTTAACGCCGCGGGCAATTGAAACGCCGGCGTTTGCCGCACAGCAGAAACCGGAGCGCGTAAAATGTGTAGCACGTCAAACGTATCTGAGAGGAAGGCATTGCAGATTTACGAATACCACCCACTCGTCCCGTGTCGGGCACTAACTGTAAGCGAGGAGGAATCCGAGTAACCAAGTATTTCGGGCATAACGAAACGGCATTCAGAGTCTCGTTACTCAGTAACGAATGTATTCTATATCCAACAACCATAGACTGCAAGTGAAACACTTATTCCCGGACGTAGATATCTCCATCTCAAACCAGTAACCAGTTTGAGGCTCCAGAACGTTGTCTACACGTTTTCCCATCGTACTACTTAGTTTTATTTTTTCGAAGCAAATTTTGTCTTGATGAAGACGTTATCGAAAACTCAGTTCTGTTTCCAGAGTGTCGTATTTCCAAACTGTCACATTTCTGCACAGCCAACAGAAACACTTGAGAATGAGCATTTTCTAATATTCTCGCAATGTCTACGCCCACGACGTTGAAACGAGGCAAAATGTGGTCATCTCTTCCAGTTGATGTGGAGCTACTCAGCAGAAGTCTTGAGCAGCAAAATTTTGACGATGTGAAAGACCCTTTAAATAAATTACTGTTAAGTAATATTTTATAGTGGCCTGTTCTTTTTGTCAAGCCGAGTTGTTGCTGTTCCCTGTTTGCTGATGATTCTGTGGTGTACGGGAAGGTTTCGTCGTTGAGTGACTGCAGGAGAACACAAGATGACTTGGACAGGATTTGTGATTGGTGTAAAGAATGGCAGCTAACTCTAAATACAGATAAATATAAATTAATGCAGATGAATAGGAAATAGAATACCATTAGTAGTGTAGCGCTTGACACAGTCACGTCGATTAAATATTTGGGCGTAACATTGCAGAGCGATATGAAGTGGACAAGCATGTAATGGCAGTTGTGGGGAAGGCGGATAGTCGTCTTCGGTTCATTGGTAGAATTTTGGGAAGATGTGGTTCATCTGTAAAGGAGACCGCTTATAAAACACTAATACGACCTATTATTGAGTACTGCTGGAGCGTTTGGGATCCCTATCAGGTCGGATTGAAGGAGGACATAGAAGCAATTCAGAGGCGGGCTGAAGGTTTGTTACTCGTAGGTGTGATCATCACGCGAGTGTTACGGAAATGCTTCAGGAACTCGGATGGGAGTCTCTAGAGGAAAGGAGGCGTTCTTTTCGTGAATCGCTACTGAGGAAATTTAGAGAACCAGCATTTGAGGCTGACTGCAGTACAATTTTACTACCACCAACTTATATTTCGCGGAAAGACCACAAAGATAGGATAAGAGAGATTAGGGCTCGTACAGAGGCATATAGGCAATTTTTCCCTCGTTCTGTTTGGGAGTGCAACAGGAAGAGAAGATGCTGGTTGTGGTACGAGGTACCCTCCGCCACGCACCGTATGGTGGATTGCTGAGTATGTATGTAGATGTGGATGTAGATTTAGAAATAATGATTTGTTAACCTTCTGTATGAAATTTACCACTATTCTTCGACATTCTCAGCCTCATATAAAACTGTTTCCTAAATATAGTGATTTAAATAGTGCTTGAGATGACGTAAGTAAAAGGCTATCTGATTTTTTAAACTAAACAGATAAAAGTTACATTACTTTTTAATGACAAATACAGAAAATTGCAAAGATATTTCTACAAAGTAACTTAATCTCAAAACGCAAAAAGTGTTACGTGTCACTTATTAATGATCAGAAATTTTCTCTGCATTACTTCAATATTTATAACACTAAACTGGACCCATGTATCACAAACTTGGCTTCAGGATAAAAATGAAAGTAGATTATTTAAAATTCAAGTGTCCTGCATGTTTCAGTCACCGAACGTACTTGGTGTGAAATATATAAATGTGGTAGGGAGAGGTACCCCCCCCCCATCGAACCAAGGAAAGCACTTGCTGTCCTGAGGGTGCATCCACGGATGAAGTTCGAGGGGTATTCGGAAAGTAAGTTCTGATCGGTCAAGAAATGGAATCTGAGCCGCGGCGCGGCTCTCGGTCGCAAGACGCTATCGATTACTCCTCTGGTCGAGGTTGGCACTATGTGCGATCGCGAGCGCCTCCTGTCGGAGCAGGTCCTAACGGGGGAGTGAGGGTTTTTTCTTTTTCACAAGACGGCTAACGTGTGACCTGTTTTGGGTTTTGGAGTCCTATTTGGGCAACCTAGTTATCATGCACACAAATGTATTGCTGCCGAGTGAGGTTATCCCTAATCTTGTGAAACTGAGCTTTCAGTGACTGGCTCGTCTGCAAATTAAGTAATTTAACCTTTGTGGTGTGTTTTGCTTTCTATGGTGAATTTCAAAAATGGTGCAAATGGCTCTGAGCACTATGGGACTCAACTGCTGTGGTCATAAGTCCCCTAGAACTTAGAACTACTTAAACCTAACTAACCTAAGGACAGCACACAACACCCAGCCATCACGAGGCAGAGAAAATCCCTGACCCCGCCGGGAATCGAACCCGGGAACCCGGGCGTGGGAAGCGAGAACGCTACCGCACGACCACGAGATGCGGGCTATGGTGAATTTCTTGTCATTCATTGCTGTATGTTTCGCCGTTAATGATAACTGAAGGGCTTGCGTATCGTGACTGTATTTTGGCTACTGGTTACTTTGATTTCTTGTTTATCGGTCTGGTGAAGACTTATGCCAAGTTTATTAATTTCCGCCTGTGGTTCGGAAGTTGGTTTGAAGGTATATCCGTGGGTAAATCTTTACTGCACCTAACTGTTAACCGATCTTGCGTTGAACTAATGCCATTATTAAATCGTTTCTTGTGTGATTTAAATTGTATTACCACAGACAAGGAGACAGGGCACATTCTGTGGTCGAGGGGTAGGAACGGTTGCTGCTTTACGCGTGGCGCCTTGTCGCTCGCTATCACTTCCCGCGTTAGTACGGACGGCGTGAGATTTGTTTGCTCGCGGTTGTACGGCCGCTAGTCTGCTGTGCCTGTTCCCGCTTCAGGGTGTGCCGTGTTTCGTAAGGCGTACGCCGGCTTTGTCACTGTCACTCCTGTGTTGTGTCGGTCGCTTACCGAAACGTTAGTCTGTTTTAGCACGGCGGCCACTGGGCCGTGACGATGTCGGTTGATGACCAGCGTTGGGGCGGTCGTCCGCTCTAAGTGGCTTCGGTCGCTTGAACTTGGCAGTTACCTTCTGATTAAACAGATGAAATTTGTTTATTTGCAGTAAATTCCTAAGTAGTTTGTGAGAAAGGTTGTAACTGAGCTTTCCATGATTTTACACAATTCAAGCATTTTGGTAAGGCATTTTCCTATTTATGTTTTATTTAAATGAGAATTATTTATTGGGGTTATTCACCTGTTAATGCTTAACATAAAAGTAATAACTTAGCTTTCATGATTTTATTTAATTTAAGCATCCTTTATCTACGTTTTATTGATTGGTAATTCTTTATTGGTGTTATTCGCTGGTTGAAGGTTAACATATGTTTGTAACCAAGTTTATGTCCCTGCTTAATTGAGATTTGTTAAGAGCCTTTATTCCTGGAATATCATTAAAGCTTAGGTGCTTGTAATTGTGAATACCGTTGTCTATGTTGTGGGCTACCCTTCCACTTCCACTGCCAAGCTGTCCTTAAAAAAATGGTTCAATTGGCTCTGAGCACTATGGGAGTTAATATCTTAGGTCATCAGTCCCCTACAACTTAGAACTAATTAATCCTAACTAACGTAAGGACATCACACACATCCATGCCCGAGGGAGGATTCGAACCTGCGACCGTAGCAGTCCCGCGGGTCCGCAAGCTGTCCTACCAACCAGTACAGAAACCACTGTGAAAATCTAATAAAGCTTTGCACAGATGTGTTCGAGATTGTCTCTAGTATTCCTGTCGGTTGCCTCACTTCGCTCTTTTCAGTTCTGAGCGCATCGTGAGCACATAAAGATGCGTTGAAAATAGTGTCACCCGCCAGTTATGAGGTCCTGGTGAGAAATTTCGCCTGATGTTATACAACCCTTATTACTGAAGTGTTCCTGCTTCCTGACAATTCACGGTCGCCATCTGCAGGGGCAATGGAAATGCTTCTGCAGCGTTTTCGATGGGAAGTGTTTGATCACCCGCACTACAGGCGGTAATTGGCTCCCTCTTTGTTTCATCTCTGCTAACATTAACTACTGTCTTCGAAGACAACATTTTCGGACAGACAACGAGCTATAGATGAGCGTAGAGAATCGGCGGGAAGCACAGGCGGCTGCCTTCTACACTCCTGGAAATTGAAATAAGAACACCGTGAATTCATTGTCCCAGGAAGGGGAAACTTTATTGACACATTCCTGGGGTCAGATACATCACATGATCACACTGACAGAACCACAGGCACATAGACACAGGCAACAGAGCATGCACAATGTCGGCACTAGTACAGTGTATATCCACCTTTCGCAGCAATGCAGGCTGCTACTCTCCCATGGAGACGATCGTAGGGATGCTGGATGTAGTCGTGTGGAACGGCTTGCCATGCCATTTCCACCTGGCGCCTCAGTTGGACCAGCGTTCGTGCTGGACGTGCAGACCGCGTGAGACGACGCTTCATCCAGTCCCAAACATGCTCAATGGGGGACAGATCCGGAGATCTTGCTGGCCAGGGTAGTTGACTTACACCTTCTAGAGCACGTTGGGTGGCACGGGATACATGCGGACGTGCATTGTCCTGTTGGAACAGCAAGTTCCCTTACCGGTCTAGGAATGGTAGGTCGATGGGTTCGATGACGGTTTGGATGTACCGTGCACTATTCAGTGTCCCCTCGACGATCACCAGTGGTGTACGGCCAGTGTAGGAGATCGCTCCCCACACCATGATGCCGGGTGTTGGCCCTGTGTGCCTCGGTCGTATGCAGTCCTGATTGTGGCGCTCACCTGCACGGCGCCAAACACGCATACGACCATCATTGGCACCAAGGCAGAAGCGACTCTCATCGCTGAAGACGACACGTCTCCATTCGTCCCTCCATTCACGCCTGTCGCGACACCACTGGAGGCGGGCTGCACGATGTTGTGGCGTGAGCGGAAGACGGCCTAACGGTGTGCGGGACCGTAGCCCAGCTTCATGGAGACGGTTGCGAATGGTCCTCGCCGATACCCCAGGAGCAACAGTGTCCCTAATTTGCTTGGAAGTGGCGGTGCGGTCCCCTACGGCACTGCGTAGGATCCTACGGTCTTGGCGTGCATCCGTGCGTCGCTGCGGTGCGGTCCCAGGTCGACGGGCACGTGCACCTTCCGCCGACCACTGGCGACAACATCGATGTACTGTGGAGACCTCACGCCCCATGTGTTGAGCAATTCGGCGGTACGTCCACCCGGCCTCCCGCATGCCCACTATACGCCCTCGCTCAAAGTCCGTCAACTGCACATACGGTTCACGTCCACGCTGTCGCGGCATGCTACCAGTGTTAAAGACTGCGATGGAGCTCCGTATGCCACGGCAAACTGGCTGACACTGACGGCGGCGGTGCACAAATGCTGCGCAGCTAGCGCCATTCGACGGCCAACACCGCGGTTCCTGGTGTGTCCGCTGTGCCGTGCGTGTGATCATTGCTTGTACAGCCCTCTCGCAGTGTCCGGAGCAAGTATGGTGGGTCTGACACACCGGTGTCAATGTGTTCTTTTTTCCATTTCCAGGAGTGTATGACGAGGGTACTGAAAAGTTGGCATAATGGTGCGACACATGTCCTAGCTGGAGCGGCGACTATATAAAGAAGTAGCTGGAAGGTGGAGCCAACTGTCGCAAATAAAACATTTTTGATTTTCAACGGTTCCCATTTACTTTCTGGACAAGCCTTGTATAAACAGCCTCGTCATAGGGTCAAATCAGGCTGGCTAAGCTACAGTGGAAATAATGGCAAAACAGAGTAGTAATAATTTAAAATAATTTATTGATATAAACTTTACAGTACTTGAAGTATAAAACTTTTGTGTGTCAATAAAGATCAGTGCTTACTGGCACGATCTTTTTTTTAAACCTGATGTAGTCCTAGATCCAGTGAACAATGACTAATGTCTCTTACATACAGTTCAGTAACATTAACCACCCATGTTCGACATTAACGTGCAATAATCACTCACACACCGGAAGCAACAGAACTATTGGGTGGTGATAAAGAGTGTTGGGTGGACGCGGAAACATTGCAGTCTTTGATGTAATACGGAAACTGAACAATTTATCTGTCGTCTAAAAGATCATGATCATTGGCAAAGTGCATAATCTGTAACTGTTCACGTGTCTCCGTGGTTAAAGTATACCGTGCGTGACAAAAGGGCGCTATCCGAAACCAATACCGACGCAAATGTGGTGCAGCACGGGCCATAGATGACAGGGGTAAACGACGGCTGCAGAGATGTGTACTGAGGAATAGACGTGCAACTGTTGAGCGTCTGACTGCCAGATGAACGCAGGGGCTACCGACAGTGTGCCGTCAACGACGGTTCAGCGAAATTTGCTGTGTGTGTGCCTCTGCAGCAGGCAGTCTCGTTCAGGCATCTATGCTGACTGCTATTCATCGACGACGAAGGCTGGAATCTGCATTCGAATATCGTAACTGGATGTCCACTGAGTGGTGACAGATGGTTTTTTCAGATGAATCACTCTCTGCTGATGGGTACGTTTTTCTACCAGCAGGACAGTGCAACATGTCACACAGCCCTCAGTGTACGTGCGTGGTTCGAGGAGCGCCAGGGTGAGTTTATTATACTCCTCTCGCCACCAAACTCGCTGGATTTAAACCGATCTAGAAACTTTGGAACCACTTCGAGTGGGCCTTTCATGCCACAGATCTTCAACTGAGAATCCTAGCGCAGCTGGCCTCGAAACTGGAGACAGTATGGTTCCACATCGCTGTTGGTACATTCCAGAACATCACTGACTCTCGCAGGCAGCTCGTGGTCTAGTGCCTAGCATTGCTGCCACTGGATCACGAGATCCCGGGTTCGATTCCCGACTGGGTTGGGGATTTTCTCCGCTCGGGGACTGGGTGTTTGTGTTGTCCTCATCATTTCATCATCATTCATGAAAGTGGCGAGATTGGACTAAGTAAAGATTAGGAATTTGTGCGGGCGCTGATAACCGTGCAGTTGAGCGCCCCACGAACCAAACATCATCATCATCATCATCATTGAGTCTCGTCCTGCATGTCTCGCACTGCAAAAGATGGTTATTCAGGTTTTTGACAGATTGTCACACTATCCAGTGACGGATATTGTATAACGCTCAGTTCAGCATTTCTCGGTGGAAACTGCAGATTAGTCCTAAGACAGTCGCTGAGACACGGTGTAGTGACATGTGCTCTTGAGGTATTCACTACAAGCATTCACTAATTAACCTTGGCCGTGTTTCAACTTGTATCCGTGTTTCGTGGCTTGGTGGCCACTTGGGAACCATTAGTATGGTGTAAAGCGGATGCAGAACACACAGGTAATAGACGAAATGTAAGTATTTACCAAAGAAAAATCGCCAAATTGCATTATTTTTTCAGACGTTTTTGTTTTAGTTACACGACCAGGTCGTTGTTCAGGGTTCGAAGTACACTCTCCACAAAAATTCATAGAATCCAAGTACGGATGGCTCTGGTTATGAATGTATCGGTGTACCTGATTCTGTACGCATAGATTGCATAGGGACCTGTTGTTGTTGTTGTTGTGGTCTTCAGTCCTGAGACTGGTTTGATGCAGCTCTCCATGCTACTCTATCCTGTGCAAGCTTCTTCATCTCCCAGTACTTACTGCAACCTACATCCTTCTGAATCTGCTTAATGTATTCATCTCTTGGTCTCCCTCTACGATTTTTACCCTCCACGCTGCCCTCCAATGCTAAATTTGTGATTCCTTGATGCCTCAAAACATGTCCTACCAACCGATTCCTTCTTCTAGTCAAGTTGTGCCACAAACTCCTCTTCTCCCCAATCCTATTCATTAGTTACGTGATCTACCCACCCTATCTTCAGCATTCTTCTGTAGCACCACATTTCGAAAGCTTCTATTCTCTTCTTGTCCAAACTAGTTATCGTCCATGTTTCACTTCCATACATGGCTACACTCCATACAAATACTTTCAGAAACGACTTCCTGACACTTAAATCTATACTCGATGTTAACAAATTTTTCTTCTTCAGAAACGATTTCCTTGCCATTTCCAGTCTACATTTTATATCCTCTCTACTTCGACCATCATCAGTTATTTTACTCCCTAAATAGCAAAACTCCTTTACTACTTTAAGTGTCTCATTTCCTAATCTAATTCCCTCAGCATCACCCGATTTAATTTGACTACATTCCATTATCCTCGTTTAGCTTTTGTTGATGTTCATCTTATATCCTCCTTTCAAGACACTGTCCATTCCGTTCAACAGCTCTTCCAAGTCCTTTGCTGTCTCTGACAGAATTACAATGTCATCGGCGAACCTCAAAGTTTTTACTTCTTCTCCATGAATTTTAATACCTACTCCGACTTTTTCTTTTGTTCCCGTTACTGCTTGCTCAATATACAGATTGAATAACATCGGGGAGAGGCTACAACCCTGTCTCACTCCTTTCCCAACCACTGCTTTCCTTTCATGCCCCTCGACTCTTATAACTGCCATCTGGTTTCTGTACAAATTGTAAATAACCTTTCGCTCCCTGTATTTTACCCCTGCCACCTTCAGAATTTGAAAGAGAGTATTCCAGTTAACATTGTCAAAAGCTTTCTCTAAGTCTACAAATGCTACAAACGTTGGTTTGCCTTTTCTTAATCTTTCTTCTAAGATAAGTCGTAAGGTTAGTATTGCCTCACGTGTTCCAACATTTCTCCGGAATCCAAACTGATCTTCCCCGAGGTCCGCTTCTACCAGTTTTTCCATTCGTCTGTAAAGAATTCTCGTTAGTATTTTGCAGCTGTGACTTATTAAACTGATAGTTCGGTAATTTTCACATCTGTCAACACCTGCTTTCTTTGGGATTGGAATTATTATATTCATCTTGAAGTCTGAGGGTATTTCGCCTGTCTCATACATCTTGCTCACCAGATGGTAGAGTTCTGTCATGACTGGCTCTCCCAAGGCCATCAGTGGTTCTAATGGAATGTTGTCTACTCCCGGGGCCTTGTTTCGACTCAGGTCTTTCAGTGCTCTGTCAAACTCCTCACGCAGTATCTTATCTCCCATTTCGTCTTCCTCTACATCCTCTTCCATTTCCATAATATTGTCCTCAAGTACATTGCCCTTGTATAAACCCTCTATATACTCCTTCCACCTTTCTGCCTTTCCTTCTTTGCTTAGAACTGGGTTGCCATCTGAGCTCTTGATATTCATACAAGTGGTTCTCTTCTCTCCAAAGGTCTCTTTAATTTTCCTGTAGGCAGTATCTATCTTACCCCTAGTGAGACAAGCCTCTACATCCTTACATTTGTCCTCTAGCCATCCCTGCTTAGCCATTTTGCAGTTCCTGTCGATCTCATTTTTGAGACGTTTGTATTCCCTTTTGCCTGCTTCATTTACTGCATTTTTATATTTTCTCCTTTCATCAATTAAATTCAATATTTCTTCTGTTACCCAAGGATTTCTATTAGCCCTTGTCTTTTTACGTACTTGATCGTCTGCTGCCTTCACTACATCATCCCTCAGAGCTACCCATTCTTCTTCTACTGTATTTCTTTCCCCCATTCCTGTCAATTGTTCCCTTATGCGCTCCCTGAAACTCTCTACAACCTCTGGTTCTTTCAGTTTATCCAGGTCCCATCTCCTTAAATTCCCACCTTTTTGCAGTTTCTTCAGTTTCAATCTGCAGTTCATAACCAATAGATTGTGGTCAGAATCCACATCTGCCCCTGGAAATGTCTTACAATTTAAAACCTGGTTCCTAAATCTCTGTCTTACCATTATATAATCTATCTGATACCTTTTAGTATCTCCAGGATTCTTCCAGGCATACAACCTTTTTAATGATTCTTGAACCAAGTGTTAGCTATGATTAAGTTATGCTCTGTGCAAAATTCTACAAGGCGGCTTCCTCTTTCATTTCTTCCCCCCAATCCATATTCACCTACTATGTTTCCTTCTCTCCCTTTTCCTACTGACGAATTCCAGTCACCCATGACTATTAAATTTTCATCTCCCTTCACTACCTGAATAATTTCTTTTATCTCGTCATACATTTCATCTATTTCTTCATCATCTGCAGAGCTAGTTGGCATATAAACTTGTACTACTGTAGCAGGCGTGGGCTTCGTGCCTATCTTGGCCACAATAATGCGTTCACTATGCTGTTTGTAGTAGCTAACCCGGACTCCTATTTTTTTATTCATTATTAAACCTACTCCTGCATTACCTCTATTTGATTTTGTATTTATAACCCTGTATTCACCTGACAAAAGTCTTGTTCCTCCTGCCACCGAACTTCACTAATTCCCACTATATCTAACTTTAACCTATCCATTTCCCTTTTTAAATTTTCTAACCTACCTGCTCGATTAAGGGATCTGACATTCCACGCTCCGATCCGTAGAACGCCAGTTTTCTTTCTCCTGATAACGACGTCCTCCTGAGTAGTCCCCGCCCGGAGATCCGAATGGGGGACTATTTTACCTCCGGAATATTTTACCCAAGAGGACGCCATCATCATTTAATCATACAGTAAAGGGACCTGTACATGGCATTAAATAGATACAGAAACTGATCATGTAAAAGAAATAACAATTTCTGAAAACATGCGGTAGTTTCGTGATTTTCTTTTTGGTAAATATTTGACCGGCTGCTGTCCCGTATTCACTGTGTATGAACAGATATTAAATTACGGTAACACCAAAAACGGACACATTACCACGCCTAATAAGGTGTAGAGAAGCCGTTGACTTACAAAAGAGCTTCCAGTCTTCTCGGGTAATGATAATGTAGAAACATAGCAATCACGTCCTTTTTTTTTTTAATATCATTTTGGTCGTTTTCGTCCGTTGCATCTGCTCGGGGCGGGTGTGGCAAGACACCCGTTTCAGTTCTCCGGTGATCCATTAACTCAGTTTTTTTTTTATTATTACAGAGGGCAACTAACCCTCTGACCGAACACGCTGAGCTACCGTAAAGGCAAAAATGTGGAACCCTTCACGATTTTGCGTGTCATCCTTGCGCAGGGGCCATGCTAATCTTCTCTGTATCATTCCAATTTTAGTATGTGTACCGCCGAAGCAAGTACGCCTCTTGTCTCCTCAATGACATAGACACTTGGTGACTGTGGTGGGCAGAGGCGACGCGATAAGTCATGCTCGTGGGTACAAATCCAATCCTGGACGATGTGACCAGTGTGAACAGGAATCCTGTCGTCTTGCAGAACAGCATCACCTATGGTGAACAAATATTGTACCATTGGGTGGTCGTTTCCAGCCAAAATGATCACGTAATTCTTGGCAGTAATGCGAACTTGAAGAGTAACCATGAGGCCCATGGAATACCACGATATGGCTGTCCAAATCATCACCGAGATCGCACCATGTTTTTCTCTTGGGACTTAAACTCGGCCAGAAGTTGGAAACAATACGAAGAAAGATTCATCCGATCAAATGACATTCTTCAATTGCTCCATGCTACAGGTTTTATAGCTTCGGTACCACGTTTTACTGTTATGTATGGCCATTTGCATCACTCGCCCAGCCATTACCTATCTATGGAGCTCCTTTCCTTGTGTTGTGATGCTGGCAGTGTTAGCGAGTGCGACATTCATTATGCAACTACTTCTGCAGCTGTCGTCCTCTTACTTTTTGTCACCGTTCTCTTCAATGACCATCTGTCACGCTCATTCAACATACACTTTTGTCCCTGTTGTGACGTAGCGGATGTTGTTATTCCCCTTTCACTGCGTGCGGTATAAATCATTGATACTGGGCCTCTTGAAAACCACACAGTTCCCGACCCTAGCAACGGAAGCATCCACCGTATTAACACCAATACTCTTCCGACGTTGGAATTCACTTAGCTCTGACATACAGCAGTCGCAACTAAACAGAACACTGTTCTGACGACGAGCGACACTTGCAAGGTAAGGTGCTGTTCACAGTCAAATGCAATAGCACCACCAGCAGACTTGGCTACCATCTGCATTTACACTGAAACACGCATTTCTCGCCGTGATTCCATTTTCTTGTCCAACCTCTGAAATCCTTGTCTCTATGCCCTCTGTGGAATCTGACCCAAACTACACTACTGGCCATTAAAATTCCTACACCACGAAGATGACGCGCAACAGATACGAAATTTAACCGACAGGAAGAAGATTCTGTGATGTGCAAATGATTAGCTTTTCAGAGCACTCATACAAGGTTGGCGCCGGTGGCGACACCTACAACGTGTTGACATGAGGAAAGTTTCCAACCGGTTTCTCATACACAAACGGCAGTTGACCGGCGTTGCCTGGTGAAACGTTGTTGTGATGCTTCGTGTAAGGAGGATAAATGCGTACCGTTTCCGACTTTGAAAAAGGTCGGATTGTAGCCTATCGCAATTGCGATTTATCGTATCGCGACATTGCTGCTCGCGTTTGTCGAGGTCCAATGACTGTTAGCAGAATATGGAATCGGTGGGTTCAGGAGGATGATACGGAACGCCGTGCTGGATCCCAACGGCCTCGTATCACTAGCAGTCGAGATGACAGGCATCTTATCCGCATGGCTGTAACGGATCGTGCAGCCACGTCTCGACCCCTGCGTCAACAGATGGGGACGTCTGCAAGACAACGAACAGTTCGACAACGTTTGCAGCAGCATGGACTGTCGGATCGGAGACCATGGCTGCTGTTACCATTGACGCTGCATCACAGACAGGAGGGCATGCGATGGTGCACTCAACGACGAATCTGGGTGCACGAATGGCAAAACGTCATTTTTTCGGACGAATCCAGGTTCTGTTTACAGCATCATGATGGTCGCATCCGTGTTTGGCGACATCGCGATGAACGCACATTGGAAGCATGTATTTGTCATGGCCATACTGGCGTATGACCCGGCGTGATGGTATGGGGTGCCATTGGTTACACGTCTCGGTCACCTTATAACACTACCGTCCGCTACTGCTATACCATAACCTTAAAGTTGTAGGCAGGTCGTAAAATAAAACTATCTTGTTAAAGCAATTATGGTATAAAGCAACAGAGCAGTGTTACCCTCTGAAAGGAATTTTGTTATGTTGACCGTGTTGTACCTAACGGAGGTGGCTTATCGGAAATGAAAGTCAGAATTACGTAAATATTTGAACAGTAACAAACAAAATTTTGCCTATCTGCACTGTTTAACTGATAAAGAAAACGGTCGCCAGCCTAACTAGGCAAGAGAATGATTAACATTCTCATTCAAGAAAATAGTTATTAGTAACTTTAATGGATAAACACAACCTATACTTTGTCACACGCGAGTGCAGTGAACTCTGACACATACATATGTTTACGGTAAGACTGAAACTAACAGTTAGAGCAGCACAAACTATTTGCAAAAACACTATCACTTTCAGGGCTTATACAAACTGAATGGTCTTTATAACGTTATTATTACTATTCACTGCATAATCATTAATTGGATATAGGTTAAGTCTCTCTCAGTTAAATACTTTACTATTTAAAAAGAAAGTTAATTGGAATCCACTAACAGGTTGCTTCTCACTATCATTTGAATAAAGAAATTATGGTTTTCATAATTAGTGGTCTTCCCATTACTTGTTACCCAGTATTAACACAATAGACAAACTGTAGATCCTGTTATATTATTAATATGCACTTCCAACACACAAGAGAGATGGTTCAAAATGGCTCTGAGCACTATGGGACTTAACATCTATGGTCATCAGTCACACAAGAGAGACAAACACTTAGCAAACATGGGTATATAACTTTTCACAACTGCAGTTTTCCACTTTTACTACATTGAGAGACAAAATTAACATATGTGTAAGATACTGACTCACCTTCTGCGATTTACAACAGGCAGTAATGTGATCATTTACTAAGCAAAACTTTTATAAGCCTCAGTCTTAAGAACTTTTAATTTGAAGTTGGCAACAACACATTAATAAACAGTTTTACTAGGAAAATTATTTTCAGCAAGTATCATTAACTTTAACTCATTCTCTTGCCACATTAACTTTAACTTTCTTTTTACTATGTTCAAGAGGCATCAATTAGCAAAACACTGGGCTTTAATGTACTTTCAGTAAGGACACTCGGAAATCACTTTAGTTCAAACGGAGAGGAACCTGAGAGGTGTTATGATGGGGAAAAAAAATCAAGGTAGGTACATAAATTCAGTTATAAATTACCTTATATTTGAGCACACTAACACACCCATTAAGTTGGTCCTTCACTGTACATCATTGTAGCATTCCGATGCAATAATTGCGCAATGTAGTGGCATCTGCATGTTGGTAGGTGGAATTGCAGGTAGAATTGCTGGACTCTGTCAGTTCTTGGTGGCGATGATAGATACAAATTCCAGAATAGTTCCAGCTATTTACCCATCCATCCGAGGCATTGGAAAGTAGCAGAAAAAGCCTCTCTCGGAACCAGCACAATATGCATCTTTTACATGGCAGTGCACAGTTTGGTAGCTCGTCCCCGACTCGTGGCTCGTCGCCGACTCGTGGCTCGTCCCCGACTGACTATCTGTTCCACCTTTTCTACATAGGTCAACCACAATTTGCGCGCGCTACACTGTTCCATTCCCGAGGGGAACCACAATAACTTTTACATACAGAATAACTAAGAGCCCTAAGTGAGGATCAGCAGTTCACATAACAGTAAACAAACATTTCCAATAAAACAGAACATTTGCACGTATTGACATTTCTACAAAAAATTATTCACACAGAAATTATAATTATATAGAGTAAGTTTTGTTCCCTCCAAATGGTACAAAGAATTTAAATGACAGAGATAATACACTGCATAAAATCAAACCACGACATCAAAGCTTTTACAAAGAAAGGAGTATACAATTTCGTGTTATCTATTCAATCAAACACATTTACAGAAGCTTAACGATATAATATTAAATGAAACAAAAGCAAAATAAATCAGTAGAGCATTAGAGCTATGGTATTACAACCTCTTGTTCGCATTGACGGCACTTTGAACATTGGACGTTACATTTCAGATGTGTTACGACCTGTGGCTCTACCCTGCGAAACCCTCCATTTCAGCAGGATAATGCACGACCGCATGTTGCAGGTCCTGTACGGGCCTTTCTGGATACAGAAAATGTTCGACTGCTGCCCTGGCCAGCACGTTCTCCAGGTCTCTCACCAATTGAAAACGTCTGGTCAATGGTGGCCGGGCAACTGGCTCATCACAATACGCCAGTCACTACTCTTGATAAACTGTGGTATCGTGTTGAAACTGCATGGGCAGCCGTACCTGTACACGCCATCCAAGATCTGTTTGACTCAACTCCCAGGCATATCAAGGGCGTTACTACGGCCAGAGGTGGTTGTTCTGGGTACTGATTTCTCAGGATCTATGCACTCAAATTGCGTGAAAATGTAATCTCATGTCAGTTGTAGTATAATATATTTGTCCAATGAATAGCCGTTTATCATCTGCATTTCTTCTTGGTGTAGCAATTTTAATGGCCAGTAGTGTATGTTGTGGATGCGTCAGAGGTAGCTCGGGACTCTTGTATGTATTTTTGTCGCTTATCTCCCCTTGTACACAGCGCTGAACATTTTCGTTCCTTCGAGAAGTGTCATTTACTAAATACGCTCTTCAGTTGTTGATGCATGTTCTTCTCAGAAGGGGCAAAAACTGCCAGTCAGATTACGTAAAATCTTTAGAACGCGACCTCTGGCGGCGCCTGGCCTTGGCCTGCACACGCCGCGCAGAGCCAACGCAACGGCAGCGGCTTTGACCTCCCCGCTGGTCAGCTGTTGGCGCGGCCGTAGCATGACGCTGTAATATTCAGCAGCCCGCTGACGTCAGCCGCGGCTTCCTTCCGGACTAATTCACCTGCTCCGTCCCTTTCTAGGTACCCGCCTGTCTACGTGCCCTACATTGGCCAATCCAGCGTTAGGTACAGACCGCTTTTGCCACATTCTGCCGGCCGAAGTGGCCGTGCGGTTAAAGGCGCTGCAGTCTGGAACCGCAAGACCGCTACGGTCGCAGGTTCGAATCCTGCCTCGGGCATGGATGTTTGTGATATCCTTAGGTTAGTTAGGTTTAACTAGTTCTAAGTTCTAGGGGACTAATGACCTCAGAAGTTGAGTCCCATAGTGCTCAGAGCCATTTTTTGCCACATTCTGTTTTCGCCTTCATACACATTTACACTCGGCGAATCACCGTGAAGCGGGTGGAAGGTCGCGAGATAGCACGCAGCCATGAGTGCAGCACAGAGGACGCTCAGTTACTTTTCTCCGCAAGTAGCAAAACTTGTCTACTACTTTCAGTCTCTCATGTCCTATTCTAATCGCCTCAGTATTAGCTGATTTCAGTCGTCTACGTTCCATTATTTTTTATTTACTTTTAATTACTTTCTCCTTGCACCTTCTTTTAAAGAAACTGCTCACTCCATTCAACTGATCTTCCTTTCCTTTTCCGTCTGACAGAATTACAGTGACACTGGCAAAGCTTAAACTTTAACTGCATTTCCATCCTAACACACTCCCGTGTTTCCAGGTCTCCGCCGCATAAACTATCCTCTTTTCTGATTCTTAACTCAAGTGCTCGCAATGAATAAATGTTTATGCAAAATTTTTCAAAGAATTTCGTTACATTCACACACTCCACATGGCATTACTACTTTTCCTTATCTTCATTTCCCTGCTGAAAAAATCCATTCCCCCATCACAATTATATTATCATCTTTCGTCAAAATCTGAAAAATTTTCTTTATCTATTTTTCCTATGCAGAGGTAGATGGCATGTTACCTTGTACTATTGTAATGCTTGTTACCTTCGTGTTTAGAAATGGTTCAAATGGCTCTGAGCACTATGGTACTTAACATATGAGGTCATCAGTCCCCTAGAACTTAGTACTACTTAAACCCAACTAACCTAAGGACATCACACACATCCATGCCCGAGGCAGGATTCGCCTGATTGTTCCTTCTGGCTACGATAATGTGAACACTATGCTGTTCATAGTAGCTTACCGGCATTTCTTATTTACAATTAGTCCTACTTCTGCATGACACCTGTTGGATCTTGTTTTGATAAACCTTACTCTCCTGTCCAGAAGTCGTGTCCTTCCAGCCAAAACACTTCACTAATTTGGACTATGTCTAACATCAACCTATTCACTTTCCTTTTGAAATGCCCTAACCTACCTATCGAACTACAAGAGCTAATATACGTCGTTTCGACCTGTAAAAAGGCATATTTGTTTTTTCGGTTGACAATATCCTCATGATTAGTCACCCGGAGATCCGAATGGGACCTTTATTTGACCTCTGCAATATTTTATCTGTAATGATGCCTTCACCAGCTGAGCTGACATCCTCGGGAAATAAATTGGCTGTAGTTTCCACTAGCTTTCAGCCATTCACAGTAGCAACATAGCAAAAACCTGTTGGCCGGTGTTATAACGCTAGATCATCAGTCGTGCAAAATGTTGTCCATGGAACTGCTGTTAATTCTCTTTCCTCTCTTCAGGAATCACATGTTCTTCGAGCCTTTCACTATGCTGTTAGGAGTATTTCATCCGTATTCATATTTTCTTATTGAATTTTAGACTCCTTCCTGCATTACTTCTGTTTGATTCTGTGGTGGTAAGCCTGTACTCTCATGTCTAGATTTGATCGCATCTTCCGTGTGAGTGTCTGAATCGTTGGGCTACACAACCTACACTACTGCAGCACACTCCGTGATTCTTTGAAGGGGAGGTGGGCGGAGATTGTTGTCATAAATATCATTTGTAAGATCGTAAAACTCTTGCGAGGTTAGAAGGATGAACAACATCAGCTGTATGCAATTAAGCCTGATGAGTGAAAATATTATTTCCACTTGCTTAATAGTATGTTGTTCCACATTTGCTACACAAAACATGAACGATACTGCGTGTCATGGATTCCATGAGTCCTTGGTAGGTTTCCAGAGGTATGTGGCACCAAATGTCTGCTAACAGATTAAGAAATTCCCATAGCCAGTGGTTTTTGAGGGTGCCGAACAGGTTTCCGATAGTGTTACAGATGTGTTCCGTCGGGTTCATATCAGGCGCATTTGACTGCCAAGACGTCTGTTGTGTACGACTTTCGCTACAGAGCTGTGTGGTAACTGTCGTCATGGGAAACCTGGACAGGAACGAAACTGATTTGTTTACAAGATAAAACAAGATACCATATCAAAGAGAAGACTTACTTAAATCGTGTTTCTCCAAGCGTACGAAGTCTCATTACAAATAAGCACTCCGTCTTCAGGCCACGAGTGGCCTACCGGAACCATCCGACCGCCGTGTCATCCTCAGAGGAGGACGCGGATAGGAGGGGCGTGGGGTCAGCACACCGCTCTCCCGGTCGTTATGATGGTATTCTTGACCGAAGCCGCTACTATTCGGTCGAGTAGCTCCTCAATTGGCATCACGAGGCTGAGTGCACCCCCATTACAAATAAGGCAGCAAGAAATACAGCTCATCAGTGTCAACAAGGAACAGTCTTGTTATACTAAGCGTGAACTATGGCCTAGGAACCGGGAGTAGAGGACAAGCGTTACGTGGCGAAGGGGCTCGGAGCGGTAGTTGGAAGAGCAGCTGTCGTTGGCCGTCCTACGAGTATATCGCGTCGGTACGGAGCCGTTGGAGGCGCAGTTTACTAGGCACGCACCACTGGGCCCACGAGCTCCCGTGCAGCCACTGTCAGCCTCAGACGCAAACTTGCAATTCCTTTACCAACTGCAGAATGCCACTGGGATGGAATACGAGGTGCGGCTAGAAAAAACCGGACTGATGCTGGAAAAAACATTTATTTACAATTATTTACAATTTGATGTTATCTCCTTCAATGTACTCTCCTCCTCGGTCTCTACGCCGCTCCATACGAATTTTCCACTGTTCGTAGCAATGCTGCAGATCATTTTCGGTAAGTCCATACATTACTTCCGTCGCTTTTTCTTTTACTGCTTCAACAGTCTCAAATCTAGTTCCTTTCAAAGCTGACTTGACTTTAGGGAAAAGAAAAAAGTCACAGGGGGCCAAATCAGGTGATTAGGGTGGATGATCTAAGATGGGAATGTTGTGTTTTGCCAAAAACGTCTTCACTGACAACGCACTGTGAGCTGGGGCATAGTCTTGGTGAAGGATCCATGACTTTTTTCTCCACAAATCGTTCCGTTTTCTCCGTACTCGCTCACGTAGGGTAGCCAGGACGCTAATGTAGTAATGCTGATTCACTGTTTGTCCCTCTGGTACCCAATCAATAGGCACAATCCCTTTGATGTCAAAAAAAACAATCATCATTACCTTGAATTTCGATTTTGACATTCGTGCTTTTTTTTGTCGTGGAGAACCAGGAGTTTTCCAATGCATCGATTGGAGTTTAGTTTCGGGATCGTAAGTAAAAAACCACGATTCATCGCAAGTAATAACATTTTGTAAGAAGGTGGGATCACTTTCAATGTTTTCCAGGATGTCAGAACAAATCATTCTTCGGCGTTCCTTCTGTTCAATTGTGAGGCACTTTGGAACCATTTTTGAACACACTTTGTTCATGTTGAAACTTTCATGAAGAATCTGCCTAACACTTTCCTTGTCAACTCCTGTTAACTCAGACACTGCTCTGATTGTTAAACGGCGATCTTGTCGAACAAGTTTACCGATTTTTTCAATGTTTGCATCAGTTTTTGCTGACAATGGTCTGCCAGTGCGAGTGTCATCACTGGTGTCTTCGCGGCCATCTTTAAATCGTTTAAACCACTCAAACACTTGTGTTCGCGATAAACAATCATCGCCGTACACTTGTTGTAACATTACAAACGTTTCACTTGCAGATTTTCCTAGTTTGAAACAAAATTTGATGTTAACACGCTGTTCTTTCTGTACACTCAACATTTTCCGACGCACAGACAAAACGTGAACTACTTAAAACAGACGCCACGGGCAGACTGAGTGCAGGAGGCAGATAAAACTCGAGCAGTAGGCGGAGTGAGAGTCACGTGACAGGCCACGCGACTTTCAGCCTTATTGCATTCGTTTTATTGTTTCACCAGTACTAGTCCGGTTTTTTTCTAGCCACACCTCGTAGATACGTGACACCACAATATCAACGTTAATCCAGTATTGTGCATCTCAGACCACTGTTACACAAGTCTGGCTTTCTGACATGGACAACGCCCAATTGGATAATTTCATCACGATCAAGGAAGACATCAAGCATGAAGGAATGCGAGAAGTCTGCAGCATTTTTCACGGAGTCCACAGTTGTTATGATGTCTTTACTTACTACCAACTGCTCCTTTAAACCTCTGGTAAGTGTCCCTCATAACGTAGTACTGGTCTCACCAGCCTGTATCAGTTGCATGGTGTATGTTTCGAACAGCCATATATCTGGAAGACAGGTATCTGGACACGATAATCGATTTGCTGAAGGAATAAACGTGATTCAGCAGACAGGCGACACGTTTCCTGGGACCCAAGGTCTGATCTGGATGGTCCGAATCGCTGCAGTCGTAATTTACAATATCTTTACATCAATGTATGAATAAGTTGAGGTTGTCTACTGCATAGCCCCAGTGTGAGGTGTCGGTTAAGCTGTTCAGCATAGGCCGGCCGCGGTGGCCGAGTGGTTGTAGGCGCTTCAGTCCGCAACCGCGCGACTGCTACGCTCGCAGGTTCGAATCCTGCCTCGGGCATGGGTGTGTGTGATGTCCTTAGGTTAGTTAGGTTTTAGTTCTAAGTTCTAGGGGACTTATGACCTCAGACGTTAAGTCCCATAGTGCTCAGAGCCATTTGAACCATTTGTTTATCATACCCCTAATATGCTAGAAGACCCATCTCCTCTGATGTACAGGGAAGGGACGCTCCCCATACGATCATGCAAATTCAAGATAAACAGTGTCGTTCAACGGATAACGTCCGGACGACAAAAGGAAACTAGCGACCTTTGTAACAGTTTGTTTTATTACCATAGGATGCTGAACACATGGTTTATTCACTGAAATAAGCGTGTAAACTAATAACTAAACAAAAGATTGGCACAGGTGGGCTGGAGCGTGGCACAGTTGGTCTGAAACGTGGCGTGTCTGTATTTGGCAGATGTCTTTCAGACGTGCATACGTGCCTGCATATATTCATGCACTCACTCTATTTCGTGCCAAAACAAGGCTACTTGGCGAGAAATAAAAACACTGTCTCTCCCGTTGCGGAAATTAAACGACGGTGTGCAAGCACTATGGGACCTCGACACATAGTGGCATATGGAAGCTTGGATCAGTCCGGGACGCGTGCACAGATAGCCATGTGATTAAGGCGACCGTTCGCAATACGCAGGAAATCCGAGTACGAGCCTTTCTTCGACACAAATGTTCCTGTGTCTGTAGTAAACTATACATTTGATGCAGTATAGTATTCACAACTTGCGAATACATTTCACGATTAAATAAAGATATTGATCGTCAACTGCGTCTGTTCCTTCAGACGCCCATAAATGTTGAAGGACATTTTCATTTAACTATACAGATAATGTCAAGTGCAGACACTACACTAATGGTACAAATGCCCGTACTCTACAAGCTGGCGGTAGGCGGAACGGTGTTCGCAGCGTCGGGCAGAAATTGGAAGTAGAGAATACAATGAGAGTGAATGTTGAGCAGAGGTCGGTACCCAACCGAAATGAAAGTCTCAACGCCAAGCAGTATGACTGGGAGGCTAGAGTCCATGTTGTAAATACTGACTAAAGACTTGACAGTCACTTCTCAGTCAAAGGTAAGTTTACAATAGCAGACGAAAATATTGACCAGAGAGTCTTACGAATGCTTCGTAATTCGCGTACAGACTGTAATATAATGTAACCTAGCCAGTGATTACGTAATGAAAAATTCATGTACATTCATGTTCATAAAAATTAATTATTTCACTCTCAAATATTAAACTATGTTGAAGTTCGTATAGAAAATTTTGTAACTTCAGTTCTGTTAATTTTGTTAAATATTTACCAGCGATTGTCTCTGACAAATCTGTAAACTCTTTACTTCGCACACTAACTCTGTTCTTCGTTGTGTACAGACGTGGCGGGAAGTGGTGACCAGTGGATGTCGAGCTGTTTTGTGAGACTGTAAAAACCAGGCTTATTTTTTATTTTGTTTGTTCAACTTGTGTTGTCATAATACGTGAAATGTGGCAGAATACAAACGCTTTAAAGTTCAGATAGTTTAGCTCATTTATTATTTTTTTCGCAATCCTTCATCAGATAACTTTCTCCATACTACAACAGGACGTTATCATGCCTCCACAACGAAGCGAACATGAAGATAATCTGCTACGCAAGACTTCGTATCTTCATATGTGGATGTTTCCTTCGATGAAACACACTGCAAATGACTAACGCTGGGCTTGAGGACCAGTCATTATAATAAACAGCATACAAGAGGTAACATCGGATAAATCAAAGTTAATAGTAAGACATAGCATTCACACTAAACAATTTACTCTTCTATTGTACTCATGGTTGCATAAAGTGCACTGGTTTTCCCGGCAGTGTCAACCAGAGATGAAGGATTGTCGACAATTACCAGTGATCTCTACGCTACCTGCAATTACAGCTCTCTGAGCATAGAATTCTAGCGTGCCTGCAGATTTCCGTCACCACCACCACCCGTCATGTTGTATGTAGCTAAAACCTTTCCCGCGGTCAGTCGATTATTACATATTACTTACTTATTACCGGTTATAAGACGTTCTGCCATCTACAGTAGCAGAGTATGAAGCAAGAAACAGTCAGGCCAGCACGAGATTGCAATACTGCATTATAAGACGCCCAAGCAACCAGAATTCTTTCTTCCTACACGTAAGGTAAGAATTTTACACTCTCTTTTGCGATTTTGTTCCCACAAATGTTATTAGAAAATGTTGTTCTCCAGAAACAATGAAGTTCTTGTATCCTTACTATGTCCTACAGGCAACTGACAGGCTTTTGCAACATTATTGTCACCTTTCACATGTACGAACAGCGTGTTGTACTTAGAAGCGCAGCTACTCCTTGGAAAAAGCTCGATATTTAGTTGTCATACGTCCGACCTTCTGTAATTATTATTTTCTGAGGATATCATACTGTATCGTCCTGTCATTATGGATCAAGCTCATGTAAGATCCGTAAAATCTGGACGCCTTACGCAGTGTTCTATTGAGATAAATGTATTGTTGCATCTGGAATCCTTGTCTCAGTGACACTGAGAAATAACATAAATCACAGAAGACAAATCATCATATTTCAGAGACCAAACATATTGAAAAGTTTTCCATTTGAGATTGAGAAATAGGCGCCCTAGCACATATTAGATTTACATTCTTACAGGATATTCAAATTTCTATTACAGCTGACTCTCCGCTGTTTTTCATTTTTTGATATTGGTCTCATTTCGGTGTCTGCATAACTTTACATGCAGGTTATCGCCTCAAAGCAACATGGGAGGATAAAGGGACAATCAATTCCACACATTTTACATACTGCAGAACTGTATCCTTAAATCTGGTCTATTGTATGACCATCAGGAGAAAACTTTGCAATTTTTCCTAAACTGCGACAATTGTGGAATCTGATAAAAATGTAAATGGCTCGTTTTACTACAACGAGGCACCTCGATAGAGAAAAACAGCTACTTTGCGTCGGTTGGCATCTAATAAGGAGGGTAAACCACGCGGGAACAACGGCATACTTGCTTTCTACTAGGGGCGTTCATTTTGTAATGCAACACATTTTTTCCTCAAAGCAGGTACGTTTTATCAGGATTCCAATGCACCATATCATTTCCCACTATTATAGTTACAAAACGCTACTTTTTTTACATAGTATCCGTTCAATGTGACGGCCTAACGCCACCTTACTGGGAGTGCCTTCTCTATTGGTGACATCCGAGCCGACGCCTCACTGCATCAATAACCTATCCATCACCTACGGTGCTGCTTCCCGCACAATGCATCCTTCATTGGGCCAAACAGACAGAACTCAGAAGGTGCAAGATCCGGCCTGTAGGTGGGAGTAGGAAGGACAGTCCAGTGAAGTTTTGTGAGCTTCTCTAGGGTGCGCAGACTTGTGCGAGGCTCTGTATTCGTCACGGAGAAAGAGACCCAGAAGAAGACCACCGTAACTATGCCCAAAACATTGGTTTCTGCAGTATATATCACATTACCAGCTAGCATTATCATGAGGTACGATAGAAAACTTTTGTGCCAAGCGGAAGTTCGTTTGCATTTTTGTGGCGACGAGCACGCTCAAGTCGGTTCTTCAATACAAAGTACAGAATTGATCGTTGCCCGTGGAGGAGGACGAAAAACAAATAACCCCTTGAATGTCCCATAACACCATCGCCATAATTTTACCGGGTGAGGGTGCGGATGAATTTTTTCCACTCAGTGGATTGCCGTTTTTCCGGTTCCAAGCGATGAAACCATGTTTCATTTCCTGTGACAGTGTCCGACAAAAAGTAGTCGTGCTCAGCCTTGTAAAACGGAAGATGATCCTTCGTTGCTCTTTGTCCTGTTAGGCGCGGGAAACCCAGCAGGAACATACCTTCGAGTACCCCAACTGGTGGACGAATGGATCAGCACTACCAACAGAGACGTCCAATTTAGCAGCGATGTCTTTGATTCTGATCCGTCGATCGCCTCTAATGAGAGTGAACGCACTTTCCAGCACTACAGGAGTCACAGCTGTGTGCGGCGGGCCGGCACGCGAAAGATCGGACAGGTTAGCACCACCTTGTTGCGATCATGACAGACGCCTCGCACAGCACGTGCTGTTGTTAACTGCCAGGTCCACGTAGACACTCAACAAGCGACTATGGATATCTGTGATGTTCTGGTTTTCCACCAAAAGATACTCAATGACAGTGCTGTGGTTGGAACGTACATCAGTAACAGACACCATTCTGAAGGCTACTTATAGCGCCGCGACCTATGGGAAATATAGGGGTGAAGCGCGAATATTCCACGATGTCCCACAGCAAACACCGACATTTTTGCGCCGAAACTGACAGAGAAAGAACGGTGGTGCATTACTTACTGAACGCCCTTCGTATGTCGCACAAAGCAGAAAAGGACCACTGCCTATTCTCAGCAGTTGACAGGAGATTATTTTTTGACTTCGGAGGTTTACTGACGACCGAACACTCTGACATCACGAAAAGTCTGAGACGCGGCTATGTCCGCGCCATTCTCCTTGTTCGCATGTTATTGGCTGCAGCTAGATGGCACATACGGAAGACGCCACCGGCTGTCGCATTCGCCTCCAGACAATTGCCACCTGGAGTCTCGTTACGGCGTTTATGATTACCTTGGAGGGAGACGAGTAGGCAAACACGCGATGAAGCGCCATCGCTTTAACGCGGCACGAGCAACTGTTCGTGGCAGGAGCATTTTAGCTACCAACTGGATGCTGCAGGACACTTTCGACTTCGCTGTGTGATAAGACGACATTGCGATCTGTCGTATCGGCCGCCGCACAGTAACCGTCAACTCGGCGCGGCGTGCTACAACACGCGCGGCACACAGCGAGTGCCGCTGACGCCGCACACGATGTCAACTGGCGCAAGTGAACGCGTCGTCGCAGGGTTAGCGGCAGCGTACACACCACTATCGATACGGATTACCCTGGCGGCGCTGCCCTTGCCACCAGAGTGAGCAACCGTATAAGGGCGCCATCTACCGACACTCTGATTGGCCGAACCTGCGGATTTAAGCGAGCTCCCTGAGCCCGTTTAACCAGTTCAATCTTCGCCGATGACTGTGTTACTACCCGGCTGCTGGATTCACGACGACCGAACCGTACTGTGGCCTCCTTGGCTGAAACTTGCGACGCGTCGGTATCGACTGGTTGGCAGTGGTTTGGACTTGTATTCTCTACTAGTGACTCTGCTTGGCGCTACAGCCAGCGAAGTGTTGTGTAGTCGAACTTAAGTTTTGTTTTGAGTGACAGAAGGTCAAATAAATTTGGTTATCACGGAATATTTGTTGTGTTATAGTGCGGACATAACACAAACACCCCTTTCTGTCACCCTGTTGGAATCCTGATGGCTGCAATGATGTCTTTGATCTGTCAGTGATCCATACGGTTTTCCTAGAAAGCTTTTCCCCAACCGTTATATGTAGTGTAGAGGTTAAATTTCGTTTCTAGAGCAAGAGCACATTACCCGCCATTCTCTTACCATTACTTGTTCAGTGATTTACTGACAATAGTTTTTTTCTCTTTGAGTGTGTTCTGCTCATGGTTACGTAAATGTACCGCCGAGTCATCCTCCGCTAATGTCGTCGCCGGATGTGGTGTGGAGGGGCGAGCGTTCAGCACAAAGGTCTCCCGACCACTGTGACCTGGAGCCACTACTACTCGCTCAAATAGCTCCTCACTTGCCATCAGTGTGCTGAGTGCACCCCGTTCAAGCCCTCTGACCAAGAAAAAATCACCTGCATTGTCGGGAATCGAAGCCAGCTCCTTCACAAACAAACCTACCCAAGGGATTTACTTCGATTTTGATTGGCTTTGAATACGTTGTAGTGTAGAGCAAAATAAGAGGCACACAGTTTTTTATACGTACCCATGTGACTATTAATGGACTGAAACACCCCATGAAGGAAACTGAATTTAATATTTCTGAATGTATACCGCTGAAACGATAACAGATATTAAAAAATTTCAAACAAAAGTCTATGGTTTTTAATGTACGCTACAACGGTGCACCCAGATTTGTAGAAATAGCCATTTACTTCGTTATCCCCTACCCCACTACTTTGTTTTTCATTTCGACATTCAACTAATAGCAAAAGTATAGTACCGTTGATACAAAATAGAAACAAATATGACGTAGTGGTGTTTCAGAGACACATTTGTCAGAAATAAGGTAGAAATATCTATATATCGTGGTACGCGTGCCCGATATGTGTCTGCTTCAATGCAAATTGTCATATTGGACTATTTAGTAAGTCTTTTTCAAATAAATATATTCTAAATGTGTATTCTACATATAATGTTCTCTAAGTATTAGCCACTTAATTTGATGAAATATAATGTGCATTCAGCCTGTATTTTTCACCCAAACAATTCTGCACTCACCCATTGTCGTACAGATTTACACCAGCGTTATAACAATAATGTGCAAGCAATTTCAAATACAATTTATACTGAAAAGGTTACAACTTCATCAGATTTTATTGAATTTGGTATTAACGGTGCTATACCTTTTTATATTAGCCAAATGTCAAAATGAAAAATAAAACAGTGGGGATTTCGAAAAAATGACTTTTTGGACAAATCTGCATGCACCATTGTAATGTACATTAAAAACCACAGAAGTTTTATTTGAGGTTTTTTTTTTAAATGTCTGTTAGGGTTTCAATGGTATTCACTCAGAAATATTTAACACAATTTTTTCAAGCGGATGTTTTACCCCCTTAACGGCCGTATTTGCTCTACACTACAACATATTCAAATTCGATCAAAACAGAAGTATATCCCTTGGTTAGGTTTACTTGTTAGTGATAGAGGCAGACTATGGCTACGATTGCCTGTGTGAATTCTCGGCTGCAGCCGTACTTTTGTAAATATTCTGAGATATGAACACAGGCTCTAATGTATTCTCATAATAACTAATCAGTTTTGAGCTCCCTGCAAGTAGAGAAGAATTTGATTGCCACGCGGATTGAAGACTGAGTCCGGACTCATCACAGACAGGGCACTAAGCTGGAGATACTAACCTCTTCTGATGTAAATGGAATGAATCTTTATCAAACAAATTTTTTCATTAGCAGTAACATGCCTGAGCAAAAAATGTCAATTTTGTTGAAGACGACACTTAATTTTACGACATAGTGCTGCTTAAAGGTATGGAAAAATCGTACCCAATCTGTGGACATCGGAATGTAATGAGAAAATTATATGTCAGATAAAGCAGAATAACTTTTCTGATCACCTTGTCAATGTCTAGAACAAACCATGCAGTGTGAGTGAGTTTCAGAAGAAACAGATGGTATTCGGGAATATGGCAGGAACGATCATTCGAAAAAGAAACCTTGGCTCTAAAATCCAGAGCCAGGAGCACTTCTTCATATTCGATTCTGTGAAACAAAACTCTTCTTCTGCTAGCTCTTTGCTCTACTCGTTTTGCTAGGTGATGGTATGGACAAAAAAAAAGTAAAAACTGTCGGCTAAATGAGGGCCCTGAAGTGGGTACCTGACGACCGACGAATACTTGTTCATCTTCGCTGCTGCAAAACACATCTTTCCTACTGAACACATGTGCTCAAAGCTCTTAAGTTATGAACTTTAGAGTTATGTTTACTAGACTTTTGTGTTTCGAAAGATCGTACTGTCATATCCCTGAATTCTGACCTTTTCTTCTTGTATCTAATGTTTTGTACAGCAGAACTGCCACCGTTGTTTGCTGTAATTTTGAACAGTTAATTTCGTTCTTATCCATAAATCTGAAACATTCGACGTAATAGGCTTTCTTGGTTGCAGAAGTCGAATGTATTTTATTTTGCGTTCCGAGTGACACTAGGTAGCCACCAGGTTATAGGTTGTCAGAAACGAAGTACAAGGGTCTATAGCGGGGACGCTCAGAGAGTAGCAATTCGACTTGCGGTTTAGACAGAGATCGTTGGCACTGACACGCACGCAGCCAGTGTATCATATCTCCGACTAAATGTCGATTTTTGTTCTTGTAAATACTGGCAGCAGCTAGGTGGACACTCGCAGCTAACTTGTTCTTCTTTTCCTTGCTGTTTCATGATGAACCGTCTGCATTCGTCAATCTGGGATACTTTCGAGTTATGTTAGGAATACTTTCGAGTTTTGTGCCAAGTTTGCCGCCTGCTGTCAATGAATGGTTACAGTCGTCTTGCCCGGGCTGGCACTTGGTTTCTTCATCTCCTTTCGCAGGGGTCTGCTCGTACACGGGTTGGAGAATAACCGCATCTTTGTAATATATGTAGATAAACTTCATTGCAATGTGTTCACTTTTGAAATGTTTCAGTATAGTAAACTTAGAGAAACTACAGTAACCTTACATACAGTTGCTTTTACGTTACTTATTACGAATGTGTCAAAATAATAATTTTTGTTAAAGTGCGCACTGTTCCCACACTTTCTCTTATATCGGATCTGTCTCAGGGTTGTGCTTGCGTATTGTTTTATAAATGTTTAACTGCCTTATAAGGTCAGCAGTATCGTTGTTAGTACACTGTGGTGTACTTTGGGAATGAAATAGCTTAGGGGAGTAATGAAGGTTCTTTTGGTGTGGGCAGGTGTTATATTATGATACGAATTTGAACGGGTAAGATTATGTTCTTCGATAATGGTATGTGACATTCAGTGATTCCCCAGTTCATGATTTCTTAGGATATGTTTTACACCTGCTTACCAAGGGAGGCATAAGTATGCAGCTTGCTTACTACGACAAGGCAAGTTTAACATAATTTCTGGTTTACGTTGCTTCTTTAGCTTGTGATGGAGGTGTAATGGCTGGAAATACGGTTTGGCCCTTCAATTTAGCGCTATTGGAAATTATTGCAGTACACTATACGACTTTTTAGTGGTTTGTGTTCTTCTTACCCTCGGTTCATTCGGTTCATTCGGGAACGAATGTCGGTAAATCGTCTTTGAGACAGTTTTGAGGGTTTTGATCAACCACACTAGTCGTCTCAGAATTTTTATCCGGTTTAGGATGTATTATTTCACATTGGTATATCTCCATCCTGCCGCTGAGAAGTGCCTATGGCGTTTATTGCTTCCGAGGTATATACAGTATTTAGGTTATTCCGCTGTAATGATTAGCTTTCTTCGTCTTGAAGTTTGAATGTTTAGTGAAATTTTAATCAGATATGAAACCTCATGGCAAAATAAAACTGTGTAACGGACAAGGAGTCTACTCTGGAACCTTACATTCGGAAAAATTCATGCTTCTGTGACCTTAATTAGCGTGAAAAGTTTAGAAGATGCTGCAGTTTGTGAACTAAATGAGAGAAAGCTATTTAACAGTCACCATGACAAATCGGCTTTGTCAGAATAACAAAGAAAGAAATTCGATTAATAAAAAGCATATAACAAGTATCTGAGGAGACCATACAGCCTACGCGAGCGGAGCAGCGGCCGCTAACGTGGTAATCATTTAAAACCGCTCAACAGTGGAGAGGGAAAATTTTCCCTATAAAAATAAATATATGAAACGCAAACAGAGATCTTCCATAACTCAGCTCGCTCTGTTATTCTATGAGATTCAGTGCATCGTAGACAGAGGTGTTCATATTCACGCCGCTTTCGTTGACATCCGGAAGGCACTGGATACAGTTACACACTTTCATTTATTGAACTAAATGTGCGCTTACCGAGTGTAGGACAATATTTCTAATTATATTTGACGTCCTTGCTGACAGAACTCAACAAGTCGTTGTTAAAGGTGAAAGGGTACAGTACAGCCCGACATTGAAAATAGGTACAACATACGTCATTATTTTTGTCAGAACAACACATTTCTTTTCTAATAATAACTCAATTTCAATTAATACAGTGAAGCCGGATACCAGTGTGGGAAAGAATGACAATTTATTTATTTAATTGATCACATGTGCACTCCCACAAAATAAATCCCTACTTCCAGTTTGGTGAGATCTGTGAAATGAATGAATGTATGGTCGTCTGCTAACCGCAGATAGTGAATGTGAATATATGATCATCTTTGAGACCATCCTTTGGCCACCTTTGGTGGGACCAAAGAGATGAAATTTACCTGAGCTTTGAGCGCCTGAAATGTGGCTGACCAATACGGTAGCAAGGTGCTCCCCCACTTCAGCAAAGGTGCGAGATGACCTGGAGAATGGCCATGTTTCAGCACTCTGCCGCTGGATCTTGTGCTGTTAAGACCTGTTTTAGTTGTGCTCCATAAAGACAAAAGAGTGGAGACATGGTATGCATGTGAAATATTTAAGAGTAGTTTGAAATAATAATTTCTCTATTTCAGGAACTTTTGTGGGGAGAATTAAATGTCAGGCAGGTAATATTAATGGGATTGTAGTAATCTTCGGAAGTGACCAACAGTCACAATGAAACCACATGTAGCAATAAGTTGAAATACTTCCGTGTGCTTAAGTTAAGCTGAATTACTAGCGTGTGTACAATAAGTTGAAATATTTAAGAAATAACGTGTGTACCATAAGTTGAAATATTTAAGAAATGGCGTGTGCAGGACTTGAAATTAGAGACGAGTACTTCCACGTGGTGAGTACTGTGTGAGTCTCAATCTGTGTATGAGACAAAGGATAAAAAGAAGTACTCGTCCATGGTATCAGTTGAGGATTCGCGTGTGTGATGAATATGTTCTTAATATTACTTTGCGTGATATGATTCCGTGTGACGCTAGATTCAAACTCTGAGAGAGAAGCAAGGTGAGTCGGCCGTCTATCCAGCAACGCCACTTGGCTTGCATTGCACAGGAAGACGTGCAAATATCTCCAGAGTTCATAGTAGGAAAGTAGAATTACAAAGTGGGGCAGTGTCGTGTGAAACTGGGATAAATACTAATTGAAGTGGGAAAGCTGAAAGTGATAGTGTTGTGACTATATAGTGTTTTGTATTCCATGTCGTAGTGTGGTGTATGTCATGTAATTTGGGTATGTGTGGTTTGCATGGGAGAGTAGCGAGGTAGTTTCAAAAGATTAGTGGGTTATGCGTGTTCCTTTTGTACTGCTCGGTCTGGAGGAAAGTTTCGTGATGATGATTGTGAGAGTCGAAGTGTGAGAAATAATAAAAGATCCACCATCCTATCCAGAAAGTGCACTGTAGCGTTAAATAATTACGAGACCATAATATAGAGATTCACCAATGTAAAGCCATGCTGACTGGGCGGAATTTCTCATGTGTTATTGTTGTAGGTTATAGAATTTGTGTGTTTAGGTTATAGAATTTATCGGAATAAATAAGATAGTGAAAAGAAAAAGATTGGCGGACTTTTCCTTCGAATTGTATGTTGACATGATGTCCCGAATTTATAATGTGTGCGCCACTCATATTCAGTGCGGTGGCCACGAGTTGATAAAAGCCGTTAAACAAAAGAAAAAAGAAAATGTGGTATTGCCAGTGCGTAGTGAACAGTCAGAGTTTTGTAAATTATTGATAGTCAGATGTGCGTTTCCGTTGCGTATTATTCATACAGGAGGTTAAGTTGTGACTTAATTGTGTGTACGAGAGTTCATGTTACTCGATAAATAAGAATGAATCCACTCGCTTGGCAGACCACTCATCTTGAAGGCCTGACTGCTTGATGCCACAGTATGAGCAAGGCATGTGGGTGCCTCTCAAAGGAACGAAATCCATAAATGTAAAGGTAATGTCGAGAGCATCTCAGTCGAGTGTTGTAAAGCCACTACTAGTAACTATTTATATCAACGATCTAATGTCTAACTTAGAGGATCAGTGTGTCTATTCGCTGACGATGCTGTTCCACGAACGTAAATAAGTGTAACGTGCTGCGCATAAACGTGGGGGAGATCCACTGATGTTCCAGTACACTCTATGACGAAAAAACAAGCACTACGAAGAAATTATCCGAATTTTACGGAAAGCGGTAGCTGTGATGTACATGTACAGAAAAAGAAATGATCACAATTTCAGAAAAAATTGGATGAATTATTCAAAAGAAAGAGCTTCACAAATTGAAGAAGTCAGTAACGCGGTGGTCCACCTCTGGCCATTATGCAGATATTGTTCGGTTGTTCGATTTGGCATTCACTGACAGAGTTGCTCGAAGTCCTCCTGGGGATATCGCGCCAAATTCTGTCCAGTTGGCGCTATAGATCGTTGAAATCGCTAGATGGTCGGAAGCACCTGCTCATTACTCTCCAAACGTTCTCCGCTGAGTAGGGATACGGTCACCTTTTTGTCCAACATAGGATCTGTCGAGCACGAAGATAAGCACTAAAACCTCTCGTCGTGCATGGCCGGTCACTATCTTGCTGAAATGTAAACCCAGGGCTGCTTCCACGCTGGGCAACAAAACAGGGCATAGAATATCGTCGACGTACCGCTGTGTCAGAAGGCTCGTAGGGTTGGGAAAAACCAACAGTTTACAACCGATACTGGTATTTTAGTTCTAAATAACCGGTATTTTTCGGTATTTGTTTGGCCTCGGGTATAGCACGCTTTTGTTACTTTTTACTAATACTGAGTAAAAAAAGAAAATAGCGAATACCTTCATCAGCTGTGCAAAAAATTTTTGTTTTTAAACAAACATTTTTTAAAAGGATTAACTTTTGTTCACAACATTTTATTGGTTTAAACTATTGAATTATCATGCAAAATGGGAAAAGCGATTAGTACTAACTACTATTTTAATAACAGTGCCAAGAGGAACGACCACCAAACACTTGAGGTAAGAATGGTGCAGCATTGCTGAAACAATAATGTCCGTATTTCCACGTGTCGAGGCGTACGGCACGCGTGTACGTGCAGCGTGGAACACTCGCACCCATCTAATCTACACGGTAGTTCCTCGCTGTCGTGGCCGGACATCTACTGCTTTAGAGAATGGCACAAAACATAGTGTGGAGAAAATTTTACGAAGTGACGTTACAGTGAAGTACAATGCTCCATTTCCTTTAAAAAGTTAAAGATTTGTCTACCATTTCTACGAAATAGTAAAAGAGAAATGAAATTATTGGAGCATAAATAACTAAATACTTAACAACAGATCATTCACAGTTGTTGTTGTTGTTGTGGTCTTCAGTCCAGAGACTGGTTTTATGCAGTTCTCCATGCTACTCAATCCTGTGCAAGTTTCTTCATCTCCCAGTACCTACTTCAATCTACATCCTTCTGCATCTGCTTAGTGTATTCATCTCTTGGTCTCTCTCTCTACGATATTTACCCTCCACGCTACCCTCCAATACTAAACTGGTGACCCCTGATGCCTCAGAACATGTCATAAGGACCGATCCATTCTTCTAGTCAAGTTATGCCACAAATTTCTCTTCTTCCCAATTCTATTCAATACCTCCTCATTATTTATGTGATCTACCCATCTAATCTTCAGCATTCTTCTGTAGAACCACATTTCGAAAGCTTCTAAAATAAAAATAGAAAGTCGCTGATGTGCTGCCTATGTCTATGTAATATGTCTTTCTCCGCTTGTAGCCATTCAAAACGGATAAATTAGCACGAAAAACGGAGTTTTTCAACATCAGCTTTCACCCTTTGGCACTGTCTATTATTAATCCCCAATAAAAACGTGAGTTTTGAGCAGGGTTTCAAAAATTGGAATCAACAAGACAATACCAACGATTTTTTTGTGGTATTCAACCCTTTATCACTTTCCGAGAAGAGCAGCGAACAGTGTACGGATTAAATTTTCTTTTATTCGTCTACACTCCTGGAAATGGAAAAAAGAACACATTGACACCGGTGTGTCAGACCCACCATACTTGCTCCGGACACTGCGAGAGGGCTGTACAAGCAATGATCACACGCACGGCACAGCGGACACACCAGGAACCGCGGTGTTGGCCGTCGAATGGCGCTAGCTGCGCAGCATTTGTGCACCGCCGCCGACAGTGTCAGCCAGTTTTCCGTGGCATACGGAGCTCCATCGCAGTCTTTAACACTGGTAGCATGCCGCGACAGCGTGGACGTGAACCGTATGTGCAGTTGACGGACTTTGAGCGAGGGCGTATAGTGGGCATGCGGGAGGCCGGGTGGACGTACCGCCGAATTGCTCAACACGTGGGGCGTGAGATCCCCACAGTACATCGATGTTGTCGCCAGTGGTCGGCGGAAGGTGCACGTGCCCGTCGACCTGGGACCGGACCGCAGCGACGCACGGATGCACGCCAAGATCGTAGGATCCTACGCAGTGCCGTAGGGGACCGCACCGCCACTTCCCAGCAAATTAGGGACACTGTTGCTCCTGGGGTATCGGCGAGGACCATTCGCAACCGTCTCCATGAAGCTGGGCTACGGTCCCGCACACCGTTAGGCCGTCTTCCGCTCACGCCCCAACACCGTGCAGCTCGCCTCCAGTGGGTGTCGCGACAGGCGTGAATGGAGGGACGAATGGAGACGTGTCGTCTTCAGCGATGAGAGTCGCTTCTGCCTTGGTGCCAATGATGGTCGTATGCGTGTTTGGCGCCGTGCAGGTGAGCGCCACAATCAGGACTGCATACGACCGAGGCACACAGGGCCAACACCCGGCATCATGGTGTGGGGAGCGATCTCCTACACTGGCCGTACACCACTGGTGATCGTCGAGGGGACACTGAATAGTGCACGGTACATCCAAACCGTCATCGAACCCATCGTTCTACCATTCCTAGACCGGCAAGGGAACTTGCTGTTCCAACAGGACAATGCACGTCCGCATGTATCCCGTGCCACCCAACGTGCTCTAGAAGGTGTAAGTCAACTACCCTGGCCAGCAAGATCTCCGGATCTGTCCCCCATTGAGCATGTTTGGGACTGGATGAAGCGTCGTCTCACGCGGTCTGCACGTCCAGCACGAACGCTGGTCCAACTGAGGCGCCAGGTGGAAATGGCATGGCAAGCCGTTCCAAAGGACTACATCCAGCATCTCTACGACCGTCTCCATGGGAGAATAGCAGCCTGCATTGGTGCGAAAGGTGGATATACACTGTACTAGTGCCGACATTGTGCATGCTCTGTTGCCTGTGTCTATGTGCCTGTGGTTCTGTCAGTGTGATCATGTGATGTATCTGACCCCAGGAATGTGTCAATAAAGTTTCCCCTTCCTGGGACAATGAATTCACGGTGTTCTTATTTCAATTTCCAGGAGTGTATTTAATACTTTGATTCTATATGTCTCGAAATTGAGAGAGTCAGAATTTTTTCAGTTTTTGTTCGATTTTCACGTTCATTAAAAGAAAAAAATAGGAATGAAAAACCGAAAACGCTTATTTCAGAAACCGGTTATTTTGAGGTTAAACTGGCATGGAAAGAAAACCCGGTTGTTTCAGCGATAAACGCCATCCCCACTGAAGGGTGCCGCAAATGACAACCTAGGGGTTCTGCTCTGAAAACGAATGGCACCTCCTGGTTGCCGGGTCGCATGTCGGGAGAATGTCAGGATGGTTTCCCACCGCCGTCCTGGACATCTCCAGACGTGTCTTCAGCCTGGAATCTCGTGAAGAATTATCCTCAGCGATTAGTCTACTTAGAATGAGTCCCGATTACAAGAGAAGACTTTTCTGCAGACTCACCGGACAGCAGTGGGATGCCAGTCCAACTGTCACCCGCCACACGGCTCGACAGCCGGAGTGATGGCGTGGAGTGCCATTGCTTTTTATAGTGGGAACCATTTGGTTGTCATCTGCGGCATATTTAGAACAGAGCGGTACATCGACGATATTCTACGTCTCGTTTTGCTGCCCTTCATGGCAAACCATCTTGGGCTTGAGCAAGATAAGGCCCGCCCGCCACAAGACAAGTGTTTCTAATGCTTGTCTTGGTGTTCGCCAAATCCTGCCTTGGCCAGCTGGGTCGTTGAATCTCTCCCCCAGTTGAGAACATTTGGCCCCTCCAATCAGCTCGGGATTTTGATGATGTAACGCGCAACTGGACAGGATTTGGCACGACATACCTCAGGAGGACATCGAACAACTCCATCTATCAATGTCAAGCCGAATAACTGCGTGCATCAGGATCAGAGGTCGTTGACTTGCTCAATTTGTGATGCGCTTTCTCTTGAATAAATAATCCGATTTTCTGAGATTGTAAACATTTTCTTGTTTGCACATATGCATCACGTCTACGGGTTTCCGTCCCATTCGAATATCTCCTTTACGTACAGAAAATGGAGGACTGAGATACTTCGGGAGAATGTTAAAAAATGTAATTCATCCACCAAAGAAGTGGCTTACGGAACACTTGTCAGTCTTATCGAGTATAGCTCATCTGTCTGGGACTGTTAACAGATTGGATTAACAGAAGAGATTGAGAAGATCGTACAAAGAGTCGGCACGAGAGCGCTACAGAGATTTTCAACAATCTCCAGTGATAGACGTTACATATTTACGAAGTGATCACCGCGAGGAAATCACAGTAACTACATGACATACAGAACCTTCTCCGCACGTGCCATATGTCTCTGAAGAAATAGAAGACAGGGAGATAGTTATGCCAGAGGTTCCATCCGTCACACACCGTAATATTGCTTATGGAATAGATATAAATATGTTATTATCCTGACTGCGTGCCTGAAAACATAATAAGCCTGCCGCAGTTTGAACAGCCTGAATGCTTCCTCAAAATTACACTAGAAATCGTCAATCAAAGCATACTCGTCAAGTTTGCAGCTACATGTCACCTTAAAGCAGTAACATTCTACACTTCAAGGGGAACGTACGAACATCATTTCATCGATTTGATTCACAGTGACAGGATGTGCAGGGCACGACTACGCCTTCCATATATATGTAAACAGGAAGATGCAGCTCTTTTCAAGAAAATCGAGTTTGAAAGTTTTACTCGTGCTATATACACTCCTGGCAATGGAAAAAAGAACACATTGACACCGGTGTGTCAAACCCACCATACTTGCTCCGGACACTGCGAGAGGGCTGTACAAGCAATGATCATACGCACGGCACAGCGGACACACCAGGAACCGCGGTGTTGGCCGTCGAATGGCGCTAGCTGCGCAGCATTTGTGCACCGCCGCCGTCAGTGTCAGCCAGTTTGCCGTGGCATACGGAGCTCAATTGCAGTCTTTAACACTGGTAGCATGCCGCGACAGCGTGGACGTGAACCGTATGTGCAGTTGACGGACTTTGAGCGAGGGCGTATAGTGGGCATGCGGGAGGCCGGGTGGACGTACCACCGAATTGCTCAACACGTGGGGCGTGAGATCCCCACAGTACATCGATGTTGTCGCCAGTGGTCGGCGGAAGGTGCACATGCCCGTCGACCTGGGACCGGACCGCAGCGACGCACGGATGCACGCCAAGACCGTAGGATCCTACGCAGTGCCGTAGGGGACCGCACCGTCACTTCCCAGCAAATTAGGGACACTGTTGCTCCTGGGGTATCGGCGAGGACCATTCGCAACCGTCTCCATGAAGCTGGGCTACGGTCCCGCACACCGTTAGGCCGTCTTCCGCTCACGCCCCAACATCGTGCAGCCCACCTCCAGTGGTGTCGCGACAGGCGTGAATGGAGGGACGAATGGAGACGTGTCGTCTTCAGCGATGAGAGTCGCTTCTGCCTTGGTGCCAATGATGGTCGTATGCGTGTTTGGCGCCGTGCAGGTGAGCGCCACAATCAGGACTGCTTACGACCGAGGCACACAGGGCCAACACCCGGCATCATGGTGTGGGGAGCGATCTCCTACACTGGCCGTACACCACTGGTGATCGTCGAGGGGACACTGAATAGTGCACGGTACATCCAAACCGTCATCGAACCCATCGTTCTACCATTCCTAGACCGGCAAGGGAACTTGCTGTTCCAACAGGACAATGCACGTCCGCATGTATCCCGTGCCACCCAACGTGCTCTAGAAGGTGTAAGTCAACTACCCTGGCCAGCAAGATCTCCGGATCTGTCCCCCATTGAGCATGTTTGGGACTGGATGAAGCGTCGTCTCACGCGGTCTGCACGTCCAGCACGAACGCTGGTCCAACTGAGGCGCCAGGTGGAAATGGCACTGTACTAGTGCCGACATTGTGCATGCTCTGTTGCCTGTGTCTATGTGCCTGTGGTTCTGTCAGTGTGATCATGTGATGTATCTGACCCCAGGAATGTGTCAATAAAGTTTCCCCTTCCTGGGACAATGAATTCACGGTGTTCTTATTTCAATTTCCAGGAGTGTACTTTGCATGGTCGCCAATACTTTAGGAGGCAACATTCGAGGGTCTAAGCTTTTTAGTTTCAAAAGCACGAGGTCCATCGACCGAATCTGCCTGCTGGCAGTATGTTTTTTTCATTGCCAAGTAATTATAACAAAGGTTTTATTATAACTGCGCAAATTACCAGTATTGAGTGATTCATTTACTATTTTCGTAATATTTATTCTCAAGAAAGAAGAATAGAAATAAAAATGGATACACAAGAAATTCCAATCAAATCAGTATAGTCATTTTATTTATGTTACTGTATCTACATTTTTTTACAAGTATTATATATACCGTATCGAGTGCTGCGTCAATCAGAATGGTACTGGCCGTAGAAACACGCAAAAAAAATAATTATTGCGACACGCAGCACTTTAATGCACAATCAATTCTCGTACGTGCATTATTTTCTCATAGTGTGTATTGCAGAAGGAACTTGGTTTGCATTCGTAAAAGGTTCTCGGTCATCACACAGTGACACAGTTCACGGCGTACCACAAGTATATATTGTTAGAATTACGTGAAAAAAAGGTCTTCCTTTTATTAACCTCTCGTTTACAGGAATAAGTGTTTACTCGCTTAATTTTTTTTTTCTTAGGGCCAGGAAAGTCGTTGAATCCTGAGCCCTGTCCACGATGCCTCCACGCTTTGCGTCTCACAGTGTTGATCCCACACACATGGTAAAAGGATTTTTTTATTTTTTTATATTTATTTACTTATTTATCGTTGAAACCTTGCTACTTGCTGCTCAAAAAAGAAAGAAACAATATCGGGGTTGATCCTGCATGCTTTCGTTCATTTCCAGCCATGACTCGCAACAATATTGTTTATTTCTTATTAATTAAACAAAGAAAGAAACAAGACAAACAGGGCCACAAAAATGAAATAAATTGTCAAACAATACACCTGAAAAGGGAGCATGACGAAAATACCAAGAGCACCGTTAACTCAAAACCCTCTTTTTTTGTCACTTTTACCAAAAGCAAGGTAATAGGAATAAGACTTCCGAACAGAAAAGGGATTCTACACTTCAAATCCTTGACGATTAAATACCAGATACTACATATTGGCAAAAAGCTCAAGGTAGCGTGTCACCCTTTGCCACGTCCAATGGACCGTAACCATATCCTGGTAAAAAGCACATGTGTCCGGGTCATACCCGCTCCGCACCACATAATGAACATAATGCCTGACAAGCCACATAAGTGTATTGTTCTTCGCTCTGGAGGAGAAGGCTGAATCGGGACGCAGGAGAATCTCACTGGATATTGGCGCTTCCGTCGTTCTGGCAAGAAAGGCCAATTGTCGGTGGAGCCAATGTTTGTGTGTGCAGGCGACCAACCGATGACAAAGTATTCTTTTCATGGCGACAACTGCATCGGTCTGTCTCATTAAGGCCAATGCGAAAAAGTCGAACGTTGACGGGGAGAAGGTTATAACGACTTGGTACCATGAGGACACCAGGTCCATCGGAAAAATACGTAAGCTTACACTGGACCGAACCACCTTCCAAACTATCTCTGGCAATAGGGTCTACACAGAGGAAGCGTGATTTGGAAACGTTCAGCAACATAACAGCACTTTAACAGGGAGATGCGACTGGGAAAGAATATCAACCCACAAATAATTGACATCTACACATCCTGTCAGTATGAATCAAATTGGTGCGGGGAAGTTCGTGAGGTCCCCTTGTTAGAAGAACGCGACAGTGCAGCGCCGGCTTAGGTGTTTCCGCCTCTGGTGGACTTTAGCTGCTGACTCTGAGTGTAATCTGCGCTAAAATCTCTGGCCTGAGAAACTTGAACTCGTTTGTTTCGGGGAGCGCCGGCTGGCGAGACAAAGCAGCCTGAGAACAATAACACTGCCGGCTCCCGTGGGCACCGGCACATCTACACGCGTGACCAGATAGTGCCCCGGCCCAGCTTGCTGCGCAGTAAACAAAGACGCCTGCAGGTGCACGCCGGCTGGCTCTCTCGCAGATACCAACACCCAACGCTGCGCTTCCTACCCACCGCAGATAGCGACCGCCGCTGCGCTCGGCTGCCTCGCGTGACGGAAGAATGTCGCTCGCTGGGTGCTAATTTAATCGGACAATCCATGCGCCGGCGATCAATAGAGCGCCCTATATGAAAAGCAAAAAACTGGAACTTTTACTCTCTAACATCGCTTTTTTCCGAGTTATGTACGGGGCGTCTCAGAAAGATTCATACGGTTTCACAAGACTGTATCTTCAACAGGAATGGAGACAAAAATTTACCCATCGAAAGTAAAATTTTACCTCGGTGCCAATTGTAACGTGTGGATTCATGAGGTTATGGACACCTGGGTTTCTGGAGCAGCTACCCAGCTCCCTCACTCGTTCAATCCTCACTGTGCTGCGAGATGACGCTAACACACCAACAAAACATATTTTGAGTTCTATGATCCAGCGTTCCAATTCAGTGCGGCGTGACTTTCGGGAGACTAAGACGTTGCAGCTCACATTGCACCATTCGACGTCAGAGTCGTCTGATTTCAACGGTCTATTTTTTTCAGTGTTTGTGAAAGATTCCCTCTATGTGCCTATAGATACACAGACCAGTCACATTAATATGACCACCTGTCAGCCGGTCGCTGTGGCCGAGCAGTTCTAGACGCTTCAGTCCGGAACCGCGCTGCTGCTGCGGTCGCAGGTTCGAATCCTGCCTAGGGCATGGATGTGTGTGATGTCCTTAGGTTAGTTAGGTTTAAGTAGTTCTAGGGCACTCATGACCTCAGATGTTAAGTCCCAAAGTGCCGAGACCCATTTCAACTATTTGAACCTCTGCAGCCACCTTTCACCCCTCTTGTCTATGGTTCGTGGTGCGCCAAGCTGACTCGGCTCCGGTTTTCGATGGCTCCATTTTGCCATGCATTGTATTATTTAACATAACAACGCCGGCATCCATACAGTTTAGAAACTTGGCCGTTTCGGAAATGCTTCCACACTTGCTCCGAAAGCCAATGGTGATATCCTTTCGGATGTCAGATAAATCTCGCCGTTTCTGCATTATGACAACAACTGCACTGTTTTTTTGTGTCCCCCGACAAATTTTGTATACCCTCTACTGTAGTCCTTCCACCTGTGTCTGCAAGCGGCTATTGCACAGCGACGTGGAGCAGGGACGATGATCTTTTTTATGTGACTCGATAATTTATAATTTGGGAAACAGATAATGGATTATGGAAACAACGTCGATCGAACCACCTTACAATAGAGTCTTTGACTCTAAGTAACTCGATGCTACGTAAATTCTATTTTTTTAATACGCAAGACACATATTTAACAACAACACAATATTGTTGACTGCTTGCTGACTCCGTAGATACCAAACAAACCTTCTGAAATTGTATTTCCAGATGCCTGTAAGAAATTCATTTGTCGAATATTCTAAACAGATAAATCTCGTATTATCGCATATTTTGCTACCATGAACTGAGGGTCTATAACAACTAAAGATCACGATTAGATAATAGGTTTCATGCAGGGCCACGCCTTACTGCTAATTACAAAGCTGTATCACGTATGGACAAAGGAATGTGGTATGAAACATCAAAATCTAAGTAAACAACGTTTTCAGCTACAGTCGAAATCAGTTATAACCGCGTCGAAGGGACCTATGGTTCACGGTCATTATAGCTGATGGTCGTAGAAAACTGGTTTTTGCTTTGTTTATGGATAAAGATTTTGTATGTGTAAATTTTAGGCTGCCACAGAGTTAGTACTTCAAAAACTATATGATATACAGTACACTTTTAGTATTTACAATACGGTATTTGTGGAAAGGAACTGAAGAGGAATTTTTTTATGTTTATGCATTACACACAGTGATGAAATACCAGTAAAACATAAAACCCTTTAATATGTGAAGAAAGAAGCAGTACCATTGTCAACTGTTCAACAATATGGTACACAATCTTGGATAATGTATGAGATAAAATGATGCGCATGTTTCAAACTTACTGTCATCGCTGTATAAAAGGACTGTCGATATTTTTAAAAATATAAGGGATCCGATGTATCGATATTATTAAAAAAAGTCATCATTATTGGCTCTCGATATATCGAAAAACACCGATATATCAATGGAAAAACGTCTACTTACCGGACAAAAAGAAATCGGCTGCACCTTGTAAACAGATTGCCAATTTTACAGCTGTATATTTTCGTATTTATTTATTATTAGATTTCTATACATCAACAAGCTAGCAGTCTGCTTATCCCCCTTAGAGCAAAAACTGAAAGGGAAAAGATGCGCGTTCACGCTTGTCGATAACCACTTCGTTAACAATGGTAACCACAGGTAAGTGGCACAATAAAAGGTGTCGTTTGGTGTCACGCTCACGGGATTTGTTTGGGACACTTCATGTCGACTTCCCTGCTTTTTCATTTCTGGAAACGTCAGCGACGTAGCAGTTGTAGTGTCAAAACTGCGTTTTGAAGTTAAACGTTGCAGTTTCTGTTGGAAGCAGCGAGAGCAGATTATGTCAGCAACTGAAATTTTAAACATTTTCTTGGCTGTGGTCCAACAACTGCAAGCTATTTAATTACAGGATGTACGAGGGCGGTTCAGAAAGTAACCTCCGATTGGTCACAGTGCGGGTTGTGGGGGAAGTAGCGACGCCATCTGTGCGTTCACGCACTCAACAGGTCAGTCGGCATCAAGCCGTGGTCGAGTGAACGTCGTACCTGCGCTAGTTTAGTTTTTGTGGCAGTTTGAAATGTGTGCTGCAATAGAAAACCCCGCCAAATGTGAAGTGCGTGCTGTCATAAGGTTTTTTTACAGCCAAAGGATATTCTGCAGCAGCTATTCATCGTGAGCTTTGTGCCATGTACGGACCAAGAGTTATGAGTGAAGGAGTTGTCCATGAATGGGTACGTTTATTTAAAAGTGGACGAGAAAACGTTCATGATGAAGAGAGGAGTGGTAGACCATCATTGGTGACTGACGAACTCGTTCAGACAGTTGATGCAAAAGTTCGTGAAAATCGACGTTTCTCAATGTCGGAGTTGTCTACTGGTTTTCCACAGATTTCTAAGACTCTCTTGTACGAGATAGTGACAGCAAGATTGGGTTACCGTAAGTTCTGTGCACGATGGGTGCCCAAAATTCTTACCGACCACCACAAAACTCAAAGAATGGCCTCTGCATTAGACTTTCTGTCACGTTTTGAGGACGAAGGAGAACCATTGTTAAACAGAATCGTGACCGGTGACGAAACCTGGATTAAGTACGTGAACCCTGAGACAAAAGAACAATCAAAGATGTGGGCACATTCAAATTCACCTACCAAACCAAGAAAAGCCTCGCAAGATTTTTCTGCCAGAAAACTGATGGCAACGGTGTTTTGGGATGCCAAAGGGGTGTTGTTGGTTGAATTCATGGAACGTGGTACGACCATTAATCAAGACGTGTACTGTGAAACAATAAAAAAGTTACGACGGGCTATACAGAACAAACGCCGTGGTATGCTGACTTCCGGTATCGTTTTTTTGCACGATAACACCCGTCCTCACTCTGCTCGCAGAACAACGGCCCTTCTTGAGTCCTTCAAGTGGGACGTTATCAACCATCCACCTTACAGCCCAGACCTGGCGCCAAGTGATTATCACCTCTTCATGCATTTGAAGAAATGGCTCTGGTCACAGCGGTTTGATGACGACGAAGAACTCAAAGATGCGGTCACAGGCTGGCTCCAGGCACAAGCGGGTGATTTTTATGCAGAAGGAATTTCAAAGCTTGTGAAGAGATACGATAAGTGCCTCAATCGCTATGGAGACTATGTAGAAAAATAGTGCAAAGATGTAGTTGTAAGATGTATATATTAAAATATTTTTATTTAACTTGGTGTATTTTTTTAAATCAACCGGAGGTTACTTTCTGAACGGCCCTCGTATATACAGCCACTTCAGTTGCACAAACTTTTGTCAATTGTCCACGATTTGGATTGCACTAAGGCAGTCTTCATCAGAATAAAAAGTTACATGGAATTCCTATAAATAAAATGAGATGGATTGAAATAATATAAACTTAATAGGATTACTTCCATAAATTGCGTACAAACAGAACGCACTTACATGTCATCACACCGTGGATTTAAAACGTCTGAGCATAGGTGCTCTCGTCCAAACAGAAATGTCGTAGGAATAAAAATTAGGATGCAAAAGTATCACATAATTGTCAATCGATAAAATACTCCGCGCAACATAATGACAACCGCAAGATAGCTTAGGACCAAGAGCAGTATTATACAGACTAAACGGCTAACACGCCGATGCAGCCACGAGGAGGACACGAAAACAGATTCGCGCCATCTAGCAGGAGGGAAATACAGACAACTTAAGAGCAAATGAGACATTGCAAGGACAGTTTTAAACATTACTGGTAACAAATAGGAACCAGTGTATAAAAGTCACAACAAAACGTAACAGCCTTTTTTACAAAAGAAAATACAGTTCAGTTAATATACAGAGAAATAATATTTGAATGAAAAACAATGTTTCGGATACTTTATTGAGGAGAGTATCGTCATTCAGACAATTTTAATTAGCGGCTCTATACCTTGAAAAAAGTAATTGCAAGTGTTCGTTAAGAATGAGACCGTCCTGCAGAGATACGTATTTAAAAATTTCTATCTCTTCTAAGATGTTAAGCCTAAAGCCTTTTTTCTCCGAGTGCAAGATCTGGACGTATTTTACATCTTTAGGATTATGCATTGTGAGTGATAAATGATCGGTGAAAGTTGAATTATGAACATTGGTGCCTTTTTTCCCTAGAAGGTGTTCCCTGAATCTTATCGAAACTGCTCGGCCTGTTTACCCTATGTAATAGGCGGGGTTGTTGTCGCAAATAATTGTATTAATATCAGAATTTTGGAAAGGAGAAAGCGTAAGTTTCTAGTTATGTATGATGTGAAGTTTCAAGTTATGCATGATGCTATACAGTAGTACTTATTTCGAAGCAGATGCTGTATTTTGTAAGAAACTGGACCCAGAAATGGTATAGAGAGAAATTCTTTCTTTTCATTACGTTCATTATTAGAAATGCGTAGGCTTGTGATTCTCTTATTGGTTTTACTACTAAAAATATTATCTACCATGAAAGGGTCATAGCCATTATTGACTGCAATAGTTTTAATCAGACTGATTTCAGACTTGAAACTTTTATTAGTAAGGGAGATGGAGGTGGCTCTATGGATATCTGAATAAAAAAGTTTCGTTATGAGAATGTGGGTATACTGAAGTGAAAGGTGTAATTTGATCATAACTAGTTTCTTTACGGAAGATATTGAAGCTAATTTTGTCATCTACTGTGGTAAGAGTGGGATCTAGAAAGTTTAACTGCCAGAGCAGATTTTCAAGTTCACAGGTGAAAGAAATACTTTCGTCAAACTTTTAAAAAGTGTATCAGTACCGTCGTTAGACCCTTTGTAAATGATCAAGATTCCGTCGACATTTCTAGCGTATGAAAGGACGCCTACAGCTGATGCTGAGAAATTACTGAAAAATTTTGCTTCTAAGGAATGAATGAAACATCTGCAAGGATTCCTGCTAAGAGGTTCCCCATTGCAAGACCGTCTAATTGTTGATATAGCTTTCCATTAAACCCGAAGTAATTGTATTTCACTAAGATACGAAGTAACTTCATAAAATCGGTGATATGCTCATCAGATAAGTCTTTTTTGAATGAACGTAAATTTTTTTCTACTATGCCTAAGGTTGCAAGTACTGGCAAGTTTGTGAAGAGATTTTTAACGTCAAAAGAAATTAATTTCGCATCTCTATTACAGTTAACGTCTTTAATTTTACTAAGTAAATCTAGACTACTGGAAACAGAATAATTATCATGGAAAACGAACGATTTTTTTAATATGTCTTGCAGAAATTTGGTCGTGATAATCGCTGTTCATACTGCTGGAAATTGGGAGGATCGGATGGTCTTTTTATGGGCTTTTTATGGACGACCTAGGCGCGCCCTCACTCCTGGGGCCGTATAGATTCAAAAAAAATATTCACCTCACCTTATACCAACTTTAGGCGGTAGATTAGCTCGCATACATACGCTTAATGTTACGCTGTACATGAAGTCTATGTGGACTTCGTTTATCTGGTTTTTTTTTTTTTCATAAGCACTTCCACTTCAAAATCACGTTACCAACAGTCAACTTACGTATTTTTAATGTGCTTGGTGGATCTGTTACTCAGTCACTCATCCACGTTGGTAACCACTGGATTCTCCTCACTGACCCTATCTGCTGATTCTGCTTCTCTGACAGCATAATAATCCCTGTCTCCAATACTGGCATGTCTGCCTCTTGTGATGTCTAGTGGTCAACTCGACATTACAGAAGGGTGCCGGAATAACTTTGATCAGACAGTATAATTATGTTGTCGATGGATGCTCTTACAATATTTTGTTACTTTTCACAATTACATTTAGTACCAAAATTTTCAGTTATCATTAACAAATGTTAAATGTCTCCTCGATCAGACAAACGACAAATGTTCAGACAATAGTCAAAGCCCTAATCCGACATTTTTCGAACATGGCTGAGTTATTGGAACCGCTTCTGTTGCCACGCAACTTCGCACTTCACCCAAATGACTGGGAAGGGGAGGCTGCTGCGTTTGCTATCACTGGAGGCTTAGAATCAATGAAAATCTGAACTCCCCTAAGTTAAACGAAGCCACAAATTCATGTAACGGATTATCGACAATAATTATGAATTATATTGTCTGCAGACCATCCGAGGAGATAGGTCCCAGGGTCACTTGCACTAACAGTGCTATCTTCTAACAAGTAAGTAGAAATATTAATTCAGAGTATATTCTTATTATTAATCACAATTCACAGAAATCATAATTCACAAGAACCGTGATGAAAATGTCGATCATGTTGCTTCAGGGTTGCCAACTTAATTTCGACATACAATTACAGACGATACATGAATTCTAGGTGGCGCGACCTACCCCAATAATTTCGCACCCTGAACTGCCGCTGGTGTCTGCCTCGCCTCACCAGTTCAGGGGACATGATATCACAAAAGCAGGGTAAAAATATGTATTTCGTAGTAGGAGTAAGCTGGCTGGTGGCAAATACTATTTTAATTTATAATACTTTTACACGTAAAGGGAATTTCACTTGCATATTTAATCAGTCGGAATGTGGTGGCAACAGTAATGAGTTAGTTATTCCTTCCGTGACTCATTCTGCCATATTAGCAAAATAAAATAAATATAATTTTTACGGAATTTGAAATGACTGTAAAATGTGTGTAGTGTCTAATATTAAAGCATTTGTGTTTTACAGTGACTAAGCATTTTCTCAACGAAACTCTGACTTAAAAACTTTTAAACACTTCATTCGATTCCAACAAACATAATCGTAGGTGATAGCATTGCACTATAGCTACCATCCCTCTATGCGTCTGTATCTCTTTCATTTCTTTATTTATTACGTTTCTTATATATTTTCATTATGTAATCATATTCCCCAGAATAACACAGCTAATAAATGCCACAGAAATACCTCATACATTGTTATACTTGTGTATTTCCTTAATGACTATGTTACTATTTTAGCCAAATATTATGCAAATATTGAATACAATTGCTAATACAAAATCATGGTAATTTAAGAAGTGGTCAGTCACTTGTGTTGGTTGACACCATCTTTGCAACCACGGACAAAAGACGCTTCTCTCAAGCAGGCCTAAATAACCATTTAAACAATATTTGATGACAATCTGTTGCCACCTAATGTGAGTCCACTTGCGTAAGAATACTGGTCTGTTTTATTTATGAACAAACTTTTATTTATATTTACTGGCATCTGAGTGTGGCTGATTGTTCATATCACTCATTTACTTAAACATTGTATTATATTAGTTTAGTCTGAAGTGGTCAACTTGAGTCATATCATGTTTGTAGAACTTAAGTATGATGTATTTTTGGTGGGGATGGTCTTCAGCCGATAGAAAAGTAGGCAGTGGCGGAACACTACTGGAGTCAAGTTGAGACAGATCTTTTTCTTGAGCGGAAGCGTTCACTTCAACTACAGATGTTAGAATAGAACCCTTTTTATTAACTTAAGCGTTTATGTTTTATTTAATACCCCTGTGTATTTTTATTAATTTGCAATTCTAGCCACTGCAGAGACTATTTGATTGCAGGATCACAGCTACATATTACTACGTGTATCGAATTAACTGATGGGCGTGATAGCAGATATGCGCAGCTCGACCCTATGCATGTATAGAGATATTCCTTTTAAACTGAGCTGTGCAGAGCCAAGTTACCTAAGACACGAGCAATATCAGGTAAGGTCGCAGCTGTTCCACTCGTGTGAGATACTGTTTAGACAGCTTCTACTCAGCATAAAACCATTACGTAATGCTACAGCAGACGGACAGGGATTGTCCAGCATTACAGACAGTGGTTTTAAAATATTGCATGAAATCAGAGGTAGCAATCATTCGTGAGGAAATGGTGATACAGTACGGGGGTGTTCTTCGTGTTCAGCGATTGATCCCACTTTTATACTTAAGAAAATGCTAAATGCGGAAGGATACGAGCACATTTTACAGCATTGTCCTCAGTAGACAGGCCGCGCGGGGTAGCCGCGCGGTCTACGGCGTCCTGTCACGGTCCGCGTGGGTCCCTACGTCGGAGGTTCGAGTCCTCCCTCGGGCATGAGTGTGAGTGTTGACCTTAGCGTAAGTTAGTTTAAGTCAGATTAGGTAGTGTGTAAGCTTAGGGACCGATGACCTCAGCAGTTTGGTCCCGTAAGATCTTACCACAAATTTCCAAAAATTTTTCCACAGTGGAATCGGTTATTGTTTGTGTCAGCAGTCGAGTGCACCTCTTTATAAAACAGCATCTGTGAGGCTATTGTCTGTGGACAACAACATTTATGAAATGAAATGGCATACTCAGAGTCTCTACCCCAATGCTATGGAACGCCTTTGTGATCAGTTAGAACGTCGATTTCGCTGTAGATCCCCGTGCCATAACTTCTGCGGTTTAGGAACTTGAGAAAGAATGTGGTCCCACACGTCCAGAGACGTTTAGACAACTCACTGAAAGTACCCGCAGCAGAGTTCGTCGTAAAGGAGAAAGGTGGACACACCCTGTATTAATGACCACCAATAGGTGTACAAGTACTTTTGATCAGATGGTATATACACTTGTAAAACCTGATGTTTCTTCTGAAAACAGTAGATTTGTAGTTTTTATCTTCTGTCATGCACACGATATAATCTTGCGAAACCGGATGAATATTTTCTAACACGATGTGCTATACAGGAGAACGTGAGGTCGCTAGCAGTACCCCACTGTTAGCAGGAAACAATGTTCACGTCTTCGCTTGTGTTCTACAGCTCACTGGAAAAACGGGAATACGATTAGTCTGTTTGTAACATATTATTGTTCAGTCTATACACTGTTGAGCCAGAACAATATGACCAAGACTTAATAAACTGTTGACACACCTTTGGAACACATAACAGCAGCGAATGTGCATGTCATGGAATCGATCTGTTCTTGGTGGGTTCCTGGAGGTATGTGGCACCAGGTGACCACGCAGAGCACAAGTAAATTACGGGCTGGCGTAACTGGCACCCGGTAGTATCCCAGATGTGCTCCATCAGATCAGTTTTCCTCGGCGCGGTGCATGTTTCGAGTAGCCGTTAATCTGGAAAACGGAGTATACAGACGCAAACACCGACCTGACCAACCAGAATCGTGATTTATCTGACCAGGGAACAAGTTGCCGTCGATCAGCAGTCCAGTCTAGATGATCACGTGCCCACTGCAGTCGTGACTGACGATGCCGTTGCGTCAACTCGGGACACGTAGGATCCTCCGGTGCAAAGCCTCGTGTTCAACAATGTGGACTGAACAGAGTGCTCCAAAACACTTGCGCCTGCACCAACATTGTGCTCTGTCGTCAGGTCTGCCACGTACCGCTGCCTGTCATGCCATACGGTGGTGACAAACCTCCAACATCCACATTCTGTGGTGAGACCTGTACGTCCTACACTTTGTCCCCTGCTAATGGTTTCACCGTCCTTCAAACACTTAATACAGATGCTCACGACAGTAACACGCGATCATTTCTAAAGGTGCAAATCGGGGATTCGTAGCATGTATACTGACATAATTGTAGAAATCTCCAGCAAAGTGTGTAGCTCAAGATAATGTATAATTTACACATGAAGTCAGACAACAGTGTCCAATAGCGTTTTATGTTAGCCTTGAATAATACCTTTTTGACAATGTTACAAACTGCTTCATTTTCGTTCAGTTTGATATAGATAATGGGGCGTTTTTTACGTCGCTATATTCACTTCGTAAAGAATAACTCAAGAGACTTCAAAATTCTGTCGAATTTTTTAGAGCAGTAGAAGTTATGAACAATTTAAAACCACACTGTTCTGCTGAAGAAAGGGTACTCCTCATAAAGCTGAGTAAAGGTTCTAAAAATGCTGTCCTATTCGATTAATGATCAATAATCATAAATTCTCTCAAGAATTCCTTCCGTCACGGGACTCGTAGAAAATATTAGTCGATGGACTTACATTTTCCTGGAGAGATATTGAGTCTCAACTTTATCTTCGATAAGAACACAAGCTAAAGTAATGAATTAAAATTGCCTTGGAACAAATTTTAATTCATTACTTTAGCTTCTATCCTTATCGAGGATAATCTTGTGACTCAGTATATCTCCAGGAAAATGTAATTCCACCAGATCAACAGACCAGCAATGCCTGAGGTACAGCCAGGAGTTTCCCATTGCCTACAAAGCTGGATTCCACTATTGGAGAGCCTCAGCAATATTGATAATATAAGAAGGGGAAAATTGAGATAGGCTGAGGTGTGAATTGAAGTTTGTATTAGAGTCGGCACCAGACTAGGGTAGCAGGCGTGGTACCCGCAATACAAGGGTGCTGTAGTGAATAACATATCTGATTAGTAAGCAGAAGACCCGGGTTCAAGTGCAGACTGGCTTTAGAGGCCGCCAGGAGAGAACGTACCCTACTTCCGCCTGGGGAAAGTGTGAGCTCGTGTTTGTTTACATTGCGAGTTATCTTGTGCGCTGACTTCGTTCACTGAGATAAGGGCAAATAACTGCAGAAAATCGGCATTACATTTCAACTTCTGTCCTGAGTAAGCACGAACGAAAGGCTTAGATGCGGAAACTTTCCTCCTTGTGGAGGCGAAGACCCTGCCACCGAAACTTCCGGTATCCTCCTCTCGATTCTCAGTAACTCTGTTTACATTGAGGTGATCAACGACAGGGGGTTAGAGAGAGTTTTAAATGCGACCAAAAAGGACGATAACGTTGGCATGGTCAAAGTCGAGCATGTGGGATTAGGCATTAGATCTTTTTGCGTGTTCTGCCATTCGAGGTACCTCCAGAGGATGCCACTGACGCTCTCCGATCAAACGATGCTGTATATGATTATAAAGCAGAGCGCTGGATTCACTTCAGCACATATCTTGTACTAAACGGTGCGCATTTGATCTGTGTAGCCAATTTCCGCTTTATCTGACCATCAGCGGATGTCGGCCATAATCATGTATGAGCGTGGAATAGAGGACCACAGCAGATATAATGTCTGCAGCGATGGATACGCAACTACCAACTGAAGGAGTGGAACTTCCCTCGTCACACATGCGACAGCGCTCAAGTTTCCGGTAGCCGCCCGGCAGCTCCAGAAATCACACGAACAGCTGAGAAATAGTGTTCCGACCTGCGGTTGTGAACAAGGTGACTGACCATGTGACTTCAGCTATGTCCTCAGTCCCAGTGGTTGCTCCGGCTGCGCCAGTGGTCGACACTAATGTCGAACGTGACTCCTTAGCCGACTCTCATTCTGTCCCGACGGCGTCCCTTCCGTCTGACCGGCGCGACTCCCTCACGGCTTCGGACACGGAAGGACGACTGCGTAAACGACGCTCCCCTAAGAGACACAAAAGGAGGCGCCATACGAGTCGGAAAGGGACAATTCTCTCTGCACAGACGATACAACACCTGTTGAGAAAACCATCGGTTCAGTGTCTGAGATCGTGGGCGACAGCTTCGCCAGTCTGTGGAACGGCGGCCCTGAGTGGCTTTCGCATCGACGGAACGGAATGTTCTTACTGAAGAAGGAACGATACTAGCCGCTCTGGCGGTGTCGGCAGGCCTTGAACATATGGGTATCACGGCAACGGCTCCACCGCTGGGGTGAACGACGATTTTGAAGGAACAGCAGATTCTATACAGCAGGCAACCTACTGACGTCAACTTCGGCGCCGTGCTAGAGGTGCCGGCAGCGCCTACCGCTGGTTGCCTACAAACTTCACAGAAGCGATTTGAAGCCATCCACTACAATGGAACGCAGCTACACGCATCCACTATGTGATCAAAAGTATCCGGACACACCGAAAAACATACGTTTTTCATATTAGGTGAATTTTGCTGCCACCTACTGCCAGGTACTCCATATCAGCGACCTCAGTAGTCATTATTAGACATCGTGAGAGAGCAGGATGGGGCACTCCGCGGAACTCATGGCCTTCGAACGTGGTCAGGTGATTGGGTGTCACTTGAGTTATACATCTGTACGCGAGATATCCACACTCCTAAACATTCCTAAGTCCACTGTTTCCGATGTGATGGTGAAGTGGAAACCTGAAGGTACATGTACAGCGCAAGAGCGTACTGGCCGACCTGGTTTGTTGACTGACAGAGACCGTCGACAGTTGAAGAGGGTCGTAATGTGTAATAGGCAGACATTTATCCAGACCATCACACAGGAATTCCAAACTGCTTCAGGATCCACTGCACGTACTATGACAGTTAGGCGGGAGGTGACAAAACTTGGATTTCATGGTCGAGTGGCTGCTCATATGTAACACATCACGCCACTAAATGCCAAACGACGCCTCGCTTGGTGGAAGGAGCGTAAACATTGGACGATTGAACAGTGGAAAAACATTGTGTGGAGTTAAGAATCACGGTATTCAACGTGGCGATTCGATATCAGGGTGGGGGTATGGCTAATGCCCGGTGAACGTCATCTGCCAGCGTGTGTAGTGCCAACAGCAAACTTCAGAAGCGATGGTGTTATGGTGTGGTCGTGTTTTTCATGGAGGGGGCTTGCACCCCTTGTTGTTTTGCGTGGCACTATCACAGCACAGGTCTACATTGATGTTTTAAGCACCTTCTTGCTTCCCACTGTTGAAGAGCAATTCGGGGATAGCGATTGCATCTTTCAACACCATCGAGCATCTGTTCATAATGCACGGCTTGTGGCGGAGTGGTTACACGACAATAACATCCCTGTCATCGGCTGAATTGCACACAGTCCTGACATGAATCCTACAGAACACCTGTGGGATGTATTGGAACGTCTACTTCGTGCCAGACGTCACCGACCGACATCGATACCTCTCCTCAGTGCAGAACTCCGTGAAGAATGGTCTGCCATTCCCCAAGAAACCTTCCATCAACTGATTGAATGTATGCCTGCGAGAATGGTAGCTTTCATCAAGGCTAAGGGTGGGCCAACACCATATTGAATTCCAGAATTACCGATAGAGGGCGCCACGAACTTTTAAGTGATTTTCAGCCAGGTCGACGGATAATTTTGATCATGTTGTTGTTGTTGTGGTCTTCAGTCCTGAGACTGGTTTGATGCAGCTGTCCATGCTACTCTATCCAGTGCAAGCTTCTTGATCTCCCAGTACCTACTGCAACCTACATCCTTTTGAATCTGCTTAGTGTATTCATCTCTTGGTCTCCCTCTACGATTTTTACCTTCCACGCTGCCCTCCAATACTAAATTGGTGATCCCTTGATGCCTCAGAACATGTCCTACCAACCGATCCCTTTTTCTAGTCAAGTTGTGCCACAAACTTCTCTTCTCCCCAATCCTATTCAATACCTCCTTGTTAGTTATGTGATCTACCCATCTAATCTTCAGCATTCTTCTGTAGCACCACATTTCGAAAGCTTCTATTCTCTTCTTGTCCAAACTATTTATCGTCCATGTTTCACTTCCATACATGCTCACACTCCATACAAATACTTTCAGAAATCATGATCATTTTGATCATACAGTGTACCATATCATGATGCTGAATTTTAATGGCATCCGCTCGCCTATCGAGATCCATCTCCTGAAAGAAATTATGTGGGCTTAGGAGTTAGACATTGCGCTGTTACAGGAGGTGCATTTAGCGGCATTATCTGGGAGTGCAAGATCCGATTTCTACGCCTTGGACGTGGAGTGGCGGTGTATGTATGCGAAGGCATCCTGGCTGACGACCTCATGAATCTCTCGTCTGCCAGGGGAATGGCGTTTACGATTCACCTCATGCATGCCATTGATGTCTACGCGACTTGTGGTATCGACTGTCGGCGTAAAAGAGAGCGATTTTATGCAGAGGAGAATGCGCCACTTTCCTTAGGGCGACATGAACATCTTCTCTTTGAAGGGGAATTTAGCTGCGCACTCGGCCGGGTAGATCAATACCCGAATTTTGGAACGTACCAGGAGGTGCGTGTTATTTTTCGCGATATAGCCCTATCGGATACCTGAGAGGTACGGCACGCAGAGGACCCGGGATTCACGTTTCACACGAGAAACTCAGCAAGCCAGTTAGACAGCATTTATATCCACCGTGGGCTAGTTGATGCAGTGTTCGATGAAGGGCGCTGGCCTTTGTTGTTCTCTGACCATTGGGCATGTAGGCGTACTCTGTTCGTTCATCACCAGCAGATTTGGAGGAGTCGAACACCACGGGAAACCAAAAATCAGCATCTTCAGGATCCTGATTGTTGTCAATTTATCACTGAGACATGAGCAAGGTGCGAACGGCTTCTCTGATAACAGACCGAGCGAGGTGGCGCAGTGGTTAGCACACTGGACTCGCATTCGGGAGGACGACGGTTCAATCCCGTCTCCGGCCATCCTGATTTAGGTTTTCCGTGATTTCCCTAAATCGCTTCAGGCAAATGCCGGGATGGTTTCTTTGAAAGGGCACGGCCGATTTCCTTCCCCATCCTTCCCTCCCCCGAGCTTGCGCTCTGTCTCTAATGACCTCGTTGTCGACGGGACGTTAAACACTAATCTCCTCCTCCCTGCCCTGATAACATCCATCAGTTGTGGACCGGTGGCTGGAGTGTGCTAAATCGACGCTCCGTTGCACATTCCTCACCTACAGCAGAGATGCCGCCACTTAGCACAGGCACACTAAGGACTTCTACTTCAGCGCACTTCGTGACCTTCATCGACAAACAGATTATCCGGAAGTGCAAAATAAACGCAGCATGGCTAAGGCGAAGCTGCTAGCGACTACACGCCGCAAACTACAGGGGTTGTGGTGCTTACCCACAAACCTCATGAGGTGTGGACGGAGAATCCCATCACGTATCACATTTTGCACTGGGGACAAAACTATGTCACTGAAGTCATCGATCACCGTGCAGAGCAGGCCACTTGCCAAGCAGACATAGTCGACAGTTTTTTCGAACATCACTGCCGAGTCTACCATGCCGATGACTTCAATCCCGTCGCTGGGGACGCTTCACGCGCTCTCACCGTTGAGGAGGGGGTTGCGTTAATAGAACCTTTCACTTCTGAGGAAGTCACTACCGCTATCTCGAGGGGTGCGCAAGTCGCCAGGTTTTGAATGTCTCCCTGTTGAATTTTATAGTACTGAGACGCCCTGCTAAACCCGCAGGACAGGGCAGGTAGTTTAAATTTTGGAAAGGGACCAAAATAAGTGGCTGTCAGTTACACTCGAACGTACGCGTATAACTTTATTTATCTGACCAAACATTACAAGAGGCAAGAAAATTAAAAAAACCCTGCATTAATTTTTAGAACTTAATAACCGGATGAATACGCCGTACAATTTCATGCCTTAAGGGCAAGACCACTTTAATTTAAAAACGTCTGAACGCCAATAACTTAAAGTTCAAACAAAATCAGAAATTTAAAAGGCAAAGCCTTATCTTAAAACAATTCCTTAATTAGGCTGAAGGCCCAAAGAGTCTGACACTTTAAGAGTCAACATCTTACATTCAAAATCGGCTGAAGGCCCAACACATAAGACTGAAGAACATTAATTTTAAAAAAATGCCAAAGGCTTTACGTAAAACAGTTCTTAAATGAGGCTGAAGGCCAAAACCATCCAACACCTTAAGAGCAGAACAACTTAAATTCAAAATTGGCTGAAGGCCTCAACAATCTGACACTTTAACAGCAAAACAACTTAAATTCAAAATCGGCTGAAAGCCCAACACTTAAGACTCAATAACATCAATTTCAAAAATGCCAAAGGCTTTACGTAAAACAGTTCTTAAATTAGGCTGAAGGTCCAAACCATCTGATAGCTTAAGAGCAGGACAACTTTAATTGAAAATCGGCTGAAGGCCCAAAGAATCTGACACTTCAAGGGCAAAACAACTTAAATTCAAAATCGCCTGAAGGGCCAACACTTAAGACTCAATAACAGTAATTTTTTTAAAAAATGCCAAAGGCTTTACGCAAAACACTTCTTAAATCAGGCTGAAGGCTCAAACCATCTGACGCGTTAAGGGCAAAACAACCTTAATCTAAAAATCGGCTTGAAGCCATACAAGTACAAACAACAAGAACAAACAAGAAAAGGCAGTACACCCAAGGGCGCTCAGAAGTTCCGATGGTCAGCCTGGAATTCAAACACTAACGCTCGCTTAGGTGAGACAGGCAGTCAGTCGCCCCAGTTTTTGTCGATCCGACGACAACCCAACCGACAGACAGTCAACGGACCCACCGACAAGATAACCTCCGCTTCACCCGACCAGCACACAACAGGGAGTTCAATGGAACAACGTAGAAGGTATTGGCGCCCACAACCAGTTATACATTGAGCTGTCAAACTGAAACGTCCCCTTAGAAAAATTATACATGATTGTGCTTAAACTGACACACAGTATTTTTAGCGTAACGGAATCTGACTTTCAATAATCCCTACAAAAGAATGGCCCTGACTAACATTAACCTATACGTTTAACAAATCACTTACCTCACAAAAATCTTCGTCACTCGAACTACTGCAATACAGCGAGCGCCACTACTGCCAGCTAAATAAAAGATTCAAACTACTGAAGGCACTAACTACTGATAGGCATAGTTAGCAAATGAAAGATTTTGATAGAGAACAGCCGGCCGCGGTGGTCTAGCGGTTCTGGCGCTGCAGTCCGGAGCCGCGGGACTGCTACGGTCGCAGGTTCGAATCCTGCCTCGGGCATGGGTGTGTGTGATGTCCTTAGGTTAGTTAGGTTTAAGTAGGTCTAAGCTCTAGGGGACTTATGACCTAAGATGTTGAGTCCCATAGTGCTCAGAGCCATTTGAACCATTTGATAGAGAACAAACAATGTATTTACCTTACTAGTGGTCAAAAGTCATAATATATAGCAGTTCATGACATCCAGTCTTACAAATTTACTTTCTCTGATGGACAGACGTCCAGATCATCCGCTTTCAAAACTCCGCCATCTCTCTCCCCACATCCACCACTGCTGGCGGCTCACCTCCAACTGCGCAACGCTACACGCTGTTAACAGCCAACTGCCCAACGCTACAATGGCGAGTATTACAACAATGCAAAGCAGCCACAGACTGCACACAGCACAGCCAGTGATTTTCATACAGAGCGCTACGTGGCGTTAACAATAAGAAAACTTAAACAGCCTACTTACATAGCCCCATGCTCCCCACAAAAAATTTTAAAATTGTTTTGGGCACTGGCCAATACATATTTGTTAAAAATTTTTCACAACTACAATAACAAAGAAATCAAATGCACACGCTTATTGATACAATGTTGGTCAAAAGCTAAAATTTTCTCACAGTCCATAAAGACAGTCCTGATCGTCCATCACAGTAAAATAGCAGTGTTTTTCTCAAAGTCTGAGCAGTAAAAGAAAATGCACACGGAAGTAGTGGGTTTCGATGCAGTCTTGAAGAAGTAGTGTTGTCCTCCCAACGGAAAGACAGTGCTGACTCTTGACATGCAGACAGGTAATGGGCCACAACAGAGCAAACCCACCGCAGAGTCAGTCAAAGTTTTGAAGAATATTGGTAGGTAGGTCATCACAGAGCAGACCCACTGTAGTCCTGGTAGAGATTACGGTATTGGTGGGCCACCAGAGGTGCAGACACAGTGCAGTCCTTGTAGAAATAATGGTATTGGTGGGCCATCAAAGATGCAGACCCACTGTAGTCCTCGTAGAGACGGCCAGCAGCCATCTGTTGCGACTGTGCAGGTGCACAATCACCATCGAAGAGTCTTGTGAAGAATATAGCAAGTCCATAAACCACCACTTGTGCACGCATAAAGTTTTTAGGCATAGTTAGCAAATGGAAGATTTTGATATAGAACAAACAATGTATTTACCTTACTAGTGTTCAAAAGTCATAATATATAGCAGTTCATGACATCCAGTCTTACAAATTTACTGTCTCTGATGGACAGACGTCCAGATCATCCGCTTTCAAAACTCCGCCATCTCTCTCCCCACATCCACCACTGCTAGCGGCTCACCTCCAACTGCGCAATGCTATGCGCTGTTCACATCCAGCTGCCCAACACTACAATGGCAGACAACAATGCAAACTAGCCACAGACTGCACACAGCACAGCCAGTGATTTTCATTCAGAGCGGTACGTGGCGTTAACAATAAGAAAACCTAAACAGCCTACTTACAAAACTACACACCGTGCTGGACAGCGACAACAGGATGAGGAAAACACACTGCCTGAATTTACGTCAACGGCCAGGTAACCGGACCAGTAACGGCCACAAGACAGAAGATTCCGCTGGTGCACTACAAACGACACAATGTGAACAGTCGTGACTTGCTGGTCGATTAAGTCAAAACTCAACTTTAATATCCAGGATTGGTGAGTTACGAACCTCGTAGCAATGGGAAAAGCACCACACGCTGCAACACCGCATAGAGGCTGCCAGCGGGCCCGGCCAAAGTACACGCTGCGGAGATTTCCTCGTTGCTCCACCCCAACCGACCAACTGCCCGCACACAGCCCAACTATAAGCGCCAGGCCAAGGATAGTCCAAGGTGCGAATACCGATACACACCGCTGCTGCCACCAGCGGAAAGATGGAATAACAGCATAATCGCGATAACCGCGGGAGACTAAACACAGAATAGCAACCAAGGTTTATTCCAACACACAGCATGAGCCAGCAACGGCTCAAGTACGCTTTGTGATCACATGTCTAGATGATAGACAGAGATGTATAGTTAACTGATCACGTCCGTAGCTGTGATTCCACTTTTTGTGCCGTTACTGGCGGTGCGCTGCAGACTTCTCTTACCACGTGTCCTCCCCATCGAGCAAATGACGTCAGGTAACATAGTTAACATTCAGATGTCGTGACGTGATTGGGTTTGCAAAGGCGTGCAGACTTCGTGTGTCGATCGTAGCCATAGATTTTAACAGACAGGGTTCGCCATGTATTTCTATACTCAGAATGGATGAGCCTGCCTGACCGGTTCACCAGTGTCCTTCGGCGGCTCTGCAGCAGCGTGTTCGTTGGACCAGGTCAATGGGCATATGGCGGATCCGATACCATCCCAACGGTCTTTCTACCAAGGCTGGCGCTTCCCATTTAGTTGCCGTCCTTCTGCCAGTGTTCCTCTCGCCGCAGATACCGGTAGATAGCGTCATGCCCGCGTTTGGACACCTCGTGGCCTTCATTGTGGAACTAGTTATGTTATAACGGAACTCAAACGAGAGCGCCGGCCACGGGAAAAAGATTTCTCCGTCCGTGTCTGCGTAGCGTCGTCTGTAATGTAGAACGCAAGCTCCCATTGTTGCGCTGAACTGTGATTTGGTGGCACATTCATCAGTTTCTTTTCGACGCGTATCAGGTTGACATGGTACTATGTGACGTGTGGGAAGAATCCAACTAATCAGTGGCTCAGCGCATGGTACTGGTGGACTTTCCCCTCTGCGCCTTCTGTCGTAGTGTCAACTAGGATCACCACCGCTTCAACTGTACAGCCGCTGCGGATGTTTGGTTGTTGGGGCGACAACTAGTCGCGCGTTTCCTGCGAGTGCCGCTGCACGTTGTTGACCTAGACTCCTTTCTTTACCCTGCGGTGGAATATTTTCTTGCCACAAAATCTCTCGCTGTTCTCTGGATGAGGGACTGGACCTTGGCATATCTACATTGAGACGTTCATCACTCGCGCCTCGATTTTGGCAGTACTTGCAGACTGCATATACTGAAGATTCGCGCAATTTTCATTATCGCTTCTATTTTTCCAATGACCTTAACAGAGTTTGTAACACGCTCCCACTACGTTGGAATGTGGAAGGCGTCCGCCTGCTTCGGAACGAAACGTGACATGTTTGCCCCTTGGAATCGGTCTGTCTGTCATCCTTCATCCCCTTCCGGGGTTTCAGGGTTCCGGATGGGTGAACTAGTTTTAATTTTTTCTTCCAATGTGTGTTATTGTTGTGGCCTTCAGTCTGAAGACTGATTTGCTGCAGTTCTCCGCGCTGCTCTATTCTGTCTAACCCTCTTTATCTCCGAATAATTACAGCAACCTACATCATTCTGAATCTGTTTTCTATATTCATCTCTTGGCTACCTCTACGAGTTGTACCGCTCACAATTCCCTCCAATGCTAAACTGGTGATTGATGTCTCAGAATGCGTCTTGTCAACCGATCCCATGTTTTTGTTAAGTTCTGCTCCAAATTTCTTTTCTCCCCGATTCTGTCTAGTGCCTCCTCATTAGTTATATGTTCTACCCATCTAATCCTCAATATTCTTCTGTAGCACCACATTTCAAAAGATTCTGTTCTCTTCTTGTCTAAACTGTTTATAGTCCATGTTTCACTGCCATACCAGCTACAATCCACACAAATATAACACTGAAGTCTATACTCAGTGTTTACATATTTACCTTCTTCAGAAACGTTTTTCTTGTCATTGCCAGTCTACATCCTTTATTCTCTCTAGCCCAGCCCTCATCAGTGCAAGCAGCTCAAATAGCAAAACTCATCTACTACTTCAAGTGTCTCATTTCCCATTCCAATTCCCTCAGCATCACCTGTGGTAATTCGACTATGTTCCATTATCCTTATTTTGCTTTTATTGATCTACATCTCATATCCTCCACTGAAGTCATTCAGTTCAGATGTTCTTCCAAGTCCTGCCTCTGACAGAATTACAATGTTGCCGGAAAATCTCAAGGTTTTTATTTCTTCTCCCTGAACTTTACTTCCTACTAGAAATTTTTCTTTGGTTTCCTTTAGTGCTTGCTTAATGTACAGAATGAATAACGTCGGGTGTAGGGCACAACCCTGTCTCAATCTCTGCTTAATCACTGCTAACCCCCCCCCCCCCCCCCACACCACAACGACTCTTATAATTGCGGTCTTCTTGCTGCAGAAGTTGTAAACAGCCTTTCGTTCCCGTATTTTACCCCTGCTCCTTTTTAATTTCGTGGAGAGTATTCCGGTCGACGTTGTCAAATGGTTTCTCTAAGTCTACAAATGCTACAAACGTAGGTTTGCCTGTTCTTAACCTATCTTCTAAGATAAGTCACAGGAGCAGTGTTGCCTCGCGTGTTGCTACATTTCTCCAGTATCCAAACAAATCTTCCCCGAGTACGGCTTTTCTCAGTTTTTCCATTCTTCTGTAACGAATTCGTGTTAGTATTTTGCAACCATTACTTATTAAACTGATAGTGTAATTTTCACACCTGCCAGCAACTGTTTTCTGTGGAATTGGAAGTATTATATTCTGCTTGAAGTCTGAGGGCGTTTCCGCTGATCGATACATCTTACACACCAGCTGGAATTGTTTTATCGCGGCTGGTTCGCCCAGGGCTGTCAGTATTTCTGGCGGAATGTCATCTACTCCCGGGGTTTCTTGTCGACTTTGATCTTTCAGTCCTCTGTTAGATTCTTCTCGCAGTATCGTTTCTTCCATATCACCTTCATCTACGTCCAATTTCTGTTCCCTTGTATAGACCCTCTGTATACTCCTTCCACCTTTCAGCTTTCCCTTCTTTGCTTGGGACTGCTTTTCCATCTGAGCTCTTGATATTCATATAGCTGCTTCTATTTTCTACAAAGGCCTCTTTAATTTTCCTGTAGGCGGAAACTATCCTTCCTCTACCAAAAATGCTTCTAAATCCTTACTTTTGTTCTCTAGCCACTCATATGTAGCCATTTTGCACTTCCTGTCAATCTGATTTCTTAGACGTCAGTATTCCCTATTGCCTGCTTCATTTGTTGCATTTTTATATTTTGTCCTTTCATCAGTTAAATTCAATACTTCCTCTGTTATCCAAGGATTTCTTCTAGGCCTTGTCGTTTTACATATTCGATCCTCTGCTCCTTCACTATTTCCTCTCTTAAATGTACCCATTTGTCTTCTACTGTATTCCTTTCCCCTGTTCCAGTCACCCTCGCCTAATGCTGCCTCTGAAACTCTCAGCAACCTCTAGGTCTTTCAACTTAACCACGTCCCATCTCTTTAATTTCCCATTTTTTTGTAATTTCTTGAGTTTTAAACTATAGATCATAACCAATAAATTGTGGTCAGACTCCACATCCGCCTCTGGAAGTGAGCTACAATTTAAAACTCCGAAATCTCTGTTTTACCATTATACAATCAATCTGAGGCCCTCCGGTGTTTGTCGGCCGGGTTGGCCGAGCGGTTCTAGGCGCTACAGTCTGGAACCGCGCGACCGCTACGGTCGCAGGTTCGAATCCTGCTTCGGGCATGGATGTGTGTGATGTCCTTAGGTTAGTTAGGTTTAAGTAGTTCTAAGTTCTAGGGGACTTATGACTTCAAAAGTTAAGTCCCATAGTGCTCAGAGCCATTTGAACCATTTGAACCTTCCGATGTTTCCATGTCTCTTCCACATATACAACCTTCTTTCCTGGTTCTTAAATGTGGGCGACTGGACTGCACGTGCGATATCGGACATGTGTGCGCTACCTGGTTGCGATGATGACAGATGCCTCGCCCAATGATTTATCGTGCTTTTGTTCATTGCCAGGTGTCTTAGACATTCTGCAAATTCCCATGAATATGTGCAACGCCCTAGTTTTCCTCCGAAAGAATTTCAATGGCATCTCTCTGCTTGGAACGCACCTACGCTACAGACGCCATTTTGAAGGCAGCATATAGCGCCGCAGCCATTCGGAACTTCATGAAACTATAAGGACTGAAGAGCGAATAATCTGCGATTTTCCACAGAAAAATCTGATTTTTCGCAACCAAAATTGGCCGATAAAGAAAATGTGTTGCATTACTTTCTGAATGCCCGTAGAATAAATGATTCATTCGTTTTCAAAGTTCCATAGCGCCCAAAATAGTTCACACTAATATGACTGACACATGCACAGAACTGTAAACTTACCAATTTGGCAGTTTGAACTCCACAAATGATCTATGAGTGTCCCTCTGGTTACACAACCCACGTCTATGCGGTAGTAAAGTTTGTTTTATACCTTATGTAGCAGCATCCTGTGGATGGTCCCCACTGTGGCACTGATGCGTCCTTTAAGCTTCACGCATATGAGGTAATATGAAGCTGTGCGGTAACTGCTACCTTGAATGCTTTCGATCGCTCGTACTGCGAGTATATTTGTCCATAATACATAATATGGGAATTATATTACGAGAAATCAGGAGTTCAGCCGTCTACAGGCATTGAAATAAATCAGTGGTCAAGGGTGAAAGTTTGTGCCGGACCGGGACTCGAACCCAGATTCTCTGCTTCTCTAGAACGGTTGCCTTAGCCACCTCGGCCGTCCGGACACGCTTTCCATCCGACTCCAATTCTGAGCCTGTCAGTAGCGCTCTCATCCATTAGCCATTAGCCCCACTGCTGGTTGCAGTCTCGTAGGGGCGCGGAAGATACGGAGCTTCCGTACTGAAAGTACTTGGAATCCTCCTTTCGGTGTCTGTTCTGTCGTACATGTCCGACAACTGTTATTAATGCACATGAAACAAAATAGTGCACAGTCATGTAAGGTACTGTGTAATATATACTTTTTTGTATGTTTCCAACTATTATCGCTGATTTTTTCCTAATTTTAAACAGTTTCTGTTCATTAAGTTGATATACTGCACTCCATGGTTCATTTCCTTACATCTTTTCAACTGTTTTTAACGTACATAGTGAGTGGTGTCTGTGTTCTGTCGTCGTACATGTCCAACAGAAAACACAGCACACAGCGATGTAATCTACGCAGGCTGACCTCAATAGGAAAGAAGCGCAAATCTTTTTATCATATTTCACTGAATAGTCCCAAAAAATTGAACACTTGTGTTAGTTATTGTTTGAGAATGCTGCCATCTTCCTTTCTTGGTGCCGATGCGGACAGGAAGGCGGACTTTGAACTCCTCCAAAATCTCCCATTACGCGTCTTAAGGTCGTAATTTAAATAAAAATTTAACTCCAAAATGCACTAGATAACACGTCATCTTCTTACCCTAGACGTTATTTCAAAAATTTACTACCATTTGCAGTGTTACTGCAAGCTACTTCACAATAAAATCCATTCACAACTTCCCACAACTGCTCTCAGCTGCAACTGATCCCACTGTCTCTCAGCTCAGAACAAACCTGCCCTTATATAGACGTGTGCGAGAATGTTCATCATCATGTTATTGTAGAACATTCATTTCTTCTCTTCTGTGCTGTTTACGTAGTACAGCGTTTCCCAGGCAACAGTATGTTTCCTATTTGTACGAACTTGATTAATTGTGGTAAGAGCCTATGGGACCAAACTGCTGTCATCAGTCCCTAAGCTTGCACACTGCTTAAACTAACTTTAACTAACTTACGCTAAGGACAACACACACACCCATACTCGAGGGAGGACTAGAATCTCCGACAGAGGTACGAACTTGAGTAGCAGTCTGTACAAGACACAATTTTTCAGAACGTGTTTTGGCCAGGGTTCTCATCCTGAGACAATATACCAACTTAGAGCAAAAAAATTTGTGTGGTATTAATAAAACGTAAAAATGGCCAATTTAACATTACAATTAATTCCTAAATATTACAATTGTTTCAAAATGCTTGATAATCTTTGCATCGTCCCGTAAAAACCCAATTTAAATTTGCAGAGATATTGTAATCCCAGTTGCTCCGACAAAACCTTATCACCACACCACAAGCATATCGCAATCTTCTTTGCAATACAGAAATGATACCAACAGTTTCCTAAATTTTCTTTTTGGGACATCAACTGGTTTCAACATATTAATTTATTATAAAATGACACGTAAAATTGTAATACATGCTTTTGATTCTCGTTATATCGGCAAGCCCCCATAATCAATGCACTGAATGTACAGTATGTATCATAATTAACCTACATTAAACTGTAGGGTAAGAGAAGCAAAACCATCCCAATAAATACGGGTCCGCAAAAGATCCGATTGCGAGATGACTTCTAATGTATGCATGCCGGCACTGCGTTCAGAATAAAATATTGTCCTACTTACTAAAACGTATTTGAAATGTAAACTTCCTGATTAAGTCCCCATCCGCTTACACTTAAGCTTGACGCTTGACCTAACTGAACAAGAAATGCAACACCACTTCCGCATATTACATTCTGCAAGTTATTAAACATTTTTATCTGTATGTTAATGGAGGTGATCCACGCGTCGTCCTCACATTTGTATCCAACACTAGACTCGTTTCTGCAGTTGTTAAAGGATTCGTTCAAACACTTGGATTCACTCGTAAATGTTGACAAAACCGAAAGTTTGCTGCTATAGTAGTTCAACCGTATTAACGGAAGAGCTATATACTTCACTTCTGAGGTGACCGCAGACAGTAAAATCCAGAGGACTGAGGTCACGTGATCTTGGAGGCTGCGGTGAATGCCCTGCTCTACTTGTCCATCTTAGACCGTACTGGTGGCTGAAGTGTCTGACATCAGTAGCAAGATGTGCTGGTGCGTCATGCACGTACCATATTCCACAACCGTGACTGAAATTTGACTCTAATTAAGTCAAGAATTAATCCAAAAGTTTACATTTCAAATATATTTTCCTACCTACAGCAATATTTCATGCTGAGCTCAATGGCGGTTCATGAACAGACATCCCAGTTTGCACATAAACGGTACTTTTGAGGTTCTATGTTTACTGGAACGTTTTTGCTTCTGTTACTGTGTAAAAAAATGGTTCAAATGGCTCTGAGAACTATGGGACTCAACTGCTGTGGTCATAAGTCCTCTAGAACTTAGAACTAATTAAACCTAACTAACCTAAGTACATCACATACATCCATGCCCGAGGCAGGATTCGAACCTGCGACCGTAGCAGTCGCACGGTTCCGGACTGCGCGCCTAGAACCGCGAGACCACCGCGGCCGGCTGTTATTGTGTACTTCCAGCTAATCATGATACACTCTGTACATAACACTAGCTCTTGTATATGCTATTATAACTTTCATCAGATACCTTTGATGCAATGAATAGCTTTTCTTCTATCTTGCTATATCAATTCCCCACAAAGGAGCGGACTGGCAACGGATAAAAGCGCTCTTCATCCAGGTAGTTATACTTATTTAGTGGAATTTATAAAAATATATAAAAACAGATGAAAGTAAACGATGTTTTGAAATACACTTTTACAGTCGATTTTTATGACTTTTAAAACTTAATTTTTTAGTTCATTTTACATTAAGTTATAAGAAGCAATGAAAAGGTTTCCCTTTGAGAGTGTTGTTGCAACATATACGCATCGTAGCGTGACTTCGATGTGGGAGTATAAGTGCCAGTATGTAGGCAAGGGATTAGCTTCGCATTCACGTCTTGCCGTTGTGCGTACGACAAATTCGGAAACGTCAAGTATTCATTACCAAATGCGTCCCGACAGGACCAAGGTGCTGTTAGTCTTTTCTTAGCTGCCGAAGGACAAAAACCGGTAAAATCCATAGAGAAATGTAGAAAGAGTGTGTCAAAAAAAGCTCTTAAGGAATATTGCAGCAAATTCCGCGCTGCTTCATGACAACGCACGTCCGCATATCGTAGATGTCGTAACGCAAAAGTTCCGCCAACTCAAGTGAGAGGAACTCGAGTACACGCCCTGTAGTCGTGATCTCTCCCCATGCGATTATCACGACTTCGGTCCCTTGAAAAAAGCCTTGAAGGGTCAACGATTCTTGTCGGTCGAGGATGTGGCGCAGGCAGTTACGGACTTCTTCAAGCAGCAGGACACGTTGCCTTAAGAACGGGTATCTTAAGTTAATGCATCGGTGGAATGATTGCCACAATGGTCACGGCGATTTTGCCGGATTGCCATACCGTTTCTGGACTGTACCGCCGTCGTACGGCAGATGTTTGATCGCCACTTATAAAATATGATCCCTGATGATGATGTTAATGCTGTTATGATATAACAGCGGTGGTCGTAGTGGTATATGAAAATGATTATGGTGACGGGAAACTGCAGGTAGCGACTAAAGGAAGTCGTTGAGGGAGCGCTAGTGAGAGGGCGAAAGATGGAAAGGTGGCCTGAGTTGGAGCGTTTAACTAGGACTGGAAAGACGAGTAAATGTTGAGACGAATTTCATCGTTGAGTTTTCGGAGTTAGAGTTTCAGAGAATGTATAAGGTTTGAAGGTGCGTGGAAGGTAGAGTAGGGATGTAGTGGTATAGCAGTGTACCTGGACTGGTGATTATTGGATAGCATACCGGTTGCTGGGAGAGGGTTTTGTGGTTAATATATTGGTTACGATGGTGGTCCAAGTAGAGAAGAAGGTGTAGAAGTGTATGAGTTGCTATAGGATGTAAGTTGAGGAAGGTAGCCGGATGCTGGAGGTGAGATGGAGTGCACATCTTTCCTAGATTTTAAGGAATTCGTGGAATTTAGGGGAGACAGACATCCAGGCAATGTTGGAATATTGTGGGATGACTTGGCTGAGAAATTTGTAGATGAGCATTCTGACAGAAGAATGTAGACCTCAGCTGAAAAAAAAAAAAAATGTTTCAAATGGCTCTGAGCACTATGCGACTTAACTTCTGAGGTCATCTGTCCTCTAGAACTCAGAAGTACTTAAACCTAACTAACCTAAGGACATCACACACATCCATACCCGAGGCAGGATTCGAACCTGGGACCGTTGCGGTCGCGCGGCCCCAGACTGTAGCGCCTAGAACCGCTCGGCCACTCCCGCCGGCCCTCAGCTGCAGCCTCTTAATATTTTTAGTTCCTTTCATTGAGTTAGATCGTACAGAGAGGTACGTTCTATGGTGGATTTCGGTCAAGAGTTAGAGCTGAATGCCTTACTGTGTTAGTCGGAGGAATAGGTTGGTTATAGAAGATGTGGTGAGAATTCGGAGGATAGGAATGCCGAGTGGTGCAAACAAAGATGGTGGCATGGCTTTTCTGTGGATTAACTTGAAGTTTGCACGTATTAAACAACTCGCCCAGGAGATTCATGCAACGTTGGGGAGAGATGGGAGGAAGCTGGAGGATGTAGTTGGTGGTTACGCAGCCGGTGTCGCCAGCATAATATTGCAGGAGGTACGGGGGGGGGGGGGCGGTGTTGTTTTGGAGTGCCTGCGGAGTACAAGTTGTAAAGAAATGGAGGATAAGACAGACCCTTCAAACATACTTGCAGTAGGGGAACAAATGTGGGAGCAGGTGTGGTTGATTGCAACACTTGCAGGGCGATGGTGAAGGGACGATGGTAAAAGGCAGATATAATTAAATGGCGCTGGATGGGTTTGAAGCCTGAAGAGCAGTCCAGAGTCAAGAGTGCGATACTCTGTCAAAGACTTACGTACACGATATACTACCAATAAGACAGTTACTAACACATCCTGAGTCTAACGGCGTTTGTGAGAACAAAGTGTAATTGCTTAATTGTGTTGTATTAACTAGCATATCTTACACCACACGATAGAAAAGAGGGACCGCAATATAAAGCAGACTGTTTTTTCCACGACGGGTTTATCCCATCCCTCCAAGAGCTCGTCACAGCCACGATGATGCGATATTTTGCTCACAGACCAGCACAGGGCTGAATAAGAGATAAGAGAAAAAGCGGCAGGTGTGGCTGTGAGGGCATTCCTGGGCGGTGAGTGACTGGGGACCATTTCGCTTTCCACGCGAGTCTTGCTCACAGGTAAACGTACGTGCGTCATCAGTCTACTGCCGCCCTGACGTAAGCGGCCAGTCTGGAGGTTATTCACGGGAACTGTCCGTTCAAGCGTACTTGCCTGAGCAGATCGCTTTTCTGTGACTTCTTAAGCGCATGTCTTTCAATTAGTAGCCATCCATGTCTTTTAGAGCTTTGCGCTCCGTCTTGCTTTATCATCCGTCCCCCCCCCCCCCCTCCACCCGCCACTCCCCACGTGAATCTTCAACCATCGCATCAAATATCCATCGCCTCTCACCCACATTGAGCACCTCCGTATATGATACACTGCCAGCAAACTAGCTCCCAACAACATCATATTTTCCTCCTCTGGGCACAAATTCAAGTAAGGTGGCACACCTTTATCAACACATTTCACCGTCTCTACACCTACACACATTCCATACAATGTTCCAACGCAGTTTCCACTGACTTGCCCTCCCACACAATGATCAACAGCCCCGATATTATATCAACTTTAACACCTCTCCACCTATCCCGCATCAGTGCTCCCCCTTCCTTCTTCCCTGTCCATATTTCCCCATCCATTCTCTTCTTTGTACTACGGCTGTACCCGCACACCAAGTATCTCATCCCTTTGAGTTTTCCCCATGTCCACCCGAACTCTTACCTTCTCTTGCGTAGATACCACTTAACAGACTGCTATAATTACACTCATACTTTTCAATTCTACGCAACACTCAACTTTTACCCTTTCTAAAACACCTTTTCTCCTCAGGTCCCTCAACGTTTTAGCGAAAGTTCTGTGCTACATTTAAATAACGTCAGCTTTTCTCGACTCATTTACAACTTCTATTTCCATATTTATCTTTTAGTCATTTGATTTTAATTTTTTGACTGAGCAATTAAATCAACACTGCAAATTTATGTACCGCAAATAGCGTTAAAATACATCGTTTTATAAATGTTAAGATCGTTTGAAACTTTTTCACCATTTAATTATATTTCTAAAGTCATCATGTATCGTTTAAAGCTTTTAGTTGAAGAGTAGGACGTCGTACTGCCAAACCACCAACCTTATCGACAGGAAAGGATGAAATAAAAATAAATGAAAGCTACCTGGTCTAGTCTGCGATGGTATATTGTTGGTAAAGGCGGTATACTTATACAGGATTTCCATAAAGTCCCTAGTCTGCAGCTCGTGGTCTTGCGGTAGCGTTCTTACTTCCCTCGCCAGGGTTCCCGGGTTCGATTCCCGGCGGGAACTGGGATTTTATCTGCCTCGTGATGGCTGGGTGTTGTGTGATGTTAGTTAGGTTTAAGTAGTTCTAAGTTCTAGGGGACTGATGACCATAGATTTTAAGTCCCATAGTGCTCAGAGTCCATAAAGTCCCGTAGTCGTTTCAGAAAATCATAAACTGGAATGTGTATTCGTCTGCTGTAAAACGTTCAGCAACTCCCAAAAGGTTTTCCAGAATTTATCTTTCTTTAAACTACATTTCACTTATTAAAAATTAGCACAAGAGCTTCTTTAGATACTAGCTCGGAAATACTTGCATCGCTTGGTCTATTTTCCGTTTAATTTCTGAACTGGAAATAAATATGAAATTAATCATCTCATTTGTTTAGGACTTTATTATTAGTATACAGTTGTAAACTACATTTGATATATTGCTTTCGGGAACAAATATGAATATGTTACGTTTTGTGGTAGTCCGACGAGCGGACACGCTACGCATGGGATGTTGTCCCTGCGAGAAAGACGATTCTTTTAAATTTACTCCATAACAATGGATTGTTCACGCTTGAACTTTATCGATAAACAGACTGTAGGCCAATTAGACCGAATAATGTTGCCTTTTAAAGCTGAATGGTACGTTGGTGGAATGGAATTTGTGGTATGGATACTAACTACCTTTCTATTTTCCGGTAATTTTCTGCTTTTACGATATTGTTTAAGAGGGCATACCTGAAACTTTGAGCACATTTAGAATTTCTGTTGACGACTTTATGCTTTCGTCTTGATTCATCATTGTATCAATGGATTTAAGTATCTTTATCTTCCCCTGGTATCATTCTGTATTCTCACACTCAACCATTCTTTGTTTACGTAGTTTCTTTCTGATCAAAACGTGATGCGGCAGTTTTTCTCGCATCCCACTGATTTTGACGTAATGTCTCCTGAACTTAGTGCCGAACAACAATATTTTTTTTGCAGGTACATTTGTAACCTCCGTATGACACAGTATTCGTTAAAGCCTGTGCTATGGTAAGTGAGCGGGATTCACCTTATGAGAAAGGGTTTTCGCATAGATATCGACCGTGTGTGCCTGAATGGTGGTAAATCGACTTGCATCCACTCTGTAATAACAATGATCCGTCAAGTAAGTTCGAAATGCAATTACACGTCAGCATGGATCAAAAGCAACGCAGAAGATGCTATCAATGTGATAATAATACGTTCGCCAGCCTAATTAGGCATTAACTGAGTTTCTTCCCTGTACAAGTTGGTATATATTCATGCAAACAAGCAAGTTATAACACTGCATAAAAAAGAATGGCTCTGAGCACTATGGGACTTAACATCTGTGGTCATCAGTCTCCTAGAACTTAGAACTACTTAAACCTAACTAACCTAAGGACATCACACACATCCATGCCCGAGGCAGGATTCGAACCTGCGACCGTAGCGGTCACGCGGTTCCAGACTGAAGCGCCTAGAACCGCACGACCACACCGGCCGGCCACTGCATAATATAGAAGAACTTTGGAACCAGAAAATCTATTGAACTGATAGTTTCACGTTCTGTACTGATATGGAATATCAATAATACGTAACACTACACTGTAATGTTTACTACAAAACTTTATACTGTCTATTAATCTGATTAAAATCGGGCATAGGTTACCCTAGAAATTGTACTTTCATGCCACACACAAAATGTCAGATTTGATAAAGATAAAACACTGATAAATTTTGACTTTTATATTGACTTTAAATTTTGCTGGTCAAATCAATTTACAAATTTCAGAATTCAAATGAATAAGGGGTGTGAGGGACCTGAAACTGTTGTGATCGCTGTATTAAAAAAAATGATTACTGAATTTATTATTCATTCAAGATATCCAGTATATAAGGTACTTCTCCTTTCATCTTATTTACCGCTCACTTAAATGCCTTTAAATCTGTCTCGAAATAATAAACTTCATTACTATATCGATACTACCTTTCGACTTCGTTATACCTTCGCTATTCATTTACTGGTTCATTAACAAAACATTTCTTTCAACACCATTCTAATATAGCTAGTTCTGCAAATAATTATTATTAACACTATTTTTAATTTTCATTTCGGGACACTCGGATTGCACTACGTTTGGAAAAGACCCTGTCTAGGTTAGTTGTGCGGATAATTGAATGATGGAAAAGTTCTGGTAAAATTTAGGTTATTATTGCACCAAACAAACAGAGTCCACTCTTTGATCCATACGGATACAGTAATAAAAGTTTCAACCTGCTAGTATCGATGCGGCGGTTGGCGGGCGGCAAGATGGCGAGGCACAGAGCACACATATAACACATACAACCACAGCTATTGCTCTTGACGTATCGGCACTTTAATTCTTCTTAGCGTCGCAATACTTTTCCATTTAGAGCCTATGGAATTTTGCCATGCTGTTTGGGCGTTGGAACGGCATATCCGAGGTTCAGTCAAGCTACGTCTTCCAGGAGAGCCTCCTCGCTCCAGAAGGTGTTGCTCAAACCAGTGCCAAACTCCAACTACTACTGCTGAGCCCGTTGTGCCGTGCAGTGCCCGCGCTCATTTTCCCGCGCTCGCCTACCATCCACCTTTTACCGCTCCCTGACAGACCGAGTATTCACCCGAGGTTTTGCATTCTACATATCCTAACACATTGCCTACGTATCGACCAGACGCACAGTTACAATTTTAAACATCTTACAACAGTTTCAACATTTGCTACATTTCAATTCTTTTACAATATTACTTGACATTTGACATAAACATTAATATTCAAATTGAACCATGGACCTTGCCGTTGGTGGGGAGGCTTGCGTGCCTCAGCGATACAGATAGCCGTACCGTAGGTGCAACCACAACGGAGGGGTATCTGTTGAGAGGCCAGACAAACGTGTGGTTCCTGAAGAGGGGCAGCAGCCTTTTCAGTAGTTGCAAGGGCAACAGTCTGGATGATTGACTGATGTGGCCTTGTAACAATAACCAAAACGGCCTTGCTGTGCTGGTACTGCGAACGGCTGAAAGCAAGGGGAAACTACAGCCGTAATTTTTCCCGAGGGCATGCAGCTTTACTGTATGATTAAATGATGATGGCGTCCTCTTGGGTAAAATATTCCGGAGGTAAAATAGTCCCCCATTCGGATCTCCGGGCGGGGACTACTCAAGAGGATGTCGTTATCAGGAGAAAGAAAACTGGCGTTCTACGGATCGGAGCGTGGAATGTCAGATCCCTTAATCGGGCAGGTAGGTTAGAAAATTTAAAAAGGGAAATGGATAGGTTGAAGTTAGATATAGTGGGAATTAGTGAAGTTCGGTGGCAGGAGGAACAAGACTTCTGGTCAGGTGACTACAGGGTTATAAACACAAAATCAAATAGGGGTAATGCAGGAGTAGGTTTAATAATGAATAGGAAAATAGGAATGCGGGTAAGCTACTACAAACAGCATAGTGAACGCATTATTGTGGCCAAGATAGATACGAAGCCCACACCTACTACAGTATTACAAATTTATATGCCAACTAGCTCTGCAGATGACGAAGAAATTGAAGAAATGTATGATGAAATAAAAGAAATTATTCAGATTGTGAAGGGAGACGAAAATTTAATAGTCATGGGTGACTGGAATTCGAGTGTAGGAAAAGGGAGAGAAGGAAACATAGTAGGTGAATATGGATTGGGGCTAAGAAATGAAAGAGGAAGCCGCCTGGTAGAATTTTGCACACAGCACAACATAATCATAGCTAACACTTGGTTTAAGAATCATGAAAGAAGGTTGTATACATGGAAGAACCCTGGAGATACTAAAAGGTATCAAATAGATTACATAATGGTAAGACAGAGATTTAGGATCCAGGTTTGAAATTGTAAGACATTTCCAGGGGCAGATGTGGACTCTGACCACAATCTATTGGTTATGACCTGTAGATTAAAACTGAAGAAACTGCAAAAAGGTGGGAATTTGAGGAGATGGGACCTGGATAAACAGAAAGAACCAGAGGTTGTACAGAGTTTCAGGGAGAGCATAAGGGAACAATTGACAGGAATGGGGGAAAGAACTACAGTAGAAGAAGAATGGGTAGCTTTGAGGGATGAAGTAGCGAAGGCAGCAGAGGATCAAGTAGGTAAAAAGACGAGGGCTAATAGAAATCCTTGGGTAACAGAAGAAATACTGAATTTAATTGATGAAAGGAGAAAATATAAAAATGCAGTAAATGAAGCAGGCAAAAAGGAATACAAACGTCTCAAAAATGAGATCGACAGGAAGTGCAAAATGGCTAAGCAGGAATGGCTAGAGGACAAATGTAAGGATGTAGAGGCCTATCTCACTAGGGGTAAGATAGATACTGCCTACAGGAAAATTAAAGAGACCTTTGGACAAAAAAGAACCTCTTGTATGAATATCAAGAGCTCAGATGGAAACCCAGTTCTAAGCAAAGAGGGGAAAGCAGAAAGGTGGAAGGACTATATAGAGGGTCTACACAAGGGCGATGTACTTGAGGACAATTTTATGGAAATGGAAGAGGATGTAGATGAAGATGAAATGGGAGATATGATACTGCGTGAAGAGTTTGACAGAGCACTGAAAGGCCTGAGTCGAAACAAGGCCCCCGGAGTAGACAAGATTCCATTGGAACTACTGACTGCCTTGGGAGAGCCAGTCCTGACAAAACTCTACCATATGGTGAGCAAGATGTATGAAACAGGCGAAATACCCTCAGACGTCAAGAAGAATATAATAATTCCAATCCCAAAGAAAGCAGGTGTTGACAGATGTGAAAATTACCGAACTATCAGTTTAATAAGTCATGGCTGCCAAATACTAACGCGAATTCTTTACAGACGAATGGAAAAACTGGTAGAAGCGGACCTCGGGGAAGATCAGTTTGGATTCCGTAGAAATGTTGGAACACGTGAGGCAATACTAACCTTACGACTTATCTTAGAAGAAAGATTAAGGAAAGGCAAACCTACGTTTCTAGCATTTGTAGACTTAGAGAAAGCTTTTCACAATGTTAACTGGAATACTCTCCTTCAAATTCTAAAGGTGGCAGGGGTAAAATACAGGGAGCGAAAGGCTATTTACAATTTGTACAGAAACCAGATGGCAATTATAAGAGTCGAGGGACATGAAAGGGAAGCAGTGGTTGGGAAGGGAGTAAGACAGGGTTGTAGCCTCTCCCCGATGTTGTTTAATCTGTATATTGAGCAAGCAGTAAAGGAAACAAAAGAAAAATTCGGAGCAGGTATTAAAATTCATGGAGAAGAAATAAAAACTTTGAGGTTCGCCGATGACATTGTAATTCTGTCAGAGACAGCAAAGGACTTGGAAGAGCAGTTGAATGGAATGGACAGTGACTTGAAAGGAGGATATAAGATGAACATCAACAAAAGCAAAACAAGGATAATTGAATGTAGTCTAATTAAGTCGGGTGATGCTGAGGGAATTAGATTAGGAAATGAGACACTTAACGTAGTATTTTGCTATTTGGGGAGCAAAATAACTGATGATGGTCGAAGTAGAGAGGATATAAAATGTAGACTGGCAATGGCAAGGAAAGCGTTTCTGAAGAAGAGAAATTTGTTAACATCGAGTATAGAGTTAAGTGTCAGGAAGTCATTTCTGAAAGTATTTGTATGGAGTGTAGCCATGTATGGAAGTGAAACATGGACGATAAATAGTTTGGACAAGAAGAGAATAGAAGCTTTCGAAATGTGGTGCTACAGAAGAACGCTGAAAATTAGATGGGTAGATCACATAACTAATGAGGAAGTATTGAATAGGACTGGGGAGAAGAGAAGTTTGTGGCACAACTTGACCAGAAGAAGGGATCGGTTGGTAGGACATGTTCTGAGGCATCAAGGGCTCACCAATTTAGTATTGGAGGGCAGCGTGGAGGGTAAAAATCGTAGAGGGAGACCAAGAGATGAATACACTAAGCAGATTCAGAAGGATGTAGGTTGCAGTAGGTACTGGGAGATGAAAAAGCTTGCACAGGATAGAGTAGCATGGAGAGCTGCATCAAACCAGTCTCAGGACTGAAGACCACAACAACAACAACATTCAAATTGAAACTTATTTTCAGTTTTCTTAACATAATGGCATGAAACAAAAAGAAATGAAATCAGAACATCAATTACACAAGTTTATCGTAAGATCAGATGAAAAGAATAGAGAAATAGTACAGAGTCGTTGTTGTTACACATTCTGTACTAGATGTGAATGCTGTCTGAAAAATTCTTTCGCGAGTGGAGTTAATAGTGTAGAACTAATAAATTAAAACGTTGCGAATCATACAGTAATTTTACTGCATGAACAGCGAAATCTTAAGTTTCTTTCATCATTTTGTGGGTGTGTGGTTGAGGCGGGATGTGATGGGCAGAGGGGATTGGGGGCGGTGCCAGCGAGGAATAGTCTCTTTGAAATTATGTGTTAAGTTTGGAAAAGTCTCTTTGAAATTATGTGTTAAGTTTGTTAAAGTCACTAATTGTGTAATTCTCAAGCTGTATTCTGGAACATTCGAAAATATTCTAAAACACTGGAAACCATTCTAAAATATTCATAGAAGCTCGAGCACATTATAGAGCAATCTCCAATTTATCCCTTGAGAAATACATTGATGGGTAACAAGAGATACCTTGATTATTATCATAATCTGATGGAGATCATTCAAATACTTGCACCTCCACAACAGCAATAGCTGTCACCGCACAACCGCTATAGTGTGCAACGTGGGAACCAATGGTAGCTTCAGGCACAAAAATCTGTGGGTAGTTTTGGAGTTATCGTCAGTTTGACCCACAAATTTGTACATAATGTTCCACAGTTGTCTTCTAACCGACCAGATAGCAGCGTGCGATAAAGCGCCCGCTTCCGAGCTGGTTTCCACGTACCGCCTGAGATGCACGTTACCCAGTCACTTAGAAAACGAAAACTTCTCACACTTGCGCATAAATTTACTCTAGACACATAAGATGCTGTACACTGTTTCAATTCAAGTGTTTCATCTCCTTAAACACATATCATCAGCAACAACAGCTATAGTATTTTGTGCGTTTTTATGAACTTGTGCCACAACATTGTCAACAGAAACCAACTGCTTCTCATTGCAAGCATTGCTCCAGCAAAAGTCGTTTGTTGATATATGCTCGCAACACTTTTTTGTCGTGATTTGCTATATTTCATTATCAATCGCGACACACTTTGCGCAGGTGAAAAATGGGGAACAGTCACTTCTGCTTATCGGAAATCCTAGAGATACTAGGAGTCTAGAATAGAGGTTGCCTTTATCTTCGGGCTTCGTGAAAACAAGTGTAAGTCACCCTTGTCACTTAGTCTATTTAAATGTATATATGGACAGGTGAACAGTTGTGGAAAATTTCATTTCAGATTTACAGGGTGTTTCAAAAATGACCGGTATATTTGAAACGGCAATACAAACTAAACGAGCGGCGATAGAAATACACCGTTTGTTGCAATATGCTTGGGACAACAGTACATTTTCAGGCAGACAAACTCGAATTTACAGTAGTTACAATTGTCAACAACAGATGGCGCTGCGGTCTGGGAAACTCTATAGTACGATATTTTCCGCATATCCACCATGCGTAGCAATAATATGGCGTAGTCTCTGAATGAAATTACCCGAAACCTTTGACAACGTGTCTGGCGGAATGGCTTCACATGCAGATGAGATGTACTGCTTCAGCTGTTCAATTGTTTCTGGATTCTGGCGGTACACCTGGTCTTTCAAGTGTCCCCACAGAAAGAAGTCACAGGGGTTCATGTCTGGCGAATAGGGAGGCCAATCCACGCCGCCTCCTGTATGTTTCGGATAGCCCAAAGCAATCACACGATCATCGAAATATTCATTCAGGAAATTAAAGACGTCGGCCGTGCGATGTGGCCGGGCACCATCTTGCATAAACCACGAGGTGTTCGCAGTGTCGTCTAAGGCAGTTTGTACCGCCACAAATTCACGAAGAATGTCCAGATAGCGTGATGCAGTAATCGTTTCGGATCTGAAAAATGGGCCAATGATTCCTTTGGAAGAAATGGCGGCCCAGACCAGTACTTTTTGAGGATGCAGGGACGATGGGACTGCAACATGAGGCTTTTCGGTTCCCCATATGCGCCAGTTCTGTTTATTGACGAAGCCGTCCAGGTAAAAATAAGCTTCGTCAGTAAACCAAATGCTGCCCACATGCATATCGCCGTCATCAATCCTGTGCACTATATCGTTAGTGCAGCAATGGTAGCGGCGCTGAGAGGTTGCCGCGTTTGAATTTTGTATGGATAGAGGTGTAAACTCTGGCGCATGAGACGATTCGTGGACGTTGGCGTCATTTGGACCGCAGCTGCAACACAGCGAACGGAAACCCGAGGCCGCTGTTGGATCACCTGCTGCACTAGCTGCGCGTTGCCCTCTGTGGTTGCCGTACGCGGTCGCCCTACCTTTCCAGCACGTTCATCCGTCACGTTCCCAGTCCGTTGAAATTTTTCAAACAGATCCTTTATTGTATCGCTTTTCGGTCCTTTGGTTACATTAAACAACCGTTGAAAACTTCGTCGTGTTGCAACAACACTGTGTTCTAGGCGGTGGAATTCCAACACCAGAAAAATCCTCTGTTCTAAGGAATAAACCATGTTGTCCACAGCACACTTGCACGTTGTGCACAGCACTCGCTTACAGCAGAAAGACGACGTACAGAACGGCGCACCCACAGACTGCGTTGTCGTCTGTATCTTTCACATCACTTGCAGCGCCATCTGTTGTTGAAAATTGTAACTACTGTAATTTCGAAAGTTTGTCCGCCTGAAAATGTACTGTTGTCCCAAGCATATTGCAACAAACGGTGTATTTCTATCGCTGCTCGTTTAGTTTTTATTGCCGTTTCAAATATACCGGTCATTTTTGAAAAACCCTGTATGTTGCAGATACTTACTAATCGTAAACAGTGCTTTTCTTTAATATGTGAATCTGGCTAATAAGAGTGAGCTGTGGTGGGCAGTTGTAGCGTCTTGAAAAATGTTAACTTTGTTGCTCAGACAGTGGTTTAATCATTAAAATTCATACACTCCTGGAAATTGAAATAAGAACACCGTGAATTCATTGTCCCAGGAAGGGGAAACTTTATTGACACATTCCTGGGGTCAGATACATCACATGATCACACTGACAGAACCACAGGCACATAGACACAGGCAACAGAGCATGCACAATGTCGGCACTAGTACAGTGTATATCCACCTTTCGCAGCAATGCAGGCTGCTATTCTCCCATGGAGACGATCGTAGAGATGCTGGATGTAGTCCTGTGGAACGGCTTGCCATGCCATTTCCACCTGGCGCCTCAGTTGGACCAGCGTTCGTGCTGGACGTGCAGACCGCGTGAGACGACGCTTCATCCAGTCCCAAACATGCTCAATGGGGGACAGATCCGGAGAACTTGCTGGCCAGGGTAGTTGACTTACACCTTCTAGAGCACGTTGGGTGGCACGGGATACATGCGGACGTGCATTGTCCTGTTGGAACAGCACGTTCCCTTGCCGGTCTAGGAATGGTAGAACGATGGGTTCGATGACGGTTTGGATGTACCGTGCACTATCCAGTGTCCCCTCGACGATCACCAGTGGTGTACGGCCAGTGTAGGAGATCGCTCCCCACACCATGATGCCGGGTGTTGGCCCTGTGTGCCTCGGTCGTATGCAGTCCTGATTGTGGCGCTCACCTGCACGGCGCCAAACACGCATACGACCATCATTGGCACCAAGGCAGAAGCGACTCTCATCGCTGAAGACGACACGTCTCCATTCGTCCCTCCATTCACGCCTGTCGCGACACCACTGGAGGCGGGCTGCACGATGTTGGGGCGTGAGCGGAAGACGGCCTAACGGTGTGCGGGACCGTAGCCCAGCTTCATGGAGACGGTTGCGAATGGTCCTCGCCGATACCCCAGGAGCAACAGTGTCCCTAATTTGCTGGGAAGTGGCGGTGCGGTCCCCTACGGCACTGCGTAGGATCCTACGGTCTTGGCGTGCATCCGTGCGTCGCTGCGGTCCGGTCCCAGGTCGACGGGTACGTGCACCTTCCGCCGACCACTGGCGACAACATCGATGTACTGTGGAGACCTCACGCCCCACGTGTTGAGCAATTCGGCGGTACGTCCACCCGGCCTCCCGCATGCCCACTATACGCCCTCGCTCAAAGTCCGTCAACTGCACATACGGTTCACGTCCACGCTGTCGCGGCATGCTACCAGTGTGAAAGACTGCGATGGAGCTCTGTATGCCACGGCAAACTGGCTGACACTGACGGCGGCGGTGCACAAATGCTGCGCAGCTAGCGCCATTCGACGGCCAACACCGCGGTTCCTGGTGTGTCCGCTGTGCCGTGCGTGTGATCATTGCTTGTACAGCCCTCTCGCAGTGTCCGGAGCAAGTATGGTGGGTCTGACACACCGGTGTCAATGTGTTCTTTTTTCCATTTCCAGGAGTGTAGATTCTCTTGTTATTGAAATAAATAAAATGTTACAAGGTCTTACCTCAACATGTTATACGAAAATAAATAGATTTAAAATTAGTAAACTTACTGCTTAAAACTATACTCCATACTAGCTTGCAGTGCTGTTGCCAGCTTTCAGCAGCCAAGTGCAAGCGGCATCCGCAGCCCTGAAAGTCACTTGTGCCGAACACTGAGGCATTGCCATAGTAACGTGCACTGAATCGTGTTGCGTGTTAGGTCATGACAGATACGCGAAGCTGTCCGGGATCTTCGTTTGCTTTATGGTTTATGGAGCTTGATCATTTCCACATCTATATCGGACCTCGTTCAACGTAGTGGTTTTCTACTTTGGCTCGAACGTCGAACTTCTGGGGACGTGTTTCGTCCCGTATGCTGCTGCAGGCAGTCAGATATGGTTGAATTGGCTCTGAGCACTATGGGACATCACACACATCCATGACCGAGGCAGAATTCGAACCTGCGACCGCAGCAGCAGCGCGGTTCCAGACTGAAGCGCCTAGAACCGGCTCAGCCACAACGGTCGGCCAGGCAGATATGTTTGGTGCTGTAGTACAAAGTCCTAGCATCAGATAGTGCAAGTTGCTTGCTCTATACAGTATGGTCCAATAGGCTACTTACTCCAGTAACATTGTCATGGAAAGGGGAGCCTCAGTTGCACTAAATGGTGGTAGTAGGTTTTGGTTTCTTTCTTCTGTGGGATATGACTGAGATACAAAATCCAAGTTTCCGACTTCGGCAGCCCCCCACATAGCTTTTAAAGTCCCAAAAGTGCTACATTTCCTCATCTTTTCGTTTTTTTCCCGGTCATGGCCATGAAGGACAACGTTCTCGACAAAGAACATACACTTTTAACTGGATTGAATTTGCTACAATTTGAAGCCAAAATGGGATCGCAAGATCTGATAATTTCTGGGATACAGCTTTTCAAAGTTTGGGAAATTTTCCAAACCTCAAAATATTAAGCTCATTTTTATGTTTTATTGTGGGCAGTTGTCTTCATATCTTCGGTAGTTTCTGCTCCTTCGAAGAGGGGGAAACACGGAACTTCTAGGCAGACTAAAGCTGTGTGCTGGACCGAGACTCGAACTCGGGAGTTCGAGTCTCGGTTCGGCACACAGTCTTCCAAGAAGTTTTATATCAGCGCACACTCCGCTGCAGAGTGAAAATTTCCTTCAGGAGGAAACACGTTTAATTCACATTTCGTGTACGTTATCACTCACTTCATTTAAACTTTTCTGTATGCACATGATGTAACTGTTTGTTAAAAAAGTGTTTATGAACACTTTTCTCTTCCATTACTGTTGCCTTTTTGTGAACAGTGCCCTCCCGCCGAACGTCCCCTCCCCCACCGCCCTTCAATAAATGTTCACTTAACGATTTCAGGCGGGTTACTGAAGATATAAAGACAACGTCCGACGACGAAACATGAAAATTAGCTTAAAATTTGTAAAATTTGCGAAACTCTGAAAATCTGTATTTCAGAAACTGTTAGGTCTTGTGAGCCCATTTTGGTCTAAAATTGTAGCAAACTCAATATGCTTTGATAATGCACAGAATAGCCTTCGTCAAATATATGCTCCTTCATTGTCAAAATAGGAAAAACTGGAAAAGTAAAAAAATTTAGCAGTTCTTGGGATATTCAAAAGTGATCCGGGGGCTGCCGAGATCGAAAACTTGGACTTTGCATCTCAGTCACATCCCATACAAGAAATAAAAAAGAAACCGACTACCACCACTTGATACAACTTACAATGTACTAGATTAATGGGCTTAGTCGTCAGCAACTCATTATGTCTTTGCGTGGGTATTGCTTCTGTGAAAATGGAAGGCAGAAGCCGACAAAGTAAAGATGTTATTGCGAAAAGACTTATGGACGTTACTGAGGATGAAGAAGTGTTTTGACGGGGCTGAGTTAGAACAATCTCTCCCTCTGTCCACTGAGATAATTACGAGGAAAGCGGAGAAGAAGGAAGTGACCATAATGTGTAGCAGTTATGTCGGACGAAAACAGAGGGTGTATAGTGGTGATGACCTAATCAACTTCCCTTTATTCTGAGCAAGCGCGAATTCCCGCTAAAATTCCTTGCGCAACAACGGAGCTCGAATATTTCCTCTTTTTACTAGCGAAATTGTGACCACATCAAACGTGTACGGAGCTGACAGAAAAAACACACGATGACTCTACTAACAATAGGTTCAAAGAGACACTCACTGAAAGATGTTTCGTCGGAAAAAATGAAAACATTTCTTGGAGTAATACTAAAAATGGCTCAGAATACGAAGCCGGAAATAGCTTACTATTTTACCATTGTTAGGCAAATCGTACTCCATTCGCCAAATATGTTTTTTCTTGTCTTATCCGCCTCCGTATCACGCCTGTACGGTGACGCTCGACTCGGAGGTAAGCCGGTTCGAATCCTCGTGATGAAAGGAGCAGTATTCGGCTGAAAAGGGTAATGGTGTAAAGTTTTCTTGGAGTCAGTGTCCTGGATTGATTTTCAAATATTTTCGCTGTGCCACCTGGAGTGTGGGCGTGTGACACTGTTAGTGCTGTTTCGTCCGTAGGACGGGAATGTTAAGATCGGCAGTGCGCTTGATCTACTCTACAGTAAGAGGCTGTCATAGCCGCTGCCTCCTCTCATCATCATGCAACACAAACATGGACCCCTAGGGGTCCACGTGCCAGCAATACGCTACCGCTGTTTCTTTCTCGAGTCTTAGATTTTTCTAGACGTTCATTGCCCTATTTTCACGAAAAATAAATAGCAGCTGCGGACCCGACGGTTGGCGGTGCTACGAGTTAAGAGGATGTGTTTTTTCGATATTATTTAATCAATCATACATGAACTTCCGGGTACTTCTCTAAATCTACCTGCGTGGTGAGTAGACCAGAGGAGCAGTGACATAACTGTAGAGCTGGGGCCGCTGCCTGTTCGTCAGTCGGCAAGAACTCTTTAGCAGAAGATGTTTTTTCCTAAGACAAGTACAGCTGGTTTTCCGAAACACTCCAGCGTTCGCCAAGAATTTGCCTAGCATTAAAGTGAGAAAGCCTTTCAATAATATCAGCTTACAGTATACAGGACATTTGAATGGAAATGATGACAAAAACTCGTTTCGAGAATCAGCTTTAACCAATGAAATGTAAATAGTGAACGTAGGTACATTCCCAATCACAATGATTACAATGTAGCATCTACTTATCTTTTGTGTAACTGTACGGTCAGAATTCACTAACAGTTGTTTAAGGGGCTGGTTCACAAACACAAGGGGAAGTATTGAAAAACTTGTCAGTTTTATAAATAGTGAAGCTAAAAGAATAGGAGTTGTATGTCCATGTAATGTTTAGCTTCTTTCAACAGATCTTTTGGGAATCTTTTGATGTATGAAGCACTGCTTTCGGTTTCACACATTTTTATGACTTCCATTTTATGTTTCAAGTGAAAAAAAGCAAGTTAATTATTTATGTACAGCATAGGTATACACATCTCGAAATAAAAACAAAGAAGAATCTCATTTTTTCTGGAAGTTCTGTGCACTATTTTCTTTCAAGCAGACTTTTAAAAAGATGTTGTTATCATAAATTACGGTTCACTAACTTTTTAGTAACCAAAATCTAACATTTCAGTAATTAACTCATTTTTCTTTAAAGAAAGTCTTTAGCTTTCAAATTTGAGTCATAAGGTTACTCTCTTTTAGTTAAGTATGTTTTAAGACAGTTCAGCCATGTGTTTTCAATATGTTTCAACCAATGTACACCAGTACATCCAAAAAGTGAACTTGCAGGGAGTTCAAGTTAAAGTCAAAACTTGTTTCTCTACCTACCCTGCATAGCACTAATGGAGCCCAGGTCCATATTCATCTTTTTTCTAGTGTTTGTTGCTCTCCCTATATTTCCTTTCTCAGGCTTCTTCTTATTATTACTTCTTTGGTGCCTTCCAACAATGATTTCCTTACTTCGAATAATCTCGTGCGTCCAATAGCAATCACAGTTCTTTGCATATTTAGTCCACCAGATGCTGCCCCAGTTCCATAACCTTAAACTTTGATACTGCACCATCTCAGAAACATAGCAGAGCATCTTGCACACTTATTATCAAAGTATTTAGGCCTACCACAACACTTTGTGGTATCTGTTCCCATACACTGTTGTTAAAACTCTCATTTCGATTTTGTATACTACCATGTAATTACTTCTCTAATAATCTTGTCTTACAAAGACATTAGATACTAAAACGTCATAAAAACAAGTGAAAACGAAATTATGCCTGTAACAGAGCTGTCTGCGTGACATGGGGGCGACGTCAGGTGTGCAGACACTTCTAAAGTCCTCTAATTTTCGGGTTCCCTTTGGTGCAATTTCCTCTAAGTAAACTTTTTCTAGTTCAGGAAACTAAAGACAAAAATTAAATAGTCGATTATTGACTCTTATCCACGTACTAGTCCCCTTCAACTAAATTGTGATTTTTTTCCTTTAGCAAATGATGTGTTGATTAATTAGTGATAAAATTTCCAGACCGGTTTCCGATGTATTTGCAGGCAAGAGAAAAACGTAAATTGCAATGATGAAACTGTTTAGTTGCGGAAGAACTGGAAGTTTGTAATTTTGGTTTTATTCCTCTCAAGTTAAGGTTGTTAATTTTGCCAAGGTTGTAACAGTACAGTATGAAGGTGAGCGGTATTGTTGGCTGACGGGTATTTCTGCAAGAAGGTAGTTGGTGTTTGGGACCGACCTGATTATGACAACGTAGCTCATCTATTGAGTACACTTAGAACGCTAATAAAAAACAAAACAAAAAAAAGAAAGAAAAGAAACGAAACTAGATTATTTTTTAGTCTACTTGGATCTGCGATATAAAATAGTGCGAACCAAGATATTCTGATGTCTTCCTGCTGGGACATAGTCTGTCAGTCGCAACCAGCGCGACCAAGCAGATGCAGTTTTGTACGTTTTCTGAAGCAGGCAAGAGTCCGCTTCGTGTAATCACCACACACCACAATCGACCTCGTGTTGGCACTCTACTGCCGATAGTGTCCTACTGAGAGGTTGTAGCACAACGAAGCCTCCCAGGACCACGACATGACTACGCACGGACGTGAACTGCCGCACAAGGCTGCAGCCTAATATTCACTCAGACGACAAAAGTGATACGAACATATACAGATGGTGGCAGTTCGCAGTGCATTGGCGGAGCTGTCATTTTTACACAGGTCATTCACGTGAAAAGATTTCCGACGTGATTATGGCCGCATGACGTCAATTAACAGACTTTGAACGCAGAATAGTAGTTGCAGCTTGACAAATGAGACATTCCGCTTCGTAAATCGTTATTGAATTCAGTATTCCGACATCCACAGTGTCAAGAGTGTGCCGAGAATACCAGATTTCAAGCATTACCTCCACCACGGACAACGCAATGGCCGACGGCCTTCCGTTAACGAACGAGAGCAGGGTTGCTCGAGTTGTCACTGTTCGTAGAGAAGCAACATTGCGTGAAATAACCACAGAAGGCAATGTTGGATGTACAACGATCGTATCCTTTTGGACTGTGCGGCGAAATTTTGCGTTAATGGGCTAGGGCAGCAGCGACCGATGCAAGTGCCTTTGCTAACAGCACGACATTGCCTGGGGCACACCTCCTGGGACTTGACCACATCGGTTTGACATTAGACGAATGGAAAACCGTGGTCTGGTCATATCAGTCCCGTCTTCAGTGGTGCAGACCCCACGAAGCCACGTTGTCAACAAAAAGCTGGTGGAGACTCCATAATGGTGTGGGCTGTGTTTACATGAAAATTATAGGGTCCTCTGATCCTAATGAACCGATGATTAACAGGAAATGGTTACGTTCGGCTGCTTAGAGATCATTTGCAGTAAAAAAAAAAATGTAATTTGTAGAGATGACAACGCGCCATGTCACCGGGCCACAATTGTCCGCGACTGGTTTGGAAGACATTCTTGACATTTCGAACGAATGATTTGGCAACCAAGACCTCCCGACATGAGTCCCACCTGGCATTTGTGGGACATAATCGACAGTCCAGCTCGTGCACAAAATCCTACGGCGCAGAGAAATTATTGCTCAGTTTTTCTGCATGGGATTTCCAACGAGCTTTTGCTTCCCTGCCACATCGACTTGCTGCATTATTCCGGGCAAAAAGACTTCCACGCTGTATTAGGAAGTGTCCCGTGACATTTGTCACGTAAGTGTAGAGTCGAGTAGAAAGTAATAAGAGATCAGATGACAGATACAGGACCATTTAGTAATGAACAACTCAACAGTGTATCCATAGCTCCCCTATCATCTCTTGAAAATTCATTTGCGATTTAAGCCATTAACAGATTCTGAGAGGAAAAAAACTTTATCATAATGGTTCCTAAAATACTGAGGAATCAAAATCTGGAAATAGATTTCAGCTGCCAATATTCTGAAAGAAGTTGATAATTTACTCAAAATGTCGCGAAACAGGAAATAAAAACTTTCTGGAAGATTAAAACTTGAAAGGTCTCTGTTGGATTCCTTTCATGTTTAATTTCTCAAATTTGTTGTCTTTTATGGAATAAATTCCTCTTCTAAATTTACTATGGCGTTTCTGACTATCTGGGAGGAGACTGAGTAGTGGAACGTGTTACTTTTACACGTAAACAAGAACGATCTGTCACACTACTACACTTGAAAACACAGTTAATATGTAATTCATGTCACACAGTCTCATACGGAACCTACATCCGCTTTCTGTGATATACAGTATATGATAAGATACTGTCATCCCCCTTCCCTTCTGTGTGAGAGGATGAATGATCAAATGTGTTTGTAGTTGCATGCTTGAGGGTAGCAGACAAGGCTGTCTGCTAGAGAACAGTAGGACCAACGTCGGAACAGGTAGCTACGGTTCCTAAAAGCAGAGAGGTTTCTATTCTTAGTATGGTCCGGTCCGTCCGTTGTCAGGTAGGTATAGGAAGCTGCCCCTCTGGCCCCTTCCGTTTGTCTTTGTGAGCGACTCTCAGGAAGCACGCTGGGTGGTAGGCAGTTGCAGTCTAGTAGTAGGCAGTGGCAGTCTGGTAGTAGCGGAGTTGCAGTCCAGTAGTAGGCAGTTGCAGTCTGGCGGTGGCGAGCGTCTGAAATGGTAAGATCTCCGGCTAAGCGCGTGTCTGCTAAGTCCGTAGGACAATGGATTTGTTAAGTTCAGCCTAACTGAGAATTTAATCAGTTTTATTTTGGGTTAGCTCTAAAATATCTAAGGTTATCTTTAATTGCAGCGGAGTGTAATTCTCGTGTCCAGTTCAGATTATTTTGCGGTAGTTGCTTTGTCACTACTTTATGAGTAAAGTGGAACCACGTGTTGGTCAGTAACTCTAACTAAGATCAATCTTAAATGCGAATGCTTGTGTGATTATAACGTCTCGTCTTGATAATATTTTCAATATAGCAACTTTTCTTTATGTTCAACCCACGTGGTGTGTACTTTGTGAGACCAGTACCACGTGCTTATATAACTGTTTGACCCATCAGGTTAATAGTAAGACGTTAGTAACCAGTTCAAGGTTTTTCTTTTGTAATTTGCTTTTCGATCTAATTTATTTTAATTATCAGAATTACTGTGGAGTTATACGCTTTCTGTAAACCAAGTTGACCACATGAAGCATGTGGTGTAATCATCAAAGTAGCCCTCAGCTATTCTTCTTGGGAAGATTTCACAAAGAGTTAATATGAATTTAGTATACCAGTGTGTGGTAATTACATGACGGACAGGATTGTGCTACGAACGTGATTTCTTTGACTGAAAATTTGAATCTGTTGGTTGTGGTTAACTTTCTATTGCATGAGTTTCAATGTTCTTTGTGTGTTGTTTTATGAATGCAGTGTTGTATCCAATCTCCCAATCTTGGCTCCAGATTTTATGTGTTCCGTAAGATTCCAATCTCACATTTTCACAATCGTAAATAAGGCACCAGCTCAGTTATAACTCACGTATAATATGCTGAAATTTCGATGATCAATCTTAAAAATAAATTTCCAAATATAAACTGATTTCTTTCGTTTTATTTAAATTCTCCTTTTATATATATATATATATATTACCGGTTGTTGTATGACTGTAAAAGATTATAATCAATGTTAGTCTGATTGGTACTGTGGTAAACCTAGGCTAGTTACCTGCTGAAACAGTTGCCCAGTAAACGCACGGTTAACGTCCCCAGACAGCTCACGGCTTGTAACCCGCTTTTATTCTACTATTAGCACCCGATGTCAGTATAGCAAATTCGTGTAGAAATATTACACATGGCGACCCTGTTCTGTGTTTCCGCTAGACTCTGGAATCTCTGAGACGTTAGATTGGAAGCATTGTATAATCTTAATTTTTTTTTCCCAACAGCGCTCAAACAACTTCTGCGTTGTTTCTGAGGAGACTTTCTAAAGATTCACTGCGTTGTTGTGCGGCGTTGTGTTGTTTGTCTTGTTTTGTTTTCTATATGTGTGTGTTTTATATGTGTGTTTTTTTTCTCTCGCTTGTAAATTCCACTGTTTCGATCAAACATAAAAATTTGTTTTGCGTGTGAAAAAGTGCGTACTAGGTTGGGTATCTTTCTTGTGACTGTCGTAATTTTTGGGGGACACATTTATTGTGATTAGTGTGTTGCGTACTGGGTGTAAATTGCACTAATGCTGACACGTAACCAAGCTAAAAGTAAGCGGTCCGACAACTTAAGCAACATGGACCAAGGGGATAATTTGATTTCCAATATTAACGCGTCGGGCGGTTCCGAAAATGCAATGGGGAATACTTCAGACGAAATGCAAAACAGCACAAACGGCCTCACATCAGAGCCACAAATTAATTTGCCTCCAACTAACCAAATTGATTTGGTAGAACTCATGAAAGCCTTATTGCAACAAAATAAAGAATCGTTCCGAGAACAAAAAGAATCATCTGAAAAATCGATCCGCGAGCTAGGCGAACAAATGACGCAGAAATCTGAAAAATCGTTCCGAGAACAAAAAGAATCATCCGAAAAATCGATCCGCGAGCTAGGCGAACAAATGACGCCAAAATCTGAAAAATCGATCCGCGAGCTAGGCGAACAAATGACGCAAAAATCTGAGAAATCGATCCGAGAGCTAGGCGAACAAATAGACGAAAAACTAATCCAGCAGACAAATAAAGTCGACAAGTCGATGCAGAGAGTGTCCGATGATATCTCACAGAGAATAAACAATCTGGCAAGTGAAATAAAAAGTGATATTATGAAAGAATTAGGCTGTACATTTGAACAAATCGATGACCGTCTGCAAGCCCTAGAACAGAGCAAGCGGAGTGGCGAGGCCGAATCTAAAGAAAGCGAAGAACGGCTACTTAGGAATTTCCAAGAGCTGGGAGAAGAATGCCAAAGGGAGCACCAACAGGTACTCTCGAGGGCCCAAGACGCGGAAACGCATTGTCCCACGGTCGTTAGCAACACAATAGCGGATAACAGTTTAGCGATCCACGCGTTGGAACAGCAGGTTGAACAATTGAAGCAGACTGGGGCGGAGGACAAGAGACAAATAGATGATAAGATTGCGGCATTAGCGGACATTGTAGGCACGATGAAGCTGACGGAAAGCGAGAACAATACTACACCGGTAGCAGCTGCAGAGACCGAAGAAGTGCGTTCGCTTCTTAAATTTCAGAAGGGACAATTCGAAGTGAACAGGCGACACAAAGCTGTAACAGGCGAATTACAAGAACGCGTGGCGCATCTGGAAAACCGCATGGCGTGTGATTCCGAACTCGCCAATAGCACTAAAAATAGCCGTACGAACAGTGCAGAGAGGGACTCCGGCCACGAGGGAGATTTTGACGACAGGGAAGAATGTAATTTGAGGGGCAGACATGAGACAAATAGAAACATTCAAGGGCCTCGCCAGGAGGAAATGCGGGGATTTGATTTCAAACATTTCCTTATGGTAAGAAAGTTTGAGATATTCCGAAATTCTCAAAAAGGCATACATCCACGAGCATGGCTCGAGCAATTTGAGTTCTGTCTTCCTCCCGACTGGGCAAGTTCACATAAGATAGAGTATATGTGTGGCTATTTGGAAGGCGAACCGGCGATTCGCATGAGGTCAGCAGCGCGTCACTGCAACTCCACTCGGGAGTTTCGACAAGCCTTTCTCTCCGCCTATTGGTCGGAAGCGGCACAAGATAGGGTCAAACATGGCATAATTATGCTGCCAAATTTGAACCAGTCTGGTTTCGGCAGCCCTGCACGCCTATTCGACCACATGCTGCAGGCAAATCAATTTTTATACGACCCATACGGGCCTGCGGAACTAATTAGGATATGCATCACCAAATTGCAGATGCACTTGCGCCACGTCATTCTTGCGGGACGATGCAAAGAGGACGTGGAAACGTTTAAAACACTTCTCCAAGAGTTGGAATATAATACAGCAGAATGCCCGCCTAATCAGGCACAAAGTTATTACGGGGCACAGCAGCGCGATCGCAGTCGTGGCCGTAGTACTAATCAACGGCGTGACTGGTCGTTGCGACGCGAACGGAACAATAAGCGGGACCGGCCGTATAGAAACAGGGGTAACACTCGCGAGCACAGGTGGAACAACAGAAATGATCGAGGACGTAGACAAGATCGTGAACGCAACAGGTACGGCAACCAGCATCGTTACTACGATGAACACGGTGGGAGTAGGATTGTAGGCGGAGCCCCACATGATGTTGAAATTCGGCCGGCCAACCCTAGACATAATCCAGTAAATGGAAAGGAACGAAACCGGCAATGACAAATGATCAGCCCAGAAGGCGCCAAATCGGAACAAATGAGCGACATGGCAAATGAGTACATAGGATTTATAGAGAGGAGAAACAATTGATTAGTTTAAATTTGTGACGTATGCATTTTGAAAAATACGTTGGTAAAAATAGTGATAAAGATATTTCTATGTGATTGTTGAAGTGATGTTTGTAGTTTTTTTTTTTTTTTAATTCGTTTTCTTTCCTTGTGCAATTAGGATTTAGGTTGGTTTAAATGTGAACATAAAAGGTTTCCTGGTGAACGAGTAAAATGCTGTTTATGTTTTTTTTGTGTGTAAATTGAATGGAGTCGCTCCTGAGAGAAGCAAGATCGTTGCTGAATTAATGCAAACTCAGGGGAATATCCGATCTGTGGGTATTATGGGTCTGGCAAACCCAGGTCCCCAGCTGTTAGTAGCCGTGTTATTTTCTGTTTTCAGTGCTACTATCTATCTATTACTATTCTATATCTGTCTGTATAAATGAGGATCTCTTACTATAACATGCGTGCTGTATGAATATTTTAAGATAGGAGAACTCTGAGAAAGGAATGAGTAAATCTGGAATCTTGAAAACAGGATGCGATAATACGATTGTTTAACCATTGGCTTCCCAATATGCGATGATATGTTAATATTGATGATATATGTCTTTTTTTGTTCTTTATAGCTGAGTACGTAAAGTGCTGTCTGTGGATTTCGTAAGTATATTGATTCCCTTCAAGGTGAAAGAAGAATTGTGGTTTGTGTAATTTACGTGGCTCTGAAATATTATTGTGGTAGTCAAATACGAGCAGTTTTTCAGCAAATGGAGAATCGAACGGAAATATGGATCCTTTTTGTAGTCTTGATTGATGTTGAGCCAAAGCCTGGAAAACTTATTCTGCGTTAATACTTGTCCCAGAAAAGCGACGTTTATGTGTTTTGCTGATGCTGTGAGCATTACAGCCTACTGTTTTCGCTGGTGCGGGATGCACTGCAGCCTATATGATTTGTACTGAGGAAATTTCCCTCTTGAAGGTAGAGGATGATTAAATAATTTTGATTATGGGAACGAAGGAAAGCTTGGTTTAAGGTAATAAGGATGAAGCAAAACATTTGTCATTTAAACTACAGGAGGATTCGAATCTTTTGTGTCTGTTGTAAGTTCAATATGTTAAGATGATACTGTTTTACAGAATAGAGGTGACCACATTTTTGCCATTCATGAGAAATGAATCCAGAATAACCACCACAGGCGAAATAACTGATTTGGAAGCGAAAGGTAACGTAAAGAAGGAACGAAATCGAAGCAAAATGTGTAAGAGAATGTAGTATAACCTGCATAATCCAGATATTTTTACCTTCTCAGAGCCATCTGTGTGATTAATTCTTGTAATAACGTAATTTTAGATGAAATTTTCTTACTGTGTTATGTGTGTATATATGAGTATGATAAATGTATAATTGCGAGTCTCTTTTCAGGTGTGCGAACTGGTATAAATGTTTTTGCGTGTAAATAACCATTGTTCTTTTTACTGTGTATGTTTAAGGAAAGTTTCTCCATTTATCATGTGACAAGACGTATGCCGCGAGCGTCAAGAAGAGGGCGAATTAGAACATTGCTGTAGTGGTGTAAACACTTTGTTGAAGTAGCATTGAAGTAGCTTGTTGGATTAATTAGTAGTGGATAGAAGTAGAATTATGAGTAATGCATGTGTATGGGTAGTTAGTTTGTAGAATAGACAACAGGTGTGCATGTGTGTGTGTGTGTGTGTAACATGTAAACCCTATGCTGTCCTGACCTATACTTGCACAAGGCATAATCCTATTCATTTTAGTGAATTAATAAATAGCATTTGATTTATTAAAACGTAAGTGAACCACATTAGTGATGTGGATTTAAATATCATATTGTCAGTTCATTTAATTTTTATTTTTTGTTATATTGTCAAGTCATTTCACTTTTATTTTTTTTACATTGTCAAGTCATTTAAATTTTATTTTATATTGTCGATTCACCTAACTTTTTTTTATTTAAAAAAAATTTAATTAAGTCTCACTTTGTTCTTAAAAATTGTGAAAGACAATACTAAGTGGTATTATGTATGACATTGTGTAATCACATAAGGATGATGAAAAATTTCTGTGAATGCAGTTGAGAACGTGAAAGCGAACTGGCAAAACTCTTAAGAGACAGCGGGAGCAGCCGGACTAGTTGTAAACTGGCGGGTTTCCCAGCGGGACACGCTGTCAACCGGGACACTTTGGGAGTGCGGCCGACAACAAAAGAAGGGAAGCCGCAAACACTTTCCCTTATACCTGGAGCTAATGGGCGGCCGCCCGGTGCGACCCTTCGCGAAGGCGTTGACCTGAGATGGGCGAGCGGTCCACCGCGCGGACATCCATCTGCTGGCAACGCACCACACGCACGCGACCATGACGAGACGGCCACGGTGAAACAAAACAAGGGGCGTGGAACCTTTTGACAGGTACTGTCCAGAGAAACTTGCAGACGTCAACGACGCCTATCGACATTTCCTGAAGGATGCCTACTGTCAAGCGACAGTAAATCATGGTTCGATGTTCTCTGGTCGCTAAGGGTGGAACAAAAGAAGAGCCATTGAAGTGTCATCCTTGCCCAGGAATATCAACCTGGCGTGTCAATCGAGGATACCCCACGAATTTGACAACACAAACATGGAACCAAATCGAGATGTACGTGACACAGACCACCAAGAGAAACTTCATGAGAGGGCAGAGACGGCGGGATTGCACGCAACAGATGGACAAAAATCCCTACTGACAGCTGCGGCGACGAACCCCCTCCCCCTCCCCTTATATTGTGCCTCAGAACAGTGGAACTAGTGAGTGTATCGGTGAACAGTGATTATACGGTTCTTAGTTCAATGCATATACGTGTGTTTCTGTCGCAGAAACTTTGACTCGTGTGTTTTGCAGGGACTCGATTTATTGGTGTTTATTAAACTCTGACTCTTGTATTTTGCAGGTGTTCTATATTTTTTTTAAACTTTGACTCTTGTATTTTGCAGGTGTTCTATATTTTTTTTAAACTTTGACTCTTGTATTTTGCAGGTGTTTTATTTATTGGAGTTTTGTTTTAGATGTTGACTATTGTACTGTTTTATTGATCAATGTTTGTTCTTGTGTTATGTATTAGATTTGTGATATTTTGTTTCGTAAATTCATTGCAGTGGCATTGCTTCGTTTATCAGTCAGATTGCTATTCATTCTCATTGGACTGTGATCGATTAGCCTTTGCATGGGGCATATTTATTGTGAGGAACCCCTTAAGGGTAACAATCACATAATTATTGTAGTTTCAGTATAATGACACAGTGCTCATTGTTTGCTAGCTAATTGAAATATAGTTGAGTGATTAAATTAGTGCCACATAGTTATTTTAATTCTACAAATTATTAGTTTTGTAAGATATAGAATTTTTTTTTTGCGATAACCACTTTGTAAAACATGTTTTTTTTTCTTATCAATTTTTTCGCTTTTGCGAATTGTGCATTGTAATGTTCTGCTTTATAATACTGATGTTATTTCATGTTCTTTTTTTAATTGCTGTGGCACCTTTGCTATTTTCATAAATTTTGCTTGTTAATAAATTTTCCTGTGATGAGTTGGCTCTTGCAATGAGCAAATACTGGTGAACTCCATAAGGGTAACAACCAGAAATTGTTTTCATATTAATGACACAGGAACCATTGTTTTTACTTGCTGACCGATTTAGGTCTACACGATCTTTTAAATAGGTGTCACAGATTGTGTGTTTTTTTTCTCTCTTTGAAATTGGCAGATTGTAAAGATGTTTGAAATTATTGTGTTTTAGCAAGTAGCTGGTGACCTTTTGCCTTTTCTTTACACTTTTGGTTTAAGTAGGGTGTGAGAAGCCTGCTTGGGAATGTCCTAGCATGGCCAGAAAATTCCCTGCACAGTCTTTTCCCGGAGCGTTGGGGTTATGAAAGGTCTCTGTTGGATTCCTTTCATGTTTAATTTCTCAAATTTGTTGTCTTTTATGGAATAAATTCCTCTTCTAAATTTACTATGGCGTTTCTGACTATCTGGGAGGAGACTGAGTAGTGCAACGTGTTACTTTTACACGTAAACAAGAACGATCTGTCACACTACTACACTTGAAAACACAGTTAATATGTAATTCATGTCACACAGTCTCATACGGAACCTACATCCGCTTTCTGTGATATACAGTATATGATAAGATACTGTCATCCCCCTTCCCTTCTGTGTGAGAGGATGAATGATCAAATGTGTTTGTAGTTGCATGCTTGAGGGTAGCAGACAAGGCTGTCTGCTAGAGAACAGTAGGACCAACGTCGGAACAGGTAGCTACGGTTCCTAAAAGCAGAGAGGTTTCTATTCTTAGTATGGTCCGGTCCGTCCGTTGTCAGGTAGGTATAGGAAGCTGCCCCTCTGGCCCCTTCCGTTTGTCTTTGTGAGCGACTCTCAGGAAGCACGCTGGGTGGTAGGCAGTTGCAGTCTAGTAGTAGGCAGTGGCAGTCTGGTAGTAGCGGAGTTGCAGTCCAGTAGTAGGCAGTTGCAGTCTGGCGGTGGCGAGCGTCTGAAATGGTAAGATCTCCGGCTAAGCGCGTGTCTGCTAAGTCCGTAGGACAATGGATTTGTTAAGTTCAGCCTAACTGAGAATTTAATCAGTTTTATTTTGGGTTAGCTCTAAAATATCTAAGGTTATCTTTAATTGCAGCGGAGTGTAATTCTCGTGTCCAGTTCAGATTATTTTGCGGTAGTTGCTTTGTCACTACTTTATGAGTAAAGTGGAACCACGTGTTGGTCAGTAACTCTAACTAAGATCAATCTTAAATGCGAATGCTTGTGTGATTATAACGTCTCGTCTTGATAATATTTTCAATATAGCAACTTTTCTTTATGTTCAACCCACGTGGTGTGTACTTTGTGAGACCAGTACCACGTGCTTATATAACTGTTTGACCCATCAGGTTAATAGTAAGACGTTAGTAACCAGTTCAAGGTTTTTCTTTTGTAATTTGCTTTTCGATCTAATTTATTTTAATTATCAGAATTACTGTGGAGTTATACGCTTTCTGTAAACCAAGTTGACCACGTGAAGCATGTGGTGTAATCATCAAAGTAGCCCTCAGCTATTCTTCTTGGGAAGATTTCACAAAGAGTTAATATGAATTTAGTATACCAGTGTGTGGTAATTACATGACGGACAGGATTGTGCTACGAACGTGATTTCTTTGACTGAAAATTTGAATCTGTTGGTTGTGGTTAACTTTCTATTGCATGAGTTTCAATGTTCTTTGTGTGTTGTTTTATGAATGCAGTGTTGTATCCAATCTCCCAATCTTGGCTCCATATTTTATGTGTTCCGTAAGATTCCAATCTCACATTTTCACAATCGTAAATAAGGCACCAGCTCAGTTATAACTCACGTATAATATGCTGAAATTTCGATGATCAATCTTAAAAATAAATTTCCAAATATAAACTGATTTCTTTCGTTTTATTTAAATTCTCCTTTTATATATATATATTACCGGTTGTTGTATGACTGTAAAAGATTATAATCAATGTTAGTCTGATTGGTAATGTGGTAAACCTAGACTAGTTACCTGCTGAAACAGTTGCCCAGTAAACGCACGGTTCACGTCCCCAGACAGCTCACGGCTTGTAACCCGCTTTTATTCTACTATTAGCAACAGATTTCAGCATACCAAAATTCCTGTAGAAATATTACAAACTGTGTGCCGGACCGAGACTCGAACTCGGGACCTTTGCCTTTCGCAGGCAAGTGCTCTACCAACTGAGGTACCCAAGCACGGCTCACGACCCGTCCTCACAGCTGTGAGGCACGCAGTTTTAATCTGCCAGGAAGGTTCATATCAGCGCACACTCCGCTGGAGAGGGGAAATTTCATTCTAGGAAATAAAAAACCTAACAAGTACGAGCAGCACTCGCGCTCTGAGGTGTCCGTACAAACTGAATTACGTACATAGATAATGATTGTTTCGTGTGTTGTTCAGTGGCCTGGTACAAGTTTTTCAATTGGACGTCACGTTGTGAACTTGCGATACCCTAACCAACCAGTTATTCAATCGAGGCAAGGGGACCGGTAGTGTAATGTGGAATCCAAATCAATTATCGCTCACGGTGACCTCCTCCATCATTGAGTGGAGAAGGCTAGGTTAAAACTAAGACTAATTCCGAAATTAGATCCCGCCATCTCCCGTGTTCCAGAAACGATGTTTGTCCGCAGCTCGTGGTCGTGTGGTAGCGTTCTCACTTCCCGCGCACGGGTTCCCGGGTTCGATTCCCGGCGGGGTCAGGGATTTTCTCTGCCTCGTGATGACTGGGTGTTGTGTGATGTTCTTACGTTAGTTAGGTTTAAGTAGTTCTAGGGGACTAATGACCACAGCTGTTAAGTCCCGTAGTGCTCAGAGCCATTTGAACCATTTTTGAAGATACGATGTTTGTTTTTTACCACTTCTCATGAAAGGTTGCCTTAACCACATTCTTCTTTTTTTTCTTTTTTTTTTTTTCGTGTTTACAAGTAGGTCCGGGGGCCTCACTACCGCGTCCTCGTTCCCTGACACCAATGACAGTAAATGAGAAAGGCGTCGGAAAGGGAACGTTGCACATCGCTCTTGTTTTTAAAGATTGAAATGACGAAAAAGAAAGGCGAGCTAAGTCCAAAAGTTTAATAATTGGGCAGCGTATACCCACGTATTTTGTAACATACACTAGAAGAAAACAATTTTTAATGTAGAAACATAAATGTAGCCGCAATATCGGCAGCTGCGTAATCATCCAGCAAACAGCTAGTGGAGAACAAAAACGTAAAAGGAGATCCCTGACACAGAATAAAGCAACGAATGTGCACTTACAGCTAGTCTCGCTCTCTTTTTTTGTCACCATTGCGTGAATTGCCCGACCACTATCTCAGACGACGAACAGAACAAAAGACCACAATATCCACAAGGTCATAAAATACCAGCTCTAACAGGCAGAAGCGTCGGTGTAAGCAATGAGAACCTCTCTCTACATAACAAAATAATGCACACATATACTTAAATTATGCTGAGTGAAAGCATTAACAACCGATGGCAGTGTCTGGAAGAATACATAGGAAGGGAAAAGGGGGGAGGGCACAAACCCCCCTGCCCCACCCTCCGTATCCACATAAAGTAAAGAGCCTTGTACCTACTCGATCGCTTGAAGCGGCGCGGGTCTGGGTTTATTTTCATGTTACTAAAAATAACGGATTCCATGAGCGAGATCGAATAAGAAATGTATTAAGTTCTTTGGTCATCACGTGCCCAGTGCACCCCGTTTTTACGGCAGGTCGGTAAAAGTCAGCCGCAGGTAATTAGAAAACCTGCATCGTCGACGCAGCTGTAGCCGCGAGTGTTCTTCCTGACGAAAAATCCAAAAGGCTAACTTATATTTGACCGAGTCGGAACATCGGTAACTGACTACCATCTCCCTTATCCAAGTTACAGCATTTGCCTTAGATACCGGAAAGTTCGTCCCTTGAGGAAAGCAAAAATTATACGGCTATATCGCGTAGGGGGTAATGCGTAACGGCAGAGCCAGTACCTGCCGTGCCAAGCGGCACGCCTTGGCCGCCCCACCGAAGACTAAGCGATGTCCGCCAGTGTCGACAGTCACGCATTTGAGACATAATTGGGCATTCGCCAAATGAACCACATGGCGCCGTTGGTTCGTGGCGAAATTTTGATTAAGTATCACTTACCATAACGAACGATTGTAGGAACGACTGACTCAGCATATAGAAAAATCAAAACTACCTTCGCTGAAACTAAAAGAAAAAACAGAAACTTAAGAGTACAACGGGAATTCTACCATTAAATGCAGAGGAGAGAGACGACAGATGGAAAGAATACATTGAGGGTCTCTATGAGAGAGAATATTATGTGATGATGTGACAGAAGAAGATACGGAGTCGAAGGGAAGAAACAGTGGACTCAGTATTAGAATCAGAATTTAGAAGAGCTATGAAAGACTTAAAATCAAATAAAGCAGAAGGTATTGATAATACTCTACCGGAATTTCTAAAATCGTTGGTGGAAGTGGCAAAAGAAAAAAAAAAAGATTACTAACCTTGGGATCTGTTACGTGGTGATCACTTTGGCCATAGGAAAGATAAAAGCACCAGACAGACAGTCTTTGAAATCATGAGAAAAATCGGCGACAGGTAGAGGGAAAGACATGTAATGTACAATATGTACAAGAGCCAAGAGGGAACAATAAGAGTCGAAGAAAAAAAACGAAGTGCTCTAATTAGAAAGGATAAAAGACAAGGACGTTGAAGTGTCGGCAGAAGTGCCAACACCGTGTTGTTTGAGGAAGCAGAAATGCACGCTATAAACTCACGCAGGCTGGCGTGAGGTCTGAAACAGGATAGTTAATGAATGCTATAAAGAAAAGTACGTAGCTGCGGGAATACTTAACTTTAATCCACAATTGGTGAACATTGGTCTTGTTACTGTACATGCTTCATTAGATACATAGCAAAGGATAAATGGCGCCTTGCTAGGTCGTAGCAATTGACTAAGCTGAAGACTATGCTAACTATCGTCTCGGCTAATGAGAGCGTAATTCTCAGTGAACCTTTCCTAGCAACGTCGGCTGTACAACTGGGCGAGTGCTAGTAAGTCTCTCTAGACCTGCCGTGTGGCGGCGCTCGGTCTGCAATTACTGACAGTGGCGACCCGCGGGTCCGACGTATACTAATGGACCGCGGCCGATTTAAAAGCTACCACCTAGCAAGTGTGGTGTCTGGCGGTGACACCACATTCCTCCCCCGCAAATCGGCGAACGGTTGTATTATAAGGCTTCCGCCCGCCGTGGGGAGGACCGCATGTTGACGTATGCGACGAGGTGGGGAGCCTAACAACAGGCGAGGCTGTGCCACCCGCACCCGGCCATTCGGTCCGAGGGGAGCTAGGAAACGCCTGAAAACCTAGTCCAGGGTGCACGCCAACATGCGGGTTATGCGCCCTAAGAAAGTCAGGAGGGGCCGAAGGTTCGACCTCCATCGAGTCGGAACACCCGACTGGCGAAGACGACAGATGGTCCGGAGCGGGCAAGAGTTCCATGTCGGAGGACCGCTGGTCACGGGAAGCGATCGGCGGCGCGTGACCCAGGGAGGCGCGTGGCGGCTGCAGCGAAGCGTCCACTGCGGGCGGCGCCGGCGGGAGAACAGGCGGCGGCGTCGCCATGGGGCAAAATGGAAGGCAGCGTCGGTAACACCTGGGGATGAGGCGAGCCCGTAGATGGGTCCCCAGGGCGCTGACCGGACGGCACCGTCGCTGAAAGCAGACGGGGAGCGGCAGAACCCGTGCGACGACAGAGGCGCAGCTGATTGAGATGCCGACGCACCTCACCAGTGGCCCCCAAAACCAGATACATAGCGCGGCCGGGGCAGCGAAGAATGCGCCCTGCGAGCCAACGCTGTGAACCGCGATAGTTGCGATAGTATACAACGTCGCCTGGAGCAAAAGCAGGCGTCTGCCGCTGCACAGGAACCTGATGTGGCGGATGCAACAAAGACATCTGTGACTTGAAAGTCCGGACCAATCGTTCAGCGGCACCGTTTGACTGAGGCGAAAACGGCGCGTATGTCAGATGTTGAATACCATTGGCCTTGCAGAAAGACTGAAATTCTGCGGACATGAATTGTGGGCCATCGTCGGAAACAATAGTCTGTGGAAGACCTTCAATGCAAAAGATAGCAGATAACGCTTTGATGGTGGCAGATGACGTCGTGGAAGACATCTTGACAACAAAAGGAAAATTACTGAATGAATCGACCAGAACCAACCATCGAGCATTCCAGAATGGACCAGGAAAATCGATGTGCAAGCGTTGCCAAGGGGAAGTGACTTTCGGCCATGCAAAGAATTTCCGCGGCGGTGCGGAGTGTTGTTCGGCACACGCCATGCAAGAAGAGCACATATTCGTAATCGCAGCATCGATTCCGAACCAAGTACAGTGCTGACGAGCAAGTTGTTTCGTTCGCACGATACCCCAATGTCCTTGGTGAAGAAGCCGTAAGACAGAGGACTGTAACGAACGTGGGACCACGACTCTGGACTGATCATTATCAGAACGCAACTGCAAAACACCACGTCGTACAAAAAGTCTCTCCTTGTAAGCAAAAAATCGGCGAACCAACGGATCCGCGACTTTGACAAGGGCCATTGCGTAGCAACAAAACGCAAAACTGTAGCAAGGACAGGGTCAGCAGCTGTGACTGTAGCTACACGACGAAAATCAATCGGAAACGATTCGACCACGTCATCGGTTTCCGCATCAATGAACATGCAAGCAAGTTCGGAAGAATCGAATGCTCTATCCTCAACAACAGGCAAACGGGACAACGCATCGGCGTTTCCGTGCTTAGCAGTGGACAGATACAAGATATCGTAGCGGTACTGCGAGAGGAAAATAGACCAGCGAATGAATTTCTGCGCTGTACGTGGAGGTACAGGCTTGTTCGGATGAAAAAGCGATGTCAAAGGTTTGTGGTCTGTGATGATGGTAAAGTGACGACCATACAATACATCGTCAAACTTTGTAACACCAAACACGAGAGCCAAAGCTTCTTTCTCGATTTGTGAATAATTTCTTTGCGCTGACGAGAGCAATTTGGACGCAAAGGCGATAGGGCGATCATGCGAACCATCTTTGTGCGCAAGCACAGCTCCGATCCCGAAATCCGATGCATCTACCATCAACAAAAGGGGTTTCTGGGGATCGAATGGCGTAAGGCAAGTATTAGAAAGCAACGCCGATTTCAACTGGCGAAAGGCGCGTTCGCATTCCGTCGTCCAGACAAACGGAACACCTTTACGGCGTAAACGATGAAGCGGAGCTGAAATGGAAGAGGCATTGCGCAGAAAGCGATGATAGTAATTTATTTTACCCAGCACACTCTGTAGCTGCTTCAAATTCTGCGGCGAAGGCAAGTCTTGTATGGCACGGAGGTGCTCTGGACTCGGATGTATGCCTTGGGCATTGATTACATGTCCCAAATATGGTAAGTCACGAGCAAAAAACACACATTTGTCCTTCCGCAAGCGACGACCATTTTGTCGCAAGACCTGAAATAATGTCCGGAGGTTTGCTAAATGTGCGTCTTCTGTCTTTCCGGAGATCACAATATCGTCCAGATAGTTTGCTGCAGTAGGGACCGACGCACAAACAGTTTGCAGATATTGCTGAAACAATGCAGGGGTGGATGCGCACCCGAATGGCAGTCTCCTGAAGCGATACAAACCAAGATGCGTGTTAACCACCAATACGTGCTGGGATTCTTCGTCCACCGGTATTTGCAAGTACGCATCCGCTAGGTCCAACTTCGAAAAATATTTACCCGGGCACAGTTTGTCAAAAAGATCTTCCGGGCGGGGCGAAGGAAAAGTTGCAATCACTAGTTGTGGATTCACTGTAGCCTTGAAGTCCACACAAAGTCTCAATTTTCCGGAAGGTTTTGGCAAAATTACTAAGGGTGATGCCCAGAGAGAAGCCTGCACACGTTCAATCACACCTTGTGATTCTAAATCGTGTAATGTTCTTGCGACCGCATCACGCAATGCGTGGGGAACATTGCGCGCTCTGAAAAATTTCGGTTGCGCGTTTACTTTCAGTTCCAAATGTGCTTCATAGTTCTTAGCGCAACCAAGGCCCGGTGCAAAAATGTCTGCAAATTCTTCACATAGACGAGAAACACTGGCTGAAGGCACAGTCTGGTTCACTGATAGGACCAGATTTCTTGGGTCGATTCCGGCGCGAAGCCAAGGGCCTGGAATGGTTTTGAGTGTCCGATCTGAGCTTTTTCTGGCAAACACTCTGAACATGTCCTTTTTTATTACAGAAAAAGCAAATAGCTTGGCGTGACAGGCAATTCTCACGCGAATGTCTAGTAGCACACCGCGGGCATGATTTCACTGCATTTGCATGCTGGCGCGGGACACGGGGCTGCGCGGACGTGCGCGAGGGCTGTTTACCGTCCCGTGCAGCTCGCCCGGCGGGCCGGTTAATGTGACACACAGCTGGCGAAGTTGCAAATGATTCCTGAGCAAAGTCAAGTGTGTCTTGCCTATCCAATATGTCTATCACTTGGGGAAGGGAGGGATTGACTAGTTTCAAAATTTGTTCCCGTATACGAACATCAGAAACGTTCTGTTCAATTGCATCACGTACCATTGTATCTGAATAAGGGAGTCCACATTCACACTCAAAAGCACAATCCCTAGTAAGGCCTTGCAAAGTTGCAACCCACTCCCTATTAGTCTGACCGGCCGTACGTTTTGTACGAAAGAACGTATACCTTTTTGCAACGACATTGACTGAGTCTTCGAAATAGGCATCCAATGCAGACAAAATTTCTTCGGAGGACAGAGTTGCTACGTCGCGTCGGGGAAATAATTTCACTATCACACGGTACGTTTGCACCCCTACACACGCCAATAAATGAGGCTGCCGCTCGTTACCTTGAATGCTGTAGGCGGCGAGATGAAATCCAAATTGGCGTGACCATTCCGTCCAGCTTTCCATCGTCGCATCGAACGGCCGAAACGGTGGTGCAACAGCATGTTGTGGCTGCGGTAGCGGTGGAGCGGCGGCTGCCGCATCGTTTTGCATTGCACGTTGACCTTGGACGAGCTGTCCAAGGGCATCCAATAACGCCTGCGTCTGCTGATTCTGCAAGCGATAAAATTCGGACAGTACATCTGGAGATTGTGGCGAAGCCATGACACAAATAAATTAGAGCAATACGAACGCGGAATCGTCTTTTAAGCCTCGTCGCCAATATGAAGTGTCGGCAGAAGTGCCAACACCGTGTTGTTTGAGGAAGCCGAAATGCACGCTATAAGCTCACGCAGGCTGGCGTGAGGTCTGAAACAGGATACTTAATGAACGCTATAAAGAAAAGTACGTAGCTGCGGGAATACTTAACTTTAATCCACAATTGGTGAACATTGGTCTTGTTACTGTACATGCTTCATTAGATACATAGCAAAGGATAAATGGCGCCTTGCTAGGTCGTAGCAATTGACTAAGCTGAAGGCTATGCTAACTATCGTCTCGGCTAATGAGAGCGTAATTCTCAGTGAACCTTTCCTAGCAACGTCGGCTGTACAACTGGGCGAGTGCTAGTAAGTCTCTCTAGACCTGCCGTGTGGCGGCGCTCGGTCTGAAATTACTGACAGTGGCGACCCGCGGGTCCGACGTATACTAATGGACCGCGGCCGATTTAAAAGCTACCACCTAGCAAGTGTGGTGTCTGGCGGTGACACCACAGACGTATCTTCCGCTCCTACTGTTTAATCTATACCCCGAAGAAGCAATGAAAAAAAAAAAAAACGGAACGTTGAAGAGTGGGACTGAAATTCAAGGTGAAAGGATATCAATTCTAAGATTCGCTGATGCCATTAGTATCCTCAATGAAAGCGGAGAAGAATTACAGGATCTGCTGAATGGAATGAACAATGTAATGACTACAGAATATAATCCGACAGTAATTCGACGAACGACGACAGTAATGAAAGTAGTAGAAATGAGATCGGCGGGAAACTTAACATCATAATTGTGAATCACGAAGTAGATGAAATTAAGGAGCTCTGCTACATGGGGAGCAAAGTAACCCATGACGGACGGAGCACGGAGATATAAAGGCTATATTTGGCCAAGGGAAGTCTACTAGTATCGGACTTAGACATCAATTTGACGAAGAAGTTTCTGAGAACGCACGTTTGGAGCACAGAATTATATGGCAGTGAGGCATGAACTGCGGGAAAACCGGAGCAGAGGAGAATAGGATGATTTAATACGTGGTATTAGAGAGAAATGTTTAAAATTAGATGGACAGATAAGGGAAGGAATCAGAAGGTTCTCCAGAGAATCGGCTAATTAAGGAATTTATGGAAAACACTGACAAGAAGAAGGCACATTGGTAGAACATCCGTGAATACTTCACGGAATATCTTCCATGGTACTAAAGAGAGGTGTACAGTGTAAAACTGTGGAGAACAGAGACTGAGATACATCTGGCAAGTAACTGAGGACGTAGGTTGAAAGTACTACCCTGAGGTGAAGAGTTTGGCACAGGAGAGGAATTTGTGGCGGCCCACATCAAACCAGTCGGAAGACTGATAATGAAAAAAACCACTACCAAACCGTTGTCGGGAGATAACTATTTCGCAATACACGCCATATTTGCTCCAGTTCTTATTTCCTTTCCATGATATTCCTCGTACGGTGTTGCTGCAGGATGTGGTAGACATAGCTCGACGTCACCGCTAGACCCCCAGGCCTGATGTGTAGCTGAACAGTTCATCTATTGGTTTTGCTGAGTGAGTTTGCGAGTATCAAAATATCTCCGATAAATGATCGTTTTGATTTCAGTGACCGAGAAGATTAATTTTTTTCACCGACAAGAGGCCGTAGTACTTAGCGTGTCACCTAAAGTTCAGCTTGACTCTATCACTATTTTCTTAAGGGCAACACCACTAAAATGTCCTAAAAATGGGTTTCCTTATTACAAAATATTTCACGGAAAATGTTAAAAATGGAAACACTGCTGCAATTCTCTGGAGGTATGTTCAATTTGAGGCAAATCTGGGAAAAATAAAAAATAATCTGTGTAATCTACATGAGTGTAGGTAGTGAACCACGTAGGTGATTTTAGAAATATTGATTTTTCTGTAACTGGCTAGTGTTTGAATTCAGTAGTTCAGTTGTCACCAAGAACGAACAGTCATTTCTTAATAACTACAAATTAAATTAATTTATCGCAAATTCCGTAACTGATTCACTTTGAAATGTTATATGAAACTCATGGTTAAATTTTCAATATATATATATGGTGTTACAAAAAGGTACGGACAAACTTTCAGGAAACATTCCTCACACTGTCATGTGGACATTTGTCCGCAAACGCTTAATTTCCATGTTAGAGCTCATTTTAGTTTCGTCAGTATGTACTGTACTTCCTCGATTCACCGCCAGTTGGCCCAATTGAAGGAAGGTAATGTTGACTTCGGTGCTTGTGTTGACATGCGACTCATTGCTCTACAGTACTAGCATCAAGCACATCAGTACGTAGAATCAATAGGTTAGTGTGATGTCCTTAGGTTAGTTAGGTTTAAGTAGTTCTAAGTTCTAGGGGACTGATGACCACAGATGTTAAGTCCCATAGTGCTCAGAGCCAACAGGTTAGTGTTCATCACGAACGTGGTTTGGCAGTCAGTGCAATGTTTACAAATGCGGAGTTGGCAGATGCCCATTTGATGTATGGATTAGCACGGGGCAATAGCCGTGGCGCAGTACGTTTGTATCGAGACAGATTTCCAGAACGAAGGTGTCCCAACAGGAAGACGTTCGAAGCATTTGATCGGTGTCTTAGGGAGCACGGAACATCCCAGCCTATGACTCGCGACTGGGGAAGACCTAGAACGATGAGGACACCTGCAATGGACGAGGCAATTCTTCGTGCAGTTGACGATAACCCTAATGTCAGCGCCAGAGAAGTTGCTGCTGTACAAGGTAACGTTGACCACGTCACTGTATGGAGAGTGCTACGGGAGAACCAGTTGTTTCCGTACCATGTACAGTGTGTGCAGGCACTATCAGCAGCTGATTGGCCTCCACGGGTACACTTCTGCGAATGGTTCATCCAACAATGTGCCAATCCTCATTTCAGTGCAAATGTTCTCTTTACGGATGAGGCTTCATTCCAACGTGATCAAAATGTAAATTTTCACAATCAACATGTGTGGGCGGACGAGAATCCGCACACAATTGTGCAATCACGTCATCAACACAGATTTTCTGTGAGCGTTTGGGCAAGCATTGTTGATGATGTCTTGATTGGGCGACATGTTCTTCCACCTACGCTCAGTGGAGCACGTTATCATAATTTCATATGGGATACTCTACCTGTGCTGCTAGAACATGTGCCTTTACAAGTACGACACAACATGTGGTTCATGCACGATGGTGCTCCTGCACATTTCAGTCGAAGTGTTCGTACGCTTCTCAACAACAGATTCGGTGACCGATGGATTGGTAGAGGCGGACCAATTCCTTGGCCTCCACGCTCTCCTGACCTGAACCCTCTTGACTTTCATTTATGGGGGCATTTGAAAGCTCTTGTCTACGCAACCCCGGTACCAAATGTAGAGACTCTTCGTGCTCGTATTGTGGACGGCTGTGATACAATACGCCATTCTCCAGGGCTGCATCAGCGCATCAGGGATTCCATGCGACGGAGGGTGCATGCATGTATCCTCGCTAACGGAGGACATTTTCAATATTTCCTGTAACAAAGTGCTTGAAGTCACGCTGGTACGTTCTGTTGCTGTGTGTTTCCATTCCATGATTAATGTGATTTAAAGAGAAGTAATAAAATGAGGTCTAACATCGAAAGTAAGCGTTTCCGGACACATGTCCACATAACATATTTTCTTTCCTTGTGTGTGAGGAATGTTTCCTGAAAGTTTGGCCGTACCTTTTTGTAACACCCTATATATATATATATATATATATATATATATATATATATATATATATATATTGTTGTGGTCTTCAGTCCTGAGACTGGTTTGATGCAGCTCTCCGTGCTACTCTATCCTGTGCAAGCTTCTTCATCTCCCAGTACCTACTGTTTACCCTCCACGCTGCCCTTCAATGCTAAATTTGTGATCCCTTGATGCCTCAAAACTTGTCCTACCAACCGATCCCTTCTTCTAGTCAAGTTATGCCACAAACTTCTCTTCTCCCCAATCCTATTCAATACCTCCTCATTAGTTACGTGATCTACCCACCTTATCTTGAGCATTCTTCTGTAACACCACATTTCGAAAGCTTCTATTCTCTTCTTGTCCAAACTGGTTATCGTCCATGTTTCACTTCCATACATGGCTACACTCCATACAAATACTTTCAGAAACGACTTCCTGACACTTAAATCTATACTCGATGTTAACAAATTTCTCTTCTTCAGAAACGATTTCCTTGCCATTGCCAGTCTACATTTTATATCGTCTCTACTTCGACCATCATCAGTTATTTTACTCCCTAAATAGCAAAACTCCTTTACTACTTTAAGTGTCTCATTTCCTAATCTAATTCCCTCAGCATCACCCGACTTAATTTGACTACATTCCATTATCCTCGTTTTGCTTTTGTTGATGTTCATCTTATATCCTCCTTTCAAGACACTGTCCATTCCGTTCAACTGCTCTTCCAAGTCCTTTGCTGTCTCTGACAGAATTACAATGTCATCGGCGAACCTCAAAGTTTTTACTTCTTCTCCATGAATTTTAATACCTACTCCGAATTTTTCTTTTGTTTCCTTTACTGCTTGCTCAATATACAGATTGAATAACATCGGGGAGAGGCTACAACCCTGTCTCACTCCTTTCCCAACCACTGCTTCCCTTTCATGCCCCTCGACTCTTATAACTGCCATCTGGTTTCTGTACAAATTGTAAATAGCCTTTCGCTCCCTGTATTTTACCCCTGCTACCTTCAGAATTTGAAAGAGATTATTCCAGTTAACGTTGTCAAAAGCTTTCTCTAAGTCTACAAATGCTAGAAACGTAGGTTTGCCTTTTCTTAATCTTTCTTCTAAGATAAGTCGTAAGGTTAGTATTGCCTCACGTGTTCCAACATTTCTACGGAATCCACACTGATCTTCCCCGAGGTCCGCTTCTACCAGTTTTTCCATTCGTCTGTAAAGAATTCGCGTTAGTATTTTGCAGCCATGACTTATTAAACTGATAGTTCGGTAATTTTCACATCTGTCAACACCTGCTTTCTTAGGTGTTGGAATTATTATATTCTTCTTGAAGTCTGTGGGTATTTCGCCAGTCTCATACATCTTGCTCACCAGATGGTAGAGTTTTGTCATGACTGGCTCTCCCTAGGCCATCAGTAGTTCTAATGGAATGTTGTCTACTCCCGGGGCCTTGTTTCGACTCAGGTCTTTCAGTGCTCTGTCAAACTCTTCACGCAGTATCTTATCTCCCATTTCATCTTCATCTACATCCTCTTCCACTTCCATAATACTGTCCTCAAGTACATCGCCCTTGTATAAACCCTCTATATACTCCTTCCACCTTTCTGCCTTCCCTTCTTTGCTTAGAACTGGGTTGCCATCTGAGCTCTTGATATTCATACAAGTGGTTCTCTTCTCTCCAAAGGTCTCTTTAATTTTCCTGTAGGCAGTATCTATCTTACCCCTAGTGAGACAAGCCTCTACATCCTTACATTTGTCCTCTAGCCATCCCTGCTTAGCCATTTTCCACTTTCTGTCGATCTCATTTTTGAGACGTTTGTATTCCCTTTGGCCTGCTTCATTTACTGCATTTTTATATTTTCTCCTTTCATCAATTAAATTCAGTATTTCTTCTGTTACCCAAGGATTTCTATTAGCCCTCGTCTTTTTACCTACTTGATCCTCTGCAGCCTTCACTACTTCATCCCTCAGAGCTACCCATTCCTCTTCTACTGTATTTCTTTCCCCCATTCCTGTCAATTGTTCCCTTATGCTCTCCCTGAAACTCTCTACAACCTCTGGTTCTTTCAGTTTATCCAGGTCCCATCTCCTTAAATTCCCACCTTTTTGCAGTTTCTTCAGTTTCAATCTGCAGTTCATAACCAAGAGATTGTGGTCAGAATCCACATCTGCCCCTGGAAATGTCTTACAATTTAAAACCTGGTTCCTAAATCTCTGTCTTACCATTATATAATCTATCTGATACCTATTAGTATCTCCAGGATTCTTCCAGGTATACAACCTTCTTTTATGATTCTTGAACCAAGTGTTAGCTATGATTAAGTTATGCTCTGTGCAAAATTCTACAAGGCGGCTTCCTCTTTCATTTCTTCCCCCCAATCCATATTTACCTACTATGTTTCCTTCTCTCCCTTTTCCTACTGACGAATTCCAGTCACCCATGACTATTAAATTTTCGTCTCCCTTCACTACCTGAATAATTTCTTTTATCTCGTCATACATTTCATCAATGTCTTCATCATCTGCAGAGCTAGTTGGCATATAAACTTGTACTACTGTAGTAGGCATGGGCTTTGTGTCTATCTTGGCCACAATAATGCGTTCACTATGCTGTTTGTAGTAGCTAACCCGCACTCCTATTTTTTTATTCATTATTAAACCTACTCCTGCATTACCCCTATTTGATTTTGTATTTATAACCCTGTAATCACCTGACCAAAAGTCTTGTTCCTCCTGCCACCGAACTTCACTAATTCCCACTATATCTAACTTTAACCTCTCCATTTCCCTTTTTAAATTTTCTAACCTACCTGCCCGATTATGGGATCTGACATTCCACGCTCCGATCCGTAGAATGCCAGTTTTCTTTCTCCTGATAACGAAGTCCTCTTGAGTAGTCCCCGCCCGGAGATCCGAATGGGGGACTATTTTACCTCCGGAATATTTTACCCAAAAGGACGCCATCATCATTTAATCATACAGTAAAGCTGCATGTCCTCGGGAAAAATTACGGCTGTAGTTTCCCCTTGCTTTCAGCCGTTCGCAGTACCAGCACAGCAAGGCCGTTTTGGTTAATGTTACAAGGCCAGATCAGTCAATCATCCAGACTGTTGCCCCTGGAACTACTGAAAAGGCTGCTGCCCCTCTTCAGGAACCACATGTTTGTCTGGCCTCTCAACAGATACCCCTCCGTTGTGGTTCCACCTGCGGTACGGCCATCTGTATCGCTGAGGCACGCAAGCCTCCCCACCAACGGCAAGGTCCATGGTTCATGGGGGAAGGTCCATGGTTCATGGGGGAATATATATATATATATATATATATATATATATATATATATATATATATATATATATATCCCATGAACCATGGACCTTGCCGTTGGTGGGGAGGCTTGCGTGCCTCAGCGATACAGAAGGCCGTACCGTAGGTGCAACCACAACAGAGGGGTATCTGTTGAGAGGCCAGACAAACGTGCGGTTGCTAAAGAGGGGCAGCAGCCTTTTCAGTAGTTGCAGGGCCAACAGTCTGGATGATTGACTTATCTGGCCTTGTAACACTAACCAAAACGGCCTTGCTGTACTGGTACTGCGAACGGCTGAAAGCAAGGGGAAACTACAGCCGTAATTTTTCCCGAGGGCATGCAGCTCTACTGTATGGTTAAAAGATGATGGCGTCCTCTTGGGTAAAATATTCCAGAGGTAAAATAGTCCCCCATTCCGATATCCTGGCGGGAACTACTCAAGAGGACGTCGTTATCAGGAGAAAGAAAACTGGCGTTCTACGGGACGGAGCGCGGAATGTCAGATCCCTTAATCGGGCAGGTAGGTTAGAAAATTTAAATAGGGAAATGAATAGGTTAAAGTTAGATATAGTGGGAATTAGTGAAGTTCGGTGGCAGGAGGAACATGACTTTTGGTCATGGGAATACAGGGATATAAATACAAAATCAAATAGGGATAATGCAGGAGTAGGTTCAATGATGAATAAAAAAATAGGAGTGCGGGTTAGCTACTACAAGCAGCATAGTGAACGCATTATTGTGGCCAAGATAGACACGAATCCCATGTCTACTACAGTAGTACAGGTTTATATGCCAACCAGCTATGCAGATGATGCAGAAATTGATGAAATGTATGACGAGATAAAATAAATTATTCAGGTAGTGAAGGGAGACGAAAATTTAATAGTCATGGGTGACTGGAATTCGAGAGTAGGAAAAGGGAGAGAAGGCAACATAGTAGGTGAATATGGATTGGGGGTAAGAAATGAAAGAGGAAGCCGCCTGGTACAATTTTGCATAGAGGATAACTTAATCATAGCTAACACTTGGTTCAAGAATCATGAAAGAAGGTTGTATACATGGAAGAGGCCTGGAGATACTGGAAGGTTTCAGGAAGGAGTATATAGAGGGTCTATACAAGGGCGACGTACTTGAGGACAATATTATGGAAATGAAAGAGGATGTAGATGAAGATGAAATGGGAGATATGATACTGCGTGAAGAGTTTGGCAGAGCACTGTAAGACCTGAGTCGAAACAAGGCCCCGGGAGTAGACAAGATTCCATTGGAACTACTGACGGCCTTGGGAGAGCCAATCCTGACAAAACTCTACCATCTGGTGAGCAAGATGTATCAGACAGGCGAGATACCCTCAGACTTCAAGAAGAATACAATAATTCCAATCCGAAAGAAGTTACCGAACTGTCAGTTTAATAAGTCACAGCTGCAAAATACTAACGCGAATTCTTTACAGACGAATGGAAAAACTGGTAGAAGCCGACCTCGGGGAAGATCAGTTTGGATTCCGTAGAAATGTTGGAACACGTGAGGCAATACTGACCCTACGACTTATCTTAGAAAATAGATTAAGAAAATGCAAACCTACGTAACTAGCATTTGTATACTTACAGAAAGCTTTTCACAATGTTGACTGGAATACTCTCTTTCAAATTCTAAAGGTGGCAGGGTAAAATACAGGAAGCGAAAGGCTATTTACAATTTGTACAGAAACCAGATGGCAGTTACAAGAGTAGAGGGGCATGAAAGGCAAGCAGCGCTTGGGAAGGGTGTGAGGCAGGGTTGTAGCCTCTCCCCGATGTTATTCAGTCTGTATATTGAGCAAGCAGTAAAGGAACCAAAAGAAAAATTCAGAGCAGGTATTGTTATCCACTGAGAGGAAATAAAAACTTTGAGGTTCACCGATGAGATTGTAATTCTGTCAGAGACAGCAAAGGACTTGGAAGAGCAGTTGAACGGAATGGACAGTGTCTTGAAAGGAGGGTATAAGATGAACAACAACAAAAGCAAAACGAGGATAATGGAATGTAGTCTAATTAAGTCGGGTGATCCTGAGGGCATTATATTAGGAAATGAGACACTTAAAGTAGTAAAGCAGTTTTGCCATTTGGGGAGCAAAATAACTGATGATGGTCGAAGTAGAGAGGAAATAAAATGTAGACTGGCAATGGCAAGGAAAGCATTTCTGCAGAAGAGAAATTTGTTAACATCGAGTATAGGTCTAAGTGGCAGGAAGTCGTTTCTGAAAGTATTTGTATGGAGTGTAGCCATGTATGGAAGTGAAACAAGGACGATAAATAGTTTGGACAAGAAGAGAATAGAAGCTTTCGAAATGTGCAGCTACAGAAGAATGCTGAAAATTAGATGGGTAGATCACGTAACTGATGAGGAGGTATTGAATAGAATTGGGGAGAAGAGGAGTTTGTGGCATAACTTGACAAGAAGAAGGGACCGGTTGCTAGCACATGCGCTGAGGCATCAAGGGATCGCAAATTTAGCATTGGAGGGCAGCGTGGAAGGTAAAAATCGTAGAGGGAGACCAGGAGATGAATACACTAAGCAGATTCAGAAGGATGTAGGTTGCAGTAAGCACTGGGAGATGAAGAAGCTTGCACAGGATAGAGTAGCATGGAGAGCTGCGTCAAACCAGTCTCAAGACTGAAGACCACAACAACAACAACATACATAGAACCCATTGCCAACGATGTGGGAGGCATAGGATACTGTCAGCAGAGCTGTTGGTGGTGCGAATGAAGCGGTTTACTGCCTGTCGAATCTCTGGAACAGTTGTGAAGCGAATGACACGAAGTGGTTCCTTCATCTTCAGAATCCAATAAAAGTCACCATCACCTGCGACCAGCTTTGCGAAAGAAGCGGCCACCATTTCTGCGCAACCCACCCATCATTTTGCACGACAATGTGCGGGCGCATTCAGCGCAAGCTGTGGCTGCTCTGTTCGGTCGATCGGACGGGAAAGTACTTTACCACCCACCGTACTCCCCGGACTTACGTCCTTGTGACTTTGATTTGATTCCAAAGATGAAGGAACCACTTCGTGGCATTCGCTTCAGAACTGTTCCAGAGATTCGACAGGCAGTAGACCACTCCATTCGCACCATCAACAGATCAGGTTCTGCTAACGGTATACTAAGCCTTCCACATCGCGGGAAACAGGTTCTAGACAACAATGGGGACTACTTTGAAGGACAGTAACAAGTGCAAACATGTAACTCTTTTGTACCGGTTGTGAATAAACAGTGGCCACTATTAAGATCCAACCATCGTACATATATTTTGAAATGTCTTGTAGACACGAACAAATGAAAGAAATTCTACTTTTACAAAACTCTTACTACAGATTTGCAATCTCAGGAATGGCCTGTCGCACTGTTGCCGTTGCTATCGAAATTATGTGCATCAATTTATCACAGGACAATTGAAATATCGGTCATAGTATTTCCATGAATGCACAAATTATTTGAATTACGTTTAGCCGTACTCCAATCAGGCGCACTACTAGAACGATCCGACGATGGATTTCATATGCGTCCTGAGTAAACTTACTACATGGTAACAACAGTTCCGAGGTAGTTTTGACATGCAATAACCATTGTGAAGCCTAAGTCTCGACGATTTCGTTCTTGCGACGTGGTGTAGGCATTGTACGTTTTACGTTTTAAGTGTTGAGAAACAGCAGAGAAAGCGACAAGAAAATTTATAATCCTACAACTCAATCCGTAATTCATATGATAATCCTGTTCATTGTCTTTCACGTTCTTAGCAGAGGTACTGCAGGCTCTTTCCGAACTGCTCTCAGCCTCGTATTTATTCTATGGATGTTTGATTTCATACTGCTTCGACGCCGCGTTGGATAGGATGTTCCCGTCCCTTTTTGTAGCTGAGTACATTTTCTTACCTCTCATTCTTACTTGAAAGACAAAACTGTATACCATAAGATCACAAATACACTGTCTAAAGCGAATACTGCACCTGAAAATCAATATTCGAAGTGAAAGAATTGTCTCTTTCCTACACGTACTTATGCTTGGTGACCTCAAGGTAACGTATTATTTTGGATAAAATAAGTGTGGGTATTGGGCCAAGTCATTATAACTATTAAAACAGCCAAACTGCCGACGTTTCGACCGACTTGCTGCCGTCTTCTTCAGGGCAGAAATTATTTTATCCAAAATGACGCTGTCCGAGGAATCCTACGAAATAATAAGGTATTTTTGTTGTGAAATTCTTCTAACGATACCCACACGCTACAGTGGTTATCGACCTGGCGCAGGTGGGTCGTTTCGGATCATCAAAGAACTGTAGAAGAAGAAAGCGGAATTCAATATAACAATTTATTTTCAGGGATTAGACTTTTCCCTTATATTTTAGAATGTTTAAAGCATCTTTTCAGTCAATTAAAATGATTTTCTGAAAATTCTACATTGGTGTTACCCCTTAACAGACGGACAGATGGACTTCAAAGGCTTCCTTTTTTATCGTCTGAGATACGGAACCCTGAAATTACACAAGTTTTAAACGATCGCTGTACTTCCTTGAGGAGGAGCAGGGATGCAGTGAGAAACGCCTTTCCGATAGTTGGAACTGAGCCAGTACAGGAAACTTCTGTCAGCAAAAAGACTTGCAGAGCTCCCATGTGTCAGCAGGGAGGCCTTGGCTCTTGTCCTCCGACGTAGTTGGTAACGGCTTTATTTTTGAAGTCGGCAGCTTACAGCAGCGTGGCCCCAACTAAGCCGTAAAAGGTCTGGCCGGCATCACATTCTACCCCATTCAGTTTGAGCATCGAGTCAGGCCAGTAGCTGCAGCTTGTAGTGTGACGGAAATTTCGAGCACAGTGCTGTCTTTGCCTTTTGAGTTATGTAGGAGTATGTATATCTATTAAGAAAAGTTTTATCTATTCTGATGCTTAAAAACATAACTACAAAAGTATCTCTTCTTTATGTTAGATGTTCACGCACGGGACTCGGATGAACATGGCCGTGTGTACTTCGTTGGGAACAGACAGCCGAGCTAGTCAGTGCTGTAACGTTACACTACGGCCAGCGACCAGCCGAAGAACACGCAGTCCCTGCGACAGTTATTTTTTAAAGTTGTAAAAAGAGAGATAATTATATAAAGACATCATGTATCATTATGTTCTGTTCTGAGGAGCTCACATTTGCTTATTGATATCTAAACAAGATTAAAGTTTTATAGTGGCGAATGTTGTAGCTACGACGGATGTATATACTTTTCTCGAGGTCCAGCTGGTTGCGAAATGGAAACAACAACGAAAATAAAAATTATTTCGTTTGCGACATTTAGCTACACCTTCCAGGCGTACATAACGGCCACTCCGACTTAGACATTTGTCGTAGTGTGGTACCAGCTTGCCAGTTGCCTCGTAATAACTGTGCTTTCTATTAATTCTCTACACTGGTGTACAGCTCGTTGTCTTTGCCAAAATGCTGCCCAGCGGTTCATGTTAGCAAAGAGATAAAACTCAGAGGGAATCAATCCTAGCTGTATGATGGGTGACTAAACATTTCCCATCGAAAACGTTGCAGGGACGTTTTTAGTGCAGTTGCAGTGTGTGGCCGAGCATTGTCACGAAGAAGGACGATGCCTCACGACGACATTCCTCTTCGCTTGTTCCGAATTGCCATTCGTAGACGATTTTCTCGAATCGCCTGATCCGCTCGCTGAACGTCATCAACGGTTGATACGGGCTTGCTTCCCTGATGGACAGTACTTATAATGAACGTCAAACTTTCTGCACCATCACTGTCACTCAAGACAATTACGTTATGTGGGCTGCATGAAATTCGGCTGAACCCCTCCACATCAAGAAATCTGATGACATAATATGTGGATAGGGGAGAAAGGAAAGGAAGGGGAAGGGATCATTGGTGTCAGCTCCACTGGGGACATTATGCGGAATCAGTGGCGATGATTGAAGATGTGTACTAGATCAGGATTCGAACCTGGGGTCTCTTGATTACTAGGCAAGTGTGTGGTAACCACAGCGCCTCTTGGTGCGCCTCCTGACCCACTTTTTCCTTCCCCCCCCCCCCTCCCCAGCCCCCACCGCACCTTCCTTCCATCTTTTTTCCTCCTCCCCAGCCTTCAGTCCCTCGGCAGGTCCCTCCAGGCGGTTTTTATTCCTTGTGTGTGCTCCGTGCTCCGTCGTTTCCTGTGGTTTTTAAGTGTCTTGCTTTGTGTGATTTTTATAATGTGACCAACCTTTAACTTGTGTTTGACTCCAGTGACATTAAGTGTGCAACGAATTGCCAGCTGTATTCTTTTAAATTTGTGTCGACTTTTTACTGTCCATCGGCGCATTTCTCCGTATTAGCGTATATTTTAACTCCCATCATCTACATTTATTGTTTTTTATGTCCCCCTTTTATCCCCAACTTTAATGTAAGAGTTCCCCTTTCAAGTACTTTTGTAAAACCATTTGGCTGAGGAGTGGTGGACTGCGCCGCTGCCAGCCCTCCCCTGCCCATATGGGGCAGCGGCATGTAAGTACAATAAAGAAAAAACAAGGAAAAGAAGCGCACTGAACTGAGAAGTGTGACATGACGCGATCGGCGGGTATACTAGAGACACGTGTGCAAAGCTTCATCTGATGATTTTATTTCAGGATCGATTGGAACTTGGGGGAAAAAGCTCTCGTATTACATATGGTGAGTTATATCAATCCAGTTGGAGCTTATGTGATGACAAACATTTTATGTGTTCAATTTTATGAAAATAACTATCATCCTGCACATATAAATTTTCAATAAACAAACTATCCTGCATAACAAACTTCATATTAGGGATTTAAAGGAAAGAAAGTGAAAAAAAGGTTTTGACTTTAACGGAAAAGATAAAGATAATAAGATCTCCGTTCGTTGCATACAACAACAAAGTAAATTACAACAAAAATAATAAATATTTATAAAAAGAATGACACCATGAGTGACGTAGTCGGGAAAAGTGCAATACTTGCGGATACTGAAAATGCCCATAGCGGAAGAATTTCACATAGCATTAGTAATGCTCTAAGAGTACCATTAGTGTCCAGGCGTCTTTGTTGAAAATCTCTGGTCAATACTATGACAACCGAAAAACCAGCAATATTCTGAAGTAGATAATTTACGCCATCAGTTACGTTGGGGCATAAGTTCTTACGCATAAGTTCTTAGCATTTTAGTTTTTCATGTTGGTATTCCAGTTGCTTTTTGCTTATTTATCGATTGTCATTTTTCATTTGTAGTTCACTGTTTCCAGTTTCAGTTTACATATTATTATCTTGTCATTTGGAGATAGTGAGTGGATCTGTGGATGCTTGAAAACAGTGTGTCAAATGGAGAAACCGGATATCTCAGAAATATCCTTCTGTTTGAGTTCAATAGAGGGATGACAGCAACGAAGGCCCTTTGACAGAGTAGGGCAAGAAAATGGTTTTCTTTTTTTTAAGGATGATCATTTTGAAATTAGTGACTCTTTTCACGTTCAGTAAGACATTCGGGTTAAACACATTAATCCACAATGATTCACATCAGTGCACTTGATAACTGCTAAATACGATGAACAGTGATCATTCTACTGTCGTATGACGTTTACATGCAATGGGGAAGGTTCAAAAATTGGGTGCATGGGTACTGCATACTCTAAGCCAAAATCAGTGATTGGTCATATATATATATATGTGTGTGTGTGTATGTGTGTGTGTGTGAATTCCTAAGGGACCAAACTGCTGAAGTCATCGGTCCCTAGACTTATGCACTACTTAAACTACCTTACGCTAAGAACAACATACATACCCAAGCCTGAGGAGGACTCGAACCTTCGGCGGGAGGGGCCGTGCAGGATAAGAAAGAAATGGTTGAGCCCCATAGAGCAGCAACTCCCCTTATAACGACCTGAGAACAATAGCACAATAGATTCAAAAGTAAAACAATATGTTAATGGAGATATGTTGATGATGCTTTGCTTCTATTTCATGGAACAAATCATGAGATAGAACTACTAGCAGTATTCAGTTCATTAAAAAAAAAAAAAAATTCACTATAGAGCAGGAGGACAAAAAAAGCATAAATTTCCTGGATCTTAAAATCAACAACAATGAACAAAAAAAATAAGTTCAGCATACACAGAAAACACACATACAGAGACATAACACTGGACAACTCATCATGCCACCCCACCACACAGAAACATGCTACATTTAGGTCCATGCTACACAGGGTACACTCTCTTGATCTAGAAGAAAACACCCTCAAGAATGAGATAGATACAATAAAGAGCATTGCCATAAGCAGTGGCTACACAACCAAAACATTTGACAATTTACACAGACAAACATACAAAAACTAGACAACGAATGGCAACACTATGAAAGAAGAGAAAATATTCGTCAGTATCCCATACCTGCGCCTCATGTCACAAAAAATAGCTAACCTTTCCAAAAAACAAATCTAACAGTTTCATTCTCAAATAACAGTAAGTTAGGAAACTTACTCATCCATAACATAATATTAAATACGCAAAAATACTCCAACAGTGGAGTGTACAAAGTATCATTCCCCAGTTGTCCCGCCTCATATGTAGGGAAAACAAGCAGAAACTTCAAAATCCATTTTCAAGAACATGTAAATGCTTTCAGGGGCAACCAATTTGAAAAATCAGTCATTGCACAACATATGTTGGAAACGAAACATGTCATAAACAATCTATAAAACAGTTTAGTAGTATTACATAATGAAGCCAATGGTTAGACTCTAAATCTCTTAAAACAACTGGATATATACCTCCACACACGCACACACACACACACACACACACACACACTATATATATAAGGGTGAGTCACCTAACATTACCGCTGGATATATTTCGTAAACCACATCAAATACTGACGAATCGATTCCAAAGACCGAACGTGAGGAGAGGGGCTAGTGTAATTGGTTAATACAAACCATAAAAAAATGCACGGAAGTATGTTTTTTAACACAAACCTACGTTTTTTTTAAATGGAACCCCGTTAGTTTTGTTAGCACATCTTAACATATAAACAAATACGTAATCAGTGCCGTTTGTTGCATTGTAAAATGTTAATTACATCCGGAGATATTGTAACCTAAAGTTGACGCTTGAGTACCACTCCTCCGCTGTTCGATCGTGTGTATCGGAGAGCACCGAAATACATAGGGATCCAAAGGGAACGGTGATGGACCTTAGGTGCAGAAGAGACTGTAACAGCACATTACGTCCACATGCTAACACCTTTTTATTGGTCTTTTTCACTGACGCACATGTACATTACCATGAGGGGTGAGGTACACGTACACACGTGATTTCCACTTTCAATTACGGAGTGGGATAGAGTGTGTCCCGACATGTCAGGCCAATAGATGTTCAATGTGGTGGCCATCATTTGCTGCACACAATTGAATCTCTGGCGTAATGAATGTCGTACACGCCGCAGTACATCTGGTGTAATGTCGCCGCAGGCTGCCACAATACGTTGTTTCATATCAAAAAAAAAAAAAAATGGTTGAAATGGCTCGGAGCACTATGGGACTCAACTGCTGAGGTCATTAGTCCCCTAGAACTTAGAACTAGTTAAACCTAACTAACCTAAGGACATACAAACATCCATGCCCGAGGCAGGATTCGAACCTGCGACCGTAGCGGTCTTGCGGTTCCAGACTGCAGCGCCTTTAACCGCACGGCCACTTCGGCCGGCTTGTTTCATATCCTCTGGGGTTGTAAGCACATCACGGTACATATTCTCCTTTAACGTACCCCACAGAAATAAGTCCAGAGATGTAAGATCAGGAGAACGGGCTGGCCAATTTATGCGTCCTCCACGTCCTATGAAACGCCCGTCGAACATCCTGTCAAGGGTCAGCCTAGTGTTAATTTCGGAATGTGCAGGTGCACCATCATGCTGATACCACAAACGTCGACGCGTTTCCAGTGGGACATTTTCAAGCAACGTTGGCAGCTCATTCTGTAGAAACGCGATGTATGTTGCAGCTGTTTGGGCCCCTGCAATTAAGTGAGGACCAATGAGGTGGTCGCCAATGATTCCGCACCATACATTTACTGTCCACGGTCGCTGTCACTCTACCTGTTTGAGCCAGCGAGGATTGTCCACGGACCAGTAATGCATGTTCCGTAGATTCACTGCCCCATGGTTTGTGAATCCCGATTCATCGGTAAACAGGTAGAACTGCAACGCATTCTCTGTTAATGCCCATTGACAGAATTGCACTCGATGATTAAAGTCATCACCATGTAATTGCTGATGTAGTGACACATGAAACGGGTGAAAGCGGTGACGATGCAGTTCGCTGTTCATCTTTTCCACCATTTAGCACATATTTTCCACGTTTGACTTACGAAATTCGTAACCTAACATCAAACCTTTTTGTGACCGGAATATGCATTTCATCTCAATCAAGAGAAAAAATAAACCCTGTATTAAGACGAATTACGCCTAAAGATGGACTCACAGGGTCCAAAATGCATCGTGTACTGAATAAAACATGAAAATTTGTGACTGAAGGAGTTTTTAAAATCATGCTTCGAGCTTATTGTGTACAGTCACTTCTGAAGCTTCAAAATATGGATAAAATTCAACAGAAGAATACGTAGCAAATTTCAGATTTCCCTATTTGTCACACACAGCTTCACTCGCTATCTCAAAATGACAGTAAGTAGAAACAGTGAACTACAAATGAATAATGACGATCGATAAATATTCCAAAGCAACTGAAATACTAACATGCAAAACAGAAACGCTCATAGCTTACGCACCAACCAAATACGCTGAAGAACCAAAAAAAGGTACACCTCCCTAACATCGTTTTGGGCCCCACAAGTACGCAGAAGTGCCGCACATGACGTGGCATGGACTCGACTAATGTCTGAACTGGTGCTAGAGGGAACTGACACCAGGAATCGTGCAGGGCTGTCCATAAATAGGTGAGAGTACGAGGGGTGGAGATCCCTTCTGAACAGCACATAGCAACATATCCCAGATATCCTCAATGATGTTCACGTCTGGGGAATTTGGTTACCAGTGGAAGCATTTAAACTCAGAAGAGTGTTCCTGGAGCTACTCTGTAGTGATTCTGGCCGTGAGGGGATTCGCATTGTCCTGCTGGAATTGCCCAAATCCGTCAGAATGCACAATGGACATGAATGGATGCAGGTGATCAGACAGGATTCTTACGTACATGTCACCTGTCGAAGTCGTTTCTAAACGTACCAGGGGTCCAACACCATTACAGAGCCTCTATTTGAACAGTTCTCTGCTGACAAGCAGGGTTCATGGATTCATGAGGTTGTCTCCATACCCGTACACGTCCATCCGCTCGATACAATTTGAAACGAGACTCGTCCGACCAGGCAACATGTTTCTAGGCAACAGCAACCCATTGTCGGTGTTGACAGCCCAGGCGAGGCGTGAAGATTTGTGTCATGCAATCGGCAAGGGTACACGAGTGGGCCTTTGGCGCCGAAAGCCCATATCGATGATGTTTCGTTGAATGGTTCGAACGCTGACACTTGCTGATGGCCCAGCACTGAAATCCGCAGTAATCTGCCGAAAGATTGCACTTCTGTCACATTGAACGATTCTCTTCCGTCGTCGTTGATCGCGTTCTTGCAGAATCTTTCTCCTGCCGCAGCAATGTCGGAGACGTGATATTTTACCGGATTCCTGATATTCACGATACGCTCGTGAAATGGTCGTACGGGAAAATCTCCACTTCATCTCAACCTCGAAGATGCCGTGTCCCATCTCTCGTGCGCCGACTATAGCACCACGGTCATACTTACTTAAATCTTGCCATTGTAGCAGCAGTAACCGATCTAACAACTACGCCAGACACTCGATGTCTTACGTATGCGCTGTCGACCGCAGCGCCGTATTCTGCTTGTTTACATATCTCTGTATTTGAATACGTATGTATATACCAGTTTCTTTGGCGCTTCAGTGTAATAAGCACATTTAGCTGGATAAGGGTTGCGGAACTTACATATAGATGAAGAGACTTACACAGATATACTAGAATGGAGCTTTACATCAACCCAGTTTTTGGAGTGATGACCACAAGAACAATAAAACATCTATCCTACAGAAAATTTCAATGTCAGAATGATATTACACCCAAAGCGGACGGAACATGCGTTTCAGAAGGGAAAGCCCAGGAGCACAGCAAGAATTAGCTACGCAGTGCCTGGGCGGAAATTTTCCGCTGGAGCCGACTCTGGCTATCGCTTTTGTATCGGCGCGCATTTACAGGGTGCGAGACAAAGGCACCGCGCCGAGGGCCATCCGGCAGGCTTTTGTTCCTGCACTGCTTGAGCAGCGGGGCAACTGCGCGTCGCCTCCCAAAAGGCGAGCGGCCAGCATCCTGCTTTTGACCCACGATCATGGCTTGTTATGCTGCAACCAGCCTGTAGAGTGCTTTGTTCACCTCTCCGGAGTATTAGAGCTCATTAGTCTCGTTCGTAACAAAAAGTGAAACGTTACGAAATAAAGGCACGGATTAAAAAGTTTTAATTGTAATACTGGTAGTGAGAATGGTGGGACTGGTTGAGCAGTGAGCGAGCATATAAGGGGAATCACCCTAAACCAGCACAACAAACAGATTGCTGTAATCAGTTAGTACACTTGGAAAGACAATGTCGAGTTTGATCTGATGACAGCATATGCCATCTAGGTGATAGTAAATGTAATAATAATGGTTTCAACGTTGTCACCCAACAGACAGCGTAGTGACATAGATACCAAAGCGACATATGTCTCTAACCTCTAATAATGCTCACAGCAAAAAGGCTCAGTGTGGTGCAGAAGTGCGAAACGTGGAGGTAACCATGCCACGGAGACGGGCTCAGGCTTCCTACAGCTAACTGAGCGAGTTTAAAAGGGGTCAAATTGTAATGTTCCGGCGGGATGGCCCTTTCGGAGAATTGCCGCACTAGTTGGGTGTGCTGTACAACGATGATGGTATTATTTGTCACTTGGACATTCTAACACCTGTAGACAAGGTTCTGGATGTCCACACAGCACAGACACCTGCCAGGCTAGTACAGTTACCACAGCACAAAAGTATCAACACGAACTGTTGGCCGGCCGGTGTGACCAAGCGGTTCTAGGCACTACAGTCTGGAACCGCGCTCCGGTCGCAGGTTCGAATCCTGCCTCAGGCATGAATGTGTATGATGTCCTTAGGTTAGTTAGGTTTAAGTAGTTCTAAGTTCAAGGGGACATAGCAGTTAAGTCCCGTAGTGCTCAGAGCCATCTGAACCATTTTGAACGAACTGTTGCGGATCAGTTGTTAGCTAGTTGTGCTGTTGTGCTGGTTTAGGGTGATTCCCCTTATATGCTCGCTCACTGCTCAACCAGTCCCACCATTCTCACTACCAGTATTACAATTAAAACTTTTTAATCCGTGCCTTTATTTCGTAACGTTTCAGAAGGGAAAGCCCAGGAGCACAGCAAGAATTAGCTACGCAGTGCCTGGGCGGAAATTTTCCGCTGGAGCCGACTCTGGCTATCGCTTTTGTATCGGCGCGCATTTACAGGGTGTGAGACAAAGGCACCGCCCATCTTCCACACCCTCGACATGCACGGCTTAGCTAGTGCCATCAGAGGATCACTTGGAGGATGGAATGGTGTTCAACTATGAAAGCAGATTCTGCCTGCATGCAAGTGATGATCGTATGTGGTGAGCGCTGTCTCATAGAGTGCATTAATCCAAGACACATGCCCACGCCATGCCTTGTGGACGGGGTGTTAACCAGAGCTCGGCAGTGCAGAATTTTTTTAGACCCATTCTTCTGCCATTCTTATAATAGGAAGGTAATGAGCTGTTCCAACAGGATAATGCTCGTACACAATGCCCATGAAGATCAACGCGCTCTGCAAGAGGTGCAACAACTTTGCTGGCTAGTATGATTTCCGGACTTGTCTCCAATAGGGTATATTTGGTTCAAAATGGCTCTGAGCACTATGGGACTCAACTGCTGAGGTCATTAGTCCCCTAGAACTTAGAACTACTTAAACCTAACTAACCTAAGGACATCACACACATCCATGCCCGAGGCAGGATTCGAACCTGCGACCGTAGCAGTCGCACGGTTCCGGACTGCGCGCCTAGAACCGCGAGACCACCGCGGCCGGCCGGTATATGTGGGATATGAAGGACCGAGAAGTTACTCGTACTACTCATCGAGCAAAATCTCTTGCAGAATTATGTGAATAGGTCGATCAGGCGTCGCATAACGTATCACAAGAGAGTATTCGCCGTCTGTAAGATCTACTGGCCGCCCATAGAGGCTACACATGGGTGTTTTTGATGCCATCCTCCGACTGTTAGTGCAACCTTATCGGCAGCATTTTGACGAGACATTCGTCTTCATGGACGACAATTCGCGCCCCAATCGTGCACATCTTGTGATTGACTTCTTTCAGGATAACGACATTACTCGACTAAAGTGGCCAGCATTTTGTCCAGACATGAACTCTACTGAACGTGCCTGGGATAGATTGAAAAAGCTGTTTATGGGCCCATCTACCACTCTGAGGGATCTACGCCGAATTGCCGTTGAGGACAATCTGGACCAACAGTGCCTTGATGAGCTTGTGGATAGTATGCCACGACGAATACAGGCATGCACAAATGCAAGACGATGTGTGTGCTACTGGGTATTAGAGATACCGGTGTGTACACCAATCTGGACCACCATCTCTGAAGGTCTCGCTGTATGGTAGTACAACATGTAATGTGTGGTTTTCATGAGCAATAAAAATGGCGGAAATGATGCTTATGTTGATCTCTGTTCCAATTTACTGTACGGGTTCCAAACTCTCGGAACTGGGGGGATGAAAAACATTTTTGATGTGTGTACATGGACGCAACTGTTCGAAGAGGGCCGGCCGGAGTGGCCGTGCGGTTCTAGGCGCTACAGTCTGGAACCGAACGACCGCTACGGTCGCAGGTTCGAATCCTGCCTCGGGCATTGATGTGTGTGATGTCCTTAGGTTAGTTAGGTTTAATTAGTTCCAAGTTCTAGGCGATTGATGACCTGAGAAGTTAAGTCGCATAGTGCTCATAGCCATTTTTTTTTTTTTTTTTTTTTTTGTTCGAAGAGGTTCACAAATAACTGTGGTGATGTTTGATGCCTATTTGGATATATTTCGTGTGCACGGTACACGAACGAACGGCATTCTTCCTAAATTCACCCAAAGCCATGAGCATATCCGCTTTTTCCACCTTTGTACATACTACCTTCCAAGCACGTCCTACTGCGTTCACTATCAAGCAAAATCTGACCGGAACGTCGCAATGCAATCGCAGTGTACGCACTACCCAATCCTTACAAACATAACGCCGTCGTTTAGCATCTGAACAATAGAATGGAACAAATACCTGGCGGTCTTTATAATTTTCGCGGTACGATAATATATAAATTGCTTGCACAAGCTTCAAGCAGCAAACACCACTGACATTACCGTTTACGCTACCACTAACATTTTACTTTCCATAGGCATTGCCCCATTTAAAGATCTGTAACTTTTGTAAATAACTGAACTACAGGAAACGCCTCAAAATCTGTGTACTGGCTGGAAATACGCGCTTCTGTCTACAATTCCACTCTGTTAAACCGTATATCGTTAGCGCTTTCCACGACCGCAGTATCTGCGGTGCAAGTATTAAGTGATTCACCCTGTATATGAATTTGACCATTTATTTACTCACTATATAAGATCTCAGTTTACAAAATTTTGTTAAACGTGTTTTCTAGTTTCGATTCAGTCGCCTGGATGGACAAACGCAATAAACAACAGTTTTATGATAAGATAAGATTTCCTCAATAGAAGCCAAATTCAGGGGACAATAGAAAGTAACTTAAATTGACGGTGACTGCGCAACCCCAAAGAGTAAGCAGTAATAATCAAAAATATTAAAATAACGTAATAAATTTAAACTATTGAAAAACAGAAGCCAAGCGGAAATGCACTACATAAAATACGAAATATTCAGTAATAATTAAAATATTAAAAAATGGATAATAGCTTTACACTATTACAAGGAATGCGAATGAAAGAGGAGAACCCATTAAAATTAACGCATAGAAAACCCAGTAAGTTCAGTAGCAGTTAACAGACCCTGCAGTCTCACTGAATTAGGCACTACGAATTAGTCAGAATTACCACTATGCCTGATATATGGGATTAGTTCATTACTCGGATACATATTCTATGGTAAGAGAATATCAGTTTAACTCACTGATGAGCGTCGCGTAAATATACAATGGTACGTAAGGACAGTTGCATTCTACCAATGCTGCGGTTCGGTAGTTTTGATACACTACATAAAATATAAAGTAAATGGTAAGATTACCAGTACTATTGGTAAATTGGTATGGAAAGAAACATAAATGAATTAGTAAGAGAAAAAATGGGAGCAAATGGCTCCTCTTTGTTTATTTGCGTGTTTGGTTGTTTGTATTGCTTATAATTAGAACCGCACATCATTCAGTGTTAGTCCACTGTCTGTTTTATATCCTTTTAGAATACAAATTTCGTTTTATAAGTGATAAAATTAGTTGATCGCGTAACTTCTGCGCTTTTATGTAACCGAAGTAACTGATTTTGACGCAAGTATGGTTTACATACACAAACATAAAAAATACATAATTATTGTCATTTTGTACTCAATAGAAAGTTCATCATCACGATCAAAGGCAAGAGTTTCGTATTACTATTGATAAATACGAAAGTGGTTTATGAATAACATAAACATGTTTTATATAAGCTCGACGAAGTATTGAAGCAATGTTTAATGTATTTTTGTCTTGAGGTATTTTTATATTACCTTCTTGTTGACGAAATTGTGTTTTCTAACACTATATATATATAAGTATGTGTTCTTTTGTTTATTGTTAGTACAACATCCCTCTGTTTCATGTTACAAATCAAAAATTTTCGAATTAAACCTGAATCAAACATTGCCAAGTTTAGTTTTACTATAAATACTGCTTATTCATAAGCAACAAACAAGAGGATAAGTATCTTGAACAAAAATATTTCGTCGGTTACCTAGCTATTTATACATCACCAGTTTCTATACAGCTCACCACTTACGATGTTTAGGTGAATCTAGTAAGACACTGATCGCATGTGCAAAGATGAAATAACACCCGATTTTATGCAACACACGTAACGCACAGATAATACGGATATTACCTTAACTGACCAAAGCTACTACCATAGTATACGCTTACTTATGGTAGTCCTCAAAAGCCTACAGTAGTTTTACACCTCTAAAAGTAAAGCTTCTGTCAAAATCAATCCCATAATCGTTTAACGGCACTCACACGCACATGAGCGACTGCATATATCCACTACATCGTTCTGTCCTGTAAATTCAACGCCTCCCATTCCACAGACAGGATGACAATATGCACCAGAGCGTGGAGAGTGCACCATATAAAGCTACACACAGCTCAAGTGGACTCCTACTGCTCAAACTCCGAGAACGGCACAGCACATGCCGCTTTATTGAAACCGAGCCGGACGCACCGAACTTCCTTCCATCAAACAACACATCCTTCTTCGCAACTCTCCACCAACCATCGGCTACCCAAGTGCATGTGTCAGTGGTTCCTGCATGACCTTTCCACTCTGCCTGCTGTAGGCTAAATCGTCCGTCTCTCACTTGACGTTCTGTGATCTCTCCGTGGTGCTCAGCGCTCTGCCTCTCGGACACAGCGGGCTCCCACGTTGGCTCCTGATGGCGCTGCTGTAGCTGCGTCGCTCCCTCCAGCAGTACCCTCCCACGCTGCAGTGGCGCGCGGCTGCAGCACTGTTCGTGTGGCCCTTCAAATTGCCACGCACGTGTGACATCTAGTGACGGCGCAGTAACATATAACCCTGCCATGCGTTGAAATTTCAACAACATAAGGACAGAAAATAATGAAATTGTACCCATAGTGTACTGTAAATCAAGTAGAAAATCCTCCTCAGACCTAGCGGAAGTTGTCACGAATTTTTCTGAAATAACTTTTATATCTCTTTTAAACGGAACATAGTGAAAGAGAATTCATAAAAAATTTGGAATTTCTTAAGAAAACACATGATTTTCAAGTGTGTCCGAAACAAGGGGCAATGAGTCTTGGTAATCTGTAAGTAAGGATTAGAAAGAAAGTGAAAATTAAAAAAAAAAAGTACTTACTTGTTAGTCTGCTAAACAAAATATAATTTTTAGGCATGTATCGTTTGTATCATACACTGACTACAGATTAAAATTAAAATACAAAAATTGTGACAATTTTATGTGCGATGATACTCAGAGAAACAGTTGTTCTGAGTTTTTAGACACAGAAAAGCTATAGTGACATGGCTTTTTATTTTCGTTTTCCTTCATGATATCAACTGCCAGCGTTCGTATACCTCATGCTTTTTCAACTCAGACATTTCTTGCCAATGGGCTGCAGTAGGTGAGTGTGAGATTGAGGGCGAGAGCGTTCACCTTCTACAAGTTGAGCCCCCATCCTCTTCTTCAGAATATTGTTCCTATAGGGCACATAAAAATGCTCCGCAGTTCTTAATTTGAATGCAACACACTGCGTGATACTCTACCTTGGCTCATCATTCTTAATTGGGTCAATCCTGTACTGGAACCAACTGCTGGCAATTCTTGGATCTATGAAGTGAAAAATACATCAAAAAAAGTTTTCATCACCACGGTTCCCAGAGTTAAAAACGGTTCAAATGGCTCTAAGCACTATGGGACTTAACATCTGAGGTCATCAGTCCCATGGAACTACTTAAAACTACTAACCTAAGGACATCACACACATCCGTGCCCGAGGCAGGATTCGAACCTGCGACCGTAGCACAAGCGCGGTTTCGGACTGAAGCGCCTAGAACCTCTCGGTCTCAGCGGCTAGCTCCGAGAGTTCCGGAACCTGTACAGCTAATTGGAACAGAATCAACATAAACATCATTTCCGCTCTTTATATTGCTCATCAAAAACACACATTCCATGTTGTGTCACCATACAGCGAGACCTTCAGAGGCGGTGGTCGAGACTTCTGTACACACCGGTACCTCTAATACCCAGTAGTACGTCCTCTTCCATTGATGCATGCCTGTCTTCGTCGTGGAATACTATCCACAAGTTCATCAATGCACTGTTGGTCCAGATTCTCCGCCTCAGAGTGGTTGGTGGGTCACGTCGTCCTTAAACAGCCATTTTCAATCAATCCGAGGCATATTCGATAGGGTTCATGTCTGGAGAACATGCTGGCCACTCTAGTCGAGCGATATCGTTTTCCTGAAGGAAGTAAAATTGGAAAATTGGAAGTTCGTGGTAAGTTCTATGGGACCAAACTCTGAGGTCTTCGGTCCCTAGGTTTACACACTACTTAATCTAACTTAAACTAACTTACACTAAGGACAACAGTCACACCCATGCCCAAGGGAGGACTCGATCCTCTGACCTCCGACGGGTGGAGCCCCAGACCGCACGGCTACCCCGCGCGGCCTGAAGGAACTCATTCACAAGATGTGCACGATGGAAGAGTGAAATGTCGTCCATGAAGACAAACGCCTCGCCAGTATGCTGCCGATATGGTTGCACTTAAGGTCGGAGGATTACATTCACGTATCGTACAGCAGTTACGGCGCCTTCCATGACCACCAGCGGCGTAAGTCGGCCCCACATAATGCCACCTTAAAACAGCGGGGAACCTCCACCTTGTTGCACTCGCTGGACAGTGTGTCTAAGTCGTTGAGGCTGACCGGGTTGCCTCCAAACACGTCTCCGACCTTTGTCTCGTTGAAGGTATATGCGACACACATCGGTGAAGAGAACGTGATACCAGAGTCGTACATTTGGCATGTTGCTGGGCCCATCTATACCGCTCTGTATGGTGTCGTGGTTGCAGAGATGGACGTCGGGAGTGAAGTAGAGCATCATGCGGCCTGTTGCGCACAGTTTGAGTCGTAACACGACGTTCTGTGGCTGCACGATAACCACTATTCAACATGGTGGCGTTGCTGTCAGGGTACCTCCGAGCCACAATCCGTAGGTAGCGGTCATCCACTTCAGTAGTAGCCCTTGGGCGGCTTGGGCGAGGCATGTCATGGACAGTTCTTGTTTCTCTGTATCTCCTCCATGTCCGAACAACATCGCTTTGGTTCACTCGAAGACGCCTGGACACTTTTCTTGTTGAGAGACTTTCCCGGCACAAAGTAACAATGCGGACGCGATCGAACGGCCATACTGACCGTCGAGGCATGGTTGAACTACAGACAGCACGAGCCGTGAACACCCTTCCTGGTGGAATGACTGGAACTGATCGGTTGTCGGACCCCCTCCGTCTAATAGGCGCTGCTCTTGCATGGTTACATCTTTGGGCGGGTTTAGTGACATCTCTGAATAATCAAAGCTACTGCGTTTGTGATATAATATCCAGAGTCAACGTCTATCTTCACGAGTTCTAGGAACCGGGGTGATGCAAAACTTTTTTGATGTGTGTGGTTTCTTCAGTCCACCTTCTGGTTGTGTAAAACTTATTAACCTCTCACTCACATCTATGCCACCCAAATTTTTAATGTAGCACCCGATCACTGCTGGACGAGGAACCTGAATGTATCTCCCATTTTTCTCCGACCACCAACTTTTACATTGATCCATAGGCTACTTCTCAGTCTTGATCGATGTAGTTGCAACTATATTTTGGTCTACAGTATTTTACAATATATATTAGTTTGTCTTTTCACAATGTCTTATGAATAGACCCACTTGCTTACGAAAAAAGGTATGACGTTTACCGTTCGTCTTCCTCTCAAAACATAGTGCTATTGTAAGAAGTCTCATCATCATCGAAATCCTCAGTGCGCTGCTACTGTGTTCACTTCAGAAAAGATCATCGTCTTGCTGCAGATCGACCTTTCCTCCTTCCTCAATATCTGGTATGTGTCCATTTAATAGAAGATCTAAAATTTCTTACAAACTCAGCTTGAATTAACATAGTATCTACGTTTCTTGCAATAATAATAATAATAATAACAATAATCAAAATATCCACGGGTGTACTGCCGGTCTACAGTATCCAACGGGCACAATATTTCGGCGATCATACATGTCGCCATCATCAGGTGAACTGACGGACTGAGCTCCTGTGAACCTGCCGGCACGGAGATCCGTACACTATGGCTGCTCAGGGGGAACTGGGTTCGGTCGCGGCGGCGGCCGATTTAAATACCCTCCGCCCGCGGCGCGCTCACTCCGCCGTCCGCGCCCCGCGCCACGGTCGCGCGGTGGAACAGATTGCGACGGCGTCTGAGATGACGTCGGTGTGATGGCTCTGTCCGCCGCGGTCGTCACAACTATACATTTGCTCGATTTACTCTTGATTAACCCAATCGCTGGTTCCCAAGCCTTTCTAAGATTATAGCCACAGTCACGGTTTATGAGGTCGTCATTGGTGCGAATTTCGATGGCCTCTCTAACAACGCTGTCCCAGTATCTCGACGTCTGTACCAGAATCCTCGTGCGTTCATACTCAATAGCGTGATTTTCCGACAAACAATGTTCAGCGACCGCCGACTTGCTCGGATACATCAGTCGAGTGTGCCTCTGGTGTTCACGGCATCGATCCTCGACGGTACGCATCGTCTGACCAATATACGACTTGCCACATTGACACGGAATCTGGTACACGCCGGCCTTCCTCAAACCGAGGTCATCTTTGGCGCTCCCCACCAGTGCACGAGTTTTATTCGGAGGGCAAAACACAGTTCCGACCCGGTGTTTCTTCAAAATGCGGGCGATTTTCCCCGAGAGTGCGCCTGTATATGGGATAAACGCAGTGCCTACCTCCTCCCTCGTGATTTCATCCATCTCCACAGGTTGTGCTGTGGTGGGTGGGCAGAGAGCACGTTGAATCTGCCACTCTGAGTACCCATTTTTTCGAAATACAGTTCTCAGATGTTCCAATTCCTGGGGTAGACTCTCTGCGTCAGAGATAGTGCGCGCCCTGTGTACTAGAGTTTTAAGCACCCCATTCCTCTGTGAAGGGTGGTGGCAGCTGTCTGCGTGCAAATACAGATCAGTGTGCGTTGTCTTCCGATACACCCCATGGCCTAGGGTGCCGTCAGGCCTTCTCTCGACCAAGACGTCAAGGAAAGGTAGTTTACCCTCCGTTTCAGTCTCCATAGTGAATTTGATGTTGGGGTGTATGGAGTTTAGATGTGTAAGGAAGTCAAGGAGTTTGTCCATACCATGTGGCCAGATGACGAACGTGTCGTCCACGTAACGAACCCAGTTCCCCCTGAGCAGCCATAGTGTACGGATCTCCGTGCCGGCACGTTCACAGGAGCTCAGTCCGTCAGTTCACCTGATGATGGCGACATGTATGATCGCCGAAATATTGTGCCCGTTGGACACTGTAGACCGGCAGTACACCCGTGGATATTTTGATTATCAAATACGCCGGGAGAAACTCAAGACTCACAATAATAATAATGATAATAATAATAATAATAATAATGTGTCAGATAATGATATTGAGGAACAACCACAGCAAAAGAGTGTATTGTAAATTAGCGAAGATAATCACCACCGATGCCCAGGAGCCAGTGCTCGAAAATGTGGCACAGAACCTCAGCATCCGTTGCAGTGAAAATTACTATTTTGTAACCTTAATTAGATAAACACGCAGTACTACAAAAACTTATTACGCAACAAAACATTCATACATACTGTCTACAATCGGTACATATTTTGATGAAATAAGTTTCAAAAAGAACGCGGCAATGTAAAAGTACTCACCTGCCAATAAGTTGTAGGCAGAGATGTTACTGGTGCCAAGTGATCATAGTGATTGTCTCTTCGACCATTTGACTGCATCATACTGTCCATTCAAAAGGACCACGGGTACTGCGAGTGAAAATGCAGAACCTTTGATAGCAGCACAGAGAATTATATGTTCATTAAGATGGATATCAGGTCTCAGGAGTATGTGTGTCATGGTCTTCGGTCTGAAGACTGGTTTGATGCAGCTCTCCATGCTACTGTTTGCTGTGTAACCGTCTTTTGGGTAGTTGCTGCAACCTACATCCTTCTGAATCCGCTTACTCTATTCATCTCTTGGTCTCCCTCTACAATCTTTACTCCTCATACTTCTCTCCAATGCTAAATCTGTATTCGATATTAACAATTTCTTCAGAAATACTTTTCGTTTTGATGCCTCATAGTATGTTCTATCAACCGATAGCTACTTTTAGTCAAGTTGTGCCACAAATTTCTTGTCTCCCCAGTTCTATTCACTATCTCCTAATTAGTTACATGATCTGTCCATCTAATCTTCAACATTCTTCTGTAGAACCACATTTCAAAAGCTTCTGTTCTCTTCTTGTCTAAACTGTTTATCGTCAATGTTTCACTTCCATACGTAGCTACACTCCAGACAAATACCTTTAGAAAATACTTCCTGACACTTAAACCTGTATTCGACATTAACAATTTCTTCAGAAACGCTTTCCTTGCAATTGCCAATCTACATTTTATATTTTCTCCACTTCGGTCATCATCAGTTATTTTCCTGCCCAGATAGCAATCCTAATCTAATTCCTTTACCATTATCCAATTTAATTCACTACATTCCACTTTTCTTGTTTTACTTTTGTTGGTGTTCATCTTATATCCAAGTTTTAAGGTAGCATCCACTTCGTTCAACTGCTTTTACAAATCCTTTACTGTTTTCAACAGAATTACAATGCCACTGATAAACTTCAAAGGTTTTATTTCTTCTCCCTAAACTTCAAGTCCGGTTCCAAAATTTTTCGTTGATTTCCTTCACTGGTTACTCAATGTACAGATTGAATAGCATCAACAGCGGCGGGGATAGACCAGAATCCTGTTTCACCACCTTTTCTACCACTGCTTCCCTTTCTTGGCCGTCGGCTCTTATAACTGCCACCTGGTTTCCACACAAGTTTTGAATAGCCTTTCGCTCCATGTATTTTACCCCTGATACCTTCAAAATTTTGGAAGAGTGTATTCCACTCAACATTGTCAAAAGCTTTTTCTGAGTCTACAAATGCTATAAACGTAGGTTTGCCTTTCCTTATCTTGTAAGATAAATCAGAGGGGCTCTATTGCCAAGGGAGTTCCTACATTGCTCCGAAATACGAATTGCTCTTCCCCGAGGTCGGCATCTACCAGTTTTTCCATTCTTTTGTAAATATTTCGTGTTAATACTTTGCAACCACTACTTTTTTAACTGATAGTTAGGTAGTTTTCAGCGACTGCTTCCTTTGGAATTGGAATTATTACATTATTCTCATAGATCTTGCGCACTTAATGAAGAGGCTATCAGTAGTTCTGGCGGTATGTCGTCAGGGTTTTGTTTCGACACAGGTATTAAGTGCTCTGTCAAATATTACTCTCAGTATCATATCTCCCATCTCATCTTCATCTTCATCCTCTTCCATATCTATAACATTTCATTCATTTCCCTTGTATAGACCCTCTATAAACTCCTTTCACCTTTCCACTCAGGAGGATATATGATTAAATTTGTATGTGACTTGGGGGTATACAGGCTGACACCTCCACCAACAATAATAACTCTAACGCAACTAGATATCGACTAGATGACAGACTCACCATAGTAGTGGCCGGTGAGTGAGGGTCTCACTAACCCGCGACCTGTAGATAGGGCGCAGCCGGCGACCTTAATATGTCAGAACTGCGACTGCTGCTGTCCAACTTAGAGGACATGTCAACCACAGTGAACTACAGTGTCTAATTGCTGCCACGGTCCACCTCTGACACATACTAGTATATTTCTCGCTTTCTTACGTGTTTTCAAAAAAAAAATTCATATTACTGAATGGAAGACCGTCCGCATAACCTATCGCGGCTATGCTGTGTGGATACCCTGAAATGCTAACCATTTCCGAATCCAGGCATGATGTACAATCATGCCAATTTGTCTTTTGTTTGGGTTTCAATGGCTAACAGCGCACTTTCAGGCATACACTTCACAATGAGTAACAAGTTCGTGGCTAGGAGCACTTTGAATTTCTGTCATATTTCATTTAAAGCATTTACCAGCTTGTGAAATATTTATACCTAAAACATACCACGTGGAGGGTTTCTGCCTGTAGCACTTTCCACCAATAGCAGATATTAGGTGCAAGATACACAGTGGATTATGAATATATCATCCGCGCCCACTTCTGCTACCACAACTGGAGGCAGTTTGCATACCTCTTCTGTCCTAAAGATGATCGGTTGTCTTTTTTCCTACTGGTTTGTTCTCTGCCAGCTGCAGACTCTAATATGCACGGAATAAACCATGCATAATGGAATTGGAAATGGTGAAGTCTCAATGTTACTAAAATGACAATTCCGAAATAACAGGACACCACCTCATTTTCTTTTATCCATGATATCACAAATCAGGAAAACGATTTCCAGAGTCTGTTTTACATTAATGTTCCACGCAAGGTTCCCGGATACAAATCGTCATTTCTCGAGAACCGTAAAAAGTCAAAGAAACTACTTCACACGATCGTAAGATTAACACGATATTACAAATGTACATTTCAGGTTTTAACAGACGGTGCCCTTTTCACATGAAATAGCATTTCACACACATATTGAAGTGTCGCCTCTTCGGAAATTGATTATAGACTCCTCATGAGCTACCTTTACTGATGGTGATTGGTTGATTCTATCCACATATGACACTAACAGTAAGTGAAATTTTTAGTTATATCTGATTGTGAATGTAGAGTTCTTGAAACTATTGTCAAAAAGTTGTCAGTGCTGATAAAGTCAGCAGCACAGGTGGAACTTGTATCAGTATTCAAATGGTGGCGTCAGGTCTCGTAGGGGAATCGCAGCTGTTTCTACAGGTTCCCTTGCGATACCGCTTCTACTCACCCCATCATCGTTCTCACGCTCTGAGACCTTGTGTTTTCCGGCCGCTGTGGCCGATTGGTTCTAGGAGCTTCAGTCCGGAACCGTGCGACTGCTACGGTCGCAGATTCGAATCCTACCTCGGGCATGGATGTGTGTGATGTCCTTGGGTTAGTTAGGTTTAAGTAGTTCTAAGCTCTATGGGACTGATGACCTCAGATGATAAGTCCCATAGTGCTCAGAGCCATTTGAACCATTTTGAACCATGTGTTGATTAGTGGGCTGCATAGGTCTAATTTTTCTGTCTGTACCTGTATCAAAGCTGGTGGCCACGCATCTTCTTTCTGGGCGATCAGAGAGTTCGTAATTGTTATAACTCCACCCTCTAAACTTTCTGTAGCCTATCGCAGGCGTTGTTTCTTTGTATGGCAGAGTTTATTTTTGCTGTGTAATACTGAGGAAAATAGCTTTTTTCCACATGGGTTTTAACACACATGGTTACAGTGAGTAACCACTGTTTTGAGTTGGGTTTCTCCAAACGTTTATCTGCCATCTACAGCCGTGTTCCTGCAGAAAGGCTTTCCAAAGGGCCATCATTAAAAGCAGGAACAAGGATGGTATTTGCACTGGCCTTGGCAGTGGCTCCAGTGTCACATGGTGCCTCCTGGATATCCCATTGTGAAGGTTTCAGCTGAACATAGGACAGGCGTCGCCACTGTAAAAATCTCATTCCTTCAGAAGTGCATCTGGTAGCTCGGTTTTGGGAAATTACTCTTGTGCAATTACTAGTATGAGTGTTGGTGGTTTATATTCACGAAATGTTGGCTTGTTTATTTGATTTGCAAATCAACAACATTTATACATTTTCAGTTATCTACATCATGCGACATTGATTTAACTGTAATTGTTTAAGGAATTCAGTGTAAGGAGTGTTATTTGTCTCCCACCTCACATATCACCAACCCTTCCATGACAAATTTTTAAACTGATTTAGACAATGGTTGAGGTGTTGTCTAAGTCAGTCAAAAATCATACTTTTTCTCAAGCATTGAGTATTGATTAAAGTCCTTATTCTACACAATTTTGTTGATTTGTGTGTACTTTAATTTTTTAACATGGTTAACTTTACAAATGATTTAATTGTCTCCCTTAAGTGAAGACTATAATTTTATTATTGATAGTGACATCAATTTCTTTTTTAAATTTATTTAAATACATTGTGTGTATTTTAGATTTTATAACTAAGACAAAGAGCCCCTCACACTGATCTTTTCATGCTATTTTCTCAACCACTTACAATTTAAATCATCTCAAAAAGTTAAATGACTTAATACATAATACAAACAGTGCAATGTCTACATTCAGTTATTAGAGGTAGTACAAGCATTAAAATATTCTTTTAGAAAATCTTACTGATATTAAATTTTTAAAATTTTATGTTAATAAACAATACAAATTTCAAAAATATTTTAGTAACATACAATGTTAGTCACATATATTATTCTTAAGAGTATTGTTCTAGTAGACCATATTGCTTTTAAGAAATATTGCATTGATAAGTATGCATCCAAAAGATTTTAAAATTATTTCACTCACAGACAATAAATTGAATTTACAAAAATGTTGCTTTAACAATATACATACATAGGTTTTCTTTTGAACATATTATTCTAACTAACACTATAAGTACATAAAACATTATTTTATAAAAAGTTTTCTCCAGCATGACTCATTAAACACACATTATGGAAAGACTGTTATACAGTTCTTATTCAGACAGTTTCACATATTGTACAGAGAGATGTAAATTACATCCAATCGGTATTAATACATCGAAGTCCTATGTTAATTGTTGTGCTTTTTGCAGTTTTTTCACTGTCTCACAATGATCTTTGCCTAATTTCGGGCCACTGTTTTCACACGATGTCTACGAATGTTCTTGTATGAGATTGGCGGCGAATGTCTTTGCACGAAGCTGAAGTAATTGTGCAAAATGTTTGTCAGCAAACATTTGGGTGGGCAGTGTCGTTCTTCATCGAATTTTTGCAACAGGATGTTGCCTTAGTTTGGTGTGGCCCTCATAATAATGTGGAAATTATTGTCTACTAGTTGCTTTGAAGTTTTACATTCGTTATTGTTTCAATTGTTGAGTAGGACACATAGTTCAGCACTGACTGATTTTCCTTCAATATAATATCACTGTCTGGTGGCGACAGTGCGATTTTACACTTATTGTTTTGCTAAATTGTGGCTCAGCCAAGCCGGGGTTTGCGAGGCCTGCACACAACATCGATCTTCTGCTATTCATCTATTCTCCTCGTATTATTATTATTTGTTTTTTCCACAGCAAGGTTGCTACCGGACTTAGATACAAGGGTTGCCTTGGTTACAAATCGCCATCCTTCTTGTGCCCTTGTCGGTGCCTCCGCATCATAGAAGATCGTTGATCATGTCCATTCACGTCCCATATACATTTTCAGCTGTCGTCCGTTGCATCGTCGTGGGCAGTTGACGATTGTTCCTTGCAGGACGCTTGACTACAAATATGTTTTCTTATAATCTACCTTACGCCTAACGCCTAATTTAAAATCAAGAAATTATTTACACGGTTGACAATCCTATCTCTGCATTAGAGGTCTAGTTTCTCTATCAGGTTCTAATTTGTTCCTGATATCTTAAGCTAATGAGGCTCCATACGTTCGTTATGTGTTGTGTGGCATGTTAGTATGTCATGCTCTTAGGTCATGATTTATCCGGTTTAGCTTCGCAAACTCTACATTTCACATTAATTATTACATATAAAAATTTACGGTTCTCCTCATTTCTCTGTCTGTTCTTTTCCTCAGACTCATGGCCACGTCCTGTCTGATACTTGAGGGTTTCTTTGGTATTATTTACTGATGCCTATAAGTGATTATTCATCATACGTTTTAATATGGTTTACGTGAAGAAGTCCTAAAATTTTACCTATCTCATTCTATGCTCGGTTCGTTGTGTCTATACCATTTTGTTTGAGTGGTGGAACATCGTTCCTAAGGTGTGGAAGACTCTTGCTCTTCTACCTACGTATGTTTGACACTGGCACATTCCTGGCTCAAAGAAAAGTGTAGTGCTATCAAAAGTGACGCAAACTTTTCCCATGTTTGTGAAAGCTTGTCTTTGCTTCATAAAATCCACACCTAATGTCATGTCTACCGTTAATGTCGGTATGATAACAAAACTGGCTTCGATCTTTTGAGCTTGGCACGAAAGAGTTAACCTTGTTAACTACATCTACATCTACATGATTACTCTGCAATTCACATTTAAGTGCTTGGCAGAGGGTTAATCGAACCACAATCATACTAAGAAACTTCCTGGCAGATTAAAACTGTGTGCCCGACCGAGACTCGAACTCGGGACCCTTGCCTTTCGCGGGCAAATGCTCTGACTCACAATCATACTATTTCTCTGCCATTCCACTCCCGAACAGCGCGCGGGAAAAACGAACACCTAAACCTTTCTGTTCGAGCTCTGATTTCTCTTATTTTGTTTTGATGATCATTCCTATCTATGTAGGTTGGGCTCAACAAAATATTTTCGCATTCGGAAGAGAAAGTTGGTGACTGAAATTTCGTAAATAGATCTCGCCGCGACGAAAAACGTCTTTGCCTTAATTACTTCCATCCCAACTCGCGTATCATATCTGCCACACTCTCTCCCCTATTACCTGATAATGCAAAACTAGCTGCCCTTTTTGCACCCTTTCGATGTCCTCCGTCAATCCCACCTGGTAAGGATCCCACACCGCGCAGCAATATTCTAACAGAGGACGAACGAGTGTAGTGTAAGCTGTCTCTTTAGTGGACTTGTTACATCTTCTAAGTGTCTTGCCAATGAAACGCAACCTTTGGCTCGCCTTCCCCACAATATTACCTATGTGGTCTTTCCAACTGAAATTGTTCGTAATTTTTACACCCAGGTACTTAGTTGAATTCACAGCCTTGAGAATTGTACTATTTATCGAGTAATCGAATTCTAACGGATTTCTTTTGGAACTCATGTTGATCACCTCACACTTTTCGTTATTTAGCGTCAACTGCCACCTGCCACACCATACAGCAATCTTTTCTAAATCGCTTTGCAACTGATACTGGTCTTCGGATGACCTTACTAGACGGTAAATTACAGCATCATCTGCGAACAAACTCAGAGAACTGCTCAGATTGTCACCCAGGTCATTTATATAGATCAGGAACAGCAGAGATCCCAGGACGCTTCCCTGGGGAACACGTGATATCAATTCAGTTTTACTCGATGATTAGCTTTCTATTACTACGAACTGCGACCTTCCTGACAGGAAATCACGAATCCAGTCGCACAAGTGAGACGATACCCCATAGACCCGTAGCTTGATTAGAAGTCGCTTGTGAGGAACGGTGTCAAAAGCTTTCCGGAAATCTAGAAATACGGAATCATTTTGAGATCCCCTGTCGATAGAGACCATTACTTCGTGCGAATTAAGAGCTAGCTGCGTTGCACAAGAACGATGTTTTCTGAAACCATGCTGATTACGTATCAATCGATCGTTCCCTTCGAGGTGATTCATAATGTTTGAATACAGTATATGCTCCAAAACCCTACTGCAAACCGACGTCAATGATATAGGTCTGTAGTTCGATGGATTACTCCCACTACCCTTCTTAAACACTGGTGCGTCCTGCGCAATTTTCCAATCTGTAGGTACGGATCTATCGGTGAGCGAGCGGTTGTATATGATTGCTAAGTAGGGAGCTATTGTATCAGCGTAATCTGAAAGGAACCTAATCGGTATACAATCAGGACCTGAAGACTTGCCCGTATCAAGCGATTTAAATTGCTTCACAACCCCTAAGGTATCTACTACTAAGAAACTCATGCTAGCAGCTGTTCGTGTTTCAAATTCTGGAATATTCCATTCGTCTTCCCTGGTGAAGGAATTTCGGAAAACTGAGTTCAATAACTCCGCTTCAGCGGCACAGTCGTCGGTAACAGTACCATTGGCACTGCGCAGCGAAGGTATTGACTGCGTCTTGCCGCTTGTGTACTTCACATACGACCAGAATTTCTTCGGATTTTCTACCAAATTTCGAGACAATGTTTCGTTGTGGAACCTTTTAAAGGCATCTCGCATTGAAGTCCGTGCCAAATTTCGCGCGTCTGTAAATTTTAGCCAATCTTCGGGATTTCGCGTTCTTCTGAACTTCGCATGCTTTTTTCCGTTGCCTCTACACCAGTTTTGTGTACCATGGGGGATCAGTTCCATCTCTTACCAATTTATAAGGTATGAATCTCTCAATTGCTGTTGCTACTATATCTTTGAATTTGAGCCACATCTCGTCTGCATTTGCATAGTTAGTTCGGAAGGAATGGAGATTGTCTCTTAGGAAGGCTTCTAGTGACACTTTATCCGCTTTTTTAAATAAAATTATTTTGCGTTTGTTTCTGGTGGATTTGGAAGAAACGGTATTGAGCCTAGCTACAACGGCCTGGTGATCACTAATCCCTGTATCAGTCATGATGCTCTCCATTAGCTCTGGATTGTTTGTGGCTAAGAGGTCAAGTGTGTTTTCGCAACTTTTACAATTCACGTGGGTTCGTGGACTACCTGCTCGAAATAATTTTCGGAGAAAGCATTTAGGACAATCTCGGGAAATGTTTTCTGCCTACCACCGGTTTTGAACAAGTATTTTTGACAACATATCGAGGGAAGGTTAAAGTCCCCACCAACTATAACCGTTGTTGTTGTTGTTGTGGTCTTCAGTCCTGAGACTGGTTTGATGCAGCTCTCCATGTTACTCTATCCTGTGCAAGCTTCTTCATCTCCCAGTACCTACTGCAACCTACATCCTTCTGAATCTGCTTAGTGTATTGATCTCTTGGTCTCCCTCTACGATTTTTACCCTCCACGCTGCCCTCCAATGCTAAATTTGTGATCCCTTGATGCCTTAAAACATGTCCTACCAACCGATCCCTTCTTCTAGTCAAGTTGTGCCACAAACTTCTCTTTTTCCCAATCCTATTCAATACCTCCTCATTAGTTACGTGATCTACCCACCTTATCTTCAGCATTCGTCTGTAGCACCACATTTCGAAAGCTTCTATTCTCTTCTTGTCCAAACTGGTTATCGTCCATGTTTCACTTCCATACATGGCTACACTCCATACAAATATTTTTAGAAACGACTTCCTGACACTTAAATCTATACTCGATGAGTGGGGTATTTATTTGTTACGAGACTCAAATTTTCTCTGAACTGTTCAGCAACTATATCATCGGAGTCTGGGGGTCGGTAGAAGGAGCCAATTATTAATTTAGTTTGGCTGTTAAGTATAACCTCCACCCATACCAATTCCCACGGAGTATCTACTTCGACTTCACTACAAGATAAACCACTACTGACAGACACAAACACTCCACCACCAATTCTGCCTAATCTATCTTTCCTGAACACCGTCTGAAACTTCGTAAAAACTTCTGCAGAACTTATTTCAGGCTTTAGCCAGCTTTCTGTACCTATAGCGATTTCAGCTTCTGTGCTTTCTATTAGCGCTTGAAGCTCAGGGACTTTCCCAGCACAACTACAACAATTTACAACTACAATTCCGACTGTTCCTTGATCCAAGCACGTCCTGTATTTGCCATGCACCCTTTGAGATTGCAAATCACCCCGTACTTTCCCGAGGCCTTCTAAAAAATCGCCCAGTCCACGCCACACAGCCTCCGCTACCCGTGTAGCCGCCAGCTGAGTGTAGTGAACTCCTGACCTATTCAGCGGAACCCGAAACCCCACCACCATATGGCGCAAGTCAAGGAATCTGCAGGCAACACGGTCGCAAAACCGTCTGAGCCTCTGATTCAGACCCTCCACCCGGCTCTGCACCAAAGGTCCGCAGTCGGTTCTGTCAAAGATGCTGCATATGATGAGCTCTGCCTTCATCTCGTAAGCAAGACCGGCAGCCTTCACCAAATCAGATAGCCGCTGGAATCCAGAGAGAATTTCCTCAGATCCTAAGCTACACACGTCATTAGTGCCGACATGTGCCACCACCTGCAGCTGGATGCACCCTGTGCTCTTCATGGCATCCGGAAGGACCCTTTCCACATCAGGAATGACTCCACCTGGAATGCAATTGGAGTGCACACTGGATTTCTTCCCCACTTTAGCCGCCATATCCCTAAGGGGCCGCATTACGTGCCTAACATTGGAGCTCCCAACTACCAATAAGCCCATCCTCTGCGACTGCCTGGACCTTGAAGGCTGAGAATCATCCTCTGAAACAGGGCAGGCAGCTGCATCTGGCTCAGCCACAGACAGTACCAGAAACCTGTTTGTCAGACGCACCGGGGAGGCTTTCTGATCAGCCTCCGGGGACGTCTTTTGCTGCCTGCCATGCCTTGGAACGATCTCCCAATCAACCACAGACGAGGCTCAGCCCCACTGCGGGCAGCAACCGGTGCAACCACAGCGGCAGACCGATCTGGGGACAGATGGGACGAGGTTGGCATCCCCATGATACCCAAGTCCCGCTCCCCACAGTGGTGCCCATATGCAACAGCCTCAAGCTGTGCGACCGAAGTCAGCGCCGCCTGCAGCTGTGAGTGAAGGGATGCCAACTCAGCCCTCATCCGAACACAGCAATCACAGTCCCTGTCCATTCTAATCAATGTTGCACAACAGTTACTGGAACACGAGTCTGTGCCTAGATAACGCAAGGGAAACACGCGAAAAATGTATGAACTAACCTGTACAAATGCATAATGACTGTGCTACAATCTGCCTGAATTTACGATTACAGTAACTAAAACTCGAAATTACATCTCCTATACGAAACTATGTAACAAATAAGTGATCTAGGAGTATACGACTTCCTGCATCCCCAGCATAATTTTTGATGTGTCCCTTCACTTTAATCTTCTCCATTTTTAACATGGATAATGCATCATTAGTATTGAATGGGTTAAATAAGTTCTCCAAATCGCGGTTAGCTCGCTGCTGCTGTCCATGACTACATTGCTACCACGGCCTTCACAACTGGTTGAATTTCTAGCAGTTTGTTGTGTTCATCCACGTCTCCCTGTTTAACACATCCTCTACTGAATCATTTCTGAGTCACTTCAAGATCCTTACCTGTGAATTCGAACCTTTTGTCAGATATGCCTACACAACTATCTCTCTCTCTCTTCTACAACCTCTTCTCCACATATAGCTTCGTCTTCCCTCAGCTCAGCTACATCTGCCTATTCTTTCTTCATGGAAACTCTCAAATAATCATATACAGATACCCCTTGTTAAATCTCTGTAACTCTCATCATTGTACACATTGGGACCTGTGCCAAAACGTAATTTTATTTTCAGCTTCCGTTGACTGCGCATTATCCTTCTGAAGTTCGCCTTCCCTGATCTCAGCCTCAGATAACTCTACCATTCTTTCGACCCCATCCTTAACGTCTGTTGTGCCTGCCCCTGATAGTTCATTCTCTTTTTCAGTATCCTCCCAATTAATTTCTTCCCAGCAAGATGTTGTTTCACTGCCTTTACCTGATCCCTGATGTCCTGTTTCCTTATTTATTACCTGCCCTGACAAAATATTTATTTTTCTCTATAGTGTTTTGTCCTCTCGGAATCGGATCTCCCTGGTTCCAGTGTTAACTAACTCTACAATGCTAACTAGTTTGCCTTTTGACTCAACTTTCGTTATGTCTGTTTCATTTTGTTCCGGTAGTCCGTTTTTTGCAAAATCCCCCCTAACTAATTATTGTCCAACCTGATGTTTGCGGTATCTCAATTTCTTTCGGTTCCTGCGGTTCTGTTTCTTCATCTTTCACCTCTCGTGGTAAGACGTAAATCTCTCTCGTTACATTGCTGCTTCTTGATTGTGTTGGTGCGCTGTTCTCCTTGGCTTGGGTGCTCGCAATTCGAACATTTATGAGGGTTTGGTGACCTTACCTCCACGTCCTCTTCGGTGCTTCCTGTCTTTGTTAGACTTGTTGACACGGATTTCGTTACAGGTAATTCGTCGGCCTGTATGCCCTCCAGTACCCAGTGCGATTATCGTTATTCCCCCTGTAATAGTTATTGCCGTTCCTGGGTGGATAACCAACCGTTGCCACTTCTTGATCCCTACCCACAACGGTTTCTTTGTTGGAATCTATTTTCTCATGCGGTTTGTAAAAGCTGACATTTCTGCGTGATGTCCCGGTGCATTTCGCGGCCTTTCATTCACATTTTCACGCGAGTTTCGCTTTTTTCTTGCCTCATCTCCCGAGAATATGAATTCTAGTTCTCTCAAAATTTCTTTGAAGGCTTCCACGTTATTGCCTCCGCGCCCTGCCAATGGCTGTTTGTATTTTAGTGGCAGCTTCGTGGTACACAATTCTCCGTCGTTTTATGCCCTATCCACACATTGGTTTTTTTTTTTTCTGCCATTGCTTCGAAAACTTCACTGAGCTCTTCTCTCCTGAATTCTAGAAGTATGGATTTTGTAATAGTTCATACTTCACCCTGCTTTGCGCTTCATTCGAGCAATAGCATGAGACAAGCTTATCTCTGAAATCTTGATATGATCATGTAGCTACGTTTTGCGTCGTTTCTGCTACTGTTCCAGACATAAGGGTTCATATAGTCTAGTTTGTGTGCTGATGTCCAATGTTTTGGTAGTGCTACTTTTAATTGATCACTGAAGGTTCGTTGATGCACTGAGTTTCCTTCACGGAAATGCTGAAACTTCCTTACAGTGAGAAAATGATCATTGCCGTCCTTCATAATGGTACCGTATGAAATTCGAGAATCCTCGCTGCTTCTGATTCCGATCATTCCTCGTGTCAGTCTTCCAGGTTGCGGTAAATCCATTGTAACTCCACTGTGACTACCTGTAACATTGTAAATCCACTGTAACTTTCGCATAGTCTTGCATGAGAGAGGACAAGTTACTCTGTCACACTCTCTCACCTATTTTTTCGTATACGGAAAATTATTAAAGATTTTGTTACAACCTGACGAACCTTGGACGAGACTCTAGAAAGTTAACGCCACCACGTCTCACTTTCGCAGCACACATCTCGCCAGCTGCAAGTTACATCGCCGTACGAAGTAAACAGGGTAACGTACTGCCGCTCCGGCATTGTCAGCGAGTACAGATCTCAATCGCTATTTGCTCTCAGCTCAACATATGTAGAGAAACTTCAGTAAATTTGATCAATCAGAGTCTGCTCAGCCTCAGATCAATTCAGCTTGAGTTATCCACATTTTTAGGGCCAGAGTTCTTGACTCACTGTTCACCCAGCTAAACTGTCTCTGCCACCCAGGATCCACCAAGTGAAGTAGTAAATAACCTGTTAGCTGTTTAAGGTACACTCCTGGAAATGGAAAAAAGAACACATTGACACCGGTGTGTCAGACCCACCATACTTGCTCCGGACACTGCGAGAGGGCTGTACAAGCAATGATCACACGCACGGCACAGCGGACACACCAGGAACCGCGGTGTTGGCCGTCGAATGGCGCTAGCTGCGCAGCATTTGTGCACCGCCGCCGTCAGTGTCAGCCAGTTTGCCGTGGCATACGGAGCTCCATCGCAGTCTTTAACACTGGTAGCATGCCGCGACAGCGTGGACGTGAACCGTATGTGCAGTTGACGGACTTTGAGCGAGGGCGTATAGTGGGCATGCGGGAGGCCGGGTGGACGTACCGCCGAATTGCTCAACACGTGGGGCGTGAGGTCTCCACAGTACATCGATGTTGTCGCCAGTGGTCGGCGGAAGGTGCACGTGCCCGTCGACCTGGGACCGGACCGCAGCGACGCACGGATGCACGCCAAGACCGTAGGATCCTACGCAGTGCCGTAGGGGACCGCACCGCCACTTCCCAGCAAATTAGGGACACTGTTGCTCCTGGGGTATCGGCGAGGACCATTCGCAACCGTCTCCATGAAGCTGGGCTACGGTCCCGCACACCGTTAGGCCGTCTTCCGCTCACGCCCCAACTTCGTGCAGCTCGCCTCCAGTGGTGTCGCGACAGGCGTGAATGGAGGGACGAATGGAGACGTGTCGTCTTCAGCGATGAGAGTCGCTTCTGCCTTGGTGCCAATGATGGTCGTATGCGTGTTTGGCGCCGTGCAGGTGAGCGCCACAATCAGGACTGCATACGACCGAGGCACACAGTCCAACACCCGGCATCATGGTGTGGGGAGCGATCTCCTACACTGGCCGTACACCACTGGTGATCGTCGAGGGGACACTGAATAGTGCACGGTACATCCAAACCGTCATCGAACCCATCGTTCTACCATTCCTAGACCGGCAAGGGAACTTGCTGTTCCAACAGGACAATGCACGTCCGCATGTATCCCGTGCCACCCAACGTGCTCTAGAAGGTGTAAGTCAACTACCCTGGCCAGCAAGATCTCCGGATCTGTCCCCCATTGAGCATGTTTGGGACTGGATGAAGCGTCGTCTCACGCGGTCTGCACGTCCAGCACGAACGCTGGTCCAACTGAGGCGCCAGGTGGAAATGGCATGGCAAGCCGTTCCACAGGACTACATCCAGCATCTCTACGATCGTCTCCATGGGAGAATAGCAGCCTGCATTGCTGCGGAAGGTGGATATACACTGTACTAGTGCCGACATTGTGCATGCTCTGTTGCCTGTGTCTATGTGCCTGTGGTTCTGTCAGTGTGATCATGTGATGTATCTGACCCCAGGAATGTGCCAATAAAGTTTCCCCTTCCTGGGACAATGAATTCACGGTGTTCTTATTTCAATTTCCAGGAGTGTATTTAATCGATAATTTGTTTATTATAATTTATTACTTGTTTTGGGAAAATAAATGTTTTTAGTACACTAACTTTTGCGTACATTCTCAATCATTTAAATAGCCCCACCAGAGTTAGCTTTTAATCGTTGCAATGACTTTCTTCCATCGACTCTGCGGGAGTGTTGGTGTGCATTATGCTATAACCTTCGAGCCCTTGCACTTCTCTGTCACTTATTTGCTAGTTGTCTTGCCTGGCTAAACTTGCCACTTCATCATGTCGTCCGAATTCTTTCGAGAAGTATGCCTGAGGTACCCGATGTCTTCGTGGCGCCCTCTTCTCATCGTAAGTTTCGAAACGTGCCTGTGGCCTCGCAGGTGCTCGGCTATCGCTTACCTTCTTTTCCGCCTGCGACTGGAATTGTATTTGCATGATATCCTTTTTCGTTCCTTGTGAAACTTCTTGCCTTTCTAGTGGCGTTATTGACTCGGAAGTGGTTACGGATTCAGAGCTTGTATGATCCTAATCACTTCTCTCTTGTATAGTTCGCTAAAGCTGTTCGCGGAGTTTTTCTAATTCATTCGTCGTTTTCGCTTCTATTCTCACGATGCGAGTATTTACACCTTGAGAATTGCTTTCATGATGCATTTTTGCAGTACACTGTCTCCAACTATTTGTCGTGTTGTGCTCACTCCTTGGCGTGGAATTGCATTAACCTGTTTGGTTATCTTTGAAATTTCACTGTATCATCACGTAATTTTTGATTTCATTTGTGTGTCGTCACGCAATGTTTGCACGTTCAGTCGGACATTCTCAAAATCTGTCTTTAATTGGGTGTGACCTATTATTAAGTTTTTGATCACCATTCGGGATTCTTTTGCCTCTTTCTCTAGGTGACCTAACTGTTGTTTGATCTTACTCAGTTGTTTCGGTGTTTTCACGCTCTGCTCACGTACCTGTTGTTGCATTTGTTTCACTGTTCCCGCACTCTGCTCATGTATCTGCTGTTTTATCTCTCTGTTTTGTATCGTTATGGTGCACGTTAATTGCTGGAGAATTTCCGACAAATTAACAGGTCCTACTACCCCTTCTTCCAACCCGCTCCATTCTGCGTTTACATTCTCATGTCTGTCCACAACTGGCTTCAGTTGACCATGCGGTGAGACATATCGACTTGTACTGACTGTAATCGGCTGTGAGGGAGGTCTTATTACATGTACTACGGGTGCTATATATTAAAGCCATTCTCCATCTGCCTGCACCCCTGCAATACGTTGATCGCCACTTTCGGCGCCTTGTTGTACGTTATCGTCCTGGTGCGCCTCCTGATATATTTCTCGCGGCATTGTGTTGCCTGTTGTTCTGTCGTGTGGTTCCCGTACATCATTGGGCTGGGTGTCTACCTCTATTCAGTCAAGGTCTCGATCTGCCATTTTTAATCTCTCTGATTGCCATGTTTGCAGATTTAACTGTCGTCCCTTACTTCACGTAATACTGCGTTCATATTACGTTACACACTTCATAAAATTATTACCTCACCCTTTCTCTACTGTTCCTAGTTCCCTCGACACAATAACAAGACTGTACGACTGTCACATTTCAGTAACGACAGAACCAACTTATCAACGCTGTGTCAGCCACCTGTGCACTTGCAAGAAAAACTTAAAGCTAACAGCGGTGTTACAACTGTACTGTGGGGATACAGCATACGTCTCTCAGTGCGTTGCACATCTCTGTCTCCCTAATGACTTTTCAGCAGCCACTGATGTTCACCATTGTTTCATACAACACAAATAAATTTTATTACGAAAGTATTTAAGAGTATATTTTTCTTGCCTACTTGTTACATATGGTCGACCACCTTACCATGGTACTTTACCACCCTGTTAGGGTCGCCATCATGTAATATGCGTGTGACTGGTTATGATCTATCTTCCTACCACAGTTGTGCAAGGACCTTCTGAGATTGTTTCAGAATTTGTGCTGAACCTACGGCCTGCAAGGTAGGAAGACACCAGTTCACCATGCAGGGTTCAGAAGAGTGCAGCAGTACCGACAGTGATGTAATCAGACAAAGATCTCGATGTCGGTTCCACTACACTCCCTGTGAAGGAAACGTTATCGCTAACAGAAATTAGTGTACAGGTTGAGTCGTAACTATATGTTAGCAAAAATTTAAAATCTTATAATTTGTTTGCTAAGGTTTGTTTTTTACTCTAAGTATGACTTTATGAGATATTAATCATAATGGTAATATATGCGGAATGGTAAAATATTGATATTGGGTGTTCCCAACTGTGAAGCGAAATTCCTAACTATTCTAAGGTTCTTTAATAGTAAGATGGTTGACGACCATCTCTGGGGTTCGATAAAATACAAACAAATTAAATACAATTTTGGCCAGAGATATCAATTAAGCTAAAAATTCACACTGAAAATACGCAAAAGTGAATGGTGTCTGTAAATATCACTGCAAATATAATTGCACAATTAAAACCGATCAGTAACTTCAGAGTATAAAGCATTCTGCAGTGGCTGGTCAGTCCTTTTCGTTAGAACGGATATCTCGCGTTTCTGCTTTAATTAAGTCGGACAATCATGAATATGTTTAGCTACAGGTCATGGTTGAATGTACGAAAAAACAGGAGAGACGTAGACGCCTGCAGTTCTGAGTGTCGATTGAATATCACTTGCTGGTATAACGTGAGCGCACATGTTGACCTTTTGTTTGCGGTGGCAGTGGCTGCCGTCGGCGTGAGCTGTGAACCTGAGAATCTATTCTAAATCTCTCTTGGCTGTTAAACAATAGTCTGATACATCTTCGGTGAAGCCGAGACTCCTAGTTATTCCCTAGCTAAGTTAATTTTCATGATACCTGCTATTTGGCTGGAATAGGCATACATCGTTGCCTTAAAATCGCTCGCAAGCATTAACTGCTCAGTGCAATTCTTTGTACTAGGAGACACGGTCTGAGGAATATTTTCGTGGCATTCTGTAGGCGATCTCGTTCTTCTGGAAAACATAATGTTTCAGCACAAGTTTCCATCTATCCTTGTGGACTATATTCAGACTTTTGACAGGTGGTCACATTAATGTAAGTGGACAGTGTAGTTTCGGCTTGTTGCTCAGTTAAAATGCAGTAGCAGGAATCAGAAGGCAATAAACATTGTGGACAGAATTTAAAATTAGTGCTGGCTTTGGCTCTGTGGGTGAATACAGTACTATACAGACTTAATGACGCAAGGAATGGAGCAGTGAATAAAATGATGATTAACCGCGAGACCGCTACGGTCGCAGGTTCGAATCCTGCCTCGGGCATGGATGTGTGTGATGTCCTTAGGTTAGTTAGGTTTAACTAGTTCTAAGTTCTAGGGGACTAATGACCTCAGCAGTTGAGTCCCATAGTGCTCAGAGCCATTTTGAATAAAATGATGTACAGACCGCAGTACTTTACCGTTAATCTTCAAGCTGAGTACTACAACATTCGTTATCTTTCTCATACAAATTATTTGTCTTATTTCTGAACTTTCAAAAATCTTACTACCGAATTATAAACGACTTGGCTCGACAATGCTCTGTCAGTGAAGTCATTCACAAAAAAAAAAAAAAAAAAAATGTAATCGTAGATGCAGTATTAACATTGTCCACGACCCATTGACGGTTTACAATATTTCTCGCAAATAGGGGCTATTGCATGAAAACCCACTGGCGAGGCACTCAGAACAGGTCCCTTAGGATCTATACAAATCCGTAATTAACAGTGCCCTCCACCTAGATCATTTAACTATACACTCTTATCCAACACAATTTTCTGTGTCAAAACGTATTTTTGCCTTTTCTTGTTTTATAGGCATTGTTCGTATAATTCGGGATTTAAAAATGGGAATCACCCCTCACAAAGGGACTATCAGACCTGTTAATTACGGATTTAGATGGGTCTTAGGCTGTTGTAGAGGGACCTGTTCTGAGTGGCTGACTAGCGGCTTATCATGCAATAGCTACTACACTCCTGGAAATTGAAATAAGAACACCGTGAATTCATTGTCCCAGGAAGGGGAAACTTGATTGACACATTCCTGGGGTCAGATACATCACATGATCACACTGACAGAACCACAGGCACATAGACACAGGCAACAGAGCATGCACAATGTCGGCACTAGTACAGTGTATATCCACCTTTCGCAGCAATGCAGGCTGCTATTCTCCCATGGAGACGATCGTAGAGATGCTGGATGTAGTCCTGTGGAACGGCTTGCCATGCCATTTCCACCTGGCGCCTCAATTGGACCAGCGTTCGTGCTGGACGTGCAGACCGCGTGAGACGACGCTTCATCCAGTCCCAAACATGCTCAATGGGGGACAGATCTGGAGATCTTGCTGGCCAGCGTAGTTGACTTACACCTTCTAGAGCACGTTGGGTGGCACGGGATACATGCGGACGTGCATTGTCCTGTTGGAACAGCACGTTCCCTTGCCGGTCTAGGAATGGTAGAACGATGGGTTCGATGACGGTTTGGATGTACCGTGCACTATTCAGTGTCCCCTCGACGATCACCAGTGGTGTACGGCCAGTGTAGGAGATCGCTCCCCACACCATGATGCCGGGTGTTGGCCCTGTGTGCCTCGGTCGTATGCAGTCCTGATTGTGGCGCTCACCTGCACGGCGCCAAACACGCATACGACCATCATTGGCACCAAGGCAGAAGCGACTCTCATCGCTGAAGACGACACGTCTCCATTCGTCCCTCCATTCACGCCTGTCGCGACACCACTGGAGGCGGGCTGCACGATGTTGGGGCGTGAGCGGAAGACGGCCTAACGGTGTGCGGGACCGTAGCCCAGCTTCATGGAGACGGTTGCGAATGGTCCTCGCCGATACCCCAGGAGCAACAGTGTCCCAAATTTGCTGGGAAGTGGCGGTGCGGTCCCCTACGGCACTGCGTAGGATCCTACGGTCTTGGCGTGCATCCGTGCGTCGCTGCGGTCCGGTCCCAGGTCGACGCGCACGTGCACCTTCCGCCGACCACTGGCGACAACATCGATGTATTGTGGAGACCTCACGCCCCACGTGTTGAGCAATTCGGCGGTACGTTCACCCGGCGTCCCGCATGCCCACTATACGCCCTCGCTCAAAGTCCGTCAACTGCACATACGGTTCACGTCCACGCTGTCGCGGCATGCTACCAGTATTAAAGACTGCGATGGAGCTCCGTATGCCACGGCAAACTGGCTGACACTGACGGCGGCGGTGCACAAATGCTGCGCAGCTAGCGCCATTCGACGGCCAACACCGCGGTTCCTGGTGTGTCCGCTGTGCCGTGCGTGTGATCATTGCTTGTACAGCCCTCTCGCAGTGTCCGGAGCAAGTATGGTGGGTCTGACACACCGGTGTCAATGTGTTCTTTTTTCCATTTCCAGGAGTGTATTTCCGAGAAAATCAGTGTTGAGGTTTTATGCGTATCAGCTATGGCTGTAACGTGAATCCTCTTGTGACGTAGCTCTAGCGAGTGTAGCACAGTGGCTGACGTTCGAGTCTTCAGTCCTGGTGGTATAGCGTTTCGAGAGAAGACTTCATAAAAATACATTCTTAACCTCTGCATCAATGCAGTGTACTTGCTTAAATAGCAGCTATTATTGAATGTGTGTGATGCTCTACGAATTTGTATTTCGATTGCTCCCATGATAAATATCAAAAGGAATTCTGTAGTAGCACACCAAGCGATAGCGAGTAAGACGAGTCTGTAAGAAACGGAATACACTTTGGAAAGAAGCTTACAGTAATATAATTTATTAATGAAATTACTATGGCAAAAATTACTACTATTTAACAGTTTTGCATGACATATACTGTTTAATGATACTCTGTAAGAAGAATCTGAAAGGGAAAAAAATAGCTCGAGCCGGATATGAACGCATACCACCAGCATGGTAGCCGTGAAACTGAGCTCCTGCGCTACGCTCCCTATGTCGAAACTGGGATAACGTTACTGGTATACCGGACAGGCAAAAAACTTCAACATCGATATTCTTGGGAACTGGAGACCGTCACATAGCACAACCTAGGAACTGAGGACGAGTCCCTCTGCAGTATAGCCAGTTCCCATCGTAATCATTGATTAACAGGTCTGATGGACCCGTTGTCAGTTGACAAAAAGTACCAGGTAAACATAGAAGTTCCATCTCTAGGGTGCTATGCTAGATACAGCTATGTGACTTGCAAATGGTGGCTTAACTGATAAAGTTTCTTAAGTATTTCCACATGTCTTTTTGTAATAGTAGTGTGACGTTACGGCACATCTCTGCCAACATTTCATTACATTTTATTGCTATGTTTTAACGTTCAGTATATGAAGAGTCGTGTCGCTGTAAGGCAATGAGAAGCGTACACATCACAGGTGGTCTCAGAGCGTGAGAACGGTGGGATGCGCAACTCTGCGTTCACAGTGGTACCAACAACAGTCGCCAGACGTCATCTCCAGAGGTCATTCGATAACATCGGCCGTTAGTTTGGTTACATTGCGTCCGACATCTTCCCCAGTTTTTGGTACAGTTAGAATCAATTGTATGCATGAAATAGGTTACATTTTAAGATCCTTGCATGGCATTATATCACGACGTCTCTGTGCTTGGAGTCGAAGCCGAATGCATGTGAATGAGAGCTATATCTGTCTCTACAAGGAAGTGGCGAATAGTGTATAGCCTATGCTCGGTTATCAGAATAACCAGACAAGTTTTGCGAACACATGAGATGAAAGAAGAAAATTCTGTTACGTGCTCGAGACGATTAGTGGTGACCTTGAAAACAAAGATTACGAACACACTGTTCTGCTGTATTTATTTGGAGTTGTGCAGCCAAACGTCAATTAACCATCAATGTAATTCAGCATAAGTGTGAAAGACTAGCATAAAGTTTACAATAAGATACTCTGGACACCTAAAGCACTGAAAAGTGGAAACATATGGAACACTTCATGTAACAGAATCGCAATCCTACTGGCATAGAAACGTCAGTAAACAATAATGGTAACTTTTAGATAGCCAGTAAACCTGAGATTTCTGTCTATAGATTACGAACCATGTCCGGATTGTAATATTTTCCATCCTCACTGCACCACAAAGTCGCTTGTCTTGGACTACCCTAACAGTTTCTCACATACAATATTTAGCGTGCGAGAATGTCTGTCGATTTGACCGAACAAAACAAGCTGACCTGAATTTCACGGATAGTCGGTCGAAGTCTGTACGTTTCGACATTGAGATCGACTACAGTGTGACGGCGCACGTACGGCGTGCAGATTTGAAAACGTAGGCCATTGCCGTCAGTGAAATCTGCCGATATCCGTGCTACTGCGACCGCAGTCTTCGAGCCATGTTGTCCTGCAACCTTACGGGGGCGTGTTGAGAAGTAGTGCCTGCAAATTTTTGTTCTATTCTTAATTTGAAGTATTACATGTCATGTATATTAGTCGGTCGACCTTCCCGCTTTTCTGACGCAAGTTGCAACCCTCTGCCACGGCTCCTAATTGTAGCGTGTAAAATACCCGTGTCTATCGTAACTATGTGGGTGGGCGTGAAAACAGTGTGCTGTAATCGCATTTATAGCCGCAGGAAAGATACCATCAATTGAAATTCAATAGAAGAATGAAAGCCGTGTACCTTGATGACTGTATGGACATCAGTAATGTGCGACATTGGGTTGTTCGTGCTCGTCATGAAGGAAACGGTGGTATTAACCTCAGGGAGACGGACCGGAACAGAGTCGATGAATTCGTCAAAGGAAATCGTCGGAAAACACAGACACAGCTCTCAGGTAAGTGTGGTATATCACGGGAGCTCTTTGCAGAACTGCAGTACAGAAAAGTGCGTGCACGATCTGTACCTAGAATGCTGAATCCTGACATGAAACAGACGAGACTGGACATTCCTCAACACATTCTTTCTCGTTTCGAGTGTGAGGTTGACAGGTTTCTTAGCAATATTGTGAGAGGTAGTGAAAGTGGGGTGCATCATTTTGACCCAGAAAACAAAAGAGCATCAATCGAGTTCCACCACAAAGAATCTCCGACGCAAATAAAGTTCAAGAGCATACCATCAGCAGGTTCTGGGTTGTTCAAGGTGTAGTGCATTTTGAATTAATGTCTAAAGGTCCCACCGTACACTCTGCAAAGTATTGCAAGAACCTCAGAAAACTGAAAGTACGAATTCGAAGAGTTTTCCCAACATGGAACACTTTTTCCTTCAGCACGACAATGCCAGACCACACACCTGCGCTGAACATCTCCAACAATCGGACGCCTGGGGTTCGCTGTCACCGATCATCCTCTATACAACCCCGGCTTGGCTCTATCCGATTTCCATCTGTTTCCAAAGCTTAAAGAACATCATCGAGGACTTCACTTCGATGTGATGAAAAGGTGTAAGCAGAAGTGAAGTTGTGGCTCCGTCAACATAGTCTATGATTCTACAGTGACGCTTTCAAGAAATGATCTCTCCGTGGGAGAAATGTGTTCGTCACCAGGGTGACTATGTTTAGAAACAAATATGTAGACATTAAAATAAAGGTGTAGAATTTTAATAAAGTTTGTGTTATTTAAAAAGCTTCAAGAGGTTTCAAATAAAAAATTCGAAGGAATTACTATTCAAAACGTCCTCGTATAAATAAAACAGGGGTTCATCTGCGAAGCTTGGTGCGAACGGGCATAACTTTCATCATAAATATTTCCTGTTTAAATATTAGTATAAAGCTGCAATCGCGCTTCTGACGCGCTTACAGCTTATTGACCTGAATGCCAATAACTTTTAATCCAAGTGAAGAATCTAAATACCAAATTCAGTTACTGCTGACAATCATTGGTGAAAACTACGGAGTAGTCACACCGCGCCTCGAGTGGGCAGGGCGCAAACTCTTAAGCTAGCTCACTTGTCACGACGACCATATTACCAGAGAGAAACTTCTGCGGGATTTCCAATTCGGATTCCGGCAGAACCACTCTGCCCCACAACAGATCATGAGAGTGGTTTAAGCAGCCACAGAGAGCTTCAACCACAGAGGCTGCGGGATAGTGCTACTAGACATAGCCAAAGCCTTCGACTCAGTATGGCATAGAGGGCTACTCTACAAGTTGTACACACAAGGGTTCAACGGGAGCATAGTTATCTATCTCACGGATAGAACTTTCTCTGTCAAAGTAGAAACTGACACCTCCACCAAAAGGCGTATTCATTCTGGGGTGCCACAGGGATCGGTCGTGGGGCCCGTTTTGTACAGTCTGCACACTGCGCCCCCCCCCCCCCCACCATGGTGCACAGTATGCAGATGACACAGCCTTCTACACACGAAATGCGAACAAGGACCTGGTCATCGGTAGGCTACCAAAGGTTTTTAGATGACACAGAAACTTGGACCCGTCGCTGGCGCATCACCATCAACTCTGAAAAGACGCAGGCTATGCTGCTCACTCGGAGGCTCGGAAGGCGCGGACCTCCTCAACGCCCCGCCCCTCCTTCGCCTAAACGGATTCCAACTCCCCTGACGCAGAACCGCCAAGTACCTTGGCGGAACCTTGGACTCTCGTCTTACGTGGAAACCCCACGGAGACGAGGTCCACAGGAAGGTGTGTGCCAGAATGTCCATCCTATACCCAGTCCTCAACTCAACCAGCTCCCTTCCTGCTCTGTGGGAGTGAATGTTTATCAGGCCCTGATACGGCCAGTAATGGAATATGCATGCCCTGTCTGGGGATACGCGGTGAAGCAGCACCTGGACAAACTCCAGAGGCTGCAGAATCGTGTCCTCAGGAGGGCACTGCATCTACCAAATGGCTCTGAGCACTATGGGTCTCAACGTCTCAGGTCATTAGTCCCCTAGAACTTAGAACTACTTAAACCTAACTAACCTAAGGACATCACACACATCCATGCCCGAAGCAGGATTCGAACCTGCGACCGTAGCAGCCTCACGGTTCCGGACTGCGCGCCTAGAACCGCGAGACCACCGCGGCCGGCCACTGCATCTACCCCTCGGATTCCCTACCGATGATTTGCACGCCGCAGCTGAAATCCCACTCCTGAAAGAGCGTTTCCAAGATCTGGCAAGGGCGTTCTATGAGGACTCTTCCAGATCAGGAAACGTCCTCATCCACTCCCTAGGTCGGTATGACATATCCCGCGATAAGTGGAAACGTCCAATGACGATCTTTGACGACTAAGTCGAAGAGAAAATCACTATATCCAATTCCTAATCCTCCTCCCTCCCCCATAATATCAGTCACCTCACCAACCTCAGGCAAGCACCAGACACACACAGAAAATTCATCACAACACGCAGACACCCAAAAATCACAGAAATAACCACACACACAAGTACACAGTAGAATAAAAGCTGAAAAGCTACAAACTCTCCCACACACTTGCCCAAAGAGGGGAAAGTATGAGAGTGAGAGACTTGTCACGACGACTCTTTGATCGTTTTCGAGGAGGCAGTACATGAATCCTTGCGTAAAATCTGATCTCGCTTTTAGACGGAGTAATTTATTAAAACTGCCTGGAATGACGTTCATATGCGAGATTCTGTGAATCTCGTGTGAATTCCTAGATCGTGAGGAGCTTTATTGTGACTTTTGGGATGATCTAGAAATGATCTTTGTCATGAGTAATGACAGTAGACAGGTTAGCAGAATAATTTTCTTTCATTTCTTGCTTCTACACATAGAAATAAAATCAAGTTTCATACCAATATTCAAAATTTCATTTTTAATAGCACCGAATTCTTCCATATTTGCCACTTCGTTAGGGACCGTTCACTGCACGCACGTCAGAGGCTGCGACCAGCGGAGAAAAAACTAATCGGGAAGACGGCTACGAGACAATTTTGCAACACAAGAGCTAAGCAAACCGCCTCCAGCTGCGATAGGGAACGTGAGGGTGGACACTCTTTCCTGGACTCCATCGTGTTTGTACATCTTTTTTTTTTGGGGGGGGGGGGGGGAAGTCTTACGTTGACGAACCCACAGTGCAGCATGTGAGGGTTAAAATATGAGTTTGCCGTGAGACTGCTAATAGTACGAACACTGAAGGTATTAATTATTGCATTTAACATCTTCCCCATTACCTTCAGAAATATTACACTTGTGATGCCTTGTGTGGGAAAAATGGTATTAAACAATGGTTATTTTAAAGAGATGCAACTACCCTCACTTAGTTGTTACTCGCGATATTCCTGTGCATCTGTGTAAGACTAAAGTGGCAGAGTGTTATTTGAACGAGTGCTTTTGTAACTCTCATTTAATTGTTACAGTAGTTTTTATGGATACAATTTTACCTGTGCTCTAACAGCATTTTATTTCTTTTCTCTCTCTGTTGTTACAGGTAGAGTAATTTAGGAGTGCTGTTATTACAACGCCGTCTACCCAGCGGTGTGTGGTTTCATGAAACACAATCCCCTATTACAGTTCAGCGACAGTTCCGAAGCGCGTGTGGTCAAAATACGCCAATGTAAAGAGTACCAGAGGGTGGTGCGAAACGCTTAAAGAGACAGGCAGTACTGGTAACAAGGCAAGGAGCGGTACACCTGGAGTGAGTGACGACACCGTTGACAGAGTGTCTGCGCATTTCAACGCAGCCTGCTGATATGGACGCCTCGTGCTTACAGGGAAACAGGCACACATCAGAGCGCCTTTGTGAAGGTTTGACCCAAATGGCTGTATTTCCAAGCATCAAAGTGAAGCTCCTTCAATCTGTGTAGCCAAATGATAGACCCTGACGACTGAGTTTTCTAGGAATGTGCTGGAACGAATCGATATACCCAACGATTACCTTAATAAAGTTTATTTTGTCGATGAAGCAACTTCTCACATCTCCGGGGAACAGGCATAATGTCCAGTCTGTGGATAGGAGAACCCACATATCGTGATTCAGTAGATAAGGGACAGCTTGAAAGCGAATGTGGGTTGGGGCTTTATTCACCACACAATTATTGAACCGTTCATTTTCGCTGAGCCTACCACTAAGGCTACAGAAATATTGAATGCTTGGTCCTCTGCAGCTTTCAAATATTTATGAAAGGACATCGGCCTGTACAACATGAGCTGCGCTAGAGATGTAGAGACGTTTATTTGCCAAAACCGGTTTTTGGGTTTGTAACCCATAGTCAGTGGCATCTGATACAGAGGAACAAACAGCACTAAGCACATTGCTTTCCACAAAATGTCTGTACATACTGTATAGAAGCAGTAATATAAGTCTACCTACATTTCGTACCTCTATAGTAGTGCCATTCATGTCAGTTAATACGACAGATTTTGATATCTGTTCTATTACACAGAATACAGGTTGTCATATATGTTACTGGTGACAGATCTTAGGCATTGACAATTCTTGATAATCTCTGATATAACTGTGATACAGTGTAAACATGGAACTGACAACTCGAAGAGTCTATTTAACTGTCGTTTGTTTTTCTAGCATTATATATATGTTGTTGTTGTGGTCTTCAGTCCTGAGACTGGTTTGATGCAGCTCTCCATGCTACTCTATCCTGTGCAAGCTTCTTCATCTCCCAGTACCTACTGCAACCTACATCCTTCTGAATCTGCTAAGTGCATTCATCTCTTGGTCTCCCTCTACGAGTTTTACCCTCCACGCTGCCCTCCGATGCTAAATTTGTGATCCCTTGATGCCTCAAAACATGTCCTACCAACCGATCCCTTCTTCTAGTCAAGTTGTGCCACAAACTTCTCTTCTCCCCAATCCTATTCAATACCTCCTCATTAGTTACGTGATCTACCCACCTTATCTTCAGCATTCTTCTGTAGCACCACATTTCGAAAGCTTCTATTCTCTTCTTGTCCAAACTGGTTATCGTCCATGTTTCACTTCCATACATGGCTACACTCCATACAAATACTTTCAGAAACGACTTCCTGACACTTAAATCCATACTCGATGTTAACAAATTTCTCTTCTTCAGAAACGCTTTCCTTGCCATTGCCAGTCTACATTTTATATACTCTCTACTTCGACCATCATCAGTTATTTTACTCCCTAAATAGCAAAACTCCTTTACTACTTTAAGTGTCTCATTTCCTAATCTAATCCCCTCAGCATCACCCGATTTAATTTGACTACATTCCATTATCCTCGTTTTGCTTTTGTTGATGTTCATCTTATATCCTCCTTTCAAGACACTGTCCATTCCGTTCAACTGCTCTTCCAAGTCCTTTGCTGTCTCTGACAGAATTACAATGTCATCGGCGAACCTCAAAGTTTTTACTTCTTCTCCATGAATTTTAATACCTACTCCGAATTTTTCTTTTGTTTCCTTTATTGCTTGCTCAATATACTGATTGAATAACATCGGGGAGAGGCTACAACCCTGTCTCTCTCCTTTCCCAACCACTGCTTCCCGTTCATGCCCCTCAACTCTTATAACTGCCATCTGGTTTCTGTACAAATTGTAAATAGCCTTTCGCTCCCTGTATTTTACCCCTGCCACCTTCAGAATTTGAAAGAGAGTATTCCAGTTAACTTTGTCAAAAGCTTTCTCTAAGTCTACAAATGCTAGATACGTAGGTTTGCCTTTTCTTAATCTTTCTTCTAAGATAAGTCGTAAGATTAATATTGCCTCACGTGTTCCAACATTTCTACGGAATCCAAACTGATCTTCACCGAGGTCCGCTTCTACCATTTTTTCCATTCGTCTGTAAAGAATTCGTGTTAGTATTTTGCAGCTGTGACTTATTAAACTAATAGTTCGGTAATTTTCACATCTGTCAACACCTGCTTTCTTTGGTATTGGAATTATTATATTCTTCTTGAAGTCTGTGGGTATTTCGCCTGTCTCATACATCTTGCTCACCAGATGGTAGAGTTTTGTCATGACTGGCTCTCCTAAGGCCATCAGTAGTTCTAATGGAATGTTGTCTACTCCCGGGGCCTTGTTTCGACTCAGGTCTTTCAGTGCTCTGTCAAACTCTTCACGCAGTATCTTATCTCCCATTTCATCTTCATCTACATCCTCTTCCACTTCCATAATACTGTCCTCAAGTACATCGCCCTTGTATAAACCCTCTATATACTCCTTCCACCTTTCTGCCTTCCCTTCTTTGCTTAGAACTGGGTTGCCATCTGAGCTCTTGATATTCATACAAGTGGTTCTCTTCTCTCCAAAGGTCTCTTTAATTTTCCTGTAGGCAGTATCTATCTTACCCCTAGTGAGACAAGCCTCTACATCCTTACATTTGTCCTCTAGCCATCCCTGCTTAGCCATTTTGCACTTCCTGTCGATCTCATTTTTGAGACGTTTATATTCCCTTTTGCCTGCTTCATTTGCTGCATTTTTATATTTTCTCCTTTCATCAATTAAATTCAATATTTCTTCTGTTACCCAAGGATTTCTATTAGCCCTCGTCTTTTTACCTACTTGATCCTCTGCTGCCTTCACTACTTCATCCCTCAGAGCTACATATATGAGATGCATTCATATATGTAAATTACAATTTTTTTTGCAATTGGTTTATGAAGGGAGAACATACAAAAGGTATAAAATTTCCAAATAATCAAACATATCACTCCAAATTAAACGACTTTACATGCAGGAAATAGACTCCAAACTGAAACTATTCTTTTAAAACACTGTCGAAATTTTGTGTGTACATCTTATTCCATAACGCTGCTTCTTCATTAAAAATGTTGTCAGGTTGTTTCGTTGTCCAGGTGCGTATTTCAATTTCTTGTAGAATATTTAATAGTTTTTCTTTTCTGCTTTGTGAAAAATGGTGATGTTTTGTTAATGTCATACGCACAGTTATCACTTTGTAGTAATCGATGTACAAACAGTTATTTTTCAGATGCCACTGATGATGAGTTATAGACCTGATAGCCGGTTTAGGCAAATAAAAAATTTCTATTGCAGCTAATGGTGCGTAGAAGACGCCCTTTAATATGTTGGCCGGGACGTTTTGGAACGTAACGTTGCACATCAGTTACAAGAAATTCAACCATGGATAGTGTTTGAATGAGATGGTGCACCGTCATACTAGAGGCTTATTTGTTTGCTGGTTCTTGGGTGAAACTTTCACAAACCGATAGATCTGTAAGATGATCCAAAATCTTCACCACACGTCCACCAGACTTAACTCTTCTTCAGTTTTTGTGGTGTTTCGTTAAGGATAAAGAGTTCAGTTGACCAAAAGAGTTCAGTTGACCAGTTTCTGATGTGCAAAGACTTACAGCACGAATACGAGATGTGCAACAAACGAAACACATGTGCAAATATGTCTCACAAACATGAATGACAGATAGAATACACCCAATGCAAAATCTGTATATTGAGCTAGCAGTAAAGGAAACAAAAGAAAAGTTGGGAGTAAGTATTAAAATCCATGGAGAAGAAATTAAAACTTTGAGGTTCGCTGATGACATTGCAATTCTGTCAGAGACAGCAAAGGACTTGGAAGAGCAGTTGAACGGAATGGACAGTGTCTTGAAAGGAGGATATAAGATGAACATCAACAAAAGCAAAACGAGGATAATGAAATGTAGTCGAATTAAGTCGAGTGATGCAGAGGGAATCAGATTAGGAAATGAGACACTTAGAGTAGTAAAGGTGTTTTGCTATTTGGGGAGCAAAATAACTGATGTGGTCGAAGTAGAGAGTATATAAAATGTAGACTGGCTATGGCAAGGAAAGCGTTTCTGAAGAAGAGAAATTTGTTAACATCGGGTATAGATTTAAGTGTCAGGAAGTCGTTTCTGAAATTATTTGTATGGAGTGTAGCCATGTATGGAAGTGAAACATGGGCGATAAATAGTTTCGACAAGAAGAGAATAGAAGCTTTCGAAATGAGGTGCTACAGAAGAATGCTGAAGATTAGATGGGTAGATCATATAACTAATGAGGAGGTATTGAATAGAACTGGGGAGAAGACTAGTTTGTGGCACAACTTGACTAGAAGAAGGGATCGGTTGGTAGGACATGTTCTGAGGCATCAAGGGATCACCAATTTAGTACTGGAGGGCAGCGTGGAGGGCAAAAATCGTAGAGGGAGACCAAGAGATGAATACACTAAGCAGATTCAGAAGGATGTAGGCTGCGGTAGGTACTGGGAGATGAAGAAGTTTGCACAGGATAGAGTAGCATGGAGAGCTGCATCAAACCAGTCTCAGGACTGAAGACCACAACAACAAACAATAAATGAGCGAAGAATTCAGCTACTGGAACATATGGAATTAGCAAATTAAAGCATGCTCCAATGATATTCATGTTCTTGAAAAACAAGATCGCTATACCATGCTGGTACAAATAAACGGAGAAAGATCGTAAGGAATTAGAGAAGTCCACAAGATCGAGATCCAATCAGTAAAGTCATATAAACATGGAGTTCGATGTAGAAGAGAGACACACTCTTTAGCCTAAATGGACCAAGCAGCAGAAGCATGACTTACTGCTCATGAAATAATCCTGGGCTCAAAGGAAGATCAACAATTTTTGATTATAGGATGGAGAAAGTTGAAAGAAGGGCAACTCGTATAATCTTGAAATTGGGGATATGATATGCGAATTGAGAGGGGGAAATCAATAAAACAAAGGCATTTTATTGCGACAGGACCTTCTCATGAAACTGTAATCACCAAATTTCTCCTACTAATGTGAAAAAATAAGAGAAATCAGAGCTCTTACGAAAAGATGTAAGCGTTCATTTCTTCCCGCGCGCTGTTCGACAGTGGAACGGTAGAGACATAGCTTCCAGGTGTTTAGATGAGCCCTCCGCCAGTCATTTGATGGCAAATCGCAGAGTAATAATGTAGATGTAATTTTCGCGTGGTCCTAAGCGGCCCACTCTCGAAAGACTAGTTATTAGTTTTCCAAAAGAACGGTGTGCTGATCACGTATCCTTACCCGCCGCATCCAGTCTCTTCCGTAAGGTATTTTTCATTTTGTAATCTTTGTGTACCACAAAAAACTTTATCTTTTGTTAATCCTTCACGTGCTAAGTATTCCTATACTGCTTGCTGCTTTTGTCACTCAAGTGCCCATTTTTCTGACGAGAATTTTACAGTGAGTTCTTTCCACTCCTGTTTTTCGAACACCTCTTCAGTTTTTACTTTATTCTTCCACTAAACATGTAACATCCTTCTACACCACCTCGTATTAAATATAAAGTGTACTGGCTAGAGGAACACCCAAACAAATCGTTATAACGAAAGAGCTTGACATTTTATGTTGTTGAATAAACACGCAGTCGATAGTCTCCAAGGTGTGATCCGCACCATTCCCTGAAGAGCGCTGAGTCGCATGACGAATGCGCACCTGTGATAAGGCACATCTGTCTCGATTTTTGGTGAACTATGCAGTTCCACAGATGCCTCCCGACGTAATTTTCCAGTAGGATGGAACGTCACCCCACTATCAAGGGGATGTTATGATATTTCTGCATGTTATGACATGTCTTCGGATCTCACTGCGCTGGATTTCAGTGTGTGGGGATTTACCACGGACAATGTTTACAGAACAAGGGTTCGAGATCTGGTAGGTTTGAGGCAACGGATCTTCACCGCAGTAGAGGCCATAACACCTGTGATGCTTATGAATATGTGGCGAGAAGTGGAAAACCGTTTCAGTATCTGTCGATCTACAAACAGTGCCTACACTGAACCAACACACATAAAATTGTTTGAGCTCCCACGTGCAATGTTGGACAAATAACGTTATAAACCTTAATAGGTACTGAAATATAAACGAATGTTTTTGTGTATTTCTAGCCCGGACACCCTATACTCCAAATTTCACCTTGTCCGATTTTCCAAAGGTCCACGCCTCACATCCACTCAGCACGCCACTTACAACGAACTTCTCGGGTACATCTGCAACACTTTCTTAACAACATGTTGTATAAACTGAGTTCGTTCACAGAAGATCCTTTCGTATCAATATAAGCCTCTGTTACGAAAGGTTTACGAACTCAAAAGTGCGACAGCTTCTGGAGGTTGAAATATCTCGATAGAGGTATCGAACGCACCTTTTGCGGACTAGTGGCAAAGAAAATCCATATCTAGACTAGTTGACGTCAATCCAATAAGTAATTGACGCAGCGTGGCTTCTGGGTCATAGGATAATTTGTGATCTGGAGTCACGCAACAGCATAATCGGTACAAATAATTTCTGCAATACGTGTTCTACAAGGTTGTGTATCGTGCGCTTGTCTCTGTTGTTCGAGGGAAGACTCAAAACAAAGACACCTGAGGAGACACATGACTATTGCACTACGGAAACACTCTTTCCATTCAGTTTAATTCTTTGTTCTTTTTATTGCTATCCATTTTAGGTATTATCTTAAACCTTTCTGCGTCTTTATAGCATTTTTTTAGCTTCTTCCTGTGATAACATATCAAATTTCGTCTTCTAAACTACAATCTTACTATCTTATTAAAAAATTCGCCTCTGCTCTCTGTTTTCTGTCATATTCTACAATGTCTCGGCTTCACATTCGTATGTCATATCTGAAAACCACTAGTTTGGAGAATTTTATTTCTGCCTCTCTTGTCCTGTTTTCAATGTTTTGTCACAACGTTGCATATTATTTGATATTTATATAGTTTTGTTGATGTCATTTTCGTATTAACAATTGATGTTACAGCTCAAAAAACTAGAAAAATACGCAAATTCTTCGCTTACGTCTATCGTAGAACTTACACGATGTCTATGTTAACAAACGCCTCCAACAGTGCACGGTGCAAGGTCCCATTTCCAGGCTGCAGGGACAAAACAAAAAAATTACTGACAGAATTCAAAAAAAAAATTGAAATTGTCGCATGTAGCTTTGTAATATGAGCAGCCACTGCCGTTTGAATTCATTGTAAAGTAAACTTGAATAAAACTGCAAACAGATGTTAAGTGATGAGTTAAATAGGACCGGTTTCGATGGGTCTTATGACTGGTTTGATACGGCCCGCCACGAATTCCTGTGCCAACCTCTTCATCTTACAGTAACACTTGAATCCTGTGTCCTCAATTGTTTGCTGGATATATTCGCATCTCTGTCTTTCTCTAGAGCTCCCTCTAGTACCATGGCAGTCACTTCCTGATGTCTTAACAGATGTCCTGTCGTCCTGTCCATTCTTCTTGTCAGTGTTTTCCATGTATTTCTTTCCTCTCCGATCCTTCGCGATACCTCCTCATTCATTATCTCATCACTCCACCCAATTTTCAACATTCGTCTGTAGCCCCACGTCTCAAAATCTTCTAGTCTCTTCTGTTCTGGTTTTTCGACAGTCCATGTTTCACTACCATACAATTATATGCTCCAAACGTACATTCTCAGAAATTTTTTCCTCATAGTAAGGCCTATATATGATACTAGCAGATTTCTCTTGACCAGGAATGCTAGTCTCCTTTCGACGTCCTCCTTTCTCCGTCCGTCACTGATTATTTTGCTTCCTAGGCAGAAGAATGCCTTAACTTCATCTACTTCGTGACCATCATTCCTCATGTTAATTTTCTCTCTATTACCATTTCTTCTACTCCTTATTACTTTCGTCTTTCTTCGATTTACTCTCAATCCATATTCCGTACTCACTAGGCTGTTAGTTCCATTCAACGAATCCTGCAGTTCTTCTTCACTTTCACTGAGGACAGTGATGTCATCAGCGAATCTTATCGTTCCTTCCACTTCGAATTTTAGTTCCACTCTTGAACCATTATTTTATTTTCACCATTCCTTCTTCGATGTATAAATTGAACTGTAGGGGGGAACGACTACTTCCCTGTCCTACATCCTTTTTAATCAGAGCACTTCGTTCTTGGTCTTCCACTCTTGTACATGTTTATTACCCCGCTTCTCCCTATATCTTTCTCCAGTTTTCCTCAGAATTTCTGACATCTTGCACCACTTGACACTCTCGAACGCTTTTTCCAGGTCTACTAATCCTATGGACGTGTTTTGATGTTTCTTTAGTCTTGCTTCGATTATCAACCGCAGCGTCAGAACTGCCTCTCTGGTGCTTTTACCTTTCCTAAAGCCGAAGTGATAGTCATCTAACACACCCTGAATCTTCTTTTCCATTCTTCCCATGCATTATTCTTGTCATCTACTTGGATGCATATGCTGTTAAGTTGATGGAGAGATAATTTTCGCACTTGGTAGCTGTTGCTATCTTCGGAATTGTATGGATGATATTCTTCCTAACGTCAGATGGTATATCGCAGGAAGGATGCATTCTACCCACCAACGTTAATAGTCGTTTTGTTGCCACTTCCCCCAATCATTTGAGAAATTCTAAAGGAATATTATCTATCCTCTCTGCTTTATTTGATCGTAAGTCTTCCAAAGCTCTTTTAAATTCTGATTCTACTACTGGATCCCCTATTTCCTCTACATCGATTCCTGTTTCTTCTTTTATCATGGCAGAAAACAATGAACTTTCACTTTATGTATAGATAACATATTCGTTTATTTTTATTAAAAATTATCCGATAGTGATTGCCAGCACATGAAGTACCCATAGGCGATGAAAACTGGACCTCTCACCCACATTGGTGACCGACCGCCTGCACACAATGTGACCACAGCTCTCTGGCTCGCAACAGTATTGTATTGGAATTTGTCATCACCATTATACCCAAATAATATAATGAAACAAAAAGTGCCGGCCGCGGTGGTCTCGTGGTTCTAGGCTCGCAGTCCGGAACCGCGCGACTGCTACGGTCGCAGTTTCGAATCCTGCCTCGGGCATGGATGTGTGTGATGTCCTTAGGTTAGTTAGGTTTAACTAGTTCTAAGTTCTAGGGGACTGATGACCTAAGATGTTAAGTCCCATAGTGCTCAGAGCCATTTGAACCATTTGAAACAAAAAGTCTCCTAAAATATTGAAAACAAAGCTTAAGTCAAATTATTGATAAATAAAATTTCAAAATCTTAGAAATGGAAATAGAACTTGCCCTTCTAGATGAAGAGCCGTAATTCCCCTTCACCTCAGATTTCTTACAGAATCGCCGGCTGGCTTAGCTAGGTGGTAACGTGCTCGCATTCCATGCAAGCAGGCCCGGGTTCGATTCGCGATGGGGTTGAAGATTTTCTGCGCTCGGGGACCGGGTCTTGTATTGTCCTCACCATCATTTTATCCTCATCACCGGCGCGCATGTCGCCCAATGTGGCGTCGACTGAAATAAGACTTGCACTTGGCGGCCGAACTTCCCCGGATGGGACATCCCGGCCAACGATGCCGTACACTTATTTCCATTTCTTACAGGATCAATCTCTCATGTATAAATAATATTTCCCGAACGTGTCGTCCAGTGATACAACTCTGCTGTTACATTCAGTGATTTATGTAGCGACTGTTTCCCAAACGTGTTGGGAATAGGATTTGTAATAAAGAAGTCAGAAAGTAAAAGGGCATCCCTATGCTTACAGCACGAACAGCAGTAATGTAGTAACGGACAAAAGTTTTTTTCCATTTAGTATTTTGTGTGTGTGTGTGTGTGTGTGTGTGTGTGTGTGTGTGTGTGTGGGAGGGGGGGGGGGTCACGTTGCATACATTTACTGATTGTGACATATACATGCCGAAACTGATTGCAGACCTTGCCATTTCTTTTAACAGTTTCGTTGTGTTGTCTGGTAGTGCTGTTGTTGGCGGGCACTGCGTCGGACACAATGGCTGTGAATCCAAAAAAGCTACCCAACGCAAACTCACATCGTCCTCCAATTGGAGCTGCACGGTCAAATGACTACTTCTCACACCAAATTCTGAGAGCAGAATTCGAACTGATTCTCTCACGAGCAGCGGACGAAGTGTCATCGCAGTTCATCCTGTCTCCCCTCGTAACATTCATCCCTTCTTAGAGAGCCAATCCCACCCTCTCACGAGCAGTCATCCAATGACAAGTGTCAGTTCTCATGGAGCATCCTCCCTCTTCTTAATAACTTTCCTAAACTACTCTATCAGACCAGTCGAGCCAGTGAAATTCCCACACTGTCACGCTCAGAGACCTACAGCTAAAGAAAGGAACGCGTTCTGCCGTCTTACAAGGTAGAACTTTAAAAAATTTAAGCATGTACAATAAATTAATTCTGCGGTGTAACAATACTTTCCAGCATTACCTCGTTAAGGAATTCCATTATTTGATTATGGTCTTCTCCAGATTGAAGAGGTAGTACATGGTTTGTGTGAATCAAGTTATGGGAGAAACGGGAGGCCGCGATATCGAACTCAATTCGAGCTACCAAAATTTCATTAAAAATTATTTCAGGTGTCTAGGTGATTTTGCCAACAAAAGTGTGGTGCGTTTAGCCAGGTGCCAATGAGAATTCTACATAAGGGAGCACAGGCGTTGAAATATATCTACAGAATAGTTACGCCAAATACTCTCACATGAAATAAAGTCAGATTTTAATTTTGTTTTTGTGGTGCAGGCTCCTAGGCTGAGGCCTAAAACCAGGCATGTAAATGTTACACTCAATTTGAAACCTCATTACTCCCCAAGGAGCAAATTATGGTTTACCAGATGGACACACCAGGTGGCGCACGGATGCCCTTACAGTTCGGGACATTTCGAAGTCACATTTACAGGATGGGCGTCAGACTCTCCACTATTTGTTCATGCTAAAGAAGTGTGATGTAATTTACGCACTATTTTCATGTGAGCTGTATCGTGAAAAACAACAGTTTATGCAAGAGAGTGTGAATTTTCTGTCTACGATTTCCTACTATTGTCTCATCAAAAAATACAAGACACAGAATCAGCATGGACTTAATTACGACATCGTAACTTACACACATACAGGAGTGTCTACTTCCACGCACAGTTACCTCAACTAACTTTATACCTTTCGATGTCCAAATAATCGTGGATACTGTAGCTATTATCACATAAATGATGTGACTGTGCAGATCAATACGAAATGAATCTCGAGAATCTGCATCATTGTTACTGCATCTATATACACACATCAAAAAAAGTTGTGCATCGCCTCGGTTCCGAGAGCTCCGGAACCTGTACAGACAATTGTAATAGATATCAATATAAACATAATTTTCGCTCTTTTTATTGCTCATGAAAACCACTCATTGCATGTTGTACCACCATACAGCGAGACCTTCAGAGGTGGTGGTCCAGACTTCTGTACACACCGGTAGCTCTAATACCCAGTAGCACGTCCACTTGCATTGATGCATGCCTGTATTCGTCGTGGCATACTATCCACAAGTTCATCAAGGCACTGTTGGTACAGGTTGTCCCACTACTCAACGGTGACTCGCCGTAGATACCTCAGAGCGGTTGGTTGATCACGTCGTCCATAAAAGCCCTTTTCAATTTAGCCCAAGCATGTTCGATAGGTTTCATGTCTGTAGAACATGCTGACCACTCTAGTCGAGCGATGTCGATATACTGAAGGAAGTCATTCACAAGATGTGCACGATGGGGGCGTGAATGCTTGTCCATGAAGACAAATGCCTCGACAATATGCTGCCCAAATGGTTAAACTTTCAGAGAATGGTATTCACGTATTGTGCAGCCGTTACGACTGCTCCCATGACCACCAGCGACGTACGTCTGCCCCATATAATGCCACCCGAAAACAGCAGGGAAGCTTCACCTTGCTGCACTGGCTGGACAGTTTGTCTAAGGTGTTCAGCCTGACCAAGTTGCCTCCAAATACGTCTCCGACGATTGTCTGTCTTGAAGGCATATGCAACACATCGGTGAAGAGAACATGATGCCAGTCCTGAGCGGTCCATTCGGCATGTTGTTGGGCCCATCTGTACCGCGCTGCATAGTCTCGTGGTTGCAAAATTGGACCTCGCCATGGATGTCGGGAGTCATTTTGAGCATCATGCAACCTATTGCGCACAGTTTGAGTCGTAACACGACGTCCTGTGGCTGCACGAAAAGCATTATTCTACATGGTGGCGTTGCTGTGAGGGTTGCTCCGAGCCATAATACGTAGGCAGCAGTCATCCACTGCAGTGGTAGCCCTTGGGCGGCCTGTGCGAGGCGTATCATCGACAGTTCCTGTCTGTCTACTCCATGTCCTGTCGCTTTGATTCACTCCGAGACGCCTGGACACTTCCCTTGTTGACAGCCCTTCCTCGCACAAAGTAGCAATGCGGGCGCCATCGAACCACGGTAGTGTCCGTCTAGGCATGGTTGAACTACAAACAAGACGAGCCGTGTACCTCCTTCCTGGTGAAATGACTGTAACTGTCGGATCCGCTCCGTCTAATAGACGCTGCTCACGCATGGTTGTTTACATCTTTGGGCGGGTTTACTGATATCTCTGAACAGTCAAAGGGACTGTGTCTGAGATACAATATCTACAGTCAATGTCTATCTTCAGGAGTTCTCGGAACTGGGGAGATGTAAAAAATTTTTTTTTATGTGTGATACATACATATGTACATCCATCTTTGTGACGTGTCTGGATTCCCGGCGCTTCCACTGCCAGCGCCATTGATGAACCGCTGACGATAGCCAGCCCATTCTGCGGAGAGAGTCGGAGATTCCGCCGGTGCTGAGCTATTCGAAGTCGGCGCGCGGCGCATGCGCAGAGCGGCGGCGTGCCGGCGTGGCGTGGCTCTGGCAGCCCCTCGCTAGTACTACGGCTCCGCTGTGACGTCACACCGCGGCCAGCTGGCCGGCCGCCAGTGCGGCTGTACCGGCGGGTGCACGCGCACCGGGAAGCCGCGAGGTCGCCTGTACCGGCAGCACGTCCAGCTAGCTGTGTGGCGTCCTCCCGCTGGTATTGATTCTACCGTGGGCCGCGGCGCGGCGGAGCGGTCGGCAGCTGGCTAGTGGTTGTGTGGCTGCAGTGCGAGTAGATAACCCACTGACACGAAACGCCCTCACAACTGGACTGACGAAAGCAGATAGCGTGGCGCAAATGGATTCGCGCTGCAGATGGAGCTGTTTGTCAATCTCCCCGAATCTCTATATCGCCACAAATTAATGCATGTTGTGTATGGACCTGCCTACGTAGCCGAAATAGCTAAAGCAAGCCCAAATCATGTCGCCCGCTTCGGCTGTACACCGGTTCTAATCCTGTTGGTGGAAAATCTTCACTGTCAGTATTTGGCATACGTGTCGGGAAGAGTGTGCGGGGCAAAGTTCCTAGTCACCAATCTTCGCGCGATCTTCCTCGATTAAAGTCCACATCGCTTCGCAACTTCTCAAGAAGTGAAGGTGTGTGACACTTGAAACAGATCCGTCTGTTGCATGGGGGCTTTTTCGGTGGCCCCCTAGGTGCTGTTCCCTTCCCTACATCCATAACAACTCATACCCAGCAGTCATCACAATAATTCATATCACACAAACGCGCTCTTAACATCCCATGACATGCTGGAGGATGGCAACCTCTTGTAGTATATTTCCAAAAGTGGCGATGCTGGATTCTGTCACATCCTATCGCAGGTCCTAACACCAGCTCAGATGGAGATGTGGCCCGTCTAGCGCAATCACAGCACTGACGAAAATATATTTATTGCATGCTGAAATTTAGTAAGTCACCTTTAACAGAGTGAGAGGGTGAAGGATTCCTAACAAATTTGGCACAGGCGATTAGATAATGGGGAATACGTTGCGATTTGTAGGAAGTGAATAAGGGTGCAAATTGTTAAGGATTCAATTCAAAACCAATTTATTTTCCCAATTGTGTAATCTTATTTGGAGAGGTGTCTTACAGCGACTCTATATCTCTTCAAAACGAGTACACTTCTCTTCCGCTCCGCGTGTTGGGCTTTTCTAGCTACTACCAGTTTCTGGTTTCTACCTTGTATCAGCGACAAGAGCTCTAGCCTCAAACAAAATTGGAGAAAAGTGTGAGACACCATGCTTTCCTTCTTATACAGCCTGTAATAAGTGCCGATATTCGGTGAAGAGAACATGATGCCAGTCCTGAGCGGTCCATTCATCACACAAAAACGTCACAAACCCTATGACCTGATGTTTTCTGCAGACTTGTACTACACCACTAATTGGACTATGCGTATGAGTATAGACTAACCGTTTTGTGTCCACCCTTCAACATCAGATCTGCTGCACAAGGGAAAATAAACAGTAATAGCTTCCATTTGCCACATGTACTTGGAGGTACTACCCAACCTAAAAAAAAAAAAAATACACTACTGGCCATTAAAATTGCTACACCAAGAAGAAATGCAGATGATAAACGGGTATTCATTGGACACATATACTGCAACAGAAATGTGATTACTTTTTCACGCAATTTAGGTGCATGGATCCTGAGAAATCAGTACCTAGAACAACCACCACTGGACGTAATAACGGCCTTGATACGCCTGGGTATTGAGTCACACAGAGCTTGGATGACGTGTACAGATACAGCTGCCCATGCAGCTTCAACACGATACCACAGCTCATCAAGAGTAGTGACTGGCGTATTGTGACGAGCCAGTTGCTCGGCCACCATTGACCAGACGTTTTCAATTGGTGAGAGATCTGGAGAATGTGCTTGCCAGGGCAGCAGTCGAACATTTTCTGTATCCAGAAAGGCCCAAACAGGAACTGCAACATGCGGTCGTCCATTATCCTGCTGAAATATAGGGTTTCGAAGGGATCGAATGAAGGGTAGAGCTACGGGTCGTAACACATCTGAAATGTATCGTCCACTGTTCAAAGTGCCGTCAATGCGAACAAGAGGTGACCGAGACGTGTAACCAATGGCACCCCATACCATCATGTCGGGTGATACGCCAGTATGGCGGTGACGAATACACGCTTCCAATGTGCGTTCACCGCGATGTCGCCAAACACGGGTGCGACCGTCATGATGCTGTAAACAGAACCTGGATTCGTGCATCCAGGTTCGTCGTTGAGTACACCATCGCAGGCGCTCCTGTCTGTGATACAGTGTCAAGGGTAACCGCAGCCGTGGTCTCCGAGCTGATAGTCCATGCTGCTCCAAACTTTGTCGAACTGTTCGTGCAGATGATTGTTGTCTTGCAAACGTCCCCATCTGTTGACTCAGGGATCGAGACGTGGCTGCACGATCCGTTACAGCCATGCGGATAACATGCCTGTCATCTCAACTACTAGTGATACGAGGCCATTGGTATCCAGCACGACGTTCCGTATTACCCTCCTGAACGAACCGATACCGTATGCCGCTAACAGTCATTGGATCTCGACCAACGCGAGCAGCAATGTCGCGATACGATAAACCACAATCGCGATAGGCTACAATCCCACCTTTATCAAAGTCGGAAACGTGATGGGACGCATTTCTCCTCCTTACACGAGGCATCACAACAACGTTTCACCAGGCAACGCCGGTCAACTGCTGTTTGTGTATGAGAAAACGCTTGGAAACTTTCCTCATGTCAGCACGTTGTAGGCGTCGCCACCGGCTCTAACCTTGTGTGAATGCTCTGAAAATCTAATCATTTGCATATCACAGCATCGTCTTCCTCTCGGTTAAATTTCGCGTCTGTAGCAAGTCATCTTCGTGGTGTAGCAGTTTTAATGGCCAGTAGTGTACAATCTTTAATGGCCATAATTATTAGTTTGGATATGACGTAAATGCTGATGTAATACTGTTCAGTACTCCGTCCTCAGTCACCAATAGAAATATCTGCACTTATGCCCATTACACCCTGTATTCTGACAGAGGGGTAACTATTATTCGTTGCAACTATACACGCTCAGATACCTTATTTATGGTAGGAGACAAGGGCAAGACTTGTTTCTCGCACTTTATATTCTGGCAGACAGAAATATAGCAAAATACACTCCTGGAAATGGAAAAAAGAACACATTGACACCGGTGTGTCAGACCCACCATACTTGCTCCGGACACTGCGAGAGGGCTGTACAAGCAATGATCACACGCACGGCACAGCGGACACACCAGGAACCGCGGTGTTGGCCGTCGAATGGCGCTAGCTGCGCAGCATTTGTGCACCGCCGCCGTCAGTGTCAGCCAGTTTGCCGTGGTATACGGAGCTCCATCGCAGTCTTTAACACTGGTAGCATGCCGCGACAGCGTGGACGTGAACCGTATGTGCAGTTGACGGACTTTGAGCGAGGGCGTATAGTGGGCATGCGGGAGGCCGGGTGGACGTACCGCCGAATTGCTCAACACGTGGGGCGTGAGGTCTCCACACTACATCGATTTTGTCGCCAGTGGTCGGCGGAAGGTGCACGTGCCCGTCGACCTGGGACCGGAACGCAGCGACGCACGGATGCACGCCAAGACCGTAGGATCCTATGCAGTGCCGTAGGGGACCGCACCACCACTTCCCAGCAAATTAGGGACACTGTTGCTCCTGGGGTATCGGCGAGGACCATTCGCAACCGTCTCCATGAAGCTGGGCTACGGTCCCGCACACCGTTAGGCCGTCTTCCGCTCACGCCCCAACATCGTGCAGCCCGCCTCCAGTGGTGTCGCGACAGGCGTGAATGGAGGGACGAATGGAGACGTGTCATCTTCAGCGATGAGAGTCGCTTCTGCCTTGGTGCCAATGATGGTCGTATGCGTGTTTGGCGCCGTGCAGGTGAGTGCCACAATCAGGACTGCATACGACCGAGGCACACAGGGCCAACACCCGGCATCATGGTGTGGGGAGCGATCTCCTACACTGGCCGTACACCACTGGTGATCGTCGAGGGGACACTGAATAGTGCACGGTACATCCAAACCGTCATCGAACCCATCGTTCTACCATTCATAGACCGGCAAGGGAACTTGCTGTTCCAACAGGACAATGCACGTCCGCATGTATCCCGTGCCACCCAACGTGCTCTAGAAGGTGTAAGTCAACTACCCTGGCCAGCAAGATCTCCGGATCTGTCCCCCATTGAGCATGTTTGGGACTGGATGAAGCGTCGTCTCACGCGGTCTGCACGTCCAGCACGAACGCTGGTCCAACTGAGGCGCCAGGTGGAAATGGCATGGCAAGCCATTCCACAGGACTACATCCAGCATCTCTACGATCCCCTCCATGGGAGAATAGCAGCCTGCATTGCTGCAAAAGGTGGATATACACTGTACTAGTGCCGACATTGTGCATGCTCTGTTGCCTGTGTCTATGTGCCTGTGGTTCTGTCAGTGTGATCATGTGATGTATCTGACCCCAGGAATGTGTCAATAAAGTTTCCCCTTCCTGGGACAATGAATTCACGGTGTTCTTATTTCAATTTCCAGGAGTGTACATCATTAAAGAACATAACAATACAGAGAACATTTGTAATACAGGCTTTACAAAAGAATCGAAATAACATATACGTCAGTGTTACAAGAATTATGACATGAGGACATACATAAAAGATCAGAGAACATTTGTAATACAGGCTTTACAAAAGAATCGAAATAACATATACGTCAGTGTTACAAGAATTATGACATGAGTACATACATAAAAGATCAGAATAACTTTCGAAACATCAACTTCACACATGAGCATTAAAACAAAACAGAATAAGTAATGTCTAAACATCTTTACAAAGAAAATAACATATTATCAGAAAAATTCTACAACATAACTCTTATTAGCTAAACACATAAAGACAGGAAAAACACAAATATACAAGAGTACACAAACACATACCAGAATACACAGGGGGAAAGGACAGGGTTTGTTTTACTGCAGTATTTTGCTAACAAAACTTTCTTTACTTCTTGGAGATCTCCCTTCATTCATCATTATTCCCAAAAAGTGCTATCTATACCTCCTTCCTGTATTCTATTCATATTTCTTTCAAAATAATTATTTCTCATTGCACAATACTCATTTTTGCCAAATCTGTTTCATATAACTTCTCAATGCATTTCTTCCAATTCATCTTATATAGTCTACCCCCTCTTAAGCTAACTTAAATCTACTGAGCTCAGATGCTAAACTAAGGGATGAGGCAATGCAGCAATACAAAACAATTAACACAAACAGCAATGACAAAATATTCAAATTGGCCAAGCAAGCAGCAATATTACAGCTAATATTACGCAATGAGCAGCAAACAAGAAAAATAAATCAGTAGTAAAACTGGCTTAACAGAGTAACACAAATTAAAATTCAGTAGGACTATGCCTGGCAAACAGCAGCAGCAAATAAAAAAAAACATATATCTAAACATGACATAGCTGAAGGAGAAAAAATATTACACTAAAAATGGCCATGTCTAATACCTATGTCACATCTTAACACTAGAGTGATGCATCACGAGAACTTACACTAGCAGATAAGTTACCAAATCGTAAGGAAATTATTTATGCAATTCCTGTGAAGGGAAATGTCTATTTATGTGACCTCGTTTTCTTGGAAGTAGATCATAAATTTCTTATTGACTGGATCTGTAGGCATAAAATAACTACATTAGTACAATTATTAAATTTTATTTTAACCAATGCTGCAGTGCAGCTAGAAACTAGATATTAAACAAAATAGGCAAAGCAAGGCGTGAAACGTCATTCACTAGCCATATGGCATTTCATAGTGCAGTAAACAATCTTTCAACTAGAAAGACAATAGATGTGAAATGTTTCTCATCATTTCATTTCAGTAAATATCATAAATTAAGAGCTCCACAGTGTAATCGTATGTTTTCAAGTTCGACCGTGTCGTTTTTGCGATGCTCTCTACAAAGGAACGTCAATAGCGAGGATAATGGCCTCCCCTTTTTTTTCTCCACCTGCGCCTCTGGCACACACTAATGACTTCTTTCCAGGCGACTATCGCCCATCTGGGTGCCCACGACGCATTACGTGCAGGTGGTCACTTAACTTTCTTAATATTTACGACAGCAGTTTCCGCTACAGTGGCAGTCTCATATAAAAGATTGCAGAGGTCGAGAATTAGCGTTGCAAATGTGTAGATACAAAATCTTATGAATATAACAGTGTCCAAAAAATTTTCGTCGGCATTGTATTACATTCACGCATTTACATACATTTCATAACTCTTAAAGTACGATTCTTGGTTTCCAACAACCTGTTTCACAAACCAGAGTGAGTCCCTAACCACTACTCATTATTCCTTACCTTATTAGTCGACACTTCTTCAATATTTTATGATAACAGATACATAGCATACTCAAATAACTCATATAGCATCAGCTTATTGATCATAAACATACCTCAATAGCATAATACACATCGTCGTCGTAATAATAACATCATAACACCTCAGTCAAATCTTGAAAACGTCGTAGCTTTCTGCAATAATTAAAAAATCTAAAAAAAAATTCTCTGCTCATTTCAATAGTGTCATCTACCTCAAACGTACTTTAAAAATCGTGATCCCATACCAAATACATCATTCAAAGCTCTCATAGTATCACAATGTTTCTGAAAAAATATGAACAGTTCACAAAGTATAAACAACATACAATTTCGTAAGTGTGAAGTTATCCAACGGTGTAGTTACGTAAACGTCTGTCACTGATGTAGTAAAATAAATGTTTGTCTCTCTCAGTTAAATGATCAGATAGCTGTGTAATTCTGTGTTAGAGAAATATGGTACCGATGAGTCAAGTTGTATAAGCAAATACCATATTAGCTAGGGCTCCTTGTGCATGCCAAACACATGGTACACAAAGTAAGCGTGTATCCCCCTGAGGATTAATGTAATTATAACCTCAGGTGTTACAGATTACAACAATGGAATGAAATGTATCACGGAAAACCTTTGTATCATTGTAATACAAAAATCTTTAAAAATAAATGTTTTAAGTACAAAATTAATCACTAAAATACGTGTCCTGTAGCGCTAAACTGTGCGTCTTGTTGTAAGATAAACTCTGTAGAAGTGTCGTAGTTATCGTCCTCCGAAAGCTAAGTTCTGCTGAAGTCAATGTACTTACCTCATGATGAACGAAAGTGAAATGCTTTGTGTATAGATATCGTAGTTATTACGTACATTACTGTGATCAAGAAAGTACTATACTGTATTGTTGTGATACGAAAAAGGCCCTCACATTGTAGCTTACTACTAAAATATGTTTTGCTTTCCAGAAGAATTCAGAAAAACTGTGCGGATATAAAACAGATACACCGCAAAAGAAACATTGTAAATCGTCACCCATTAGTAGCGTCGTGATAAAATCGTGTAACTGTCACATAAACTAACCACTGTGTCATCTGGTATTTCACAGAAAGTACTTTAAATCCAGAATGTATTTTCAAGTAAACCAAAATGTTGCATTAAAATCTCATTAGCAGTACTGGGAAATGTTCTAAGTATGTGAGCCTTATAGTCGTTACGTAAACGTGCAACTAACAAGCAAGAATATATACACACAATAACACTGTGTCGTTTGTTCACACTAACAATGCATTCGTAATTTCTGTTTAAATAAGTTCTCTTGGTTCTTGACTGGATATTTAACTTCAAACATTGTTGCATATTAACAGATTCTAAGTCTGACAAAGCATACTAGTAATGTAAAGTGAAAAGTTATATGGCAAAGACAAAGTTAAAAAGCAGATTATCTTTCAATAAACGGTTTTACATGTGAAATGTGGTGTAAACCTTTACTCTTCCTAGTACGCAGAGTTTCAACTTCAACGCAATTATCATGTGGTATACGTCGGATTCTGTAAGGTCCATTGTAAACTAGAAAGAATTTGTGACTCAAGTGTTTCTTCTTATGTGACAATGAATGAGCTTTAATGAGAACTTTCTGACCAATATACAATTTCTTTGCATTTGCTTTACCGTGTAGTTTTCTCCTTTTGTCTGCTGCAGATTTTATATTTTTAAGAGCCAAGTCAATTATGTCTTTGTGTCGAATTTTACGTGTATTCGGGAAAGGTACAAGCTCTCTGATTCTGTTTGGTGGTTCTTCATTCTTCAGTACAAGAGTAGGTGGTAAAGCAGTGGAATCATGAGGCATTTCAGTCAGCACGTTTTGAAATAAGTGTAAATATCTGTCCCAATGCTGATGCTTTCTGTGACAATAAAGTCTGCAAAGCTTATTGATTTTTTCATAATCCGTTCGGAGGGGTTACAATGTGGTGAGTACAATGAAATAAAAACAGGTTTGATTTTATGGTTGCGAAGCATGCGTGACCAAACAGCAGATCTGAATTGCGGTCCGTTATCTGAAATGACTTTACTAACGTGTCCAACTTCACGTAAGAAATTTTTAACAAAGGCGTTGGATACAGACCGTCCAGTGGCTTCACGTAACGGAGTGAAAGAAACAAATTTTGAAGTAAGTTCAACAGCGACTAGAACGTACGAAAATCCATTAGATGTTCTGACAAGCGGTCCCAAGAGATCAACAGCAGCAAATTCTTTTAATTTAGAAGGAATAATAGGAAACAACGGAGCACGATGTGAGACAGTAGATGGTTTCGCCTTTTGACAAAGTTTACAGACAAGACTCTTCGAATTCTCTTTTCCATATTATTAAAATAACAAGTCGTTCGAAGAATATGATAACATTTTCGTGGACCAAAATGTGCGTAGCTGAAATGAATGTACCAAATGAGCTTATTAACAAAATCGTCTGGAATGCAAAGTACCCATAGCTTGTCATCAACAGTGCAGCGTTTGAAGAGTATGTTGTTTCTAACCAGGTAATAATGCCGAATCTGTGTGTGTGTCTTTTCATACCATTTGCTCTTGATGTCTTTCCAAATCGGATCTTTATCTTGTTCATGAGCAATGTCCTTTAAAGATGAGGTGATGAAGTTTTCAAAGGCGACTTTCTGAATGTAAAGAATACTGAAATTTTTCTCGAGGTTACCTTCTGTGTTACTTTTCTCAAGCCCAGCTGGTGCGCGTGACAGTGCGTCCGCAACAATGTTCTCTTTGCTGGGAATGTAGACTATTGTGAAGCGGAATTCTTGCAGAAACAATGCCCAACGTTTTAACCTGTCATGATTTAATTTTGAAGACATAAGAAATTGTAATGCACGATGATCACTGTATACTTTTACGTGCTTACCAGAAAGAAAGAAACGGAATTTGTTAAATGCCCAAACGATAGCTAAAGCTTCTAATTCAGTAACGGAATAATTTTTTTCAGATTTTGTTAGCACTCGGCTAGCAAAAGCAATGGTTTTCTGAACAGTAGTGTTATTTTCTGTGGCTTCTTGAAATAAATGGGCACCAAGACCGACTTTAGAAGAATCTGTGCTAAGGCAGAAATCTTGTGACAGATCAGGGTGAGCTAGTATTGGCGCGTTAAGTAGCGATTCTTTCAAAGAATTGAATTCCAACTGTGCTTGTTCGTCCCAGTTCCAAATAGTATTTTTTCCAGTGAGAGAACCAAGTTTTGGTGTAACAAGAATTTGCATATTCAGAAAACGACGGTAAAAATTTACGAGACCTAGAAAACTGCGGACTTGTTTTTTTTGTGGATGTAACTGGAATGGCTCTGATTGCTTCTAACTTTTCAGGATCCGGCTGAATGCCTTCAGAAGAAATAATATGTCCCAAAAACCTCACCTTTGACCAACCGAATTCAGACTTTTCCAAGTTAACTGTAATTCCAGATTCTGCAAAAATACGTAACAAACTGTTGAGGATGCGATTATGTTGTTCCCATGAAGCTTCTACTATTAGAATATCGTCCACATATAAGGTGATGTGACGTTTTAAGAACTCAGGTAATATGGAATTTAGCCCGCGAATGAATGCTGCTGAAGAAATGTTCAAACCAAAGGGAAGTTTCCGAAACTGATAACAAACGCCGAAACAAAGGAAAGCTGTGTATTTTCTGTTGTGTCGATTCCCTAAGGTCTCGACACAATGAGTGGCTAGAAGCACGCGAAACTAACGCAGACGGGCGTAAATTCTGAAACAGGAGACTGGATGAAAACTATAAAGAAAAGAAGAGAGATTTTAATATACTTAACTTTAATGTAGTCTTGTTCTTGTTGAAATACATCTCTTGCATAGTAGTAAGCAATTAGCAATGATACACATGGCGCCTTGCTAGGTAGTAGCGATGGACTAGCTGAAGGCTATTTAATCTGTCTCTCGGCAAATGAGAGGAAGACGTGATACGTCTTGTCGCAAGCTATGTCGTCCGTACAACTGGGGCGAGGTCAAGTCCGTGTCTTGTGACCTGCCCTGTGGTGGCGCTACGTTTGCGAATACACAGTGGCGACACGCGGGTCCGACATGTACTACAGGACCGCGGCCGATTTAAGTTACCACCTAGCAAGTGTGGTGTCTAGCGGTGACACCACATTCCTCCCCCGCAAATCGGCGAACGGTCGTGAGATACGGCTTCCGCCCGCCGTGGGGAGGACCCCATGTTGACGTATGCGATGAGGTGGGGAGCCTAACAACAGGCGAGGCTGTGCCACCCGCACCCGGCCATTCGGTCCGAGGGGAGCTAGGAAACGCCTGCAAACCTAGTCCAGGGTGCACGTCAACATGAGGTGTTTGCGCACGTAATGATATAAGAGGAGCCGCGGGGTCGACCTCCATGTGGTCGGAGCACCCGACGGGCGAAGACGACATCTGGTCCGGAACGGGCAAGAGGTCCATGGCGGAGGACGGCTGGTCACGGGAAGCAAGCGGCGGCGCGTGACCCAGAGAGGCGCGTGGCGGCTGCAGCGAAGCGTCCGCTGCTGGCGGCGCCGGCGGCGGCTGCGGCGGCGCGACGCCATGAGGCAAAATGGAAGGCATCGTCGGGAACACCTGGGGATGAGGCGAGCCAGTAGATGGGTCCCCAGGGCGCTGACCTGACGGCTCCGTCGCTGAAAGCAGACGGGGAGCGGCAGAACCCAGGCGACGACAGAGGCGCAGCTGATTGAGATGCCGACGCACCTCACCAGAGGCCCCCAAAACCAAATACATCGCGCGGCCGAGGCAGCGAAGAATGCGCCCTGCGAGCCAACGCTGTGAACCGCGATAGTTGCGATAATAGACAACGTCGCCAGGAGCAAAAGCAGGAGACTGCCGCTGCACAGGAACCTGATGTGGCGGATGCAGCAAAGACATCAGAGTTCGATGAGGACGACCATGGAGCAACTCAGCCGGCGAGCGACCATCGCGGGGCTGAGAGCGACATGAGGACAAAAAGAGCAACAAAGCGTCCTCCCGAGAATGCGACTCTTTCAACTTCAACATCTGCGACTTGAAAGTCCGGACCAATCGTTCAGCGGCACCGTTTGACTGAGGCGAAAACGGCGCGGATGTCAGATGTTGAATACCATTGGCCTTGCAGAACGACTGAAATTCTGCGGACATGAATTGTGGGCCATTGTCGGAAACAATAGTCTGCGGAAGACCTTCAAGGCAAAAGATAGCAGACAAGGCTTGGATTGTGGCAGAAGACGTCGTGGAAGACATCCGGACAACAAAAGGAAAATTACTGAAAGCATCGACCACAACCAACCATCGAGCATTCCAGAATGGACCAGCAAAATCGATGTGCAAGCGTTGCCAAGGGGAAGTGGCTTTCGGCCATGCAAAGAATTTCCGCGGCGGTGCGGATTGTTGTTCGGCACACGCCACGCAAGAGGAGCACATATTCGTAATCGCAGCATCGATTCCGAACCAAGTACAGTGCTGCCGAGCAAGTTGTTTCGTTCGCACTATACCCCAATGTCCTTGGTGAAGAAGCCGTAAGACAGAGGACTGTAACGAACGTGGGACTACGACTCGGGATTGATCATTATCGGAACGCAACAACAAAACACCACGTCGGACAAAAAGTCTCTCCTTATGAGCAAAAAATCTGCGAACCAAAGGATCCTCGATCCGTGACTTTGACAAGGGCCATTGCGTAGCAACAAAACGCAAAACGGGAGCAAGGACAGGGTCAGCAGCTGTGGCAGTAGCTACACGACGAAAATCAATCGGAAACGATGCGACCACGTCATCGGTTTCCGAATCAATGAACATGCAAGCAAGTTCGGAAGAATCGAATGCTTTATCCTCAGCAACAGGCAAACGGGACAACGCATCAGCGTTGCCGTGCTTAGCAGTGGACCGATACAAGATATCGTAGCGGTACTGCGAGAGAAAAAGTGACCAGCGAATGAATTTCTGCGCTGTACGTGGAGGTACAGTCTTGTTCGGATGAAAAAGTGATGTCAAAGGCTCGTGGTCCGGGATGATTGTAAAGTGACGACCATACAAGAAATCGTGAAACTTTGTTACACCAAACACAAGAGCCAAAGCTTCCTTCTCTATTTGGGAATAATTTCTTTGCGCAGATGAGAGCAATTTTGACGCAAAGGCAATAGGGCGATCATGCGAACCATCTTTGTGCGCAAGCACAGCACCGATCCCGAAATCCGATGCATCGACCATCAACAAAAGGGGTTTTCGGGGATCGAATGGCGTAAGGCAAGTATTTGAAAGTAACGCCGATTTCAACTGGCGAAAGGCGCGTTCGCATTCCGTCGTCCAGACGAACGGAACACCTTTACGGCGTAAGCGATGAAGCGGAGCTGAAATGGAAGAAGCATTGCGCACAAATCGATGATAATAATTTACCTTACCCAGCACACTCTGTAGCTGTTTTAAGTTCTGCGGTGACGGCAAGTCCTGAATGGCACGAAGGTGCTCTGGACTCGGATGTATACCTTGGGCATTTATGACATGCCCCAGGTACGGTAAGTCACGAGCAAAAAACACACATTTGTCCTTCCTCAAGCGAAGACCATTTTGTCGCAATACCTGAAATAACGTTCGGAGATTTTGCAAATGTTCTGCTTCTGTCTTTCCTGAGATTACAATATCGTCCAGATAGTTCGCAGCCGTAGGGACCGACGCACAAATAGTTTGTAAATATTGCTGAAATAAAGCAGGGGCGGATGCACACCCGAATGGCAGTCTTTTGAAGCGATACAAGCCAAGATGCGTGTTAACCACTAAGACGCGCTGGGATTCTTCGTCCACAGGTAGTTGCAAGTACGCATCTGCTAGGTCCAATTTTGAAAAATATTTTCCCGGGCACAGTTTGTCAAAAAGATCTTCCGGGCGGGGCAAAGGAAAAGTAGCAGTCACAAGTTGTGGATTCACAGTGGCCTTGAAGTCCACGCAAAGTCTCAGTTTTCCGGAAGGTTTTGGCAAAATGACTAAGGGTGAGGCCCAGAGAGAAGCCTGCACACGTTCAATTACACCTTGAGATTCTAATTCGGCTAATGTTTTTGCGACCTCATCACGCAATGCGTGGGGAACATTGCGCGCTCTGAAAAATTTTGGTTGCGCGTTGGCTTTCAGTTCCAAATGCGCTTCATAGTTCTTAGCGCAACCAAGGCCCGGTGCAAAAATGTCTGCAAATTCTTCACAAAGACTAGAAACACTGGCGGAAGGCACAGTCTGATTCACTGATAGGACCTGATTTACAATAGACATATTAAACAATTGAAACAAATCTAAACCAAACAAGTTCACTGCACTAGAGGAACGAAGAACATAAAATGACACAAGTTTTGTCTGTCCCTTGTATGTTGCAATAAGGCTGCACTGTCCTAACACAGGTATATGCTGTCCTGAGTAACTAGTTAACGTAACATTTGCGGCACGCAATGGCGGTTTGCCCAGTTGTTTGTACGTGTCGTGATTGAGCAATGAAACAGCAGCTCCGGTATCGAGCTGGAATGGTATCACTTTTCCTGCAAAGTCTAAGTCCACAAAAAGTTTATTGTCTTGTTGACGACAAGAGCGACTGTCTCGTGCAATTTGAACTGATACAGGTCCAGAAGCACTTGCAACTTTACGGGATTTCCGGCGACGTCGACGCACACTTTGGGTGGGACGAACACAGTCACTGTTAGCTAAAGTGTCACTGGACGGGTGGGCATGAACTACATGAATGTCCATGGGCGAAGGTCCACGAGCCTGATTGTCCTGGGTTCGATTCCGGCGCGAAGCAAAGGGCCTGGAATTGGTGTGATTGTCTGACCTTAACTTTTTCTGGCAAACACTTTGTACATGTCCTTTCTTTTGACAGTAAAAGCAAATAGCTTGGCGCGACGGGCAATTTTCACGCGAATGTCTAGTTGCACACCGCGGGCAAGATTTCACTGCATTTGCTTGCTTACGCGGCGCACGTGGTTGCAAGCTAGGCGGCCGCAGCGAAGTCGGGCGCGAGGGCCGCTTAGCGTCCCGTGCAGCGGGCCCGGCGGGCCGATTAATGTGACACACTGCTGGCGAAGTTTCAAATGATGCCTGAGCAAAGTCAAGTGTGTCTTGCCTGTCCAATATGTCTATCACTTGTTGCAGGGAGGGATTAACTAGCTTCAAAATCTGTTCCCTTATGCGAACATCAGAAACGTTCTGTGCAATTGCATCACGCACCATAGTATCTGAATATGGGAGGCCACATTCACAGGCAAACGCGCAGTCTCTAGTAAGGCCTTGCAAAGTTGCTACCCACTCCCTATTAGTCTGACCGGCCGTACGTTTTGTACGAAAAAACGTATACCGTTTTGCAACAACATTAACTGTTTCTTTGAAATAGGCATCTAAAGCCGACAAAATTTCCTCGTAGGTCAGAGTTGCTACGTCGCGTCGGGGAAACAATTTCACTATCACCCGGTAGGTAGACACACCGACACAAGAAAGCAAAAACGGCTGCCGCTCTTTACCTTGAATTCCATAAGCAGTGAGGTGGAAGTTGAACTGATCGGCCCACTCAGTCCAGCTTTCGGTTGTGGCCTCGAAGGGCCTAAATGGCGGTGCGACAGCGTTGTGTGGCTGCGGTAGCGATGAAGCGGCTGCCGCCGCATCGGTTTGCAGCGCACGTTGACCCTGGACGAGCTGTCCAAGGGCTTCCAATAACGCCTGCGTCTGCTGATTCTGCAAGCGAAAAAATTCGGACAGTACATCTGGAGAATGCGGCGAAGCCATGACACAAGCAAATTAGAGCAAGTATAACACAAAGACTGCAACGTGGGCGCGGCACCACTCCTCGGCGCCAAAATATTGTTGTGTCGATTCCCTAAGGTCTCGACACAATGAGTGGCTAGAAGCACGCGAAACTAACGCAGACGGGCGTAAATTCTGAAACAGGAGACTGGATGAAAACTATAAAGAAAAGAAGAGAGATTTTAATATACTTAACTTTAATGTAGTCTTGTTCTTGTTGAAATACATCTCTTGCATAGTAGTAAGCAATTAGCAATGATACACATGGCGCCTTGCTAGGTAGTAGCGATGGACTAGCTGAAGGCTATTTAATCTGTCTCTCGGCAAATGAGAGGAAGACGTGATACGTCTTGTCGCAAGCTATGTCGTCCGTACAACTGGGGCGAGGTCAAGTCCGTGTCTTGTGACCTGCCCTGTGGTGGCGCTACGTTTGCGAATACACAGTGGCGACACGCGGGTCCGACATGTACTACAGGACCGCGGCCGATTTAAGTTACCACCTAGCAAGTGTGGTGTCTAGCGGTGACACCACATTTTCTACATTCTGGATGAAGTTCGAACTGATAAAAGCTGGATCTGAGATCAATGGAAGACAACACTTTTACACCATTAAAATTTTGAAGAAGTTCTTCCAACGTTTTCGGCCTGTCTGTTTCAGGAATAATGATAGTATTGATTTGTCTCGAATCTAAGACAAGCCTGATCGATCCATTTATCTTCTCAACAACATGTAATGGATTGTTGTATGAGCTTACTGCAGGCTCAATAATGCCCTCGTCAAGCATAGATTGTATTTCTGTTCTAACACGGTCCCTATAATGTGCTGGAATTACATATGGTCTAACACAAAATTTAGTATGCTCACGAACACGAAATTGGTATTGAAATCCCTTGATTGTTCCTGTTTTGTGAGTAAAAACTGTGGAATGTGCTTGTAAAATCTCAAAAAGGTCCTGCCTATCAGTGTCATTACAATTCTCAATTGTTTGAATTTTATTCTGAATTAACTCATTAATTTCAAATATGCCATCGATATCATCCCTGTCAATACTTGCAGAGTGATTGTTAGTGTCTAGTTCCGTAGAAAATTCCGAACTGTTGTCTAACAGAAGGTAAAGCCGATTAATTTCTTCGTCATGGTTTGAGAGCCAATCTTCAAAGTTCAAAGCTATTGACTTACCTTCCTTCTCTAAACTTATTTCAGCACCGTGAAAGTTTAAGATTGCTTTGTATTCATTCAAAAAGTCTACTCCCAATATAATTTCCGTCGACAATAATGGAACAATAAGAAAGTTCATAGAGAAGCTGTGGCTTTGGCAAAAGAATTCTAAATTGGTTTGTTGGCGTACATCTACACTTTTTCCAAAGATTGCACCTTGTAATTTAATCTTACGTAACGGAAGTGTGGGGCAATCGTTCGATTTGTTACATTTGCTAAAGGCTGTTTCACTAATTACTGAAATGGGACTGCCAGAGTCAAGTACTGCCGTAAATTTTACGTCATTTACTGTAATGTGAATCACAGGATATGCAATGTTGTTATGTTTTACGTCGTGTTCCTGGAGTAAGATGTCCCTAATGTCTTCCATTTTACGTAATTACTAGCTACGGCAGCTGCGTCGTTAGTTTCATACGTACGTTTTGTGGCTGCCAGCGGTATGAGTCATTGCCTATTGTCTCTTTGTTGGGGCGCGTCGTTATTGGGGTTTGGAGACCTAACTTCTACAAATTCACCTTGACGAGAGGGCCCTGCTCTGATTGAATCCCGCCAGTTCTGATGCAATTCAGGTCTGTCGTTACGATCATATCGTCTGTCGTCATTTCGGTAGTTCCTGTAGTTTCTTTCTTGTCGGTTAAGTGGTGGAGAATTTCTCCCTGAATCGTAACTGCGCGCTGGACCGTTGCGTCTAAAGTTATTCTGTCTCCTGTAATAATAATTGTTCTGGTTCCCATATTGTCTGTTTCTCTGATTGTCTCTGTGATAGTCATTACCGCGGAGAGGTGATCTTTCCCTGTAATTATTACTACTCTGCCAACGTTTGTCATACGGGTGGTGTCTGTTTTGGTCACGATCTACGTTGAAAGAATAGACCTGTCGTGTCCAGTTATTGTTTCTGTCGTCACGGAATTGTGACGGATGTGACCTGTAGTGATTGTTTTCCTGTTTTCGCATCCCGCGACTGTCTGTGTCAATTTCTAATTCTTGTAAGAGTCCCTGAAAAGCTTCAATGTCGTCTTTGCAACGTCCTGCCAAAATAATATGTCGTAAATGTTCAGGTAATTTGATTAAGCAAATGCGGGTGAGTTCTGAAGACCTGTATGGGTTTGAAAGATATTGATTCTTTTGCAACATGTCTTCAAAATATTTGACAAGACTGGAAAATTCAGATTGTTCAAAGTGTTTCATCATCATGATGCTATGTTTTACTCGGTCTTGTGTAGCTTGAGACCAATATGCTGAGAGGAACGCATGATAAAATTCTCCTTCACTGTGGCAATCGTGAATGACCGATCGCATTCGCACAGCTGGTTCATTCTCTAAGTAGCCACACATAAATTCTAACCTGTGCTCCAATGACCAGTTGGGAGGAAAACAATGAGAGAATTGATGGAGCCACGCTTGTGGCTGAATGTCGTTGCCAGAATTCTTAAATGTTTTGAATTTACGTGTAGTAATGAATAGCTTATAGTCAAAATCATCATGTCGGCGAGTCGCATATCGGTCATTGTTACGTCGTGTCGGCGGTTCCATCTCAAAATTCGGTGCACCTTGCCAATTTCTTTCATAATTTCCGAAGTTCCCTGTGTTACTATTTTGTGGGTGTTCCGTATTTCTAAGCCCCTCTTCCCGTGTTGGAGCGCGAGTGTCCTCTGAAATATGAAATTTTTCTATTACTTGTGCCAACTGATCTTGTACTTCCCGGATTTCTCTTTTGTATTGCGTATTAATTTGATTCTGATTTTGTTTGAATTTCTTAATTTGTTCATACTCTTCTGTGTCAGTGATGGCTACAGGTCTTGTGTCATTCAGATCATCATCTACCTTTGCAGATAAGTTAGTGAACTGATCCGAAAGTTCGGCTACTTTCTCCGATAGTGTACTTATTTCCTCAGTGTGTTTTTCTGAACCAAGTTTCAGAGTGTCCATTTGTGTTGAAATCGTATCTACTGTGTCCTTTAAGTTTTGAGTTTTTGCAAGTTGCGTAACCGAATCGGTAGATGCAACTGAGTCAATTTTAGCTTGCAAGGTGTCGTGATTTTCATGAACAATAGTTTGCAGTTCTTTTATGGCTGCTTCATGATTCTGTAATGCATTTTCATGACGCGAAAAAATAGGTTGGAAATGCTCACAAATTTGTGTTTTTACGTCATTACAGACTTTTTGACATTTCGATTCGATGTTATGTAACTCAGTGGCTAAGTCTTCACGTGTTTGTTCAAGCGTCGTGTCTAACTTTTGAAGATTTTGTTCCATTGTGTCTAACTTTTTAAGATTTTGTTGCACTGTGTCTAACTTTTGAAGATTTTGTTCCATTGTGTCTAATTTTTGAAGCTTTTTCTGTGTTTGTATCTGATTTTGTTCCATTGTGTCTAACTTTTGAAGATTTTGTTCCATTGTGTCTAACTTTTGAAGATTTTGTCCCATTTGTTTCTGATTTTGTTCAAGCGTTGTGTCTAACTTTTGTAGCCTTTGTCCCATTTGTTGCATTAACTGTAATAACAATGCACTGGTGTCTGAAACATGTTCCTCAGTGCTTTTCGGCAGTGAAGTTGCACCGGCAACATTTACATTTTGACAAGCGGAAAATGTGACTTGACTCATTTGAGAAAACGGTGAGGACCCAGAACCTGAATCTGCAGTACTTGCAAGATTGTGTCCTGTCATTCCCGATTCCTGAGGCGAGCTATTGCCGACCGATCGATCGATAATGCTTCCCTGTTCGCTACCTGTTTCACTGTCTACACCATTATTTGACGCCCGCTCCATCTCCCTATGCACAGTTACCAAATTACTACTTTGAATGTCTGTTAATTCATTACACGGTGGTGCTGATAAGCTACGCTCGTCGTCACTATTATTTCTCAGTTTACTTTGTAGCCTAGTGTTACGTTTTTCACACGCCATTATTGTCACAGTATTTCACACGACAACACAGAAAAACACAATTTGAAGAGCAAAAATAAGAGAACACATTAACATAACACTGAAAATAATATCTAGTTAATTGAAGCTGCGAAATACATGGTGCAAATCTACATGCATGCCACAACTGTTTTACTGTACAACAATGAAAGACTGCAACTACATAGGAGATTTTCTCTACAATTACGCGCTAGCAATAAACAAAAGCTACACTAATTACACAAACTACAAGAAAAAAATCAGAAGATTCCAGTGAGGTATCCTAGACTAAGGGTCGACATATGAAACGTCCCCTTTGAACAATTTATATACGAGACTGAGCTTAAACTGACACACAGTATTTTTAGCGCAACGCAATCTGACTTTCAAAAATCCCTACAAAAGAATGGCCCTGACTAACATTAACCTATACGTTTCACAAATCACTTACCTCACAAAAATCTTCGCTACTCAAGCTACTGCAATACAGCGAGCGCCACTACTGCCAGCTAAATAAAAGATTCAAACTACTGAAGGCACTAACTACTGATAGGGATAGTTAGCAAATGAAAGATATTAATAGAGAACAAACAATGTATTTACCTTAATAGTCATAATATATATAGCAGTTCATGACAAATTACAAAACTCCGCCATCTCTCTCCCCACATCCACCACTGCTGGCGGCTCACCTCCAACTGCGCAACGCTACGCACTGTTCACAGCCAGCTGCCTAACACTACAATGGCGAGTATTACAACAATGCAAAGCAGCCACAGACTGCACACAGCACAGCCAGTGATTTTCATACAGAGGTGACGTTACCAATAAAAAAACCTAAACAGCCTACTTACACTGTCAAAACACTGTCCATTCCGTTCAACTGTTTTTCCAAGTCCTTTGTTGCTGTGACAGAATTACAATGTCATCGGCAAACCTCAAACGTTGTATTTCTTCTCCGTCGATTTTAATTCCTACTCCAAATTATTCTTTTGCTTCCTTTACTGCTTGCTCAATATATCAATTGAATAATATCGGGGATAGGCTTCAGCACTGTCTCACTCCTTCTCAACCAGTGCTTCCCAGTCGCGCCCCTCGGCTCTTACACCTGCCGTCTAGTTTATGTACAGATCGTAAAAAGCCTTTCGCTTCCTGTGTTTTGCCCCTGCCGCCTATAGAATTTGAAAGAGAGCATTCCAGTCAACATTGCCAAAGCTAAGTCTACAAATGCTATAAACGTAGGTTATCCTTTCCTTAATCTATCTGCTATAGAAGTCTTAGGGTCCGTATTGCCTAATGTCTTCCTTCATTTCTACGGAATCCAAACTGATCTTCCCAGAGTTCGGTTACTACCAGTTTTTCCACTCGTCTGTAGAGAATTCGTGTACATGTTTTGCAATCTCTTCTTCTTAAACTGATAGTTCAGTAATTTAGACACCTGTCAGCACATCCTTTCTTTGAAACTGGGGTATTAAATGCTTCTTTAAGTCTGAGGGTATTTCGCCTGTCTCGTACACCTTACTCACCAGGTGGAAGAGCTTTGTCATGGCTGGCTCTCCCAAGGCTGTCAGTATCTCTAATAAAATGTTCAACTTAGAACTTTCAGTGGTAAGTCAACTTCTTCCCAGAATATCATATTTCACGTTTCATCTTCCTCAAGTCCTCTACCATTTGCATAACATTGCCCTCAAGTGCATCTCCCTCTTAGAGACCCTCTATATACTCCTTCCACTTTTCTGCTTTCCCTTCTTTGGTTAGGAATGGTCTTCCACCTCAGCTGTTGATATTCTTACAGATGGTTCTCTTTTCCTAGCAGGTCTATTTAATGTTCCTGTAGGCGGCATCTATCTCACCCCTAGTGATATGTGCTTCTACATCCTTACATTTGTCTTCAAGCCATTCCCACTTAACCGTTTTGCACTTCCTGTCGATCTCATTTTTTAGATGCCTGTATCCCTTTGCGCCTGCGTCATTTACTGAATTTTTATATTTTCTCCTTTCATCAATTAAATTCATTTCTCTTGTGTTACTCATGGATTTCTACTAGCTCTCGTCTTTCTACGTACCTGATCTTCTGCTGCCTTCACTATTTCATATCTCAAAGCTTACTATTCTCCTTCTACTGAATTCTTTTCCCCTGTTCTTGTCAATCTATCCCGAATGCTCCCTCCGAAACTCTTTACAACCTCTGGTTCTTTCAGGTTATCCTGGTCCCATCTCCTTAATCTCCTACCTTTTTGCAATTTTTTCAGTTTTAATCTACAGTTCGTAACCAATAAATTGTGGTCATAGTCCACATCTGTCCCTAGAAATATCTTACAATTAAAAACCTGGTTCCTAAATCTCTGTCTTACCATTATAAAATCAGTCTCCTTATATTTCTAAAATGGCTATTCTTGCACACACTTTCCTCCATTCACTTCCTAAGTATGAGACCACTTTTGACTTTGAATGGTGGCTGAGCTCAACTGCTGTGGAACGAATTACCTTAAATATACAGCGTCATGCCATCTATTGCGTATCTATACTTATGCCAAGATGCATTTCAGGGTTTTACCCATCTCCAATTAGCGGAATAAATTTATGCCTTCTACAGCTGCATACATGTTCTGAGAGCCGCCATACGGTTCATGGCGCAGGATACCTTGTACTGTGTGGTTTAATTAAAGTGCAGCTATTTACGGAGCTCCAATGTGGGTTATAATTATCGTATGTCTGCGAAATTTAGTAAATGTCGTAATGCAGAACTGATTTACGTTGGAAAAAAGTTAGTTCCAATTTTTCCCACCATGTGCAAATCTGGCACTGAGAGTACAAGAAAGAATTAAGGAAATGTTTCGCAATGTAACAGATCAAGAATGGAATGTGGGCAGAAAAGGTCAAGCAAGTGAGGAAGGCCTAATTTTGACTCTATTAATAACTCAGTCACATTTCATGGAATATTCAAAGAAATGTGACTGAAGCCCGAACAACAGGGACTTACATGCAACTAGAATAGAAAATCATTGAGAATGGCTGTGTTTCTGCCATCCACCTCTAGATTAAGTTACCCTTCACGTTATATATCATTCAGTGCCCTGTCGCTTTTATGCAAACGCTTAAGTCCTTCCTTCTGTCTCCCTCCTCACGTTTTCTCAAATAAATTTATTCCATTTGAGAGCATTGTTGCAGCTTATATGCAAAGTGGCGTGGCTCTGATGCGGACGTATAAGCTCCAGCAAGGAGGCAAGAGATAAGTGTGACATTCGTGTCTTTCCAACGTGTGTGGTAAATGACGGATGTGTATGAGGCAGCATGTATGCCGAAACCTACGATTGTGGAATGGTGCACCAAGTTCCTTGCAGGGTGAGATTCGACACAAGACGCCCGTCGATGTGGGAGGCCAGGACAACAAGCGGGTGCTTGACGATGCCATACAGTTCTGACCTCTACCCACTCGATTATCACGCCTTCGATCCCTTAGAAAAGGCCTCGAAGGCCTGACGATTCCTGTGGGACGATGATATGTAGTAGGCAGTTACGCTCTCCTCCATGCAGCAGGACACAGTATTTTAATACGCGGGTAGCTCCAAACTGGGTGCGTCTGTGGGATGATTGCCTTCACGCTCACGGAGATTCTGCCTGACTGGTGCACCGATTCTTGGCTGTACGGCCTTCGAACGGAAGCTTTTTTTGATCGCCCATTGTATATAGCCAATTTTCGCTCTAACAAACACTAAAACAAATTCTCCTATCTTCTCCCATTTACGTTTCTTTCTCTGTTCATTTCTCAATCGGTCACGTCACTTTCTGTTCCCCTCTCTTAATTAATTCTGTTTATTATGTTCCTCTTAATCTTCTCCAGCTCTTCTCATACGACCAGTGCTGTTAGACCTCTTAGTTCAAATCTGCCTTCCTGTAACTTGTCCCTATTATTGCACTTGTTATGTGTCAAAGTATATTGTTGACGAAATCTTTTCGGGTTGTCAGCCGAGTAGTGGCGTCGTTGCAACGTTTCGATGAGTTTTCTATTCGCCATTTTCAGGCAAAAATGAAGATTGGACTTGAAGATGACGAGTAGGAAAGTCGTTGAATCATTGCGACAGCACGACACCACTGCACGGCAGACAACCCGAAAACAGTTCAGCGCTGATACTCGCCGAAAAGGCCTACATTCCCTAATGCAAACTAGTTTATTTTTCTTTGTGTACTATAGTGATTGCTAAATGTTTTATAATGTGGTATATAATATGTAACATATTTCATGCTGATCATAGTGATTACCGAACGAGGTAGCGCAGTGGTTAGCACACTGGAGTCGCATTCGGAAGGACAATGGTTCAAACCAGCGTCCGGCCATCCTGATTTAGGTTTTCCGTGATTTCCCTAAATCGCTTCAGGCAAATGCCCGAATGGTTCCCCATCCTTCCCTAACCCGATGGGATCGATGACTTCGCTGTTTGGTTCCCAGAATCAACCAACCAATCATAGTGGTTGTAATGCAAAATACGTAACTGCATGGTAACATGTAAGAGAGTGTCTTAATCTTGGCAGATTAATTAAATAAATAACAAGTTTGAGTGGTAGCTGGAGGCAGACGTTTGGGATACCCCATTTCGAAAATCGTTAGGAAATTCAGTAGTTCAATATCCACAGCGTCAAGAGTGTGCCGAAAATACCAAATTTTAGGCATTTTCTCTCACCTCAGACAACGCAGTGGCCGACAGTCTTCACTTAACGACCGAGAGCAACAACGAAATTATCCGTTAGGACAGTTCGGCGAAATTTGGGCTTAATGGGCTATGGCAGCAGACGACCAGCACGAGTGCTTTTGCTAACAGCACGAAAGCGCCTGCAGAACCTCTCCTGGACTCGTGACCATATCGGTTGGACGCTAGACTACTAGAAAACCATGGCCTGGACAAATGAGTGCCGATTTCAGTTGGTACGGCTAATTATAGGTGTCGAGTGTGGCGTAGATCACACGAAGCCATGACCCCATGTTGTCAACAAGGCACTGTACAAGCTGGTGCTGTCTCCACAGTGGTGTGGGCAGTCTATATATGAAATTGGATTGGGTCCTCTGCCCCAACTAAAACGATCACTGACTGGAAATGTTTATTTCGGCTACTTAAAGAGTATTTACAGTCACTCATGTACATAATGCTCCCAAACAACAATGGAATTTCTGTGGACGAAAATGCACCGTGTCACCGGGCCGCAATTGTTCGCTCTTGGTTTATTCTAGATAATTAGAGCGAATGATTTGACCACCCAGATTGTGCGATTTGAAACCCACTGAAAATGTACGAGATCGATTCGTGCACAAAATCCTGCACCGGCACCACTTTTGTAATTATGGACGGCTATAGGGACAGCATGGCTCAGTATTTCTGCAGGGGATTTGCAACGACTTGTTGAGTCCATGTCACGTCGAGTTGCTGTAATACGCGGGAAAAACGGAGGTTCTACACCATATTAGGAGATATCCAATTATTTATGCTACCTCAGTGGAATGTCCATCTTGCACGTCAGAGAACTATCGTCGAGTCGAACACTTTTGGTTAATTTCCTGTCTTTAGGAACTTGTCGCGCAGGTGTTTGATGTTGGACTTCTTTAATGTATCCTTACTAATCCGTGAAGGCATTATGAGTTTCGACTTAATGCCCCCAATGACTGTGAATCTTCCCTGCTGCAATGTGTAATCTGTATCTTTTCCAAGTAAAGAAAGATCGTACCTACACGAGAATACTAATATGCTTCCATAAGGTATTGCTGATTTTTAACACCTTTCACATTGCACAGGATATTATAGTGTGGCCTTCACATCCGTGTCTGTTTGATTATTTCGCAACAAGTGGCGTCTATGTGGTTGCGTCGCCTCCTGCTTTTGAATCATCTAGACGTGTTGCTGACTAACAAACAGATGCTGCGGCGTCATGTTACCAAGCTGTGCATGCCGCAAGTGCGAGTTCACGGTACAAAGGACGGACAGAGACACTACTACTGAGGTAGTGAAAACACGGCAGTTCTCCAAACCTACAGGCTTATACGTTCTTCAGGAGCAAGTGTTCGATCAAACAACTGTCCCGAAGAAACCTGAGTGCTTCGCGATGTAGTCACTTATTCTGGGAGAAGTCACACATTACCAAACTTTACAGAAATCCCCATAAATAAAACCATTCTACTAGTCGTTAATAAGCTGTGACTTGTCTCACTGAAATCTGGCTAATCACAGGAAGACGGGGAAAAACATAACTATAACAGTAGGCGAAAAATTAATCTAAATCAATGAATAATCTCACTTCCACCCAGTATATAACGTGTTACTCCCATAAATTGCTCTCAGTCTTATTTTAAGAATGTTTCTAATTAAGCTCAAATCCAAATCACAACTAGTAAACGCTTCCACCCAAATTTAAATTCAACGTCGTTATATTTGTTTGTAACGGTAATCTGCATTAATGCGCAGCTTAAAATCTCAGACTATTGCGCAATTCAATACGGTACAGAAGAAAAATCGATAATCCTGTCATGTTGCTGTATAGGTTAGTATATGACTATATCCGATTTATCAGAGCATTTTTTATTTTATATTCTTTTACATTTTATATAAGATTAGTCTTCGGGCGTCACAATTATGTGTTCTTTGGTGCCTGCCGCATCCGGGTAACACTCATTACACAAGACTTCATGAACATGTGACGTCATTTTTACGTCACACGCTGTATTGAAGACGGAAAGATCTGTCTATCGACTTTTGTGGGCTTACGCTTCAAAACGCGCTGGGCGAATATCACTTCTAAAGCAATGACATTAGCCTCAGTCAGAGAGAACTGGAGGATCCTTTTTTTTCTTTACTGCAGCATACGTTTATCTCTAAGTTATGTTGTTTATAAAAGCGTAAAGTTCTGCCGTTACATGGGCTACGTTGTGGGTAAGGGAGAGACGTAAGTGTTTGGAAGAATTGATTCCGAAAATTACTGAAAATGTTTACCTAACTATTTTTCCTCCTACATCATCATAAACAACGAATGTGAGACAACTTGCCGATTTACAAACAAAAAACAAGCTGAAGCCAGCCACAACTGAATCCAAATAATATCTTCTCGGTTTTCAAACCGCGTGAGTTCGAATAAAATTCTCAGGCTTTCGATGGATATCTCTGCCATCGTCGTCATGACTAAAACCACAGCGTTTTTACTCCTGAAGACGATGGCGGAGATAGCCACCGAAATCTCGAGAATTTTATTCAAATTGACGCGACTTGAAACCCTAAAAGATTTTATTCACATATGCCGCCCTGAAAAACTCCGAGGACACAGAAATGAATCAATATAACGAACGATATATACTGAACATTGTTCACTGAGGTGTCTCAACAACATAAGATTATTTCTAGAAACTCTGGAGATTGTTTGCAGGGGTTGGCCTGCAGTTAATGTGTCGGCTCTTTTAACTTATGTCCTATGAATAAATGCTGACTATGAATACCAGAACATTAATGATCTCTGAAAAAGCGTCGTTATTGATACAATTTGTTGAAATAAGATGATAAAAAATGTCATATTGGCGGACAGAGGCGTACTTTAATTGAACGTATTCTTGTTTGGCAAAGAAATGTTATAAAAGAACCTGCTTCTAAATTTTGTTTTATACTTTACAGCTGATTAAGACTAAGTAACTTTTTAATACTTTTACAGATGTGTCTGTCTTTCCTGTATTTTTAATTCTGAGTGCTAGTTTGTTTTACCAGAAGGCAACGTGTTTTAATATTTATTCTTATTTACGTGTTTCGTGTTTAATTTGTAAATTATGATTATATTATATCTCACTCCAGAGAGAGCACTCTTACATGCATATAACATCATACATTACAGAACATACCTCTACTAAACTAATACTGAAGTCACAGGGCCTCTCAAAAATGCGAAGACGGAAGGAAAAATCACTTTAAATTTCATTAATTTCACAACTCAACGCTCCTAACCACTAAACCACAAAGACCTTTGACTTTGTTCTTTAATGTAGATCTCACGAAATCTTTAAATACAGCCATTTAGCTACACAAATCGTACCAAGAAGTACGTTGTTTTATAACTCTTCTTTGTGGCGTTCCCTGTTATGAAAGTTGGCATTTCAAAGCAAGTTATGGTACGAAATCCAATACGGCGAATCCCGAGCCTGTCATATCGAACGCAAGGGAAAGTCGATAGCAGTTTCTGCTGTATCGATGCTGTGTGTGTGACTTCAAAATGGCGTCAATAGAGCATGAACTCTTGTGAAGTGAGCCAGCCGGAGTGGCCGAGCGGTTCTAGGCGCTTCGGTCTGGAACCGTGTTACCGCTACGGTCGCAGGTTCGAATCGTACCTCGGGCATGGATGTGTGTAATGTCCTTACGTTAGTTAGATTTAAGTGGTTCTAAGTTCTAGGGTACTGATGACCTCAGAAGTTAAGTCCCATAGTGCTCAGAGCCATTTCTTGTGAAGTGAATGTTACCCACGACATTCCCGCCAGTGACTATCCGCTGTAGGTGGCCAGTTGCCAGTTCCAAAACCAACAATGGTGCACAGTGATGCATATCGTGTTTTCTGCAACATATCTTTCGCGACGATAAACATAGAATTTACCCCATTTTGGACCGTGGTTGCACCCTAAGCTGTCTCTTTATCGAAGATCAGCCCCTAGCGAGCACGCCGCGAGTTAACTTACAAACTAACTGGTACCTTACAAAGAAAGGCTCCTACAGTCCCCTCAGTATCTTCAGTTTATTCCGACAGACATCGTCTGTGTAAACTAATAATTGGACGTCCCTCTAAGAAACTTGAACTCACTCTACCAACCATCCCCAACAACTTACTCCATCGCCGTCCCACAGTTGAAGACATTGCCCCCTTCGTCACTCTAGTATTTTAAAAGATTCACCTTCTGCAACGCCCTTACACTGTCAGTAAGTCTTCCACCTTAATGTAATAGCCACTAATTCTCACAAACAGGCACCTACCTCCAACCGAGTTACCTACCTTGAGGGAGGGAGGGGAGGGGGGAGTGGTCAGCATTTTTCTGACTGGTTTGATACGGCCCGCCAGTTTCCTCTCCTGTTCCAATCTCATCGTTTCCAAGAAGCGCTTGCACCAAAAATCCTCAACTGTTTGTTAAATACTTTCTACTTTCTGTCATCCGCTATTGTTTTTATCCCTCTACAGCTCTCTCTAGTACTACAAAAGTTATTCCTTGGTGTCTTATCAGCTTGTTTTCCAGATGTTCGTGTCCTCGTCAATTTAGTGGATAACTTCCTCACTGAAACACCACAACCCAAACGCTTCGACTCTCTTCTTTGCTGGTTTTCCCACCGTCCAAGACTCACTTCCATACAATTCTGTGCTCCAAACATATATTTTCGGAAATTTCTTCCTTAAAATAGGGCCGTCATTTGATGCTAGTAGACTTCTATTGGTCAGGAATGCACTCTTTGCCGCTGCTAGTCTGCTTTTTATGTCCTAAATGCTTCGTCCGTTATGTATTTTGCTTCCAAAGAAGCGGAATTCCCTAACTTTGTCTACTTGGTGGACCCCTATTATTACGTTCAGTTTAACGCTAGTGAACAAATTTATGTTACCCCTAATTATTTTTATCTTGATTTTGTTTACTCTTAATCTACAGCGTGTGATCATTAGATTGACATACCACTCAACCGGTCTAGCATTTCTTTTTCGCTTTCACTGAGGATACTAAACCAATCAGCGAATTTAATCATTGATATCCTCCCCTCCTGAGTCTTAATTTCGCTGTTGATCCTTTCTTTTACCTCTACCACTCCTACTTTGACGAATAGACTGAACAGTAGTGGCGAAAGACTGCATCCCTGTCTTATACCCTTTTTAACCAAGGAAATTCGTTTATGGTTCTCGTAATTAAGTCATCGGGTAGCGACATGCACGTATATAGATTCCAATAGCATCGTGTACACAAGATAAGAAGGGGCAGTGTATTGGCGGAGCTGCCGTTGCCACTCAGGTGATTCATATGAAAAGATTTGCGACGTTATCACGGCCGCACGACGGGAATTAACAGACTTTGAACGCGGAATGGTGCTAGGAGCTAGACACCTATGACATCCCACTAGGAAATCGTTAGGGAGTTCACAGTGTCCAGAGTGTGCTGAGAGTGCCAAATTTCAGGCATTATCTCTCATCACGGACAACGCAGTGGCCGACGGCCTTCACTCAACTATAGAGAGCAGCTGCGTTTGTGCAGAGTTGTCAGTGCTAACAGACAAGCAAAACTGCTTGAAATACTAGCAGAAAGCAATGTGGGGCCTACGGCGATCGTACCCATTAGGACAATACAGCGGTATTTGTCGTTAACGCTCTAGGGCAGCAGACGGCCGACTCGAGTGCCTTTTGCTAACAGCACGACATCGCCTGCAGCGCCTCTCCTGGGTTCATGACAGTATTGGTTGGACCCTAGACGACTGGAAAACCGTGGCCTGGTCAGATGAATCGCGATTTAAGTTGGTTCGAGCTGACGGTAGGATTCGAGTATTGCGCACACCCCACGAAACGATAGAGTCAAGATGCCAACTGGGCACTGTGCTAGCTTGTGGTGGCTCCATAATGGTATAGGCTGTGGTTACATGAAATGGACTGGGTCCTGGTTATATTCGCCTACATGGAGACCATTTGCAGCCTTACATATTCACGTTCCCAGAAAACGATGGAATTTTATGGATGATAATGCGCCATGTCACCAAGCCACAACTAGTTTGGAGCACATTCTGCACAGTTCGAGCGAATAATGTAGCCACCCAGACTGCCAGACACGAATCCCATCGAACGTTTATGGGACGTAATCGAGAGGTAAATTCGTGAAGAAAATCCTGCATTGGAAACACAAATGACACTTTTTCTAGGCTGTAGAGGCAGCATGCCTCAATATTTGTGCAGGAGACTTCCAACGACTTGTTGAGTCCATGCCAGGACGAGTTGCTGCTCTACGCTGAGACGAAGTAGGTCGACACTGTATTAGGACATGTCCCAGTGGTTGTTGTATATTACACTCCTGGAAATGGAAAAAAGAACACACTGACACCGGTGTGTCAGACCCACCATACTTGCTCCGGACACTGCGAGAGGGCTGTACAAGCAATGATCACACGCACGGCACAGCGGACACACCAGGAACCGCGGTGTTGGCCGTCGAATGGCGCTAGCTGCGCAGCATTTGTGCACCGCCGCCGTCAGTGTCAGCCAGTTTGCCGTGGCATACGGAGCTCCATCGCAGTCTATAACACTGGTAGCATACCGCGACAGCGTGGACGTGAACCGTATGTGCAGTTGACGGACTTTGAGCGAGGGCGTATAGTGGGCATGCGGGAGGCCGGGTGGACGTACCGCCGAATTGCTCAACACGTGGGGCGTGAGGTCTCCACAGTACATCGATGTTGTCGCCAGTGGTCGGCGGAAGGTGCACGTGCCCGTCGACCTGGGACCGGACCGCAGCGACGCACGGATGCACGCCAAGACCGTAGGACCCTACGCAGTGCCGTAGGGGACCACATCGCCACTTCCCAGCAAATTAGGGACACTGTTGCTCCTGGGGTATCGGCGAGGACCATTCGCAACCGTCTCCATGAAGCTGGGCTACGGTCCCGCACACCGTTAGGCTGTCTTCCGCTCACGCCCCAACATCGTGCAGCCCGCCTCCAGTGGTGTCGCGACAGGCGTGAATGGAGGGACGAATGGAGACGTGTCGTCTTCAGCGATGAGAGTCGCTTCTGCCTTGGTGCCAATGATGGTCGTATGCGTGTTTGGCGCCGTGCAGGTGAGCGCCACAATCAGGACTGCATACGACCGAGGCACACAGGGCCAACACCCGGCATCATGGTGTGGGGAGCGATCTCCTACACTGGCCGTACACCACTGGTGATCGTCGAGGGGACACTGAATAGTGCACGGTACATCCAAACCGTCATCGAACCCATCGTTCTACCATTCCTAGACCGGCAAGGGAACTTGCTGTTCCAACAGGACAATGCACGTCCGCACGTATCCCGTGCCACCCAACGTGCTCTAGAAGGTGTAAGTCAACTACCCTGGCCAGCAAGATCTCCGGATCTGTCCCCCATTGAGCATGTTTGGGACTGGATGAAGCGTCGTCTCACGCGGTCTGCACGTCCAGCACGAACGCTGGTCCAACTGAGGCGCCAGGTGGAAATGGCATGGCAAGCCGTTCCACAGGACTACATCCAGCATCTCTACGATCGTCTCCATGGGAGAATAGCAGCCTGCATTGCTGCGAAAGGTGGATATACACTGTACTAGTGCCGACATTGTGCATGCTCTGTTGCCTGTGTCTATGTGCCTGTGGATCTGTCAGTGTGATTATGTGATGTATCTGACCCCAGGAATGTGTCAATAAAGTTTCCCCTTCCTGGGACAATGAATTCACGGTGTTCTTATTTCAATTTCCAGGAGTGTATTTGTCTTTCCCAGTAGCTCACACTCACGTTCCCGCGAATGTCGAGCATCTTGCACCATCTTACACTGTCGAGAGTTTTCTCTAGTTCGACAGATGCTATGAAGGTGTTTTGATTTTTATTAAATATTGCATGCATCAACAAGTGCAACATTAGTATTGCCTTTCTGGTGCCTTTACCTCCCCTGAAGACAAACAGACCGTCACATAATAGATCCTCAGTTTTCTCATCCATTCTTCTGTATATTATTTATGTCTTCTGTATATTATTTAGTCATTTTTCTTTAAAAAAATCTAATTTGACGTCACTCTAAGAGTCCTGAAATCACACTCCAGTCCTCCCCAACAGTTCATTCCGTCCCCATCTCAAAACCTGAAGATACTGTTTGCTTCGTCAATGTAGCCCTATGAAACATGAATCCCACTCAACGCTCCGCCATTCTCCAAAATACACTCTAACTGCCCAGTGAGTCATACACCTCAATGTGACAGTTACCAATTAGAACAACTGGCACACTTTTTCTTCAACAGGTTATTAACCTACCCACTTTCACATCTTACTCTCTTAGTCACACTGACGTGCCTACAGCGAACAGTTCCCCAACTGTTTGTTAACCACTTCTGGAATACACTTGTCCTATCACCCACGTTCTTTCCTCACCCATCCTGTCCCTGTCCAACTACGATCCCACCTACAGTACTGACATCACCACCATCCACACACATTCTCTTCTTTAAATTTTATTTTTGGATGAAATCCACATTTACAAAACACAATTTTTTGTCTAAATCAAACATGTTTCACTGAAATTACCGCACCATCAGCGAGATTTTAAATTTTTTCCTGTTAAATAACGGGAGAAACTGCCTTCACTATTTGTACACATAGAAATTTCACATTTTAAGAAACTTTGATAACAGATAAAAGTTTTTATGTGTCTTGCGACCACACACTGTGGTTTCTGTAGCTTTCTATGTTTTGTACTGCCGTTACGCACACACTCACCCACCCACACACACACACACACACACACACACACACACACACACACACAGAAAATTCATCTAAAACCAAATTTTATTTGTAAGCAAACATGTACAGACCTTCAGACCTATGATTAATAATCTATTCTTTCCTTTTATGCATCAACGTCCTCCTAATAAAACGTATGCATGAGAGTTTGCGTAGTTAAATAAATAAATGTCGTGTGACTAGGGACTTCCGTCGGGTATACCGATCGCCGGGTGCAAGTCTGTCGATTTGACGATTTTCATCGAAGAGGATGAAATGATGATGATTAGGCCATCGCAAGACTCAGTTTCTGAGCGGAGAAAATCTCCGACCCAGCCGGGAAGCGAACCCGTCAATCCCTGAGGATTGACATTCTGTCGCGCTGACCACTCAGCTACCGGGGGCGGACAGTTTGCGTAGTTTATGACTGAAGAGCGGCACGTTGATCAGGTGGTAGCCGAACCTCGCTGTTGAAAGATGAGGATATGAAGTCACAATAAGGAAAATAATAATCGCGTTATTACGGAAACAGACTTCCTGCGAGAACGCACGTTTTACACGGTTCAGTCACATTAATGTGACCACATATGTTCCGCCTTACGTGTGATAACCACTTCAAAAGCAGCACTAGCAGTGGAGGGTATATAAAGCGTGGAGGGGGGGGGGGGGGGGATGTGGAAAGCGGTACAGTCGTTATCGTATTAAGGAAACTGAGCAATTTATCTGAGGTCCAACGAATGGCTTTCGGGCCGAGGATGGATTTCTGAAACGGCTGAATTTTTAAACAGTTCGCGTGTCGGCGCGGTTAAAATATACCGTTCATGATAAAATGGTCCTATCCAATACTTGTGCCGAGGCAACCGTGGTGCACCACGGGCCATAGATGACAGTTGTGAACGACAGCTGCGGAGATGAGCAGGGGGCGTGTAGAGGTGCAACTGTTGAGCAACTGTCCAGCTATCCAGTCTCTAGGTAGGGTTCTTTGAACGAGCTATCGGCTGTATATTAGTGCTAAGTATGGAGCTGTTGTCTCAGTGTACTATGAAAGGAACCTAGCTAATATAAAAATTGGAGGGGAGGCCTTGCTTTTATCAAGTGATTTGAGCTGCTTCACTGCACTGAAGATATTTACTTCTTAGTTACTCATGTTGTCAGTTGCTCTCGATTCAAATTATGGAATACTTCGCCTTCTTCGGTTAGGAATTTCGAAAAACCGTATTAAGTAACTCTGCTTTAATAGCATTGTCTTCAGTAACATTACCATTGCTATCCCATCGTAAAGGTACTGATTCCATCTTGCTATTGGTCTAATTTACATACGACTGGGATACCTTTGAATTGTATGCCAATTTTCAAGACAGACCTTCGTTTTGGAAGCAATTAAAAGCATCTCGCATTGAAGATCGCGCAAAATTTCAGGCTTATCTAAAACTTAGCCAATCTAGGTATTTTGCTTTCCTTTAATTTGCTCACTGCTCAATGCTTTATGTGTGTCTACTGTGCGTAATATAAGCTGTAGTAACTCTTTTTTATTGCAATGAGATCTTACAATGTGACCACTGGTATATATGACCACGTATGTGTTGTAAAATTTCGACGACGACATGTCTTTCTGACATGTCGGATATTTAATGCATTTTTTTAACCTTTGCACTTGATAATTGTTATAAATCCGAAATCGCGAGAGTATGAAATAAATGAATTGTAAAAGACTTGCCGGCAAATAGTGCCAATTGCATTTTTAAAAAAATCTTGGCTATGTTCACGGTAACGTGAATGAGTGGCCCAAGTCGTCGTACGAAAAGCAACCACAAAATATCAGAGAACCAACTCCAGCCTGAACTGCAGCCCCCCCCCCTTCCCACACACACATCTCCTCGCATCATCTGAAATGAGAAGTAATACCGACTTGTCGGCCTACACTACACCCTTACAGTTAGCTGCTGTCCACTTTGTGTGTTGTTTGACCAGCTGAAGACTTCCTGGTTTACGTGCCACTTTGAGCAGTGGTCTTCTAGGAGGCATCCGATTCCAGGCATCCACTGCATGTAGTTTCCTTTGCAACGTAAACGCGGAAATTACATGTTCTATTCACATTAAAATGACCACCTGTCACCAGCCTTAATAATCACCTTATGTAACGCGGACGTGCAGGAAGAGAGTCAATGAACTTCTTATATGTTTGGGCCACAGCCACGTTTACAGTGTGTAAACTTTTAGATGGCAGACCTCTCCCTAGTCCTGAATCGGTAGAAGTCGGTAAACGTCGGGAGGCTTCGGTAGTCACGCAGTTTCGACTGCTGCCAACATTACGTAGCTGACTGTGTTGTACAAGGTAGCCATTGTCGTCTGCTTCGTTATTGTTTTGCGATGTACTGTTCTGCGTGTTTTTATTGTGCAGTTGTACTAAACATTATCAAAATCAGTGAAGAGGCAGTTGCTGGCCCATCTCGGGAGTCGCCAACAACCCCTACCGGTAGGCCTTCGGTTAGAAGGAAACCAGTATTACGTAGCGATGCTCGCAAAATTATCGGATGAATGGTTTGTGAGCGAATAGATTAATGTACATGACGATTTCAGTTTCGTTTACAAACAACATTTAAAGCAAGTTTTACTTCCACGCCTTCCGTCTGCTTTCGTGTAAGCATGACGTGCAATTTGTAGTGCCAACACAGCAACTGGTAGGCGTGCCTTGCCCCCCCCCCCCCAACGGCTCCTCACCCCTCGCCAGCCAATGCTTGCTTCCTCCTCTCCTCGCACTCCCCTCACAACTCTGCCGCCTTACAGTTAACACACTGTAAATGATATTTCCGTCATTCAACTGTACAAACTTATTTATTTTATATTACTATCATGACTTGGCCTTAGGCCACTATCAAGTATAACAATACTGGATATCATTAGGCTTTTTAAGTGAAGTGAAGATCTATAGAACTGCGTGTCGCAGGATGCAGGTAAGTAGCAAAACATCGAAATGTATGGCAGACACGTAGCAGACATGTTTTACAACCACAAAACAATTGAACCACAGAATGAAGATTGTAGTCATATAAAACAAAAAGTTGGTACTGTCATATGGCGGAAATAAAGCTCAAACAGAGTCTGGAATGCGGAGCCATGTGACTCCAGTGTCGTGGCCAACTACCCTAGGTTTCTTCGTTGGGGATCCATGATACGAACGGCCCGATCGAGATGATCCCCTGTGCGGCTGATCTCGGCGGAGGTTCGAGTCCTTAGGATAATTTAGGTTAAGTAGTGTGTAAGCTTAGGGACTGATGACCTTAGCAGTTAAGTCCCATAAGATTTCACACACATTTGAACATTTTGAGCTGATCCCACATGGGAAGAAAGATCCTTTATCATTTAGCTACAATATAGCAAGTCAGCAACTGGAAGCAGTTAATTTCATAAATTATCTGGGAGTAGGCATTAGGAAGGATTTAAAATGGAATGACCATATAAAATTAATCTTCGGTAAAGCAGATTCCAGACTGAGATTCATTGGAAGAATCCTAAGGAAACGCAATCCGAAAACAAAGGAAGTAGGTTACAGTACACTTGTTCGCCCACTGCTTGAATACTGCTCACAGGTGTGGGATCCGTACCAGATAGGTTTCATAGAAGAGATAGAGAAGATCCATCGGAGAGCAGCGCGCCTCGTTACAGGATCATTTAGAAATCGCGAAAGCGTTACAGAGATGAGAGATAGGCTCCAGTGGGAGACTCTGCAAGAGAGACGCTCAGTAGCTCGGTACGGGGTTTTGTTGAAGTTCACCTTCACCGAGGAGTCAAGCAGTATATTGCTCCCTCCTATGTATATCTCGCGAAGAGACCATGAGGATAAAATCGGAGAGATTAGAGCCCACACAGAGGCATACCGACAATCTTTCTTTCCACGAAAAATAAGAGACTGGAGTAGAAGGGAGAACCGATAGAGGTACTCAAAGTACCCTCCGCCACACACCGTCAGGTGGCTTGCGGAGTATGGATGTAGAGGTAGATGTAGAATCTCGATTGGGTTTAACTACGGAAAGTTTGGTAACTACGGTACACTCATAGTGGTGCTCTTCGAACCAGGCACGTACTCTGGGAGCTGCGGCCCAAGTTGCATTGCCCTGCTGGTAGATGCCATCCTGCAGAGGAAAAACAAACTGCATGTAGGGGAGAACATTGTCCCCAGTGATAGATGCATACTTGTGTTCACCCATTCTGACTTCAAGAATGACGAGATCACGCAGAGTATACCCCGGACCATAACGCGTGCAGAGTGTTTTCAGGCGTTTCACGCAGTACACTCCAACGGCCAGCCGTTCGATGGAGCTTAAAACGTGATTCGTCTGCAAAGGCCACCTGCCGCTACTCAGTGGATGTCCAACTGTGGTACTGGCATGCAAATTCCAGCCTCCGTCGGCGATGAACAGCAGTCGGCATGGGTGCATGAACCAGGAACCAGCTGCGGAGGCCCGTAGGCGGCTACGTTCCCTGAACGCTCGGTGAGGAGACGCTGATGGTAGCTCCTAGGTTTAAGAAAGTAAATAGGAGTAATTCTCTCAAATACAGACTCATACCACTAACGTCTATCTGTAGTAGGATTCACAAACTATGAATTACCTCGAAGAATTATCTTTATTTAGAAATGGCCAACAAGGTTTCAGGACGTATCGTTATTATAAAACACGCGAAGTAGTGAGTCCTACTGACGTGGGATGTCAAACTGATTCCATATTTTTCAGGTTTCTAGAAGGCTATTGATACCATTTCTCACTAGAGGCTTCTAGTCGCATTGAGTACTTAAGGAGTGCCGTCTAGGTTGTTTGAGTGAATTCGTGATTTCCTGTCAGAAACGTCTCAGTTTGTAGTAACTGATGGAAAGTCATCGAGCAAAACGGAAGTAATATTTCTCGTTCTCCAAGGAATTGTTATAGGCCCCCTGCTGTCCTAGATCTATATAAAGGATTTAGGGGACAATCTGAGCAGCACTCATATTTTTTGCAAATGTTAATTTTTTTCATCGTCTTGTAAAGTCATCAGATGATCAACACAAACTGCCAAATAATTTAGACACGATATCTGGATAGTGTGAAAAGTGGCAATTGATTCTAAATAATTAAAAGTTTGAAGTCATCCACATAAGTACTAAAACGAATCCGTTAAACATCTTTTACACGATAAATCACACAATCTAAAGGCTCTGAGTTCAACTAAATACTAAAGAATTATAATTACAAATAACTTAAACTGAAACAATCATAAAGATAATATTGTGGGGAAAGCGAACCAGAGACTGCGTTTTATTGACAGAACACTTAAAAAATGCAACAGGTCTTCCAAAGAGACTGCTTACAAAACGCTTGTACATCTTCTTCTGCAGTATTACTGTGCGATGTGGGATCCGCATCAGATGGGATTGACGGAGGTAATCGAAAACGGCGCGCGGGGTAGCCGCGCGGTATGGGGGTCGTGTCACGGTTCTTGCGGGTCCTCCCGTCGGGAGGTTCGAGTCCTTCCTCGGGCATGGGTGTGTGTTGTCCTTAGCGTAAGTTAGTTTAAGTTAGATTAAGTAGTGTGTAAGCTTAGGGATCGATGACTTCAGCAGTTTGGTGCCATAAGACCTTACCACACATTTCCAATTTAGTCGAAAACGTTCAGAGAAGGGCAGTTCGTTTTGTGGTATCGCCAAACAGTGGAATGGACCCCAGGGATATGATACGCGAAATCATTAAAATAAACGCGTTTTTCGTTGCTGCGGGGTCTTCTCATGAAATTTCAATCACCAACTTTCTCCTCAGACTGTTAAAATATTTTTTGGTGCCCAGATATATAGGGATGAATGATCACCATAATAAAGGTAGAGTAATTAGAGCTCGCACAGAAAAATATAAGTGTTCCTCTTTTCCGCACGCACGCTGTTCTAGAGAGGAAAGGTAGAGAAATAGCTTGAAGGCAACACGACGAATCCTCCTCCTGGCAGTTAAATCTGAATTCCAGGGTAATGATGTAGATGAAGACGAAAAATTTTGTTGTTCATATATTTCACACTGTCCTTGTTTCGTGGCCGGCCGGAGTGGCCGAGCGGTTCTAGACGGTACAGTCTGGAACCGCGCGACCGCTACGGCAGCAGGTTCGAATCCTGCCTCGGGCATGGATGTGTGTGATGTCTTTAGGTTGGTTACGTTTAAGTGGTTCTAAGTTCTAGGGGACTGATGACCACGGCAGTTAAGTCCCATAGTGCTCAGAGCCATTTGAACCATTTGAACTTTGTTTCGTATGCATAACAATATCAAGTGCAAAGGTGACAGAAGTCTTCAGTATAAGTCTGAATGACATTTCGCCGTCGAAATATTACAACACGTATGTGCTTGTATACACCAGTGTCCAGAAATAAATTATGTTTATTTAAACATTCTTGATGAGCAACTATAGCAATTTTTTCTACATCGTGTTAAGCATGCTGTGGATCAAACCCCTACCACGCCGCCGCACAGAAGTGCGGCAAGTGTCCCGAACTGAAGTCGCCATTTGCAGAGACGAATATACACTCATGTTCAGAAAAAACAGAACACCTTGAACGACTATAGATAGGATGTTCACATCCACAGGACATGTACATCAGTATGTTCTCCAGAAATGATTAGCATTTCAGTCACCTCGGCTCAGCATGTGTCGTATTGCCTAGTAGGTACAGGGCCGCCAGGAGCCCTGGTAACGTTCCACGCATGATGGCATCGACGCGTATCAGGCGCAGATGGCGTCCTATGGCATAGCCATACATGCTGCAATCGCCTGGTTCCAAAGTTCATCTGTGGTGGTTGGCACTGAGTCACAGCGCTGGACCTGTCATTTCACCATTCCCACACATTCTCGATTGGCGACAAGTCTGGTGATCCGGTCGGCCAGATCAAAAGGCTGACATCTTGTGACGCCAACAAGACACGTGTTCTTGCAGCAACATGTCGGACATTATCTTGCTGAAAAATGTTGTGGAGAAAGGTTATGGCTGCGGGTCGCAGAATGTCACTCACGTGGGTCACGCTGATCACAGAGCCCTGGACTCGCACCAACTGTGTTTTGAGATTGTACCCAATAGTTCCCCACACAATAAGGGCCTGAGCTGGTACTGTACGTCTTGTGTGGAAACAGTCACTGTGCCTATGGCGAACCAGAATGTGGCCATAATTTTCAAATGAACAGAATCTGCATTCGTCCGAAAACACTATCTGACGCCATGTCTTCCCTCAGTGACGTCTTGCCACACACCATTGCCGTCTAGTATGTTTCTGCGTACTCGTCAGAGGTAGGCGGAGAAGTGTACGACGCGCACGTGACTCATGCCGTAATAAACAGCGACGGAATGTTATCCCTGATAGTGCACGATGTGTTACACAGTTTCATTGCTGCGCCAGAGCTAAGCAGGACGAGGATCTGCCCTGCAATGCCATTCGGATGAGATGATCTTCTTGAAGGGATGATCTGTGTGATGGAACCTGAACCATCTCTGTTTGTTCTACGGCATTCCATGATCCATTCAGCACACACCCGTTGCACTGCCGAAACATTTCGTCCGAAACGAGCAGCAGTTTCCCGGATGGACGCATCACATTCTCTCACGCCAAAAGTTTGCCCTCTTTCAGACTCACTGATTTGTCGGTGCGGCTCGCGCATACGTCTGCGAGGCATCCTGCGCGTCTGCTCAAAACACATTGATCCATTATCTTCAGTTTTTAGCGACAGCGAGAGCCGCAGGCACATTTTACCGCTAGGGTGTGTTGCCTGCGATATTGATGTTGACGTTGAACCCGCAGGCCGACATAGTTCAAATGATAATCATTTCAGCAGAACATATTAATGTACATATTCCCTGAATATGAACTCCTATCTCTAGTCGTTCAAGGTGTTTTGTTTTTTTCTGAATATGAGTATAAATACTGGGATAGTGATTTAAAGTGTGTGGCAGACAACGAAAGGAAATCGAAGAGGAAAATGAAACGATGTTTATTTTACAACTCGTACTGAGTAATCAAGTCTGCCTTAAATCAAAGTAGGACCTAGTTCCCTTGATTAGGTCTACACAGAAAGGCGGAAAGTTATAGATACAATATTGTTGTGTGAAACTTAGGAAGTAGCAGAGAGTGAGATTATTTTATCATTCACTATGTTTTTCACTTTCGATTCTTGTTTAATACTTGCCGACACATCCTCTGCGCCTGTCTTTGGCGCTTTAATTTATTTTGGTACGGTACAATTTTATCTACCTTCCCTTCCATAATTTTATCGTATTTTTCCTTCATCTAGCTTGGACTTGAATAACTGTATTCTTCAATATAACTTGTACTAGCCATGTTATTTTCACAAATGTTTCTAACAGAGATGCAGAGTTCTCATGCACGTTTTCGCATCTGTTAGGTCATTGTGTACGGAACGCTTCGTCAGGCTTTTTCCCGCAAACGGTGGCTTCAGTATGGGAACGCTCACTAGCGTCTGTTAGCACTCTAGTTATTATTAGTAACTCTATTCTGTGGTCACTCCCGTCTTTCAGTGTAACACCAGCCGTGTTTACAGAGCTTCACGCGTATGTTTGTGGTTTCTTAAACACTCAGTAACCCTATCGTAAATCGACTGGCCCTCTGAATCGCCATATTTACGAGACTACTTGGAACGGAGGGTGAAACATAGCAATCAACATTTTCGCAATTTGGTAGCTGTATGGAAATTATCCGTAAGTGGTTTCAGCTGAATACGACATACCTGAGAGAAGATATGGATGCTTAACTTCGAAAAATTGAGGACATTGTCAATACTGGAGGTGGTGTTATATGGAATTATCGAGTTGTCTTTTGAGAATCACACATTTTTTGTCGTGTATATTTATTTTACATCACAACGATTTCACATTAGGTTTTTCCTACATTGGCAAGTAATAAAGCTTTCGAAATTTTGAAATTGCATCATAACCGTTCTCTGTGGCACTGGACTGAAATCGCAACTATTACATATTTTCTACAAGTCAAGCAAACCTCACAGGATGTATTCAGTTGAACAGACATCACACTCCGCAAGCCACCTAACGGTGTGGGGCAGAGGGCACTTCTGGCTCCACTGATTGATTCCCCCAACCCACCTCCCTGTTCCACTCCCGAAAGGTGTTTGGGAAGAATGATCGTCGGCTAGCCTCTATATTATCTCTTAATTCCTCGAATTTTCTCGTCGTGATGATAACATTCGAAATTTCAATATCTAGCGTTAAAAGGTTTTTTGCTTTTCACATTTAACCAAATACGACATTGATGATGATAATTTATGGCAATGTTTGCCGACAAGATAAAGAATGCAACCTTTAACACTAGATTGCGTACTCACGGCAGTTCTCCTTGGCCGTTTTTTGGTACGACTTGGAAAGAGAGAAAAATTAATGAATGATCGCCGATGCGTCGGTTCTCGATTGTGTTCAGGAGACGTACAGATTGATTGCGCGAAAATAGTTTCTCAAATGACCTCTTAACCCGGATTGCTTTCACGCAATCAGACTCTTCAATGAAATTACCTAAGGGACCTATTTGAATAATAAATAAAAAAAATGGAAATGAATGCAAAACAGTGAAATTTTGTAAAAAAAATCGGAAATTGAACACATTAATGGTCTCCCAAATACAATCGAGACACCGCGATAAAGAGCGAACCTGTAACAAAGTTCATTTAAACATAAACATTATTTGTGGTTAATTTAAAGAAAAGAATAAGCATAGATTTTCTGTACAGTGAAATATCAATATATTCTCAAAGAACAAAGGCGTTAAACTATAAACATTAACAAATTTACAATGAATACAAAACTTACATTTTTATGTTTTTCTCATACATGGAGCAGTCCAACAATCGCTGCATTTGTATGTGTGATATTTTGTAAAAATTAAATGTCCTGGCGTGCGCGTAAGTATTTTTTATCGTCACAAAGTTTACAAAAGCGTTTTTTTTCTTGGTGATAACGTGGTTTTTCACACTATAACTTGTACCGGTGCTACACAACACGTCTTAACAAGCCGGCAACCAAACATCAAAGGTAGTGAAGTACATGTTAACATATCGGCGACCAGAAGTACAACCAACTATAAAGACCCTAGAATTTTCCTAATAAATGATTAATTGTTCTTTCTTCTGTTTCGCAGCTTCTTGCTATCAAGCGCTGCGACAATGATTTTAAATATCTGCGCCCAGCGAGTCATAGTGTACCTCTTAAACGCTGGCCGCGCGTCTTGGTATAGGCGCACGTTATAAACAGATTTCATTTCTTTGCTCTCGCGTTGTCATGCTTAGTATCATTACAAACTACAGCTCGGTGGCTATCCTTTTCTCATATGCAAAATGTCTGAAATCCAATAATATCACATTGCTTCCCGCGTGAGGAGCGATGACTCTGTCAGGCTCATCGCGACTCACGCGTAGTCGTGATATTATTGCTTTCGTGAAACAAATTAGTATTACTTGCAAAAATTCTTTACAAAGATTTTACACACTACATCAGGCAAAGTGGTTAACATACAGAGTATCAGGTAAGTATATTCGTACGACTGAAATTGATAGTAACTTGTCCATAGGGTAACTACATGACAATTGAACTGTGCTCTTTCTAATGTATTGTACAAGGATAACAAATGTTCATTTCTCGGTAAAAGAAATTAAGATAAAGATACACGTACATAGATACATTATACATGGCATAATAAATATTAAAAAATAACAAAGGAATAAATTACTTGACTTCGCAGGAAGTCTAGGTGCTGTGTGCACTCGTGGAAAAAATATGTTACAAAAAATTGACATTCTTGTTTTACATTGACATATTACAGGAATATTTTTGTCATTGTTTCGTCGAAGATTTCTTGCAGTAAATACGTAGCACTTTACTTATTTGTGGCTTTCATGACCTGCAAAAAAAAATGTTTCACTACACTTGGGTAGGTATGAGTGGCACTGGGAGTGGTAGAACTTCGGGTATAAATGATAGCACTGCACTTGAGTGGGGAAATTGATTACACTTTCACAGTGGAGGAAAAGTAGGGCGTCACTTTCACTGTGGAAGTTGGAGTAGTTGTCGGGGTGTGATGTTGCGTTGGAAATACGTCGTGGGTCAGGAACTGGAAGACTGGTTCAAAATGGTTCAAATGGCTCTGAGTACTATGGGACTCAACAGCTGAGGTCATAAGTCCCCTAGAACTTAGAACTACTTAAACCTAACTAACCTAAGGACAACACACACATCCATGCCCGAGGCAGGATTCGAACCTGCGACCGTAGCGGTCGCGCGGTTCCAGACTGTAGCGCCAGAACCGCTCGGCCACCAGCGGCCGGCAAAGACTGGTTCGGCAACATCTTGAGCCGTATGGTGGCGGTCTCTATTTCACTTGACACATGTCCGTGCTTCCATTTATGTTTTCGTACATGAAAAATACAGAAAAAAAATCTGTATTAGAATGTGCTTACTTACTAATAACTTAGTCTAAAAGAAAATTGGATTAGGTAAGGATAACAATTGTTTATGTACATAAGGTCTCATTCTCTTAGGAATGCTTAGTTCTCATATTTATGTATTTTTCCGGTTTTATTTGGTTCGACACGTTTTCGTCATTACTCGGCCTGATCAGTAAATTCGGTAGCAATTGTCAAAATCGAGCTTAAGACTCTTCCGATTAGTGTCTTTATAATTTCACAAGGTACATGAGTGCTTAATTCATTGCTTTATCATATTTTATTTTGAATGAATTTCAAACACATTTGGCATCCGCGCTCGTTGTGCAAAGAAAAATTGATTGTTGAGCGCTCAGCGTACACAGTGTTACGTCCGTTGGTCACAATCACGTGATAATAACTTGACAGTCCCACAACGCTAACAGCAGTATTCTGCGAGAAGCAGAGCGTTTGGTGTCTACTAGCTGTGGTGTGAGTTTTTACACAGTTTTTCATCGACTCTGGATTACGGAAGCAGCCGGATGCGGCGACTCCCGCAGCTGTTTCGAAGAAGTGTCCGTGTAAAGGCGTACAGTACCGTTTGTGGTAAGTACAACACTTACTCACTTTCACTCTTCGGCTTTCTACATCGCGGTTTCGTGGCACAAGTACTTATAACTTTACTTCACACGCGGTATTTCACACGTGTCCTTGGAGTTATCACATTTTCAGTTCACACGTTATTGTTAATTCGTGTTCACATTTATATGGTCGTCATGTTAAGGTTCACACGCACCACTTTTATACGTGTCCATTAATTACTTGTCTATAGTCGGTTCACACGCAGCAGCATATACGTGTCCATTTATTACTGACTGCATTATTACTACAAGGTACAGTTAACATTTAGTATACATATCGTGTCTAAACATTATTTACAAAGAAATATTTAGTCTCTGTGACTACAAGGCTTGACGAAAAGCGTGTCTCTTGTTCGTAGTTTGTGCTTCCAAGGCACTTTAGGTTTTCACTTTGTTCGAAATCTTGTTATTCTTTTCTTTTTACAATAGTTATTCTTTTCTGAAGTTCAGCTCTTTTATTTTCTCTCTATTACGTCGTTAGTTTGAAGACATAGTCAATGTGGCTTCGTTTACGTGATGAACAGTTCGTGTTCAAAGTACCATTAGGGAAATTGGGAAGCTTGGTGTTCCCTGTCGTGCAATTGCACATGTTGTTGTTGTTGTGGTCTTCAGTCCTGAGACTGGTTTGATGCAGCTCTCCATGCCACTCTATCCTGTGCAAGCTTCTTCATCTCCCAGTACCTACTGCAACCTACATCCTTCTGAATCTGCTTAGTGTATTGATCTCTTGGTCTCCCTCTACGATTTTTACCCTTCACGCTGCCCTCCAAAGCTAAATTTGGGATCCCTTGATGCCTCAAAACATGTCCTACCAACCGATCCCTTCTTCTAGTCAAGTTGCGCCACAAACTTCTCTTCTCCCCAATCCTATTCAATACCTCCTCATTAGTTACGTGATCTACCCACCTTATCTTCAGCATTCTTCTGTACCACCACATTTCGAAAGCTTCTATTCTCTTCTTGTCCAAACTATTTATCGTCCATGTTTCACTTCCATACATGGCTACACTCCATACAAATACTTTCAGAAACGACTTCCTGACACTTAAATCTATACTCGATGTTAACAAATTTCTCTTCTTCAGAAACGATTTCCTTGCCATTGCCAGTCTACATTTTATATCCTCTCTACTTCGACCATCATCAGTTATTTTACTCCCTAAATAGCAAAACTCCTTTACTACTTTAAGTGTCTCATTTCCTAATCTAATCCCCTCAGCATCACCCGATTTAATTTGACTACATTCCATTATCCTCGTTTTGCTTTTGTTGATGTTCATCTTATATCCTCCTTTCAAGACACTGTCCATTCCGTTCAACTGCTCTTCCAAGTCCTTTGCTGTCTCTGACAGAATTACAATGTCATCGGCGAACCTCAAAGTTTTTACTTCTTCTCCATGAATTTTAATACCTACTCCGAATTTTTCTTTTGTTTCCTTTACTGCTTGCTCAATATACTGATTGAATAACATCGGGGAGAGGCTACAACCCTGTCTCACTCCTTTCCCAACCACTGCTTCCCTTTCATGCCCCTCGACTCTTATAACTGCCTTCTGGTTTCTGTACAAATTGTAAATAGCCTTTCGCTCCTTGTATTTTACCTCTGCCACCTTCAGAATTTGAAAGAGGGTATTCCAGTTAACGTTGTCAAAAGCTTTCTCTAAGTCTACAAATGCTAGAAACGTAGGTTTGCCTTTTCTTAATCTTTCTTCTAAGATAAGTCGTAAGGTTAGTATTGCCTCACGTGTTCCAACATTTCTACGGAATCCAAACTGATCTTCCCCGAGGTCCGCTTCTACCAGTTTTTCCATTCGTCTGTAAAGAATTCGCGTTAGTATTTTGCAGCTGTGACTTATTAAACTGATAGTTCGGTAATTTTCACATCTGTCAACACCTGCTTTCTTTGGGATTGGAATTATTATATTCTTCTTGAAGTCTGTGGGTATTTCGCCTGTCTCATACATCTTGCTCACCAGATGGTAGAGTTTTGTCATGACTGGCTCTCCCAAGGCCATCAGTAGTTCTAATGGAATGTTGTCTACTCCCGTGGCCTTGTTTCGACTCAGGTCTTTCAGTGCTCTGTCAAACTCTTCACGCAGTATCTTATCTCCCATTTCATCTTCATCTACATCCTCTTCCATTTCCATAATATTGTCCTCAAGTGCATCGCCCTTGTATAAACCCTCTATATATTCCTTCCACCTTCCTGCCTTCCCTTCTTTGCTTAGAACTGGGTTGCCATCTGAGCTCTTGATATTCATACAAGTGGTTCTCTTCTGTCCAAAGGTCTCTTTAATTTTCCTGTAGGCAGTATCTATCTTACCCCTAGTGAGACAAGCCTCTACATCCCTACATTTGTCCTCTAGCCATCCCTGCTTAGCCATTTTGCACTTCCTGTCGATCTCATTTTTGAGACGTATGTATTCCTTTTTGCCTGCTTCATTTACTGCATTTTTATATTTTCTCCTTTCATCAATTAAATTCAATATTTCTTCTGTTACCCAAGGATTTCTATTAGCCCTCGTCTTTTTACCTACTTGATCCTCTGCTGCCTTCACTACTTCAGCCCTCAGAGCTACCCATTCTTCTTCTACTGTATTTCTTTCCCCCATTCCTGTCAATTGTTCCCTTATGCTCTCCCTGAAACTCTCTACAACCTCTGGTTCTTTCAGTTTATCCAGGTCCCATCTCCTTAAATTCCCACCTTTTTGCAGTTTCTTCAGTTTCAATCTGCAGTTCATAACCAATAGATTGTGGTCAGAATCCACATCTGCCCCTGGAAATGTCTTACAATTTAAAACCTGGTTCCTAAATCTCTGTCTCACCATTATATAATCTATCGGATACCTTTTAGTATCTCCAGGATTCTTCCAGGTATACAACCTTCTTTTATGATTCTTGAACCAAGTGTTAGCTATGATTAAGTTATGCTCTGTGCAAAATTCTACAAGGCGGCTTCGTCTTTCATTTCTTCCCCCCAATCCATATTCACCTACTATGTTTCCTTCTCTCCCTTTTCCAGTCACCCATGACTATTAAATTTTCGTCTCCCTTCACTACCTGAATAATTTCTTTTATCTCGTCATACATTTCATCAATTTCTTCATCATCTGCAGAGCTAGTTGGCATATAAACCTGTACTACTGTAGTAGTCATGGGCTTTGTGTCTATCTTGGCCACAATAATGCGTTCACTATGCTGTTTGTAGTAGCTAACCCGCACTCCTATTTTTTATACATTATTAAACCTACTCCTGCATTACCCCTATTTGATTTTGTATTTGTAACCCTGTAATCACCTGACCAAAAGTCTTGTTCCTCCTGCCACCGAACTTCACTAATTCCCACTATATCTAACTTTAACCTATCCATTTCCCTTTTTAAATTTTCTAACCTACCCGCCCGATTAAGGGATCTGACATTCCACGCTCCGATCCGTAGAATGCCAGTTTTCTTTCTCCTGATAACGGCGTCCTCTTGAGTAGTCCCCGTCCGGAGATCCGAATGGGGGACTATTTTACCTCCGGAATATTTTACCCAAGAGGACGCCATCATCATTTAATCATACAGTAAAGCTGCACATAACAAATCTTAATTGAACTCGCAATTTGCGGAGAATAAGCATAGCCCGTCGACAACCAATGTGTCACGACTAACCATTCGTATAGCCTGTATGTTTCAATCATGCAACCAGCTCGTAAAATTCACTTCTCTACTGGATAAGGTAGGATGGTAAGGATACTGGTTAGAGGAAATCACAAAAGACTTTTATGGAGGGAAGAGATTTGAAGACACAGTGTTAATGACGTATGATATGATGAGCTTAACATAAATTATTATCACCTTAGTTTTTCATGACAAATAGCATAATTAAATCGATACAGTAGTTTCAGTGTCGTATGATCCAGCTCTCTAAACAATTTTCTATGCATATCTAAAATTACTTAGACCATGCATTAGCAGTGAACTGTGTCCGTTAACTATCTTCTGTTCCATGTATCGCAAAACTGGTTTTCTAAAAAAAAAAAATCGTCGTATCTCGAGCACCTGAAATAGATATTTCTAGTACTAAATTAGTTTATTTATAAATGATCTTTGTAAGTATTTCAGCTGCATTGTGCCGTAAAATTGTTATGAGCGTATACGGTTTTCTCCGTATTATAATAAAATAATTGAGTTGCGCACTTCTTTCCTGCTACCTGGATCGTTATTGACTTACTTGATTCTTATTTGCTAAGCTGCTGCTTTTTGCCTGCTGCATTTCATAGGTGGTCTCATAAAATTTGTTGTCACACACTCCTTATGCATAACATAACATTTACCTCTTTAGAGTAAGCGACCTTAATAAATTTTTTTTATACCTACGAGCAATCATTCTGGTCTGAATGATCATTTTAATTTATTTCATTCAAGAGGAGAGAGCTTTGCTACACTTAAAACTAGTGATAGCAGGTGGCACTTAGCACGTCCCTACTATAATATTTATTTGTCAGCTCTTTCGGCTGTGGCCGTTCATGGCTCAATTAACTTAAAACTAACTTACATTTAAGGCAAATCTTGCTCTCCTACAATAAATGTGTTTTACTTCAGGTGCTCATATAAATTACTTATCTTGTTGTGGCAGGTCGACAGGGTGTTAGTCCTATGCATTACTCTTACATACGTTGGTACTTCACACATAGTATGACAACTTATAGTGTGTGTATATTTTATTTTAGCAGCTTAACTTAACAGATATTTTCAATGGTTGACTCTGTATTTCTTCAAGTCTGCGTGATGAAACAATCCTTTTATTCGTCCAGATACAGGGTCAGCTAATAGATAGCAACCAATGTGCGGCTTTCTTAGTATAATATATGGCCCTTCATACAAGTGCTGCCACTTGCGATTCTTATGATGAATCGAAGATGGTTTGAAGTGGGTCTTTAATAGCACTCGTTCATTTATACGATACGATAAGACTTTGCTAATGTGTTTGTCATGCGCCTTTTTTCTAAGGTTGGCATGAGTGGTTAAAGATATGAGAGCTTGTCTTAACTTGTCGTCTAATGTTACTTCAGGCTATTGTAATTTTGTTCTGCAGCTTCCCCATGGAGGCATAAAGAAACTTCTAATGGTTTTCCGACTTGAGTGGAGTTGAAATGTCAGTTATTTTTACTTGACTAGTATTTTGCGACATACCAGGTCGAAAATTTGCGTTCGTATCCCATACGACTTGTGCATCTCTTGATTGCATGTTATTTGACATCGCGTTTGGTGCTTGGTTCGCCTGTGTGTAGAAAATGGTCGGATTTCCTTGGTTATTATGACCGGCGGAGTTAGGAAAAGCATGCGACGAATTGTCCTGACTATTGTTCCTGAACTGTTGGTTGGGTTGGTGAGAAAATGTCGCATTTTTCGGCTGTGAAAAATTCATTTGGTGAGAGGGAGTGAAGTGACTCGGCTGACTGTACTGTTGTGGTCTGTTATAATTGTTCCATTTCTCTCCCTTCTGACGATTTCCATTATTCGTCTTGTTGTTCTGGTACTGGTAATTACCGTTGTGATTTATCGGTGAATTACCGTATTGTTGCTGTGTGTTTTGATAAATCGGATTGTATCTATTCTGGTGTGGATATTGTTTTCCATTACGGCGGTTGAAACTCTTATGATTTCCGTAAGGCTGAGCGTTTGGTTGTCCCGTGTTATGTTGGTACGACATTCCATAGACGCAATTTGTTATGTGCTGCTGCGGAGCGGGCGGTCCATTATTATAATTATTCCGCGCGCTCGCACGCACATCCTCATAGATCATATCTAAATTGTCAAGAACAGAAAGAAATGCTTCTAGCTCTTCTTCACTCACATTAACTAGTTTTTCTCTTATTGACACAGGAAGTTTTGACTTTAAGATCATGATTACATCTTTGGTTGAAATGGGCGTGTCCCAATACTGAATTTTACGTAGATATTTTTCAAAATAACGTCTCAAACCTCCTCCTTTGGTGTTGAAAGGTTCGGCGTTGTAAACCTCCTTTCGGAGTCTTTGTTGTATACCTGAACTCCAGAATTTATTCAAAAAATGCTTTTCAAAATCTGCATAGGTGTGACATTTGTCTATTATTTCTGTACCCCAAATTGATCCTTCACCGTGTACATAGCCTAAGATGAACTGTATCCGCTGCCTGTCGTTCCATGATTCTGGAAAAGCACCTGTGAACGATTTTAGAAATACCATGGGATGTATATTTCGTTTTTCAGGTATAAAAGGCTGAAAAACTCTGTGTTTTAGCACACTCTCGTCGCGCATTAGTTCGAGTGTTAGTTGATCGGCATGACTACGTGATGTGGAAGTTTCGTCACGCGTATTATTTACTGTTGGTGAGAATTGTACCTGACACGCGGGATATTGACGATTATCGTGTTCTGGCGGTAGCGAATACTCACTTTGATTGTCACCTTGCAATACCGTAAATTGTCGTTTCAGTTGATCTATATCATTGCTTAGCTGACGTTTCCATTCCGGAAGATCGTGGCTAAATGCTCGTCTGATTTCACCTAATTCACTGGTTAAAGTGTCACCAGAAGTACCGGGAGCGGTTAAGATTTCTGCTGCAGCAGATTTAACCGTACCCTTTAGTTCAGCTTGTACCTTGCTGATAATGTACTGTCCTTTGGATTGCATCCACTCTTCAAATTCCCTATTAAGTGTATTGCTTATACCGGTGTTGACATCTGCGATCTTTTTGTCAATATTAACATCGGATATTTGCTGAGCAAGGTCTTCAACTCGCTCGCCAACGTGGTTGACACCTTCTGTCAATTGGCTTACTCTCTTTGAAACATCACTGTAATGTTTCAAAGAGTCACTCGCAGTTGATTTACACACATCTATTTGGGCCTGCATATCTGTGAACTTGCTACCAATATTGGTCTCGGCGGATTCCACCATCGAAAGAACACTATCAATTTTTGCGTGTACGCTTGCGGTTAGCTCGCTTGCGTAAGCAGTGGTAAAGGCCTTAATTTTTTCCTCCATGGTGCCATTCGAATTTTTGATTTGTGCTTGGATGTCTATCCTTGATTCTAAACTGTTGAACCTGCTGTCACTTTGATTTCCTAACTGACTGATTTGCGTTCCAAGAGTACCCATGTGAGCTTCAATGTTATCACTCTTGTTTGTAAGCTATGCCATGTTTGCTTCAAAACTGGTTTTCATATCAGCAAACAATTTCAGTATATCTGACAGCGAGCATTCACGTGACTGCGACGCGGTCTGTGGCGCCGACAGCTCACGTGTCGCTTCGTCGTCTGTTGTTCCCTCATCTACATCTACATCTACATCTATACTCCGCGAGCCACCTTACGGTGTGTGGCGGAGGGTACTTATTGTACCACTATCTGATCCCCCCTTCCCTGTTCCATTCACGAATTGTGCGTGGGAAGAACGACTGCTTGTAAGTCTCCGTATTTGCTCTAATTTCTCGGATCTTTTCGTTGTGATCATTACGCGAGATATATGTGGGCGGTAGTAATATGTTGCCCATCTCTTCCCGGAATGTGCTCTCTCGTAATTTCGATAATAAACCTCTCCGTATTGCGTAACGCCTTTCTTGAAGTGTCCGCCACTGGAGCTTGTTCAGCATCTCCGTAACGCTCTCGCGCTGACTAAATGTCCCCATGACGAATCGCGCTGCTTTTCGCTGGATCATGTATATCTCTTCTATTAATCCAACCTGGTAAGGGTCCCATACTGATGAGCAATACTCAAGAATCGGACGAACAAGCGTTTTGTAAGCTACTTCTTTCGTCGATGAGTCACATTTTCTTAGAATTCTTCCTATGAATCTCAACCTGGCGCCTGCTTTTCCCACTATTTGTTTTATGTGATCATTCCACTTCAGATCGCTCCGGATAGTAACTCCTAAGTATTTTACGGTCGTTACCGCTTCCAATGATTTACCACCTATGGCATAATCGTACTGGAATGGATTTCTGCCCCTATGTATGCGCATTATATTACATTTATCTACGTTTAGGGAAAGCTGCCAGCTGTCGCACCATTCATTAATCCTCTGCAGGTCTTCCTGGAGTACGTACGAGTCTTCTGATGTTGCTACTTTCTTGTAGACAACCGTGTCATCTGCAAATAGCCTCACGGAGCTACCGATGTTGTCAACTAAGTCATTTATGTATATTGTAAACAATAAAGGTCCTATCACGCTTCCTTGCGGTACTCCCGAAATTACCTCTACATCTGCAGATTTTGAACCGTTAAGAATGACATGTTGTGTTCTTTCTTCTAGGAAATCCTGAATCCAATCACAAACCTGGTCCGATATTCCGTAAGCTCGTATTTTTTTCACTAAACGTAAGTGCGGAACCGTATCAAATGCCTTCCTGAAGTCCAGGAATACGGCATCAATCTGCTCGCCAGTGTCTACGGCACTGTGAATTTCTTGGACAAATAGGGCGAGCTGGGTTTCACATGATCTCTGTTTGCGGAATCCATGTTGGTTATGATGAAGGAGATTTGTATTATCTAAGAACGTCATAATACGAGAACATAAAACATGTTCCATTATTCTACAACAGATTGACGTAAGCGAAATAGGCCTATAATTATTCGCATCTGATTTATGACCCTTCTTGAAAATGGGAACGACCTGCGCTTTCTTCCAGTCGCTAGGTACTTTACGTTCTTCCAGAGATCTACGATAAATTGCTGAAAGAAAGGGGGTAAGTTCTTTAGCATAATCACTGTAGAATCTTACGGGTATCTCGTCTGGTCCGGATGCTTTTCCGCTACTAAGTGATAGCAGTTGTTTTTCAATTCCGATATCGTTTATTTCAATATTTTCCATTTTGGCGTCCGTGCGACGGCTGAAGTCAGGGACCGTGTTACGATTTTCCGCAGTGAAACACTTTCGGAACACTGAATTCAGTATTTCTGCCTTTCTTCGGTCGTCCTCTGTTTCGGTGCCATCGTGGTCAACGAGTGACTGAATAGGGGATTTAGATCCGCTTACCGATTTTACATATGACCAAAACTTTTTAGGGTTCTTGTTTAGATTGTTTGCCAATGTTTTATGTTCGAATTCGTTGAATGCTTCTCTCATTGCTCTCTTTACGCTCTTTTTCGCTTCGTTCAGCTTTTCCTTATCAGCTATGATTCGACTACTCTTAAACCTATGATGAAGCTTTCTTTGTTTCCGTAGTACCTTTCGTACATGATTGTTATACCACGGTGGATCTTTCCCCTCGCTTTGGACCTTAGTCGGTACGAACTTATCTAAGGCGTACTGGACGATGTTTCTGAATTTTTTCCATTTTTGTTCCACATCCTCTTCCTCAGAAATGAACGTTTGATGGTGGTCACTCAGATATTCTGCGATTTGTGCCCTATCATTCTTGGTAAGCAAATATATTTTCCTTCCTTTCTTGGCATTTCTTATTACACTTGTAGTCATTGATGCAACCACTGACTTATGATCACTGATACCCTCTTCTACATTCACGGAGTCGAAAAGTTCCGGTCTATTTGTTGCTATGAGGTCTAAAACGTTAGCTTCACGAGTTGGTTCTCTAACTATCTGCTCGAAGTAATTCTCGGACAAGGCAGTCAGGATAATGTCACAAGAGTCTCTGTCCCTGGCTCCAGTTCTGATTGTGTGACTATCCCATTCTATACCTGGTAGATTGAAGTCTCCCCCTATTACAATAGTATGATCACGAAACTTCTTCACGACGTTCTGCAGGTTCTCTCTGAGGCGCTCAACTACTACGGTTGCTGATGCAGGTGGTCTATAGAAGCATCCGACTATCATATCTGACCCACCTTTGATACTTAACTTAACCCAGATTATTTCACATTCGCATTCGCTAATAACTTCACTGGATATTATTGAATTCTTTACTGCTATAAATACTCCTCCACCATTGGCGTTTATCCTATCCTTGCGGTATATATTCCATTCTGTGTCTAGGATTTCGTTACTGTTCACTTCCGGTTTTAACCAACTTTCCGTTCCTAATACTATATGCGCACTATTTCCTTCAATAAGCGATACTAATTCAGGAACCTTGCCCTGGATACTCCTGCAGTTTACCAATATTACGTTAACTTTTCCTGTTTTTGGTCTCTGAGGACGGACGTTCTCACTACGTTCTCACTACGACATTCAGGTTTGTTTACACCCGCGCACGGTCTAAGTTGCCTTGGTTGCTCATCAGCCATCGTAAATTTAAAGTAGTTACACTGTACGAGCTAGAAAAGATAATTTTTTTTAAATTATGATTTTCACTTGTCAGGTGCGCCAAGGATTTCGCGTCCTGATTTCTCAGATATTGCTTGCGCGTTATAAAAAAATTGAAACTCTGACACACGAAAATGCCAATATGGCAACGGGAGTGATAAAATAAATGAAAAACACTTACAGAGCACTGTAACTGGCACAGATAGCGGCCATTGTGATTCACTAAAATGCACAACAATGGAAATTCTTGCTAACTATTTCTAACTATTGTAAGCGAAATGATGAGATAGAGCCGGCCGAAGTGGCCGTGCGGTTAAAGACGCTGCAGTCTGGAACGGTCGCAGGTTCGAATCCTGCCTCGGGCATGGATGTTTGTGATGTCCTTAGGTTAGTTAGGTGTAACTAGTTCTAAGTTCTAGGGGACTAATGACCTCAGCAGTTGAGTCCCATAGTGCTCAGAGCCATTTGAACCATTTTTTTTTTTTGATGAGATAGAGGCGGATCTAATAGCAAAAGAAAACAGAAATTTGGAAATTAAATTGCTTGAGGAAAAGGAAAAAAGCGTAGAGAGTGAATGTCACGAGCCGACCGAATGCTCGGTACGCAAAGCTTCCAACGTAATGAAAAATCGTACTCACATTAGTTGTCTTGCGCGCTGCTATTTATTGCTGTTGTGGATTCTTACTGCGATTTTCTGTATATGCGTCCTTTTTTTTATATCACTGGTTTTGGCTTCCAATTTTCTCCAGATGGTAGCATGAAAATAAAAAGAACAAATTAGTTTTTTAGTCAAGTCCCTGTTCGGGCGCCACATCTAGCGTTAAAAGGTTTTTTGCTTTTCACATTTAACCAAATACGACATTGATGATGATAATTTATGGCAATGTTTTCCGACAAGATAAAGAATGCAACCTTTAACACTAGATTGCGTACTCACGGCAGTTCTCCTTGGCCGTTTTTTGGTACGACTTGGAAAGAGAGAAAAATTAATGAATGATCGCCGATGCGTCGGTTCTCGATTGTGTTCAGGAGACGTACAGATTGATTGCGCGAAAATAGTTTCTCAAATGACCTCTTAACCCGGATTGCTTTCACGCAATCAGACTCTTCAATGAAATTACCTAAGGGACCTATTTGAATAATAAATAAAAAATGGAAATGAATGCAAAACAGTGAAATTTTGTAAAAAAAAAAATTGTCAGATCGGAAATTGAACACATTAATGGTCTCCCAAATACAATCGAGACACCGCGATAAACAGCGAACCTGTAACAAAGTTCATTTAAACATAAACATTATTTGTGGTTAAATTAAAGAAAGGAATAAGCATAAATTTTCTGTACAGTGAAATATCAATATATTCTCAAAGAACAAAGGCGTTAAACTATAAACATTAACAAATTTACAATGAATACAAAACTTACATTTTTATGTTTTTCTCATACATGGAGCAGTCCAACAATCGCTGCATTTGTATGTGTGATATTTTGTAAAAATTAAATGTCCTGGCGTGCGCGTAAGTATTTTTTATCGTCACAAAGTTTACAAAAGCGTTTTTTTTTTCTTGGTGATAACGTGGTTTTTCACACTAAATGAAATATAACTTGTACCGGTGCTACACAACACGTCTTAACAAGTCGGCAACCAAACATCAAAGGTAATGAAGTACATGTTAACATATCGGCGACCAGAAGTACAACTAACTATAAAGACTCTAGAATTTTCCTAACAAATGATAAATTGTTCTTTCTTCTGTTTCGCAGCTTCTTGCTATCAAGCGCTGCGGCAATGATTTTAAATATCTGCGCCCAGCGAGTCATAGTGTACCTCTTAAACGCTGGCCGCGCGTCTTGGTATAGGCGCACGTTATAAACAGATTTCATTCCTTTACTCTCGCGTTGTCGTGCTTAGTATCATTACAAGCTACAGCTCGGTGGCTATCCTTTTCTCATATGCAAAATGTCTGAAATCCAATAATATCACAAATAGTAAACCTCTCATTGATGGACAGCGCCTCTCTTGTAACATCTGCAACTGGAGTTTGTTGAGCATCTTTGTAACGCCCTCGTTCCCGCTAACTGAACCCGTGACGAAAGATGTCGCTCTTAGTTGGATCTTTTCTGTCACTTCTATCAGCCTTACCTCGTAAGAATCGATCGAACAAGCGCGTACAAACCACTTCGTGGATGACTTACATTTTCTTAAGATATTCCTATTAATTTCAGTCTGGCATCTGCTTCCCCTGCTACTTCTTTTATGCGGTTATTCCACTTAAGGTCGCTCCGGATAGTTACTCCTGGATACTTTATAGTAGATACTGTTTCCAGCAATTTGTCATCAATTTATTTACGTTCAGGGTCAACTGCCATAGCCTGCACCATTCATCAATCCACTGCATGTCATTCAGCAAATCGATACGGTCTTCTGGCTTTGCTCCTTTCTTATAGAGAAGTGCATCATCTTTGAACAGTCCTAAACAGCTGCCGATGCCTTCCTGAGGTTAAGGAACACGGCATCAACCCGGGTGCCGTTGTCTACAGCGCTATGGATCTCATGGAGGAACAGAGTAAGATAAGTTTCGAAAGATCTCTGTGTACGGAATCTTTGTTGATTTTTAGAGAGGCGATTTTAGTTTTGCAAAAATGTTATAAAACATGTTCTATAATTCTATAACAGTTGACATCAACGATATAGGCCTGTAATTATTTGTATCTGTCCAGTGACCCATCTTGTAAATGGGAATGATCTGCGCTTTTTTTCTGTCTCTAGGTACCCTTCGTCGTTCCAGCAACCTACGATAAACTGTTGCCAGACGGAGAGCAAGTCCTTCCGCATAATCGTAGTAGAATCTTGTAGCTATCTCATCTAGTCCTGATGAATTACCACTACTAAGCGGTTGTAGTTGCTTTTCTGTTTCGCTATCGGTTATCTCAATATCTGCCATTTCGACGTTCGTTCGATGATTGAAAGGAGCTGTCGTGTTACTCGTGGTCTCGCGGTAGCGTTCTCGCTTCCCGAGCACGGGGTCCCGGGTTCGATTACCGGAGGGGTCAGGAATTTTCCTGCCTCGAGATGACTGGGTGATGTTGTGTTGTCTTCATCATCATCATTCATCCCCATTACAGTCGGAGGAAGGCAATGGCAAACCACCTCCACTAGGACCTTCCTTGTAAGGCGGCGCGGGTCTACCCGCGTCGTTCCCCTACGCTCTGTAAAGAAATATGGGACTTCATCATCATCATCGTGTTATCATCTTCCGCGGTGGAAGAATTTCGGAAGACCGAATACAGTAATTCGGACTTCTCTCTTCTATCTTCCGTTGCGGTGTCAGTATGGTCACTGAGTGAATGAAAAGAGGATTGCACCCGCTTACTGATTCCATGTAAGACTAAAACCTGTTAGGGTCTCTACTCAGATCGGTTGACAAAATTTTACTTTCAAAGTCACTGATCGCTTCTCTCATTGCTTTGCTTAGGCTCAATTTCATTTCATTAGGCTTTTGTTTGTCAGCTAGGTTTTGACTTCTCTGTGATGAAGCTTTCTTTGTTTACGTCGCAGTTTCCTAATACGGCTGTTAAACCACGGGGGTTTCCCATCCCTTAATATTATGAATTCTCTCTGGACCTAGACGCCATAAGATGTTATAAGTTAAATATGAATACTTATTGCCGGTGAATTATGTTCACGCTTGAATCGCGTTAGAAGTGTAGACGACTCACATAGGAATCTAAAACCATGGCTGCATATCCAGATGTATTAAGTGTGAGTCTTGTATTTAATGTTACGCGCAGCAAGAATATTTGCACAGCATTGGCGATATGGTCGGCAGGCGAGGTCGCGAGTGCGACCGTCTGAGCGGGTCGCTGGTGCGGACCAGCAGCTGCAACTGACGTCACCCAGATAAGAGAGCCGAGGAAATACCAGCCAGAGATGCGGACGTCCGCTTGCTTTGTCTGCTCTGCTTGTCACTTCGAAATTAATCATCGTTTTCTAGTACTACCCGTATTTTGGAATCGACAAATGGGACCCGAAATTGTTCAAATGAGTTCGATTTCGCAGTAACCGATTTTTTTCCATACCTTATTTCATGTATACTTCCTATTGCCAGACGTTTATTCTTGAGTTCTTCAAACTGACGATGATTATGACGAGGTTGGCGTCATAGCAAGATCAAGTAACTGCCGCGACCGTTTAAGCGCGAAATTCTGACGTCGAATAAATAAACACGTATTTCTTTAAAAAAATATCTATGTAATTTTCCCAAAACATTTTCCGATTGCAATATGCTACTGCCAGTTGTATATATATACGGACATGAATCTTAAAATTACCAATCTGTCAGTTTAATACGTCGTACTAGCAAAATAATAACACGAATTCCTTAGAAAAGAATGGAAAAGCTGGTAGAAGCTGACCTCGGGGAAGATCAGTTAGGATTCCGGAGAAATGTAGGAACACGCGAGGAAATACCGACCCTACGACTTATCATAGCTTTTTAGGCTTAGAGTTTTTGACAATGTTGACTGGAATACTCTCTTTGAAATTCTGAAGGTAGCAGGGGAAAATACAGAGAGCGAAGGCTACTTACTACTTGTACGGAAACAAGATGGCGTTTATAAGAGTTGAGGGGCATAGAAGGGAAGCACTGGCTGACAAGGGAGTAAGGCACGGTTGTAGGCTATTACCGATGTTATTCAGTCTGTACAATGAACAAGCGGTAAATGAAGTCAAAGAAAAATTTTGAGCTGGAATTAAAGTTTAGGAAGAATAAACTAAAACTTCGAGGTTTGCTAATGACATGAAAATTTTGTTGGATACACCAAAGGACTTGGAAGAGCAGTTAAACGTAATGGACAGTGTTTGAGAAGCGGATGTAAGATGAACATCAACAAAAGCAGAACAAGGATAATGGAAAGTAGTCTAATTAAATCAGGTGAATCTGAAGGGATCAGATTAGTAAGTGGGACACTTAAAGTAGCAGATGAATTTTGCTATTTGGGCAGCAAAATAACTGGTGATGGCCGAACTACAAAGGATATAAAATGCAGACTGCCAACGACAAGAAAAGCATTTCTGAAGAAGAGAAATTTGTTATTATCGAATATAGACTTGAGTGTTAGAAAGTCTGTTCTGAAGATATTTGTCTGGAGTGTAGCCGTGAATGGAAATGAAATGTGGAAGATAAACACTTTAAACAAGAAGAAAACAGAAGATTTTGAAATGTGGTGCTACAGGAGAATACTGAAAATTATATAGGTAGATCACGTTACTAATAAGAAGGTACTGAACAGAATTGACGAGAAAAGAAATTTGTGTTATAACGTCACTAGAAGAAGAGATCGATTAATAGGACACATTACGAGACATCAAGGAATCCCGAACTCAGTACTGGACGGAAGTGTGGGGAGGGAGTTAATCATATAGGGAGACCAAGAGATGAACACAGTGTGTAGATTCAGAAGGATGTAGGGTGCAGTACTTATTTGAAGATGAAGAGGCTTCCACAGGATAGAGTAGAATGGAGAGCTGTATCAAACTAGTCTTTGGACTGATGAGCAGAACAACAACAACAATAACCTGAAGCTTTAATTTTTGCTCTCTTTCAAAAAATGTGTTTGGTCTTAGTGATGTTAATGTATCATGTTTAATACCTCAAGAATCTGAATTCCTCTCATTATGATAGTCTTAAATCAATGAAGAGTGCAGTAAAATTTTATACAGTTGAATAATAAACTTTAAATTCATCATTACCCGATTTATTTCGAAAACTGCTCTAAAATACAATATTTCCGAGTTAGTTATTACTGGTAGGTCCTGCACCACAGGTTCAGCCTAGGGATCAGCAAGTTCTAAATACGACCCCGATCATTGATATCCAAAAAACAACCAGTTCCAAATGGTTCATACTGCGCTAGTTTGCAAACCTTTAGGACGAAAATCTTTCGGATGATGTGTCCGTGCCAAGTTCGATGACACTTGGACTATACATAGAACTGCTGCATTATGGTACAGAAGGTAACAGTTAAAAGGCAAGACGTGAACAGAAATGACACTTTTATTCGAAGACAATAACTACACTGAAGCCACCCCGTTGTATAATGGTGGCCTGGACATGTTTGTTAATAGGGTGTGTGACCTCCACAGGCAGCAACGCATGATCTACAACGTGCTCCTATGTAGCCCACATGATTGGTAAGGAGTTCTGTGGTAGGGTGCGGTTGACAATTGCTGGATGGTTGTTGGTGGATGTGGCCGTGCTGCAGTGCGACTCCCCAACGCATCCCATACGTGCTCGATGGGATTTAAGTCGCGGTATCGGCCAACCAGTCCGTTCGCTGAATATACTCTCCTGCCAAGAGCTCCTCCGCTAGGGCTGTAGGATACGGTCGCGCATCATCATCCATAAAAATGAAGTCCGAGCCGATTGCACTCCTGAAGAGACACACATGGGGAGGAAGTACAATGTCACAGTAACGTGTACTGTCTTCAAGGATTTGGAGGTCAGTATGATCATGCAATATTACGTCTCCCCACGGTATAACCCCTGGACCACCAAAATGATCACGTTCGACAGTGTTCCTGCTTGCATACGTCTCCGCACCTGGGGCCCTATAAGGGCACGCCCATGATCACTGCTCAGACTCTATCTGTTCTCATCCGAGGAGACCACGTGACCTCACTCCTCGTTGTTCTAGTCCCTGAACTGAACACAGCGTACTGACTGTTGTGCAAAGAGACGACCACCATGCATTCGCCTGTGGAGCGTGAGATTGCGTGCCTTGCAGTCCTGTTAAGTGTGACTGCAGCTTGACATGGATCCTTTTTTTCCTGTTGCAGAATGTAGCGGTCGTCCATTGCTGCAGCTGACCGTGGTCAACCACCTCCTCTCCCTCGCGCAGCAATATCTGCAGTTCGGAACTCTCCGCGCGCATGTGAAACAGTGCTGTGTGCAATACTTCTGTACTTGTGTGCAACACTCGCTCACTCTGTCTTTCCTGTTTCCCCATGATTCTTCTCCATGTGAAGTCATCCGTATGTTGTTTCTGAACAATGTTGCAATGAAGAACACCACCACGGTGCACCGTAACCTCGCTGATCGACGCGCACACTGCCTTCGGTGTTCCTTCAACTGCTGCATGTCGCCGGGCCTGCCCCATACGGCGCCATCTTCACCATGACTGTACCCCTCAAACTTACGGCTGAGAGTGTCGGCAGTTTGATTCTCCATGCCCCTTATGTGTTTCACAGTAAATCGGAAAGTCAAGATACGGATTGACCAACGAGCGATTATCCCATCCTCCATTCATAAACCGAATATTTAAGCTCCGCAGGAGATAATCTCTTCGAGGCATAGGCTACATACATTATTGGATGGCGTTCGCCCTCGTACGCCTGAAAAAGAACGGTAGCAATGCCTAATTGGAGGTGTCGGTCTGTACAGCTCAAAATTACGGACCACCAAAACTGCTGTACTACTAGAATCTCCTCTGATGGCTTCAAAAGCCTCTCCCTTCCCACTCAAGTTATTAAGGGGGCCACCAATTCGGCAAATTTCCAAAAGAAATTGGCCTTGCAAATAAAGCAGGCCACCCCTTCCCGGGAGTAGGAAATTTACGCACATTGCGCGTACGTTCTTGCTTAATTCTAAAGCCACAGCTGACACCAGGTGCCTCAAGAAACAAATTTGCTGACGGACTAAGTTAACCTAAAACGAAACCAAGTCTTTCTCATGATGTTCCAGATGTTCAGCAAAAGGTAGAGCTATAAATAATGACACCACCCAAATAGCTACATATAAACAGATTTGAATTTAAGATCCCCCAGCACATTATCCAATAACCGAGATAACAGGCCAGCTCCGGTTGAGAAGCTGAAGGGAACCTGATTAAATTGATGCAGGTTCCAGTCAGTGCAGAAGGCAGGGAAATGTTTGAAATCTTCTGTTAAGAAATCTGATAGTATGCTTGATTCAAATCCAACGTAATAAAGAAACTCCACGTAAAACAATTGTGGAGATCCGGCAAGAGAACGGATTCCAAAATAACCTTCTCATTCAATGGTCTATAGTCAACAACAATAGTATCCTCCTTGCCTCTTAGGAACCAGATAAACTGGATAGGCACAACATAGGGTAGCATCTGACCTACAGCCGGTTTAATATGCTCTGGTGGCCTAGGACCACTACCTGCACCCCACGTCTTGTGGCTTCCCCTGTTCGGATGGGGCTCGCACTTCGCCAGACAGTCACCACATTGGTATCAAAATCTGGCTTACACTGAACGGGTAAGGTGCTTCCAGACTCCCTCAGGTCGCCGTAAGGGCGAGAAAGAAGATAACCAAGTTTCTCACTGCTTTCATCAGCAAACAGCAATCGTTCAACAGTAGCCACCAGGCCGTCCCGTTCTACTAGAGAGTAGTTTGCTAGAGAAAGTTACCCTCGAACGGTCCTCCAGTTTCATATGTTCATATGTTCCAAGATATTCTGAACTATCTCAACTTCGCTGACCTAAAGTTCTAAGCCAGAAAGGGGCCCACGGATCCCTTCAATGCAATCAGCCAAATTTTTCTGAGGTGACTGCACAAGCCAAAAATGCTTATATTGAAGCTCACTCTGGCGTTGTAATACGCCAGAAAAAACCCTTCCCTGTAACCCCCAAGTTAAAGGATACAGCAGTTGGATGATAACGCGCTCCGTAATACATAATAAGGGGGGGGGGGGGCAACGGCCTTGCCGCAGTGGTTACACCGGTTCCCATGAGATCACCGAAGTTAAGCGCTATGCGCTATCGGACACGGTCGGCACTTGGATGGGTGACCATCCAGGCTGCCATGCGCTGTTGCCATTTTTCAGGATACACTCAGCCTCGTGATGCCAATTGAGGAGCTACTCGACCGAATAGTAGCGGCTCCGGTCACAGAAAACCATCATAACGACCGGGAGAGCGATATGCTGACCACACGCCCCTCCTGTCCGCATCCTTAGCTGAGGATGATACGGCGCTCGGATGGTCCCGATGGGCCACTTGTGGCCTGCAGACGGAGTGAGTGAGTGAGTGAATACATAAGGCGTCAGCCTGATATTCGAAACGAATAGTTAACCACAAGAAAAACTCGATTTGAGCAACAAAGTTTACTAATTCTTCAATAGCCACTCTACTTACTATCCTCTCTCCTACAGACTTGCTTACAATCCCAGCCTGCCCTTTCACTCGCCCCCGCCTCTTAATCAAAGCCATAATACTCACAGGCACCTGTTATTCTTTAACTTGGTTAAGCAACTGGTCAGTTACACTGGTCTGTTCAGCATTTAATTTCAGCTGATTCAAATCTGTGAAACGAGTACTAAAAATGCCTCAGTTGGGCCTGCACTCAGTACAGTTGTTGACGAGCCTCAAGAAGTGCTTCATTCTGACACAAATCCACAAATGACTGAAGTTGCTTAACCCCCCTTACCTACGTGAGGGTCAAGAGTTAATCGGGAACGAGGCGTAAACGAGATGCCAGATCAGCCACACTTCCTCCACCTGGCAGCCAGCCTATCTTAAATACAGACTAAAATTCACGTCGAAGTAATGATATGCCCGGATACGTTCTGACCTTCATAATGCAAAGTATATACCCGAAACAGTAAAATAGCTAACAGTCTCGTCTACAAATTAATGAGTACAATTCAGAAAGCAATAAACGGTGAATGAAGATACCTAACAGCAAAAGGAACCCCCGCTCAGCCACCACTCTCTTACCAAAACAACCACGCTCTGATACAACCACTGTCATGCGCGAACGAGGGCCCCAAAATCGCCAATAAGGATTTGAGTGGAAGGATTGGACCCCAGGGTTTCGAACATCATTCAGCATTTACTGCACACGAAACGATTTATTCATAAAAGGTTTCAGAATTAACACAAGCAATAAACTTTACAATAAAATATAATGCTTCTTTAAACTTAAACAAGGTTTAGGATTTTAAAGCAGTTCAACAATGTAAAGCTTTCAGATAGAATAACGATAATTTAATTTAAAGGATATCCAAAATTTGTTTGAATGGCTTTAACAACAAACCCCCGGACGGTAAGGATTCAATAAATGACACTTCGTTTCACATGACTCAATTAACAACAGTTTTAGCAATTAACAGAGGGTCGAACAAATAGTGACAATACATAAAATTTATTTACACAGATAACTAGCCCCAGGGTCGCGATTGTACTAATAATAATTCACCCGCAAAAGGAACAAGATGATGGTATCAAAGGGCAAGAACTCGAACCAGGAAGAAAAGGGGGTCACAATCCCTGCTTACTAAAATAGTTTTGAACGATACGTGATCATCACTATTAGCGGGGACAAGAGACCCTCACACTCTTAGTGAATACCACTGGCGAAATTCTTCATTCCCACCAATATTTTCATGAAAGCATTAACATACAAACCTCTTTTCTTTTAGAAATATAAAAATACAACAGAAAAAATTTACCGTTCTCAATGTATAATCCAAAGATATGGTAATATACAAAATGAAAACGCTTTTCTTTCACATAGAATTTAGTGACCGCTTGGGAAGAACAAAAGTAAACACTCCAAACTTGTGTCAAAGATTCTGACGCGTAGTACAAAACAAATATAATTTTTCTTCTTTATGGAGTCCATGTACGGAGTGGGCTCTGAAAACACCGTCGCACACAAAGGTTGTTGTTGTTATTGTGGTCTTCAGTCCAGAGACTGGTTTGATGCAGCTCTCCATGCTACTCTATCCGGTGCAAGCTTCTTCATCTCCCAGTACTTACTGCAACCAACATCCTTCTGAATCTGCTTAGTGTATTCATCTCTCAGTCTCTCTCTACGTTTTTACCCTCCACGCTGCCCTCCAACGCTAAATTTGTGATCACTTGATGCCTCAGAACATGTCCTACCAACCGGTCCCCGCTCAGTCCGGAACCGCGCGACTACTACGGTCGCAGGTTCGAATCCTGCCTCGGGCATGGATGTGTGTGATGTCCTTAGGTTAGTTAGGTTTAAGTAGTTCTAAGTTCTAGGGGACTGATGACCACAGATGTTAAGTCCCATAGTGCTCAGAGCCATTTGAACCAACCGGTCCCTACTTCTTGTCAAGTTGTGCCACAAACTCCTCTTCTGCCCAATTCTATTCAATACCTCCTCATTAGTTATATGAGCTACCCATCTAATCTTCAGCATTCTTCTGTAGCACCACATTTCGAAAGCTTCTATTCTCTTCTTTCCGTACTATTTATCGTCCATGTTTCGCTTCCATACATGGCTACACTCCACACAAATACTTTCAGAAACGACTTCCTGATACTTAAATCTATACTCGATGTTAGCAAATTTCTCTTCTTCAGAAATGCTTTCCTTGCCATTGCCAGTCTACATTTTATATCCTCTCTACTTCGACCATCATCAGTTATTTTGCTCCCCAAACAGCAAAACTCCTTTACTATTTTAAGTGCCTCATTTCCTAATCTAATTCCCTCAGCATCACCCGACTTAATTCGACTACATTCCATTATCCTCGTTTAGCTTTTGTTGATGTTCGTCTTATATCCTTGTTTCAAGACACTGTCCATTCCTTTCAACTGCTCTTCCAAGTCCTTTGCTGTCTCTGACAGAATTACAATGTCATCGGCGAACCTAAAGGTTTTTTTTATCTCAATGGATTTTAATATCTACTTCGAATTTTTTCTTTCGTTTCCTTCACTGCTTGCTCAATATACAGATTGAATAACATCGTGGAGAGGGTACAACCCTGTCTCACTCCCTTCCCAAGCGCTGCTTCTCTTTCATGCCCCTCTACTCTTATAACTGCCATCTGGTTTCTGTACAAATTGTAAATATCCTTTCGCTCCCTGTATTTTATCCCTGCCACCTTTAGAATTTGAAAGAGAGTATTCCAGTCAACATTGTCAAAAGCTTTCTCTAAGTCTACAAATGCTAGAAACGTAGGTTTGCCTTTCCTTAATCTTTCTTCTAAGATAGTCGTAAGGTCAGTATTGCCTCACGTGTTCCAACATTTCTACGGAATCCAAACTTATCTTCCCCGAGGTCGGCTTCTACCAGTTTTTCCATTCGACTGTAAAGAATTCGCGTTAGTATTTTGCAGCTGTGACTTATTAAACTGATAGTTCGGTAATTTTCACATCTGTCAACACCTGCTTTCTTTGCGATTTGAATTAGACACAGTTAATACCTAGCTAGCCCAACCGCGCGACATCCAGGTGGAGGGACAAACAGTGTACAGCTTGACTACAGGCGTGCGAGACAACCATCACAAGGCCCAACCGCGATGAAACACTCACGCCCGTGCCTAGTAGCACAAGGCCCACAAGCAGTCAAGTTTAGCTTCGACATCTGGAGTTCAGAGCATACATTAGTGAATATTAAATTACGGACACTCCAACCGCGTGATCGCAAAATCTAACTAACACAACTAAATCCGGAACACCCTCAATGAATCTCTATGAGGTGACACAATTTCAAACAGATGCCAGAGGAGCGGCGTTGGGGGAGGGGGGGGGGGACGGTGCTATAGCCAAATTACCGAGCGAGGTGGCGCTGTGGTTAGCATACTGGACTCGCATTCTGTTGGACGATAGCTCAAACTCGCGTCCGGCCATCCAGATTTAGGTTTCCGTGATTTCTCTAAAGGGCCCCAGGAAAATGCCGGGACGGTTCCTTTGAAAGGGTATGGCCAATTTCAAACCCCCTCCGTGACGTAATCCGAGCTTGTGCTCCGTGTCTAATGACCTCGATATTGACGGGACGGTAAACCCAACATTGCTTCCTTCCTACCTTCCAGCCAAATAAAGTGAACAAACCAAGGAAATTTAAATATTGAGACGCTTGGGTCACAATCACATCAAAACTCCCATAAAATCAGTTCACAAAATATCGAGTTATAAATTTGCCTTACACTAATTGCTTATCCGATGCAGAGGCAACACCCAAAACACCCCAGAAAATATCCGGCCGAAGAACAAGATTGTCGAATACGACCTCCGCTCAGCAATACACAATGCTGCCTGGAACAGACTATAATGTCAGTACTGAGAAACGAAAACAACAAATATCCACAATTATCACTGATTGTCAAGGTAAAAACATTAGTGACTGAACTCAAACCCTGGTGCAGATAGCCCGCATCTCGTGGTCGTGCGGTAGCGTTCTCGCTTCCCACGCCCGGGTTCCCGGGTTCGATTCCCGGCGGGGTCAGGGATTTTCTCTGCCTCGTGATGGCTGGGTGTTGTGTGCTGTCCTTAGGTTAGTTAGGTTTAAGTAGTTCTAAGTTCTAGGGGACTTATGACCACAGCAGTTGAGTCCCATAGTGCTCAGAGCCATTTTTGAACCTGGTGCAGATAACTTGAATTTCTACTCAGCACCACTCAGAACTTAATGGATCGTAACATTGCCCCTTGCAGTAAATCATGAAGATTAATTCAGAGTTCATGAGCAAACAGCAAACTTTACAAACAACAACTTCAGGGTATACACAAATTCAGACGTAGATTCCAGAAAACCAAGTTGATTGTCGTAAGCACAGGAAAATCACCTTAAAACATTTGCAACAGTCACGTCTGATAACATGTATTCTTCGATTGGCTGAAAAGTGCACCATGTCCATATAGCAACAGCCCTCAACGTCTCCCAAGCGCCTGAGCTCCCCGGCTAGTCCACAGCACGTCGCAAGTACTGCCGGCCAAATCGACGATCACTTTGTGAGACACTTCCTAGGCTCGTCCTGCGCTCACCTTTCTCCAGCGACCCCTTCAGTTCTCTCCAGAGCGAGCCAACCTGTACTCGAGTCGCAACCGACAACCAAAGATCCAAAAACAGGGCAAGGGTCGATATCTAGAGAGCCGTCACTGCTCAGACATGAATCAGATGCCCTATACATGCGAGTTCCATTCTTTAAAGAATCTCGCGCGATGGCCATGTAGGGAGGGTGGGGGATTACTGGTTCCTCTACTATACTGTGAACTAGGCCGACAAACTACAGCAGTATGCGATGTTTCCTGTTCGACTGTCGAACAGGGTTTTGGATAACTGAAGATAATTTAAATGTCGATTTACATTACAAGTGTTGAAAATAATTCTGGTACTAGAATGAGATTTTCACTCTGCAGCGGAATGTGCGCTGATATGAAACTTCCTGGCAGATTAAAACTTCGTGCCGGACCGAGTCTCGAAGTCAGGTCCTTTGCCTCTCGAGGGCAAGTGCTCTACCAACTGAGGAACCCAAGCACGACTCACACCGAGTCCTCACAGCTTTGCTTCTGCCAGTACCTCGTCTCCTACCATCCAAACTTTACAGAAGCTCTCCTGGTACTATTGCATTGTTACGGAATTATCTGCGCTGTGTTTCATTCCTCTCTTGCAGTCCATTCGTAACACAGGCCCATGGGATACCAAAAACTGCACCCTACTGATCGATGATAGCGTGCGAGAATTCAGACTGTGGTAACTGCGTTATCGGAAACTACTGTAGACGGCTGCGTGAAATCTGGAAATTGGCTACTGGTCGTGATGGTGAGAGTGGGTGAGGAACGTTGACAACTAGCAATTGCCTTCCTATCTGAGTAGGGATCCGCTGTTTGTGCTGATATTTTCTGAGTAATACTTAATCCATGAGTTAAATCCATGAGTTATTACCTTCCTATGATCCCATACGTACACTAAATCCGTAGCACTATGCTCATTTTTCAGGTGGCACATTTGACACTAGGGCTTTGAACCGGATGCAAACAGATGTACGTACAACATCTGATGTGGCTGCTGTCTTCCTCCCTAATACACTGAGAGAAAAAAATCGCAACACCAAAAAATAATTAATTCGAGTAATGAAATTTCGGAAGTACATTTGCCTAGGTGATCAATGTTGCAGGTTCTCAGGTTAACGTAAGCGCAAGATAAGCCATTGAAAATGTGAAATGCTGGCACATTAAGGATCAGTGTAATAGGCAAAGTGTTGTATGCAACTATGCCAACGTGCATCCATTGTGTAGTACAGATGCCGGATGTCAGTTCCTGGGATGGAGTTCCATGCCTGTTCCACAATTCAAGGACGGTCGGTCAATACAAGGACGATTAATGCTGTTTGTGGATGACGCGAACACGATTGTCTGCCCTCTAGGTAGTGCCACGTGACCGACTGGAGACCGGTCTTCTTGCTAACGTACATTCTCGTGACCATCACAGCCAGCAATCATGTACTGTGGCTAAATTCCTACCAGTCCTTCTTCAATATCGCAGAATGAACATTCAGCTCCCCGTAGCGCTATTACACGACCTCGTTCAAACTCAGTAAGGTGTTGATAATTGCGTCTTTATCTCGTTAAAGAGATTCTTGACTAACAGCAACTCACCACGTCCAATCTCAAAGGTAAGCGTGTATTTAAAGCAAATCTGATTTGCACCCTCATAGTGGTGCTACTAGCGCCACTCTTATGCAACTGGCGGGAAATTTGAGATGTAATCTCTCAGCTGTAGAAACACACCTACCGACTTTCGTTTAAGTCCTTCCTTTTATTAACATCTTTGAGTTTGACTGATTCCAGTTCTGTCTAAACGCTTTTCCTGCTGGTGTTACAAATACTGAAATTCACCAATAAATAGCCCTTTGAGCCGTACAGTTGTTTACCTAACTATTACTTTTCCGTCCACAAAACCCTTAAATGCCATCCCCCCCCCCGGGTTACCTGTATGGCGAGTGCATGTGTTTGTATATGTGTGAGTAGGTATGCGTGCACGCGCGCGCGCGTTCGCGTGTGTGTGGGGGGTGGGGTGGGGGGTGGGGGTGTAAAGATCGGCAACATCGTATTCTGTCGTTCACGACGCCTGTCTTATTGAGTTGGATCAGCCGTGGCGAGACGTTGGAGCGTTCGATGCACTTCAGCACATTGACAGAATGTACGTTTCACCAAATTCTTGTGCTACAGCGTGAATTCCTGCTGATCACTGTTGCGGTGGTATAGACATGTACGATGAAGGCTGCAATCGCAGTTCTGAGTTGTTACCGTCTTTACTCTATGCTATTTTTTGACTGTTTTTCACTTATTAATTCTTATTTGTATTCGTTTTTCTACAAAATTGAATATACCGTTGGTGGTGAGAGTTAATTTGCAGAGTAAGGCTCAAAAAGGCATATTAAATTCTTCCGTCACTTCTTGGTGTGGAAAAAATTTCACATGTAAGAGCGGAAAGAAAAGAAGCTGCTTTTTCTCCCGCTATTATTATTTCGTAACAGGTTTTCGGGTCATTAGGCCGTTATCAGGAGAAAAATGTTAGAGGAACAAAATGTGACTGATGACCATAGATGTTAAGTCCCATAGTGCTCAGAGCCATTTTGAACAAAATGTAATTTGTTTGCTGTTCATCCTTTAACTTAACAATTTCATGTGTTCTTGGCTAAGTGTTAATTAAACCAGTTGTATCATCTGCAAGTACCAACTCCATGGGCAAGTACTGTCAGAATAACAGATTTTTGTAAAAGACCTATAATCTATGGGAAATAAACTAGGTAAAATCTCTGAGCTGTCAGATGTTGGAAACATTGTGAAGGGCAATAAAGGACTTCGCATCTGAATTACTTTACAACTGATTCCATATCTTCCTTCCATATCCAGCTGAGCATGTACTCCAGTGACAGCAGAAATACATGACCCCTGCGCGGAATGCTCTAGTGCGCAGTACATCGCTTTAAGAGCTGAGCACAATTCGTCACCACCACAGACAGCTGCCTGTCACCGCCCAGGTTCTCGTATTTCGCATGCTGTGCATTCAATCGCGCAGAAAGCTTGTCCGCACTAATGGAATCAGGTTGCTTTCCATCTTGTACGTGCCAAGCAAACATATGTGGCTGTTTAGGTAGCAAATACCAATGGACATAGATGAGATATTGATGCACCACATGCTAATGTTGACTGACGGCAGCTTCAAAATTTCTGGCTGTATTTCTTTTGACTTGCTATCTTATTCTAGAGCTATAAATGGTCCAAATAAAGTATGACCAGTCAAAGAACCTCATTAAAACTACAATACAATACAGAAAACAAAATGAGAACATAAATTTCTTGGAACTTACGCCAATCAGTATATCATTTTTTCTGCTTGCTCTTTGCTTGGATACATGTTCTGATTCAGCAATTTTTTTTTTTTTTTGGGGGGGGGGGTATAATTACCAGTTTTGGTCTTCTGTGGATGGCATGTGGCAACGCATAACATACTGACACACGATGGATGTAGGAGGTGCTGTAATCATCACTGTCCGACGAGAATTTGTGTCACTTGAAAGGCGGCGTTTGGAAGGAGCGCTTTTGATGCATCGCAGAACTGCGCCACGCTTAGTGTAAGTCGTTTGTTGACCACAGATAGTCAAGAGCTGACTCCAGTCACTAAAGGGACTCACCTTCACCAGAAACAAGGAATCACGAGTTTATCTTACCGCCAGGACAAAAGCTTTGATCGGAGCTGGCCAGTAGAAACGCTAGGCGGCAGAATTCATTTGGGTTCCATCATCCTTTGAAGCGAACCAGCACACAGCGGCAAGCAGTATTTCAGACATTTCTCTTGTGTGGCCTTTTTTATTTCAAAAATAACTTATTAATTTTTCAACATAATATTGACATATTCACACCAAGTAGCATACAAAAAAATCATTTTAGTTGCTTAGCACATTATAAAAGCTTTAGGTTCACAGTAATTAACATTTCTTTCTTTAATAGGCTACACTACCAGCAGATTGATCTCCTTCACCTCCTTCTCCATTTTGTCCTCCTTCTTCCTTGTTTATGACCTGGTCATCATTTTTAGCAACCAGCGGGATAATCATGCGTGTTAAAGCACCGCATCCGGGACGAGGAAGTGCGCTGACTCCGGATCAAATCTCCTCAGCAGATTAACGATAAGGATCGGTGTGCCGGTCAGTCTGGATGTGGTTTTACGCGGTTTCCCCATCCCTCTTGGTGAGTACCGGGCTGGTACCAAAGTCTCACCTCAATTACATGATTCGCAAATATTTAGGAAACTTTCGCTCATTTTGACACTACATACGGACAATTGGAATACACGTTTCCAAACCCGTAGGGTAATGGGATAGGGACAGAATGGTCATCCGGCCAGCTCTTAAATTAACCATGACACATCCGTTCATAACGATGCCAACCCTGCACCTATGCACTTCACAAGCACAAGAAAAGAAATGGTCATCATTTTTAGCATGTTGCAAAACCTTTCCGAGTATCTAGTATGCTTCTAGATTTTTTACAGCGTACATGTTCGATGTGTGATAAATAGTTGTAGTACACTGTTGCTCTGTGGTGTGTTAAATATCTGGCTGAACGTGCAAGCATCCTGACTGCAGCATATATATATATATATATATATATATATATATATATATATATATATATATATATATATATACCGCAGAGCTGCATCAAACCAGTCTCAGGACTGAAGACCACAACAACAACAACAACAAATATATACCGCGTGTATAGTCTTTCCAGTCGTATCAGTTCAGTGATAATCACTTTTGCATAGGTTATCCTGTCCATCACTGCCAATTTTTGACTGAGGAAATCCCACACATCAACTGCGTACCCACAAGTACATCTGCGGATTAATATATCAAACTGTCTGCATAAACTGCAGTCGTCGGTCTGTCTGAGGTGTATTTTCTGGAGTTTTTCACTGGTCGCGAATTCGTCATTGACAGTGATGTACAATTTAGAATTCAAGGTCGACGTGAGATGACGTCTACTTTTATGCAGATGGAGTTCCATTTCTATGGAGGGGATTCGTCTTAGATTCCGTCATTGTGGGCTGTTGACATCAGGATATTGCAAACTTCTCTGTGGGTAAGTAATTTTGATTTGTTCACTTTGCTGTTATATAAGTAATTCATGGTGGCATTGCCTTACGTGCTGATATACAAGGGGTAAACAAATGAAAACGAGACAAATTGAAAAAGTAAATTGTTTATTATTTCATAAGCAATCACCACAACTGTTAATACGGTTAGTCCACTGTGAGAGAAGACTGTCAATGCCTACATGGGAAAATGACTGCAGTTGCGGAGGGAACCATGATTGTACCCAGGTCTGCACCTTTTCTTCCGAACAGATCGGCAGCCACAAATATCCTTGATTCAGGGCTCCTGAAACATGTAAATCACATGGGAGGGAGATCGGGGCTATGTTGAAGATGTGTAAGACATTCCCAGCCAAATTTCTATACCGTAGTCGAAACAACTTGTCAAGGAAACGCCCGTCCACATGCTGTCAAGTTTAATTCGACCAAGATGCACACATTTCGCTAGGAATCTGAGACTCATTCTCCACATAGTCCTGATCTCTCCCCATGCGATTTCCATATTTTCCAAAAGGAAGATGTTCGAGGTCATCGATTTGCTTTGGACGGAGAGTCTACGCCTGGGTACAATAACGGTTCCGTAGGCAACTGTAGATATTTTTCCATCTAGGCATTGACCATGTTGTCTCATAGCGGGACAAACGTGTTCACATTTTAGGTGCTTATTTTAGAAAAAAATTAACACTACTTACTTTTCCCAACTACCTCGTTTTAATTTGACTAAAATAAAATGTTTATTTCACCTAGGTTTATCGTTGGCGTGGTACTTTCGGTCGATATTTTTTAGGTCTCGGATAAGGCTTAGATTTTGCTTTCGCACTTCTTTCTTTATGTTATTAACTGTTCTGAACTTATGTCTCATGCTCACAAGCTTAACCCTTCCCTATGCAAATGGCGGAGTCAGCGGGTCGAATTGTGTTTTAAACATGTCGCTTTTCGATGAGAAACAGCAAAAGGCTCGTTGGATATTTCGGCCAATTGGTCTGAGATAGGCAGTATCTCCCACATATGCCATAGTTTACTAACTGATGATATGTCTATCGTTTTCAGTTTTTGAAGTAAGTCTAGTTCCCTGTCAAAGTCAATTTTGAAAATGGCTCTTATTTTGTTTAGTATTTCTTTGAAGTTGTAGCTTATCATCAGAGCTGGAATTGCATTTAAGTAGAGACCAAATTATTTATGTACTGTGCTATTTTTGCCCCAGCCCACGCTGTCAGTAATGTTGATACCTGGTGTGACGTTTAATGGAGTCGTTTTCTTTGCATTCAGTTTGTTAGTTGTCGGTTTTGTGAGGCCTTCAGGCGAGCCGGCCGGGGTGGCCGAGCGGTTCTAAGAACTACACTATGGTCGCAGGTTCGAATCCTGCCTCGGGCATGGATGTGTGTTAGTTAGGTTTAAGTAGTTCTAAGTTCTAGGGGACTGATGACCTTAGAAGTTAAGTCCCATAGTGCTCAGAGCCATTTGAACCATTTGAACCTTCAGGCGATGAGATGCTTACATGTTGCCTGCTTCCGTTATGAAAGACATTTTTTCGGTTTGGAGCGTTAGACCTTTTATTTGTGATGCTGCGTTAACAAAAACAGTCCGATGGCGACTACACACACATCGACAGCCGACACCCTTGCCTCACGCTTTAACAAATAGAAACATCTTTCCTCAAGTGTCCATTGAGTAAAATGTTGGAGCTAGAATTCGTGATAAGTTTCCTTATGAAGCTCGTCGAAAGGCCTCCGTAGCCCATTTTCTGCAGCAAACCATCAAATTTACAGTTGCTTTCATATGAATGGGATTTTTGATAACGTTTCTGTTACGTAAAATCGCATCTTTTGCGTGTTGTCTTTGAGGTGCGGATTTCACATCTACATCTAAACGATACTCCGCAAGCCACCTACCGTTGTGCGGCGGAAGTGAGATCCAGTACCACTAAATAATCCCCGCTTCCCTGTTCCAGTCACGAATGGCGCATGTTGAGAGTGACTGCCGGGAAGCCTCTGTGATAACTCTGGTATCTCGAATTTTCTCGTCTTCGTGAGACTATGAGGGAGTAAGTAATGCGTTGTCCAACTATTCCTGAAAAGTGCTCATTTAAACTTTAAACTGTAAACGTCTCCGCGATGCACAACACCTGTCTCGTAAAGCCTGCCACTGGAGTTTGTTGAGCATCTTTGTGACCCTCTTGCGCCGACTAACAGAACCCTTGACGAAACATGCTCTACTTCGTTGGATCTTCCCTATCCCTTCTACCATTCATACCCAATAATGGTGCCAGATTTATGAACAATACTCAAGACTCGGACGAATATTCGTGCATGGGTTCCTTAAGATTTTTCCTGTGAATTTCATTCTGGAATTAGCTTTTCCTACTATTTCTTTTATGTAGTTATTTCCCTTAAGGTCGTACTGGATAGTTCCTCCTAGATATTTTACGGTAAGTACTGTGTCCAGCACTTTCTCATGAACAATGTAGTCGTAAAGTAGTGGCTTTCTTTTCTTATGTATGCGCAATATCTTACATTTGCTTACATTCAGGGTCAACTGCCAGTGTCCGCACAAATTCATCAATTGCCTACAAAATTAAAACTTAAAACAGTCTTGATCGCAATTTTGTTAAAATATTTTTTTATTGGAGTGAGTGACGGTTTCGACTCTATGAAAGAGTCATCTTTAGACTCCAGAGCGGTGGATGGACACTACTAGATTAGTTCCGTTGACCCTCGGCGCTCGTGTAACAAGATTGCGATCAAGACTGTTTTAAATTTTAATTTTAACTACTTTTAAGATCGCTATGTTTCCAAAAATTTCAGAAATCGTCTATAGTTCATTCTGCAAATCTTACCATCTTCTGGAGTTGCTACTTTCTTACAGACAATCGCATCGTCTGCGGACGGGCTTAGAGAGCCTCCGATGCTTTCTATTAGATCCTTTACATAAAATGCAACCAACAACGATTCTGTCACACCCCCTTTGGGTACACCGAAAATTACCTTTACATTTGTCGATTTTGTTCCGGTAAGAGCGACGTACTGAGTTCCATTTGCAAAGAAGTCTCGAATCCAGTAGCAAATCTGGTCCAATATTCGGTAAGCTCGTAGTTTTATCACTAAACTTGAGCGCGAGACGGTGTCAGAGGCCTTCCTAAAGTCAAGGAACACGGTATCAACGCGAGGATCGTTGTTTACAGCGCTATGGATCTCATGGAGGAACAGAGCGATATGAGTTTCTGTTTGGGGAATCTCTGTTTCTTTTTACAAAGGAGATTTCCTTTGCCCAAGAACGCCGTAATTCTTCAGAGTGAAATGTGTTCCACAGTTCTACAACAGATTGACGTCAACAATATAGGCCTCTAATTATGTACATCTGTCGTTATCTCCTTGATAATGTGAATGATGTGCGCTATTTTTCCAGTCGCAAGGACCCTTTGTTGCTCCAGCGATCTACGAGAAACTGCTGATAATCTGTGTAGAATGTTACAGGTACCCCACCTCGTCCTGATGTCTTCCCGCTGCTACGTGATTGTAGCTGCTTCTCTATACCGCGATCGGTTATCTCAATATCTGCCATTTCGACATTCACGTGTGGAAAACTGTCCCCTTATTCACATTTTCAGTTGCTACGGAAAATGTGAAGATCGGAATCCTGTTCTGTGATAAGCATGTGTAAAATTCAATTGATTTAACACCAATTTCTCTCACTCACTGCAATGTTTTCTAGAGTTTTGGGACATTATTCCTTTGTTAATTACGAGATTTGGTTCAGATGGACTATTACTTAGTTCGATTCGAAATTTGTTCACAGTAACCATGACGAAACTGTAGACATAAACTAGTTCTAAATTATTTTCATTTCGCGATATATTTCGCTTTTGCGTATTTTTTAACTCCCGCCATTTCCCTGGGATACCACTTTTCATCACGCAAACAGTGGTTGGACAAAAATAGGAAAATACCGCGAAAAATGCACACTTGAACGTAAATGCGGTTGCTAGCCAAGCCCGCCAGTAGCTCTGCTGCTTGTGACCACGAACAGCACCTGTGAAATATCCTCAGTACATCCCAAGCGTCAGTCATGATCAGGACAGTGATGTGTGTAGTTGTGAGCGCATTGTGTCGGAGCTAAGTGAATTCGAACGTGACAAATTGTTGGTGGACGCTTGGTGGGTGCTTCCGTAACCACGGTAGCGGACGTGGTATTTCAAGAGGTATCGTATCGAAGATTTATACCGCGACAGGGAAAGCGGAAAAACATGATACACTAAGTCACTATGCGAACGAAAGTGTTGCGTGATCGTGAGAGACGGCCATTGAAGAGGATTGTGACGAAAAATAAGGGGGTGAGAGCTGAAAAAGTCACTGCAGAACTGAATGTCGCACTCGCGGACACTGTTAGCACGAAAACGACACGAGGGTAGCTCCAGAAGCAGGGACTGCACGACGAGCCGGAATTATAAACCCACTCATAAGTGACGCAAATGCCCATAAGAGGAAAACGTGGTGTCGAAGACATAAACCTTGCCCTACTGAGCAAAGGAAAATTTATGTGATCAGGTAAGTCTTGTTTTACAGTGTTTCCAACTTCTGGCCGAGTTTAGTTTCAAGAGTGAAACATGGCAGGGGTTCAGTGATATTTTGAGTAGCTACATCGTGATATTCCGTGAGCCCCATGCTTCCTCTGCAAACTGACATTTCTAACAAAGATAATGTGACCATTTTGGCTGATAAGATCCATGTCATTTTACATTGATTGTGGCCCAGTGCCGACCCCGTGTTGGAAGACGTCAGGTCCCTCGTTTCCACAACACCCAACGTTTTTGTGGGACGAGGATGAATGGTCGCGTCTCTTCTGGCCCCCACAGTCACCAGATCTCACTATTACTGAGCATTTGTTGTCTGCTTCAGAGAGAAGGTTGTGCGATCACTATCCACCTCCATAATCGTTACCCGTACTATTTCGCAGGAAGGTCCACCTGAAAACCATACAGGATCTCTACCGAGCCATTCTAAGACGACTGGAAGCTGTTTTGAATTCAAACAGCTTTCCTACACAGTATTAGGCATGCTTGTGTGGTGTTTTCGGTTTTTTCATGTTTTTGTTCATCCCTTGAATTTGCCTTCATATTGCAATTCTTAAATGTACTCTCTTGGTGTAGTGTGTTTCTTGCACTTCTGTTGCGTTTGATTAGGGGTTATACTGCACGTCGGTTCCTCACTGGTAGTGACATACTGATAATGGTGAGCGTATTCTATAACTTTATGTTGTCTAAAACGTGGCATTGTATAATTTTGAGAGTTTGTTGTTTTTATAGTTCCTAAATCAGTTGCTTGACAACTATAATTCTCAAATTCTCTTATGAAACATTTCAAGTCGTTGTATTTCTCTGAACTGAAATTTACCGGAAATTATGCTAAAGTGATGTACTGGGCACAGATACAAACAGTTTTCATTGGAATATTGCATTAAATTTTATGATTATTGTTATCGTAGATCTCTGTGACACATGAGAAGTGGGGGTCCACAAGGAAGTTATTTTGGTGTGAGCGGATGTGGTGTGGAGGGGGTTGAGATCTAAGACCGTAACAGACTATGACCCTTCCCAAGCAAACTGGTGGGATGTGGCGCTGTATATTGGAACTGCACACACACATTCGACCGCGCACGTTGACAGGCATAAGACTGCTTACAGTACTGCCATCTTACGGTAATGCGGACAACAGCGTGTTATTCTTATAGAGGACCGTTCGAGGGCAGGACAAGACATTAGCTGATTTCATTTCGTATTTTTAAATTTTACAGAAGACATTTTTAACCAGTTTTAGTTCCCACAGCCATTTTAACCGCCTATGTCTATTTTTTGGCGAAATTGTTATAAACGACTAAGAGAGTTGACATGTAGGTGTTCCGTAACCAGCAAAATATTTTGCAACTAACGTTATATCGTTTGCAACATATGAGTTACATTTCGATTGAAATAGCTGTGTAATACTTCAAATAATTTTTGTGTGATATAGATCGAATAGGTCGTTCTGTGTCTAAATGGTACAATATTTAGTAGTACCTACGTAGTAAAATAAGGTGATGAATTGAGGTGAGATCGGTTAGGATGGGGAGATCATGGAATTTCGTGTAGACTTGCTATATTATAAACGTAATTTGTAGTGGTTTTGTAAATGAATTTCAACACTCCATTTAAATCGACAATTATACGATTCTTCGAGGTTACCTGCGGCTGAGACCACGTAATTGTAAACCACTGTATTCACCACATATGCTAAATGTTCTCAAGTCACTAGGCAGTGTAGGTAACAGACGAGATATACAGCTGTCCGTACACAAATTGGACCTATGAGGTGAGATTTATTAAACTCTAGTGTAGTGTGGTAACTGATTTGTGGTTTATGCACATTTTCAGTGTCTAGTTGTGTGTCATAATAACTTTTCCCCTCCCTCTTTGCGCTTTGCGTGAACTTGCCAGCTACTATTGGTATTAAAAAGATTAGATCGACTTCCCATTCGATCATATTTAGTGAACAAAAATATACAAACACCAAAAACCCAACACATTACCATGCCTAAACGAGTGTAGGAAAACCATTGGCAACCAAAATAGCTTTTAGTGTCAGTAGCTACACTTTGCGGTTAGCGTTGGTGACTCTCGATCACGGGGTCCGGGTTCGATTCCCGTCCGGATCGGGGATTTTTCTTCACTCGGGACTGGGTGTGTGTGTTGCCCTCACCTTCATCATCATCGACACGCAAGCAACCGAAGTGGTGTTAAATAAAACGACATGCACGAGGCAACCGTACGTGCCAGAAGGGACTCCCAGCTAACAATGCCACATGGACATTTCATTCTACAGCTTTCGGCCGTCTCAGGAGGGAAAAATACAGATTCTCTATGGGTCTCCAAGGAATCTTATATCACTCTTCCTGCAAAATAGTGGCAAATGATCACGTACCGCCAATGGAGGTGAATAGTGATAACGCACGCTTCTCTCCGGAGTAGATCACAAATGGTCAACAATATTGAGATGTGGTGACTCCCCTGGCCAGGGAGACGCGGCTATTCATACTTGTACTCAAAAAAACTAGTCGTGGGGGATGCGTACTGTGTGAACAAGAACTCTGTCGTCTTGCAACACGGCATCACGATTGGCGAACGAACAACGTATCATGGCATGGACATTATCAGACAAAATAGTCGCATAATGTTTGGCAGTAATTAGACCTTGCAGAGTAGCCATCGGGTCCATGGAATACCACGATGTGGCTACTCAAATCATCACAACTCCTACTGTGTTTCACTCTTGAGACCTAAATTCTGCCAGAAGTTGTAAACAGGGTAAAAGAAGACTTATCCAACCACATTACTATGTCCGTTGCTGTATAGACAAAGTCTCATGACTTCGGTACCATGTTTTCCTGTTTCAAGAATTTCCATCACCAATGAGTGAATTTGGAATTCCAATTCACCTACAATTTCCTGCATATGGACCTCTCTTCATGTTGTTTTGGTGAATACGGGGTTTACGAGTGCAACATTCAGTTATGTAGTAACTTTTGCACCTGTCATCCTCTGATGTTTCGTTACAGTCCTCTTCTGTGACCGTCTGCCACAGTCTCTTAACACACACTTTCGCCGTGTTGTGACTTTGCAGATGATGTCTTTACGCTTTCCTTATATGCGGTATGTGTATTCGATACGGCGCCGCTTGAAACACCGACCACTTCTGCTAACTTGATTATGGAAGCACTCACCATGACGAGCACAAATAATTTGCCCACCCACGCGATCGTATGCAAGAATGACCAGGTAGTGCGCACTTTTGATTAGTCCCTGTGGCTGCACGTTGGGTGCTAATTGCGATCACGTCAACGCTGCATAGACCACAAGTGAACTACCTGCTACCCAGAAACATCCAATTTTACGAGCAGGATCCACAACTTCACAGGGCGTGTGTCTCAAATCCATACGCCTGTGATTGGTACAATAGAAAGTATGACTTACCACACTGTGTTACACGCCGCCGCTATTCCGAGATTAAGGGACGATGTTCTCCGACCTAAGCCAGCCACCAAGATCTGTACTGACAAGGGAACCTCCCCATCGCACCCCCCTCAGATTTAGTTATAAGTTGGCACAGTGGATAGGCCTTGAAAAACTGAACACAAATCAATCGAGAAAACAGGAAGAAGTTGTGTGGAACTATGAAAAAATAAGCAAAATATACAAACTAAGTAGTCCATGCGCAACATAGGCAATATCAAGGATAAGGTGAGCTAGGGAGCGCCGTGGTTAGCGTGAGCAGCTGCGGAGCGAGATGTTTTTGGTTCAACTCTTCCCTCGAGTGAAAATTTTAGTTTTTTATTTTCAGACCTGTCCTTCCGTCCGTCCGATGCGAGATAACTGCGCTGTAGAATGGGGACGCTACACCTAAACAAACATCGAAACAAACGACGTCAGTCGACTACAGCGCACGGAAGAGAGAGAATTCCTGCTAACGAGGCTCCCTGGCTGGCTGGCTGGCAGTTTGGACGAGAGTGCATTAAATACGTGAGATGTATTCCGTGGGCAATATGAATCCAGTAAATATAGCTCGCGACTTCCATAACAAGGTTCCCATCGTAAAACACAGACACTAAACTCATTACAGTGAACAGAGACGTCTATGAACGAACGGACAGATCATAACTTTTGCAAAAATAAAGTAAGTAAAGTTTTCACTCTAGGGAAGATTTGAACCATGAACCTCTCGCTCCGCAGCTGCTCACGCTAACCACCGGACCACGGCGCTCCTTGGCTCACGTACTCCTTTATGTTGCCTATGCTGCGCATGGACTACTCAGTTTGTATATTTTGCTTATTTTTTCATAGTTCCACACAACTTCTTCCTGTTTTCTCGATTGATCTGTGTTCAGTTTTTCAAGGCCTATCCGCTGTACCAACATATAACTAAATCTGAGGGGGGTGCGATGGGGAGGTTCCCTTGTGAGACATCAACAAAAGTAGGTAAGTCTCTGTATGTCTATCTTTTTAACAATGGTTGCCGGACTCGACTATTCGATAGCGGATGTCAAAGAAAAACACCTTTCCGTCGTCAATTTTCAACCTTATTTTTTGGACAACCAGTTTCAGCGTTTTATTACGCCATCTCCAGGCCCCTGACAGACGTGTAGGAACAATCTACCTCGCTTGTGATCAAAACAACAGGGGCCAGCAATACTGGAATTAGTGGATATTTATTACAGTCACTACTTCAACCATCACCTGCCGACTATTAGATAAACATTCCAACAACACGACTCAAAGATGAAAATCAGTGCAAGTAAGTCATCGTCGGTGGCTGAAACATGTGCGGTCGATTTATTTTGATATTATTTAACAAGGCAGACAAAACAACAGTGGTCTTAAGCCGTTGTTAATCACAGCAAAGAAAAGTTTATTGTGCCGTATCTCTCCTAGTCATGCTTGCTTCCGTGGTCGACGTCACAAATTCCCGCGAATGCGGTGGCGCTAAAATTGAAGGCGAGCCCGTCCTATGGTGGTGCATGAAATTTTTACTGGTAGCATTTGGGGGGGAGAGGTGGTGACTTGAAGTTCCTGACCACCAGTCTTTGTGCAGAACCTCTGCACAGTGTCACTTGAACTGTGCTATTGTTCCGTTCGCTGGATGGGCACCTCATAAACAGCGATCGCCCTTGGTGCAGTTTGAGAAGATTAGGCTGGGCACTGGCTCTGGCTTTCACCCTCTCCCTTGTCTCATCGTTATCATCATCATCATCATCATCATCATCATAATGCAACACCAGACAATACAAAGATCCATTACACTCACCTGTACTCTACAAATACTCCAAAGACGCTACTCTCACACATCTACACAGAAAGGAGCCAGTGTGCAGGGAAGGACACCCTCCCCAAGATGTGGCTGGAACCATCTGATGGGACAGCCCAGCCTACAATCTGGCACTTTTTACGCTCCATGTCATTCTGGTAAAGCCAGCCGGAGTATCACTCTGCATGTTTCTTGTCATTGCTTGATCTACGTACATTCTCATAGCCTTGGGTAATCCATGTAGTTGGAGGTGTGACCAGAGAATCATGTGACTGGCAGTGTTGTCATCCTGATCTTTACCGAAAGATTTTTGTTACTAGTATAAATAATCAGCCTCAGAAAAACGTATTTGCTGTTGGTGTCACACTGCTATGCTTTAAGACACTTTCCAATGGTTGTCCCAAAAATTTAGGAATACTGTGACAGACTGATGAGGGATCTAAACCAAATGAGAAACCGTAGAATTAAGGTAAATACTGTCGACTTCTGTGGACGCACGCATTTTCCAGGCCACCAGGACCGATAATTGTTTGCAAAACGGTCCTATGTACGTCTATAGTTTTAATTTGTTATCTGGAAATCGATTACATGAACTACCAAACGGCTATGTTGACAGTTCTACTGTGGGTTATCTACAGGTGGATGAGTGTCTATAAACCTTAAGAAATTCCGTATAGGACACAGTACCTACCCAAAGGTTTTTTCCTACTGTTAATAATATGGAAAATTATAGTGATGGTAAATCTGAGAATACAAAGAACAACTACATCTCGGGAGAACCTGACTGTCTTGCTGGCAGAGAAATAGACCAAGTTATACCTTCTTGATACGTAAAGGAGGCTATATGTGGCGAACAGATGCGCACCATTACCTATTAAAATTTTCGTATTTGTAGTCGTAAGATCGTTCTGCAACTTTGTCCACTGGAATGTAATACTAGGCGATACGTTGTTGTCCACGTGATCATGACGTCTTTTTACTGTTAAGACTCCTAAAATTAGAAGACGTGTCACATTTTTAGCTGGTTGTGTACATATTGTGGAGGACTGTAATGTTAATGGATTATTCGGCATTGGCAGGATGCCATAACATAACTCGATACTCTGCTTTGAAAGAAGACAATCGGGACGCACAAATGTTTATAAAATTATGCATTGAATGTATATATATTTTTAACATGGAAATCGTCGATGTGTTGGTGTAATTCAAAGTTATTCAGCCAGATGACTGAAATCAGTTCCTCTGCCACGTTATTTCCTATAGAAAAAGACTGAGAAACGAGTTTTATCACCCGCTCGCAGTTGTGGCTGGGCAGAAACATAGCCTTCCGATAGGTGTTGTGTTTCCAACACGCAGTGCTAATATCAGTGTGGTGTCGTAAATAAATACCTATGATTACTCGTCGACCTGTAATTACTTATCACATGTATAACACGTTTAGGATTTTCATGGTGTGTTACAACAAATATACGGGGTTTAATCATCAATCTGAGACCCTTTTCCGGTTGGATGAATGAATATGGACCACAAGTATCACAAGAACTATCTTGTAGTTGTTCTACAGAATCGTATTTTACCATCAGACATAGGCTTGTGCAACAATTCATAATTTTTTCTAATACCTGTCCGATCTCTAGGTTGCTTATTGTTTATAAGAGGATGACATGAATATGACGTCTCTTCCTAAATATGTTTTAGAACACACACAGACATGTTCCATATGGTAACTTGTGCCACTCACATGAAAGGGATCTAGAGAGGAAATGTCTATGTGTATGAGCCTTAATTTCTCTTATGCTACATGAAGCGTATAGTGTCCTACTTGACTTCATGTAATACTAGCATGTTGCTTGGACCTACCGGTTACAAACCCAGCACTACGTTATTGGGTTTGGGAGACTTCCTCTACTTAGTGAGGGTCATGTTACAGCATTTCTACATCTACATCTATATCTATACTCCGCGAGCCACCTTACGGTGTGTGGCGGAGGGTACTTATTGTACCACTATCTGATCCCCCCTTCCCTGTTCCATTCACGAATTGTGCGTGGGAAGAACGACTGCTTGTAAGTCTCCGTATTTGCTCTAATTTCTCGGATCTTTTCGTTGTGATCATTACGCGAGATATATGTGGGCGGTAGTAATATGTTGCCCATCTCTTCCCGGAATGTGCTCTCTCGTAATTTCGATAATAAACCTCTCCGTATTGCGTAACGCCTTTCTTGAAGTGTCCGCCACTGGAGCTTGTTCAGCATCTCCGTAACGCTCTCGCGCTGACTAAATGTCCCCATGACGAATCGCGCTGCTTTTCGCTGGATCATGTCTATCTGTTCTATTAATCCAACCTGGTAAGGGTCCCATACTGATGAGCAATACTCAAGAATCGGACGAACAAGCGTTTTGTAAGCTACTTCTTTCGTCGATGAGTCACATTTTCTTAGAATTCTTCCTATGAATCTCAACCTGGCGCCGCAAGCAACTAAAGATTCACTGCTAGGAAGCATGCCCAACGACTTTATAAAACACATTTGTTGTTCATAACTCTTTTTTATTATCGTAGGGAGCAGTATGTGGACAAATCTTGTGATTCATCGATCATAATTTACTACTGTATACATAAAACACACATTAAATGGTCCCATCACAATAGTAGATGTGACACAAGCTACTGCATATTTCTCAGAACGTTTTATCATAGTACAATCGACTTAATAAATTCTCACTGTGCAGGCAAACTCTGCTTCCATTACTAGTATGTCATTACTGGGGTTATCCTCAGTATTTAAAGAGATGTTTAGAAACATTTTTATTCATATGGCGTCCACTGGCTGATATGCTTCTTCAACAGGTGACACACAGTGTCCATCTTATCTTCCTGCGATTTAGAGACACCAGAGCAGTGTGTGGACAATCTGCAGCTACTGTCACTTTACTGGCCGTAGAGCGGCCTCTAGACATTGGGAAGGAATCTGACTAACGAGCCCCAGGGTGGGCGTTCTGTGACACCTCGGATGTTTCTCCGCAGCTGACATCAACCAACGTCTGCACTTTGAGGCCGTTGCGATGACATATCTGCCCTACCTGGAGCCTTGTGACGGTCGGCGGAGTCGAGAAGAAATGGCGGCGATTCTACTGTTACCGGGTATGTACAGGTCGTCTTTTTCTTCCAGCAGTTAGTATATGTGTATTGTTCGTAATCTGAATCCCGTTGGTGGTAGGCTAATTGTTCGTCCTTGAGAGAATCTGTTTATTGACAGACAGCGCACTTATTCTGTAAATCTCTCTAAGGTCATATTTTATCATGTAATGAGACAGGTATCGTGACCTCTGTGAGTTGATATCTGCGTCTAGAAACAGGTTATTTTTACTATACTGTTTCAAAGGCTCAGTTTGGGTAGTGAAAATGAACACACGTCGGATTATTTCCGTATATATGTATAAATCTTTGAGAGCCATCACACACACATACAAACACACACACACACACGCACACACACACACACACGCGCACACACACACACACACACACACACACACACTAGTATTGTGAGAGTTACATGTATTTTTATTCTGCCTGGGAGCTGTGGCAGATCTCATCCACAGTCAGTGTGCTTGCTGGATTGCATTTACAGGTCAAACAGTATCGCTACAGACTAATAATACTGCAGTATTTATTTGTATAAATATCGTGTTGTGGTAGGTTAGAAGTAATGGGTTGTTTTTATACTATTAAAGCATACATACATATGTGATGTCACTCATTATTAATGCCCACGTAACTTTTTGTAGCAACAATTACTTTAATGCGGCAGTGTGATAGCAGCCCAGTTTGTGTCTTTGGAGTCCTGTGCATTAGACAAAATTTCATTAACAGCAATGGACACTGGATTTTCCTTTAGTTGAGGTTTATAGTAATGTGGCATACACTAATAATATTGCAGGGTTTATTTTGTTTAGACATTGTAATTATAATTATGTGTCTTCATTCCAGGTGGCAGTGGTCTCTGGCTGAAAGCAGTCACCCATGCATAGATTCTAGTATTAAGAACTGGTTGATTGTAGGAGGAGGGACAGCTTGTTTCTTGTTGGTCGAGAGAGAAAGGGGGAGGGGAAGAGATTCGTAAACTACTAGAGTGTTTATCCGCAAAGTCCTCCACAGAGTTCTTCTGGTGAACATGTAGTTGTCTGGAAGTTATGACTGGTTTGCTGTGGTGGCATGCCCATCGCCGAATGATCGATATTGTGGCACTACCTTTCGAGCCAGCCACCAGTTCAGAGACGAGTAAACCTATAATTATATACGTTTCTCCGCCATTGCTGGGTTGGAGTGGTATTTGTGGCTATAGCCCGCACATCGGAGTTGGATAAGTGCTCTAGCCTATAGGCTAATTGGGAAGGTTGTTTGAGATACTGCTCATCTCCCTCAGTGAGTATTTTAGTAGCGCTGTGCTACTTCTTAAACACACAGCATCTTTGATTGGAAGCATCAGAATTTTTCTAAGACGTCACACAGTTTAATAATATAGTGGCCGCGTAGCAGGGACTTATGTACTGCAGCGTGTTACTGCCTACACATCCTACCTCTTTGGTTTCTAACTCGTATACTATAACTTCACATACTCTCGTAATGAAGTGATGGCCTAGCAATGAAAAATAACTCGGACACCCGCTACATTGTGATTAGCTGTGAGTATCATCACGTCTACGCGATGTTGACTTGACACTGAGAGCAGTGGCACAGCCGTCAGGTTGTTTGATGAAATACCTAAAGTTTGGGAAAGATACAAAAATGTAGAAAAAATCCCTAAAATTGTGGAAAATACGGAAAATTAAGGACAAATGGGTGAAGTATACGTAAAATTTGGGAGGAATGAGAGTTCCTACGCATCTGCTTGAGTGTTGTCCCTGTTGGTGCCTCAAATGACGTAATATTAGATTGTTACCAACAATTAGACCTCAAGTAACGTGGCTTAAGGTAATGTGTTACGAACAAACAGATACAACATAATCCCTTCTCTTTGCCACCAAGCTCCAGAGTGAACTGCACCCACTCGTCTCCCAATTACATAAGATGAAGATGGTGAGGGAGTGGTTTAATCTCATTGATCCAGGGGGAAGAGAGGAGAGGGTGAGAGGGGGTGGAGGTTCTTGTGCATGACCCTGATCGGATCTCAACAGATCCCTTGGGGTAAGGGGAGTGGCAGGGTCACCCTGAATATAAGAAGCCTAAGTGCTCAAACTGATACCTGTCTCATTAGTTGCCTTATGTTACCAGTTTATGTAATATTGATCAGATCCAGCACAACATACTCAAGTGTCTCTGTGAACTGTGTGCGTGATGTTGAGGTACTGCTCGTCAGCAAGAACCGCAGATGTCTCCCCGGTAGAACGAGAATGGGACCATCTCAGGCGTCAAGTCTGTCCCAGTGCCAGTATGTAGGACATCAATGACTGTTGCAACAGCTGCGTGCCAGCTTACCTCAGGAGAAGATATAGCGGCCTTATGACACGCCTGCAACAGAATCAATGTAGGCTTTTAGGCCCTACTGAGTGGACCATCATAATGCCAAGTTCTCTGTAAATTTCACTCAAATTTGTAACCACTCAAGTAAACCACGTACCCTCTCTAACCGTGAAATTTCAAATCGTTTTCTCCTCCTCTTCTCGGTACTTAGCGGTATAGATACCTCTTTTTCAGTAAAGGACCACCAGAGAAAGACGGAGATCTCTGGCTTACCGTGCTACAAGGGTAGCACTGTTCGAAGTAATAAGAAGAGACGAGAGTGACATTGAGAGTAATCGGTAAGCAGCAACAGCCATTGATCAAGGCCATCCAAAAAGCATTTCGCTCGGTACACCAACATTTATTAACAAAAATAAGATGAAGTGAAGCATTTTTGACGTCGCATTTGATAATGGAAGCTAGTCTTAAGGAAATTAACACACTTTTACGATTTTGCCGGAACAACGTTCGAGAACTTAAAATGGTACAAGATGTTAAAAATTCTCAGAAAAATTGGTGTAAGCTATAGAGAAAAGCGGGTAATAGGCAATATCGGGGTATAAAATTAAAGTTGTGACTGGACTAAACATACCTTGGATGGAGAGTTTTGAGAGAAATACATGTAACTACAGGCATGCCCCAAGAACGTACGTTGGAGCCCTTGCCGTTCGTGTTATCTATTAATGACCTGGCAGACAATACCAATAGTACTTTTGTAGTTGGCGCAGTTACCTAAAATTCTGCAATTCACAAAATCCAGAAAAACAGTAACCTGTGATTACATTGTCAGTGAGTCACGATTGGGGACGGTCAGGTAATACAATTACCTGCGTGTAAGAATTTGTAGGTTTGTGAAATGGAATATTTATATAGGCTCAGTCGTAGACAAAGCAGGTGACAGACTTTGGTTCATTGGTAGCGTACCGGGAAAATATAAGAGACTGCTTACACAATTCTTGTGAACCCATCCTGGAATATTTATTTATTTCTTTATATCTCAAGCAAAGAACTGCTGCCTGTTGTTATATAGCAGGTCGTATATTTTGTGACTTTAAATGTTACATTGTACAAATTCAGTTTTATTACTACCACATATTTTTGAGACTTTTACAAAAGGATAAAAGTAAAAGAAATTAAAAAATGTAAAAAAGTACAACCGTGTGTGCATAATGTTGTTTAAATTTGTGAATTTCGATTTTTCCGGCGTACACACTTGATGGAAAGCTTCCGGGTTTCCAGCTGGCTGGCAATATTATAAAACCGCGACGTTCCGATGAGTGACATACTCATTACCTTCTGGTGAAGTTTTCTTTTTTTTTTCTTTTTGATCAATTTGCACTCAATCTCTGATGGGAATGGCGAGTTCTTTTTCTGACTGATGGATTCATTTGAGACAAGGGTTATTATTTTATGCTGTGGTGACACACTTTATTATTTTATAAATTGGACTTCTACTTACTTTAAATTACTATCTTATTTCTGGCTGTGAGGTAAATAATTAAAATCATAAGTTTGATTTCTGCTTAGGAAAGAACCTCACTAAAAACATGAGCAGAGGTTTGGTCATTTCATTTGTTGATATTTCTTCATCTTTCTTCACAATTCATTCTTCATCGTGTTCATCTGGATCCTGTAGATATAATATGTTTTCATCTTGAAGCATTCCCTCAAAGTTATGTAGTCCGGAATAAACTACAGTAATGCTCATAAATTAAGGATAATGCTGATACCTGGTGAGACAGCGCTCTGGTGGGTGGTTTGCCGGTTAAAATCATCTCGGGGTATGACCATGCGGTGCATTTGACCTGCGGTCGTCGCACGGTGGCGATGACAGCAGTCCACAAACGCAGAGGTGTGTTGGTGCATGTCAGAGTACGGTGCAGCGAGTAAGTGTGCTGACATTTTCAGACGTGCTAATGGTGACTCTGTATTGAAAATGGCTCAAAGAACGCAAATTGATGACGTTATGAGGATTAGAATACTAGGGCGACTGGAGGCTGGTCAAACACAGCAGGTCGTAGCACGGGCCTTCCGTGTGCCACAAAGTGTGACCTCAAGATTATGGCAACGATTCCAGCAGACAGGAAACGTGTCCAGGCGCTACAGTACGAAACGTCCACAGTTTACAACACCACAAGAAGACCGATATCTCACCATCAGTGCCCGAAGACGGCCACGGAGTATTGTAGGCAGCCTTCCTTCAGACCGTACCTCAGTCACTGGAACAGTTATCTCCAGACACACAGCCTACAGACGACTGAAAAGAAATAGTTTATTCGCCCGGAGACCTGCAAGGTGTATTCCACTGACCCCTGGTCACAGGAGAGCCAGTAAAGCCTGGTGTCAAGAACCCAGTACATGGTCAATGGAGCAGTGGTACCAGTTTATGTTCACGGACGAGTCGAGGTATAGTCTGAACAGTGATTCTCGCGGGGTTTTCATCTGGCTCGAACCAGGAACCAGACACCAACCCCTTAATGTCCTTGAAAGGAACCTGTATGGAGGTCGTAGTTTGACGGTGTGGGGTTGGATTATGATTGGTGCACGTACACCCCTGCATGTCGTTAGAGGAACTGTAACAGATCAGGTGTATCGGGACGTCATTTTGCACCAGTATGTCCGCCTTTTCAGGGGTGCAGTGGGTCCCACCTTCCACCTGATGGATGATAACGCACGGCCCCATCGAGCTACCATCGTGGAGGAGTACCTTGAAACAGAAAATGTCAGGCGAATGGAGTGGCCTGCCTGTTATCCGGACCTAAACCGCAATGAACACGTCTGGGATGCTCTCGGTCTACGTATCGCTGCAAGTCTTCAAACCCCTAGGACACTTCAGAATCTCTGACAGGCAGTAGAGCAAGAACGGGAGCCTATACACCAGTAGATGCTGGACCACCTGATCCAGAGTATGACAACCCGTTGTGCGGCCTGTGTACATGTGCATGGTGATCACATCCCATATTGATGTCAGGGTACATACGCAGGAAACAGTGGCGTTTTGTAGCACACGTGTTTCGAGATGGTTTTCTCAACTTGTCACCAATACCGTGGGCTTACAGATCTGTGTCGTGTGTGTTCCCTACGTGCCTATGCTATTTGCTCCGCTTGTGTGTAGTGAAACGTAGTGTGGCGCCACATTCTCCAATTATCCTTAATTTATCAGCATGAGGGTATTTGGATCGCTCTTGTTATCGCCTGGCGGGTACGGGTATGTATACCTTTGAACCCCCCAAGAACCATGGACCTTGCCGTTGGTGGGGAGGCTTGCGTGCCTCAGCGACACAGATAGCCGTACCGTAGGTGCAACCACAACGGAGGGGTATCTGTTGAGAGGCCAGACAAACGTGTGGTTCCTGAAGAGGGGCAGCAGCCTTTTCAGTAGTTGCAGGGGCAACAGTCTGGATGATTGAATGATCTGGCCTTGTAACACTAACCAAAACGGTCTTATTGTGCTGGTACTGCGAACGGCTGAAAGCAAGGGGAAACTACAGCCGTAATTTTTCCCGAGGGCATGCAGCTTTACTGTATGGTTAACTAATGATGGCGTCCTCTTGGGTAAAATATTCCGGAGGTAAAATAGTCCCGCATTCGGATCTCCGGGCGGTGACTACTCAGGAGGACGTCGTTATCAGGAGAAAGAAAACTGGCGTTCTACGGATCGGAGCGTGGAATGTCAGATCCCTTAATCGAGCAGGTAGGTTAGAAAATTTAAAAAGGGAAATGGAGGGGTTAAAGTTAGATATAGAGGGAATTAGTGAAGTTCGCTGGCAGGAGGAAGAAGACTTTTGGTAAGGGGAATACAGGGTTATAAATACAAAATCAAATAGGGGTAATGCTGGAGTAGCTTTAATAATGAATAGGAAAATAGGAGTGCGGGTAAGCTACTACAAACAGCACAGTGAACGCATTATTGTGGACAAGATAGACACGAAGCCCACGCCTACTACAGTAGTACAAGTTTATATGCCAACTAGCTCTGCAGATGACGAAGAAATTGAAGAAATGTATGATGAAATAAAAGAAATTATTCAGATTGTGAAGGGAGACATTTAATAGTCATGGGTGACTGGAATTCGGGAGTAGGAAAAGGGAGAGAAGGAAACGTAATAGGTGAATATGGATTGGGGCTAAGAAATGAAATAGGAAACCACCTGATAGAATTTTGCACAGAGCAAAACTTAATCATAGCTAACACTTGGTTCAAGAATTATAAAAGAAGGTTGTATACATGGAAGAAGCCTGGAGATACTGACAGGTTTCAGATAGATTATATAATGGTAAGACAGAGATTTAGGAACCAGGTCTTAAATTGTAAGACATTTCCAGGGGCAGATGTGGACTCTGACCACAATCTATTACGGCTGTAGATTAAAACTGAAGAAACTCCAAAAAGGTGGGAATTTAAGGAGATGGGACATGGATAAACTGAAAGAACCAGAGGTTGTAGAGAGTTTCAGGGAGAGCATAAGGGAACAATTGACAGGAATGGGGGAAAGAAGATTGGGTAGCTTTGAGCGATGAATTAGTGAAGGCAGCAGAGGATCTAGTAGGTAAAAAGACGAAGGCTAGTAGAAATCCTTGGGTAACAGAAAAAATATTGAATTTAATTGATGAAAGGAGAAAATATAAAAATGCAGTTAATGAAATAGGCAAAAACGAATACAAACGTCTCAAAAATGAGATCGACAGGAATTGCAAAATGGCTAAGCAGGGATGGCTAGAGGATAAATGTAAGGATGTAGAGGCTTATCTCACTAGGGGTAAGATAGATACTGCCTACAGAAACATTAAAGAGACCTTTGGACAAAAGAGAACCTCTTGTATGAATATCAAGAGCTCAGATGGAAACCCAGTTCTAAGCAAAGAGGGGAAAGCAGAAAGGTGGAAGGACTATATAGAGGGTCTACACAAAAATGGTTCAAATGGCTCTGAGCACTATGGGACTCAACTGCTGAGGTTATTAGTCCCCTAGAACTTAGAACTAGTTAAACCTAACTAACCTAAGGACATCACAAACATCCATGCCCGAGGCAGGATTCGAACCTGCGACCGTAGCGGTCTTGCGGTTCCAGACTGCAGCGCCTTTAACCGCACGGCCACTTCGGCCGGCGGTCTACACAAGGGCAGTGTACTTGAGGACAATATTATGGAAATGGAAGAGGATGTAGATGAAGATGAAATGGGAGATACGATATTGCGCGAAGAGTTTGACAGAGCAATGAAAGACCTGAGTCGAAACAAGGCCCCGGGAGTAGACAACATTCCATTAGAACTACTGATGGCCTTGGGAGAGCCAGTCCTGACAGAACTCTACCATCTGGTGAGCAAGATCTATGACACAGGCGAAATACCCTCAGACTTCAAGAAGAATATAATAATTCCAATCCCAAAGAAAGCAGGTGTTGACAGATGTGAAAATTACCGAACTATCAGTTTAATAAGTCACAGCTGCAAAATACTAACGCGAATTCTTTACAGACGAATGGAAAAACAGGTAGAAGCCGATCTCGGGGAAGATCAGTTTAGATTCCCTAGAAATGTTGGAACACGTGAGGCAATACTGACCCTACGACTATCTTAGAAGAAAGATTAAGGAAAGGCAAATCTACGTTTCTAGCATTTGTAGACTTAGAGAAAGCTTTTGACAATGTTGACTGGAATACTCTCTTTCAAATTCTGTAGTTGGCAGGGGTAAAATACATGGAGCGAAAGGCTCTTTAAAATTTGTACAGAAAGCAGATCGCAGTTATAAGAGTCGAGAGGCATGAAAGGGAAGCAGTGGTTGGGAAGGGAGTGAGACAGGGTTGTAGCCTATCCCCGATGTTATTCAGTCTTTATATTGAGCAAGCAGTGAAAGAAACAAAAGAAAAATTCGGAGAAGGTATTAAAATCCATGGAGAAGAAACAAAAACTTTGAGGTTCGACGATGACATTGTAATTCCGTCAGAGACAGCAAAGGACTTGGAAGAGCACTTGAACGGAATGGATAGTGTCATGAAAAGAGGGTATAAGATGAACATCAACAAAAGCAAAACGAGGATAATGGAATGCAATCGAATTAAGTCTGGTGATGCTGAGGGAATTAGATTAGGAAATGAGAGACTTAAAGTAGTAAAGGAGTTTTGCTATCTGGGGAACAAAATAACTGTTGATGGTCGAAGTAGAGAGGATATCAAATGTAGACTGGCAATCGCAAGGAAAGCGTTTCTGAAGAAGAGAAAGTTGTTAACACCGAGTATAGATTTAAGTGTCAGGAAGTCGTTTCTGAAAGTATTTCTATGGAGTGTAGCCATGTATGGAAGTGAAACGTGGACGATGACTAGTTTGGACAAGAAGAGTATAGAAGCCTTCGAAATGTGGTGCTACAGAAGAATGCTGAAGATTAGATGGGTAGATCATATAACTAATGAGGAGGTATTGAATAGGATTGGGGAGAAGTGAAGTTTGTGGCACAACTTGACTAGAAGAAGGGATCGGTTGGTAGGACATGTTCTGAGGCATCAAGGGATCCTCATTTTAGTACTGGAGGGCAGCGTGGAGGGTAAAAATCGTAGAGGGAGACCAAGAGATGAATACACTAAACAGATTCAGAAGGATGTAGGTTGGAGTAAGTACTGGGAGATGAAGAAGCTTGCACAGAATAGAGTAGCATGGAGAGCTGCATCAAACCAGTCTCAGGACTGAAGACCACAACAACAACAACCTTTGAAAATTTAAGTGGATCGGCGGCTGTTGGAGTTGTGTTGTTCTGGTTTCTACCACAATTCTTGATAAGCCAAACTTGGCTGTTAATTGAATCAATCTCTGTTCTATGTTTAATGTTAGCTATTTGATATAGTTCCACTTTACTGGTGCTTGGTCTTGCTCTAACCGCTATTCTTAATAGTATCGAGATTTTGGGGATGTAGTTCTACTTACATCTGCGGTGTGCCCCCCTCCACCTGGCTCCGGAAGACAGGGGGTACAGTGAGTAGTCCGGTTATAGGGAAGCAGCCTACTCACGCTGTAGTAAATTCAAATCAGTTTCCATTGTGTGCCAGCCAGTCTGCTGTAACTAGCTCTGACGTCATAAATGTTTCGCAATACCTTGAAAATCAAGAAAATGACCTAAAACTTTTCTAGCATGTCAGAAATAATACTAAATTAATGTGTGTTGAATATCAGTTCGATAACTTAAGCCATTTCCGAAATTTAGACATTTTTCTGTAAAAATCATTGGCGCAACAGAAAAGAGCTAGAGACTTCAAAATTTATATTTAGATTCATCTTTCATAATGATTTAATAAAAACAGTACTTTGGATTTCACAGATTAAGATTTTAGTGGAAATTCATGATTTTCTGGTTTTCGTCTCAAAACTGAAGGAAGCAAGATAGATTAAGTAGGCTAGTAAATAAGGCTAGGATGTTTAGATTTAAATAGGTTGGAGGTCCGCTATGACTATGAAGATGTGAAAAGTTTCTTTTGAATACTTATAAAATTATAGCGATAGCGGATCTCAAAAGGGACAGTTCAGAGCTCATCTGCTGCGTGCAGAGTAATTAAATTAATTCTCTCGCCCAAAATATTTAACTTAGCCATGTCAAAATTTTATTATCAATACTTACCTGCGTGCTGAATGCACAGTTAAATTAAGAGCTTCATCGGCCATTAGCAAAAGAAGCTATAATTTATTATGTAACTTGAAGTGGTGCGTTACTAGCCCAGCGGCTAGTCGGGAGAGCCGATTTGATCAGGCGTTCCCTTAGCCGTCCGCACCGCGGCTTTATATATAAGAGCGTTGCGCGAGGAAGGAAGGCCCCAGTTCTCTCCAGACGCTGAATAACACGCCATCTGTGTCGGGAGTGGCATCGCATCGGTATCACTGCGACAAACAGCCTCGGGTGCCCTATTAAGTTACTAGAGATACGCGGAACCATTAGATCATTTCAAGTGAAGTGTTAATTCTGGGACGATTTTCATTATCTAGCTTCAGTTTGCGTATTGTCGTATTTTCACGTGCCGTCGCGGGACAGACATTCTACCAATTATTTAGCGTGGCGTTTGATGAAACTAATCATCAAATTATGGCGAGCATTCTTTTTAACATTTAATTCGGACATTTATAGTTGCATCAGCGCATTAGACTCTGAACTGCTCTGTTAGTTAGGTTGTAGGGATACTTGTGTGTTTTTATTTGTGACTTTGAGAATATACTCAACTATTTTGGAAAATCGTTTTTGATTAGAAATCCCGGACAATCTCCTAATTCCTCAGAGCTATAAGCTGCAGCTATAATTGCATTCTCAGATAAAGTGGGCACTAGGAACTCTAATTACAGGCTTCACGTTTTGTTAAATCACTTTCTGGAGGCTAAAAAAAAAAAAAAGTAAATAGAGAGCCAGTGTTGAGAACGGCGAAAGACAGCATTAACAACATGCTAATAGCCAGAAACTGATTCAACAAACAAACATTTGTACAGCAAACGAAATATTTTCCAATTCTAACTCGCCGCCCCACATATGGTGCATCGGCCGGGAAATACTGAAGTGAAAGTGATTTTAACTATTCGGATTCGCGAGTGGAATGCGACACGCAGCTGAGTAATAGAACAGTGAAAGTTTTACGTGTGCATGTGGACGACGCAATTGGATTAACAACGCATCTGGATTCACGGAGCTGGCACTGAGTCTAGCGGTGCTGCCGGCATCGCGAGTAGCCAGTTTCGCCGCACCGCAGTCGTCAGCCGCAGCAGCCGGAGCCGCGCCTGTAGTTACGGGCCACGCAAACACACAACAGCCGTCGGAGTGCCGTCTGCAGTTCAACGTGCCACGTCGCCTCAGTAATCCTGGTACGCCACGCCGACAACGTTGTGCAGAAGGAACTAAGTTAAGTGAAAAGCTGTTAAAAATTTTACTAACCTGCACTAAAAGACTGTCGGCGATGGAACCGCCAAAAGAAACCGAGTTTAAAGTTAAATTAGAACCTATGTCTGTTGAGGGAACTGTAAATTCAGACAACGTTTTAAGTATAAACATGCATGAAAGTAGTAATGTTAAAGTGAAATATGAAATATTGTCTCCTGACAGTGGTGTGCGAAGGGGCAATGATTCAATAATAGAGACCCCTGTAGTAAAGCAGAAAGCAGAAATTGTTAATTTATTGGATGATAGTTTCTCTGATGAATTAAAAATGAAACAGTCATCAGAGATAGTAGAATTTAAACAGGAGAAGTTAGATATGACTAATCAATCAGAAGTTTCGTTTAGTTTTGATGATTCTGGTATTGGAGCTAGTTTTTCGTCACCTGAGTGTGATAAAAAGCCAGCTAGTGAGCAACCCAAAGATGCTGGGGCTGTTGATTTAAATGTTATATTACAAGCAATAGCTGCCAGTAATGCAAAAATGTCAGCCAGTAATGCTAGAATGACAGCTGAGTTAAAATCTGATATTATTGAGGTAAATAATAGGATTGTGGCCAGTCAAACAAATTTTAATAAACGGTTTGAGGCAATGGACAATAAATTAGAATCCAATAAAGCTGAATTAGAAAATTCTTTCAAGGCTAGTTGCAATAAGTTGAAAGAGGATCTGGACAGTTTGAATTATAAAATTGATTACAACCATGAGGATATTAAGAAAAAGGTTGCTCAACAGTTTTCTGAAATGTATAAAACAGTTAAATCCGAAGTTGCTGAGGTTCGCAAAGACTTCCAAATGGAAGATGCGAAGCTGGAGCACAAATTAACAGAAAAGATCGAGGCGGAATCCGAACTGTGCTCAGATAGATTTAAAGATGTTAATATAAAAGTAAACATATGTCAAGCAGACGTAGATGCAATCAAAACTGATACTACTCATATTGTACAAAGAGTAGATAATGTTGAAATGAAAGTAGAAAATATCAGTACTAACATTGCTAACATTGAGAGTAAAGTAGCTTCAGTAACTTCTGGTAATGGTAGTATACAACAAGTTGTAGCTGCAAACGCCGCTTTTATCGGGTGTCGGCAGTTCTTGCGGTTTGATCCAGATAAAAATATCCACCCGCTAGATTTCTGGAACGATTTTGAAGATGTGATTCCACCAACTTGGTCTGAACGAGAGAAAATCTCATTTATTAAAAGCCATTTAGCAGGTGACGCCATGCGTTGGTCAGCTGATGTTATGTTAAAGTGTAAAACATTAGCGGAATTTAAAACAGCTTTCATTAATGAGTATTGGTCTAGTAACAAGCAAAATGAAGTGTTGAGAGAATTTTGGAGTGGAAAACGCTTCAATGCAGGCAAGGAATCAATTAAAGAGTTTGCTAGGTCATGGATCTCACGTTTGTCACATTTGGACGAAAAATTGAAACCTAAAATGATTATACTAGGTCTTGAAGCCAAACTGCCATGGTATTGGCAAACTAGAATTATATCTGCCCCTAGAGACAATCTGGATCGTTTCATTGAGTATCTGGAACGTGTAGAACGTGTTGCTGCCAATGAGGAGCAAGCACGTAATAACAGAAATACTAATAACAATAGTAGTAATTTTAGGAACGAGCAAAATGGCAATGTAAACATCAGAACTGTAGGTGTTCGCCATCCTAAGAGGGGTAGGAATGGGGGAAATAATTATCAGAACCAACAATAGCATCCAAATGACAGTAATGCTGTGCCAAACAAAATTATGCATGTAAACCACAGTACGGAAAGTAATGCTGTGCCAGTCAACTATAATGGAAATAAAGGAAACAGCAGTAGGCCGAGGCAGGAAAACTAGTTCCCGTCTATGAGGACACTGGCGCTCACCAGGCGGTTACTTTTCCTAAGCCAGTAGTTAAGGGAATTGGTAAGACAGATCAGAATACTCAAACTGACTATGTGGATGAAGAGTCGGTAGCACCTCAGAACACAGTAGAAATATTAGATCACTCACAGTATTTGATAGATACCGTGTTAGAGACGCTTTCTAAGTGGGAAGAGAAAGAGAAGGCGCAGCAGTGTAACGATAGGGAAGAGCTACAAAATACTGAATTGTCAGATGAAGAAGCAGAAGAAATTCATGCTTATATTTACGATGAGGATGATGTGCTCGTATTTAAAGTGCCTGTGCAGGATGTTGATAATGTACTAATAGATTTAGGACAGGAGGTAAGTGAGAATGTAGAGGGTAGGCTGTTGGGGGTCGATGAACCCAGTAGCTGTGACCAGTTGTCACTTGAGAAGGAAACCGACGATAATGGTAAAAGTGGTTTAGCTGTAACTAGTGTTATGCCCGGTCTGGAGGCGCAGAATCGCTCAGACTACAGTAATTTGGGTCATGTTCAGCAAACTAAATGTAATGAAGTCGTGCGGTGTTTCGATTTAAAATTAATAGACCGATTGGAAAAGGCAGCTGAAAATGTAATTCAGGAAACCCCTACACCCTGTGACCTAAATGTAATGAAGACAGATGTTGATCACTTTAGTTGGAGACAAATCCAAAAGGAACTATTAGATGAATTTGAGGAACCACCTGTACAACCTAGAATAAGCCACCCTATAATAATAGTGAATATATTGGGTATCAATGTACGTTGTCTCTTAGACAGTGGAAGTGAGGTGAGTGCAATATCTCAGTCCTTCTTCGATGCATTACCAGGTAAAGACAAGCTTACAGTAATGGGGGTATCAGGACTAAGAATAATTGGTGCTACTGGCAAGGTGTCAAAAACGGTAAAGCAAGAAGCTTTACTGCCCTTTAACATTAATGGTAATTTAATTGATCATCCATGTTTAATTGTAAACAATCTCAGTATTGAGGTTTTAATTGGCATAGATTTCTTGTCAAAATATCAGAGTGTTGTTGACTTTGAAAGAAGCCAGTTAAAAATGGTCTTGCCAATAACCGGAGTAATTACAGTACCTTTTAGTGATAACCATGTAGTAACTAATGATGAAACTTGGGAGCTTCCTATACGAGTTTTGATAAATGGGAGATATTGGGACGAAGGTGTTAATGTTAGTAACAGTAAGCTAAACACAGAAGAAGAAGAAGCAATTATTTTAGACAAACTAGAAGCTAAATTGCAAGAAATCAATAAAATTTCCGCCAACCAGAAGGAAGAACTGATACAGGTTCTAAAAAGTTATCATAAAGTATTTTCAGATCGATGTGGCGTGGTCAAAGGTTATGAATGAATGCTGTAGGGAGGAGGTTGTTCTGTAACCTCTACACAGTGTGGCAGCTGTGCAGTCCCAGCTGTGTGAGATCTTCTTTCCTTTTCAGGTCTCACTCACTCTTCATCTTTTCTATCCACCTAAAATTTCGATCTCTTCTTTCTAACATATTAAATTTTCTGTTATGGTTATCTAGCCAGCATTCAGCCAATGAATGCTGTAGGGAGGAGGTTGTTCTGTAACCTCTACACAGTGTGGCAGCTGTGCAGTCCCAGCTGTGTGAGATCTTCTTTCCTTTTCAGGTCTCACTCATTCTTCATCTTTCCTATCTACAAAAATTTCGACCCCTTCTTTCCATTAAGAAAATTTTCTGAAACTAATGAATGCTGTAGGGAGGAGGTTGTTCTGTAACCTCTACACAGTGTGGCAGCTGTGCAGTCCCAGCTGTGTGAGATCTTCTTTCCCTTTCAGGTCTCACTCATTCTTCATCTTTCCTGTCCCCAAAAATTTCGACCTCTTCTTTAAACCAAAATTTTCCGGTATGGTTATCAAAACAGCATTAAGCTAATGAATGCTGTAGGGAGGAGGTTGTTCTGTAACCTCTACACAGTGTGGCAGCTGTGCAGTCCCAGCTGTGTGAGATCTTCTTTCCCATTTCAGGTCTCACTCAATCTTCATCTTTCCTGTCCCCAAAAATTTCGACCCCTTCTTTCCATTACGAAAATTTTCCGTTATGGCTATCAAGCCATGAATTATGTAACCATTCTATCCACCGATTAGTGAAACAAAATACCTAATGTGACACACCTAATATTGACAAACAATAGAGAAGTATGACGTAATTAAGAGAAAATGTATTTGAGTAACAATTATGTATAGTACCTCGGTAATATAGTAAGTACAAAGTATTGTTTTATTGGAAATGGTCCCACAATAATATTTAAAAAAAAAAGATATACGAATTCGTGTTCAAGCAGGAGCTGAAGTGGTAGTGAAACCTAGTGTATGCATTAGAGCTAACTAAGAAATAGTAAAAGAGATTGCTTAGTGTTACGAAAAATATGCAGATAATTTGTAAGAATAAACTCACCTTGTGTAGCAAGGAATGGCAGTGAAATAGAATTGAGCAGTGTTTGTGGTTGAGACGTGAAGAACACGTCCCTGAAGTATTTATAAGGTTGGAGCTGGCCATTATTTTGGTGTAGTGTGTGACAGGATACACCTACACGTATTGAGGTTATGAGTTGGAGGCGTGAATGTGACCATAGGTACCCTTATGTTAGATGAGACAGAGCAGCTCATGGTCTCCTATAGGTTTAAGGAAATTAGCATTACGCTCGTCCATAATTACTTGATGCACTTTAGTGGTAGGTCGAGAGAGACTACCTGTGGTTTCAGCGTCCGATCGAGTGGAAATGGATTGCCACGTGAGCAAACTGATCAGCTGCAATACACTTAAGATATGAAATAAATGTGCTATCCTATGCTTTAAAATTTTAATAGAGTGAGTGTTAAATAAGTACATACACTAGCAACACAATTGAATAACATAATGGTATAAGTAAAACATTATTTTAGCTCAGCATAAATACACTTCAAAGTAAGTAAGTACCTAAATGCAGATGTGGAACTGACAACAGCAGAGGACCAATAAATGGATTTAGTAGTCAACTAAACGTAGTGTGTTTTGAACACTCACAACTGTACTATTACCAAAAGTTACTCACATGTACAAAGAAGCTGAGAAAACAACCACTAATCATACTCATACTATCTCTAAGAATAAGGTAATCAAAGATGTCAACTAAGTGAATAAAATACAGATTTGTCAGGAATGTACCGAGCATTGGTTCAGTGTTCCGACCGAGAAATGATAAATTCAGATTGAATAAGATTTATGATTATATGCCTTGAGCATAAATTTTCTCTAGTACGTGACTAACGGCGTTTTGAGCCATTTGTTTACCGATTTTATGACAATTAAGTAACCGCAAGAGCAATACTGAAAAAGTTCTGTTAACTTGTTCCAGCAACATATTGAAGGATAACATTTATATATCCCCATTTCATTGTGACCCACCCTTAGATATTAAGTGAACAGAGTCTGAGGCACTCTTTTTGTTTGTTCTACAGGACAAACCAGATAATGGCAGCCTGGTAGCTGCGTGAAAGCGTGGAGTGACTTGGACACAACTCACAGTGACCCCTCCCCTTTCCCCATGTAATTTAGAGAGAACGTGAAGGACGCACACCATAGCAACTTCCCCACCTCTACCCTTGTGAATGGAAGTGTAGGACGCCAGCCAAAGCGGCTACAACCACGTGTGTAAAAATCATTTGTGAAAATTTTCTTTCAGGTTTAGAAAAGACTGCTAAGAGATAATCATCTGTTTATGTATCATGTTATTTTCTTTGAATTTGTGTATGTGAAATGTATTTAATGGATCTAATATTTTCATAATTTTACATAATTGTATGTGTTTGTTTGTCTAAGGCAATATGTATGCCAAAATATTTCATTGACTTTGCTTAAAATTTTGAGTAATGACATTGTTTAAAAAGGCAGTGAACATGCCCACAATTTAAATAATTAATGTAGGTAATCAGTTTTCTTTAATGTGTCTACATGTTTACATTTTAATTTTGATTTTTCATAAGGAGTTAAACTGTGCTCTTGCTTCCCTTTTTGTAATTAAAATTTTTTTCATTCATTAACATTCATAAACAAAAAATTTAAGTAGAGGGTGATGTAGGGAAGCAGCCTACTCACGCTGTAGTAAATTCAAATCAGTTTCCACTGTGTGCCAGCCAGTCTGCTGTAACTAGCTCTGACGTCATAAATGTTGCGCAATACCTTAAAAATCAAGAAAATGACCTAAAACTTTTCTAGCATGTCAGAAATAATACTAAATTAATGTGTGTTGAATATCAGTTCGATAACTTAAGCCATTTCCGAAATTTAGACGTTTTTCTGTAAAAATCATTGGCGCAACAGAAAAGAGCTAGAGACTTCAAAATTTATATTTAGATTCATCTTTCATAATGATTTAATAAAAACAGTACTTTGGATTTCACAGATTAAGATTTTAGTGGAAATTCATGATTTTCTGGTTTTCGTCTCAAAACTGAAGGAAGCAAGATAGATTAAGTAGGCTAGTAAATAAGGCTAGGATGTTTAGATTTAAATAGGTTGGAGGTCCGCTATGACTATGAAGATGTGAAAAGTTTCTTTTGAATACCTATAAAATTATAGCGATAGCGGATCTCAAAAGGGACAGTTCAGAGCTCATCTGCTGCGTGCAGAGTAATTAAATTAATTCTCTCGCCCAAAATATTTAACTTAGCCATGTCAAAATTTTATTATCAATACTTACCTGCGTGCTGAATGCACAGTTAAATTAAGAGCTTCATCGGCCATTAGCAAAAGAAGCTATAATTTATTATGTAACTTGAAGTGGTGCGTTACTAGCCCAGCGGCTAGTCGGGAGAGCCGATTTGATCAGGCGTTCCCTTAGCCGTCCGCACCGCGGCTTTATATATAAGAGCGTTGCGCGAGGAAGGAAGGCCCCAGTTCTCTCCAGACGCTGAATAACACGCCATCTGTGTCGGGAGTGGCATCGCATCGGTATCACTGCGACAAACAGCCTCGGGTGCCCTATTAAGTTACTAGAGATACACGGAACCATTAGATCATTTCAAGTGAAGTGTTAATTCTGGGAGGATTTTCATTATCTAGCTTCAGTTTGCGTATTGTCGTATTTTCATGTGCCGTCGCGGGACAGACATTCTACCAATTATTTAGCGTGGCGTTTGATGAAACTAATCATCAAATTATGGCGAGCATTCTTTTTAACATTTAATTCGGACATTTATAGTTGCATCAGCGCATTAGACTCTGAACTGCTCTGTTAGTTAGGTTGTAGGGATACTTGTGTGTTTTTATTTGTGACTTTGAGAATATACTCAACTATTTTGGAAAATCGTTTTTGATTAGAAATCCCGGACAATCTCCTAATTCCTCAGAGCTATAAGCTGCAGCTATAATTGCATTCTCAGATAAAGTGGGCACTAGGAACTCTAATTACAGGCTTCACGTTTTGTTAAATCACTTTCTGGGGGCTAAAAAAAAAGTAAATAGAGAGCCAGTGTTGAGAACGGCGAAAGACAGCATTAACAACATGCTAATAGCCAGAAACTGATTCAACAAACAAACATTTGTACTGCAATCATATTTTCCAAATCTTAAACGCCTCCCCACACGGTCCTGTCTCACGAGGACGACGGTGTTGGGCCCACTATCGACGAATTGCCGCTATCGCTGGATACTTAATGACACGCAATTACAGATAAATGACAGTCTAGTGAACTTCGACATTACTTAAGTCTTCACGAAAGGACGTCTACAAGTCTGCTGAATCAACATTTCGAGCCTCAAGGGGTAAAACTCTCCGAACATGCGCCAGCGACCACCTACTTTAAGTGCATTGGAGAGTTCTATGAACAGAGAGATGGAGATTGAGAACTCCTCTTGCACCAGGGATCGCAAATTTAGACATGGAACACTTTGAGAAGATGGTCCTCCAAACTGGTCGCCAAAACTCAAGCATTTCTGCTCCTATGATGACGACACTTCTATGATCTGGGAGCATGACAGGCGATAATGGATGAATTTCTGGATCACCTTAACAGCATCTATGAGAACATCACCTTCTGGAAAAACCGAACATAAAAACCATCTTCCGACCACCGCCGGAGACGAAAGAGTAGCTTGACTCTGCGAAAGGCCCACTTAAACACACCGTACCAGAAATTTACAGCATCGCCTGCGAATGCGGTCAACAGTACTCTGGGAAAACGCTGCGATGCATTTCTAAACGCTGCGAGGAACATGTCAGGTACGTGCGGCTGGGACAGACGGAGGAATTGGCGGTAGCAAAACAAAGCATCAAGAAAGACCACACACTTAACTTCGAGAACACCAAAGTGCCGATCCGCCAGCTATTAGGACAGCGTCATAAAAGAGTCCATTGAAATTCGAATTCACGAGAATCTTGTAAACAGAGACGAAGGATACCAACTGAATGCGGCGTGAAGTCCAACGATAGTGGCAATTCGTCGAGAGCGCGCCCACCACCGCCGTCCCCGCGAGACACGGCCGGAATGCTCTCACAGAGATGCGAACGGCGCGCCTGCTACCTCCCCTCCCCCACCGCGACTTTATCCCCCACTCTCCCGCCCACCGGCCTCTCTGCACCCAGACTTAAATCCAGATACTTCGTCAGAAGATGATGAGTCCATCACTCGTCGAAACGTTGCGGTCTTATAACACTGCCGTCGACTGCCGTGAGCGTTTCATCAATTATTTAAATTTGTTTCTAATATAGATAATGATAATAAATAAGATACATAATAGATCGTGGATGTATTTAATAGAAGAAATAAGAGATAACAATAAATTTGACTTAGATATGATGTGATAGCTCTTACCTTTATAACTTCTATGTGTTTCGTATACATCTGTTCCATATGACTTCTTCAACGTGTTACTTAATTCATAATGTATTGATTAATCAGTTTGCAGTGTATTTCGTAACTTATAGTAACAGTGGAGTTTTCGAGTTGATTTAATATGCTATAGCTGCATCAGGTGCGAGCGCTCGGTAAAACTTTGAGCCAGTCACACCTGATGAAGCGAAAGTAGAAGTCGCATCTTCAGATAGTGTTACATGTTATGAATGGTATAAAACAACCAATTAAATTCAGAGTTACATTTTCAGATTGATTCCATTTAGCATAGGAAAGCCTTAGCTTATTTTTACTGTGTTTGTATGTGTATCTCGTCTTCACTTCCCATGTGTGATATAGCATACAGTTCTGTGTCTGTGTTTGTTTAATTAGTACTGCTGATCTGTCAGATAAGAAGCCTGTCTTATTCTAACGCATGTACTGTCCTGCTTGTATGCCGAATGTAGTGTTCTCGATACTTTGTGCGCGATGTTGTTTATAGTCTTCCTGTCATCTTGTCTGCGTATTAACTGTCCTATGTGTTGGTTCCATAACCTGGATCTTTATGTCCCAAAGCATCGCAGATGAGCACTACGTGTTTAGTTGTGCCATTCTCACTACAGGCACAGATGTGAGTCAGGTTTAGGTCAAACCTGTGGAGGCGTACAAGATACGGGCCGTACCGTGTGGGAAAGTGCATCATGCCGAGTGTTGGGTTTATGTACTTCAAGTTCATCCGCTCTCGGATACCTGTCTTACCTTATCAGTTGTGTCCCATTCTGTCTGCCATTTGTCCGTTATGTCCTGTCCAATTATTTCCCTTGTCGCGTCTTTTCCTCTTCAGCCAGTAGGCCGCTGCTCTCCGGCGAATTGTAATATCTACAGCGAAAACTCCCAGTACCACACACAGTCGAGGTTGTGCCAAAATCCTACGAGATTATGAGTAGAACACTCCTCTCGAAGCACCTCACATGATTTTATGCGTACCTAAGCATAATCGATGTGTCCAAGCACTAAAGCCACGCGGTGCAGCCGAGCGGTTGCGGCACTTTGTTACGGTTCACGCGGCTGCCCCCGTAGGAGGTTCGAGTCCTCCCTCGGGCATGGGTGTGTGTGTATTGTCCTTAGCGTAAGTTAGTTTAAGTTAGATTAAGTAGTGTGTAATAGGGACCGATGACCTCAGCAGTTTCGTCCCATAAAACCTTAGCACTAATTTCCAGTTTCGAAATGCTAGCCGCAAAACAAATTATGTACTCGCAGAGTGCTATGTAATATGCCCTCACTGTGTGCAGTGGTAGTCTGTGCCGTATACTGTTCAGTGTTGCAAGTTTATGAGTGAGTTTCGTGGCTTTATCAGTTGTTAGTCTGGCATGTTCGTTAAAGTGAAAATGTTCGTCAAGACAAATGCCGAGGTATCTCTTCATAGCTGCCCCTTTGTTCAACTTTATAATCGGATTTTTTATTCACCTTAGAAGTGGGTAAAACGCTTTTTCAGTTTGCTAGTATGGTTTGTTGTTCGTGCATCATTCACCGATGAGTGCGAGCGAGGAGTCGCGTGGCTTTCCTCCCTAATTGGGATCTGGAGTTTCTTGATACCATGACCATACGGTCATCAACGTACGCAAACATAACGTTTGCCATGTAGTTGTCTTCTGTTGCATTCAGTAGTGGTTCTACGGCTATGCCCCAGAAAATCGGTCCGCATATGAAGCCTTGCGGACAGTCACTGGCTACCATCTTTATAACCTTTTGGCGACCAGTCTTCCGTTCCACAATACTGTTTTTACAATAATTTCTACGACCATTGTATAGAGCCAGCGCTATACCCATCTCTCAAGTCTTCCAAACAGCACCGGCCATCAAAAGTTCTCGAGAGCACCAGCTATCTTAAGTAGGATGTGTTGTCTGTGTCATTTCTATGTCTCTGTTTACTGTATGGTCAATGGATTTATTTGTTCAAAAGCCCAACTGGTTTGGTCTAAGGCCGCAGGCTGCTGGTGCGACTGAAGTCTGTTGCACAGCAATTTGTATTGTAACTTCACCAGAATGTTAATGAAGCATATCGGTATGTATGTCTTATGGTCAGTCGAGACTTTCTTGCTTTCTGGATTATAGCTGGATTTTCCGTCTTCCATATATTCAGTATTCGTCCTTCTAGTAGAGCATCCTTCAATAAATGTGTCAGATATGGTACGACAAATGAAGCAGCTTGCTTCATAGTTTCGGGGTGGATGTCATCCGTGCCCGGAGCCTTTTTGTCCTTTATTTCGCGTATTGGCAAGCAATTTTCTCGTGAGCAAAGGGGATGGTGATTCCTTTGTTTTCGTATTTGTCATCAAGCAGTCTGGGAAAGTGGGTATGAAGTTGGTTGTCCTGAGTGATGCCATCATCAGAAAGGAGTTGGTTGAGGAGGTACTGAGCTGTGCATCTCCAGCTTCTTGTGATAGTGCCATCTGAACGCATCAGTCTGAGTCTTGATACGTTCAGTCTGCAATTTATTGGCTCCTTCCAAATATTGATCTATAAGTTTGTCTTAACATACGGTCCTAGTCGTCTTTCCTAGTTTTATGTAGTTCGTCTTTATCGTGTTTTAGCGTCGCGGTAATGCCGAAGTCTATTTCCTCTTCCCTGTGCTGTTTTTGATTTTTGGCAATATTGTCGTTTATCACTAGTGTCTTTTCTTAGTCTCGTTAATAGTGCTGACCACGGTGCACTTTGGGTGGGTCGCGTGCTGCAGTTGTGCTGTCTGCAGGACGTATGTAATCTATGCTTTCTTGGGTGACACATAGAGGAAACTCTTCAATCTCGTGCCTTAGTTTTTTAGTTTTTGCCAGTTTGCTTTGGGTAGCACCAGCCTTAGGTGTTGTGATATGTCTGCGTCTGCTTTAGTGAGAACAATTATTGCATTATGGTCGCTGAGTATTTGGTTATGGAGCACCTGCCACTTCGTTCATAGAGTAAATATCTCTGGAGTGAGCATTGCGTTCTGCGCATGTTGTCAACATTAAACCAGGATTGTCACGTGATCTCGGGACTTCGTTGTGCCTGTGTGCTTTCTGCAGCGTTTGAAGTTTATAATACCAAGAGTTTTTGTTGTGTTTCACCGTTTGTTGATAGTGTAATGTCGCTACGGATGGAAAGAAAAATATGTGAAAGGAGGGATAGTAACTTTTCATGGGTACATTCCATATAGCTCTAATTATAGTTTTCATTTTAGTAAGAGACACTGTATACGTTTAAAAATTCGAGACGCATTATAGTTAAGACTTGATTCTGTAGACCTATTTTTCTACGATTTTATGACTATATAATAGATATTACGGCTCGTACAAAAGCTTACAAACAATCGCTTCCTCTCGTAAATTTGCTAGTGGAACAGGAAAGGGAAAGGTTAGTTGTTTCAGTAAATACTATCCTCCATGCATTTATCAGTGACTTGTGAATTATGTATATAGATTACTCCGTCTACTATTTATTTAATGAACTCGGAGCAAGTACTTAAAATGCGTTAAATAAATACCTCAAAGTGCCACCAGTAAGAAAAATTGTGCTTTAGGTCGCAAAAACGAGAAAATAAATACGCAGAAATACTAGAAAAAAGGACGAATTAGTAGGGATATAATCGCTAATGTGTGGTAAATTCGGTGTTTTTCGGACACTTGCGAAAGTTCTAACGTACTGTCAAGTCGTTTTGCAGGACTATCACTGCAAAAATGTACTTCAGGCTCTGTAATACTATAAAGTGCGGTATCATACCAAAAACTACCAAAAATCGAGTGCATCTGAACTATGACACCTATCGCAAAGAAGCTGAACGTAATATCACTTGCCCTTAAAAGTTACGTAGCTGGTTTATTCCCGGTATCAAATGGATACTGTTAAAATGTCTTCGCAACATATATAAATAATCCACGACACGTACGAAAAGAATCCGCCTGTACTAGGGATGTAGTGACATTCTAATTATACAGGGCGCTATACGAACAAACACACGACGTCCCGAGATCAGGTGACCAGGCTGGCAATGTATGTTGACAACACAAAATCTGTTCTGCGCATGTGAGTGCTCACTCCAGAGATATTTACTCTATGATTTCGTTACCTGTATCAATGATTCGCCATTGGCCAAAGGAATGTCTCCGTGGCTGCCTACTCCACTATTTCCACGGTAAGTTGGCGGTTGACCTGGTTTGTTTAGAATGAAAATACTGCATTCATTTCTAACGTCGACTATTATTGTCTCTGATGTCGGTTCTGTCAGACTACCAGAGGACTGACGTAGCATTTATTTCTGGCATTTATTTCTGTTAAGATAAGTAGCTGTCCGCCATTTGAAAATCGCGCAAGTTCTTTTATTACGTCAGCAAAAGGCACTATATCAAATGAGTAAATCGACGTGATGATCCATGTTTCCCTGCTAGAAGTTATTTCGACAGTAACCGTATGTTGTGTGCATAGTTGCGGCATTTGTGTTTTTGGCAAAGTTAATGTTTTACGGCGCCTGTGATTTGCATGTACTGCCTCGGGCGGTCTGCAATTCTTCCAACTGGAGTGTACGGTTCTTGTAACACAATATGTCCGCGCATAGCTTGTGCACCTGTGCACCAGCCTGCCAAGCTCTGCGTCCACCGTCCTGCTTCCGCTACAGTTCAGCTGCGAGACTTTCACTATGGCCTACGCGACGGGAGGCCCTTGCCACACGTCATTGCATTTCACTATGGGAACTTAGTGAAAACTTGGCACTTCGGTGCGTTCAGGGTGTGATCGAGGTTAAGGCCATCATTTATTTGTACACATGACGTAAAAGATTACAGAATTCGAATTTTGTCTGTTGGTAGGTTTTCGGTTCGTAGAATCATTTTGTTTGTTAGTTCAGTTGTTGGTAGCATATAGTGCACCCAGTCTCTTTTCCAATCGACTTTGCCTCAAGTTCTCTTCGATGTCACTGCAGTCTATTTTGTCTCTTACTTCACGGCTTTGTAACTCTGACTGTTGTACTGGATCGTGGGATTTATCTCTTGATGTAGTTTCCGGTTTTGGGTGATAAGTGTCTCGTCAGTTGAAGATTGTTGTAATTTTTCAGTGTCAGCTTTTTGTGTGTTCATGTTTTTTTTAGTGTTCACATGGTTATTAGTCACTTCTTGTTGTTTGAAGTTTTCTATTTTACTTTTTGCACCTGAATTGTCTTTTTGTGCGTAGATGAAAAGTACAGTTTGCATGTACGGTTTATATTTTGATGTGTGATATTTTTCTGTAGTTGTTATCTCGTGATAAGGTAACCGACCTCAGGTGACGGAAGAATTAAATCACGTATATGTTGTTTCGTTGTATCCAGATGTACTGGCGTTTCGTCTGTGTCATGATGCTGTTCTGATGGTCTTGACCGAGTCTCAGACGTATATCGTCATTTTTATGTACTTCTGGTAAGTTTGGCGTGTTGTGTTTAACGTCTGTGTCATGATCCGGTTCTTCGCGGGCATGACCGTGTCTCGAATGTCAATAGTCGTATTTATGTGCTCCTGTTGAGTGCAGTGTGTTGTTTTTAAAGGGTTCTTTACCGAGGCACTCCTCTTCCAGTTCACCTACTCTAAAAACGGTTGCCTTTTGGAGGGTATCCCACTGGAAAAGTTCCAGTTTGATGTGCCTCCCCAGATTCTAGTCCATGACGTCCTAGAAACACACATCGCCGATGTAACCTGTTAGGCTGATCTTTTTTTCATGTACAATGTTGCAACTATTGAGGCGGTTCGTGTCCAGTGGAGAGTCTATAGTCAGCAACAGCCCAAGTTGTTGGCTCCAGGCTACTGGACGTGGCATTGTCTTGATTTGATTGCTAGCGATTTGTGTTTGCTTCTTCGACGTGGGATGCTGGTGTTCATATCTATGTTTTGTTGAGAGAACGTCTGTACATTTGCGTTGTTGATCTTTGTATTCACATCCCTGCCTTTAGCAAATTTCCCGCAGATAGCTTTCGCTGAATGGCCAATTTCCCAACAGTCGAGGCACTTTTGCACTGACACATAGTCGATAATGCTCAAAGAGGAAAATTGTATGTGCACTCTATCGCTCTGTAATAACAGTAATCTGACCCTTGGTATTACTTCTAGAATAGTATTTATCATTCTTTTCCCGTTCGGACCTGTTTTGAATCGTATTTTGACTTCTTCTTGAAATTTCTCTTTGATGATGTGGTCGCTGAGATTTATTTCAGACAGTTCTCCTAGGAAGTCTTGATCTGTAAGTGTTGTTGGAACGCTGGTTACCGTCATCAGCGGTCTTAGTTTCCTCGGTCTTTCGCATCGACTGTGATTCAAGTTTGATTCTTTTTTTCAATGATGTCCTCTTGTCTGCTTGTGTCTCAGTAACAAGAATTACTGCGGGTTTCACCTATGTCTATAGCATCCTGGTTGTCCTCTGATTTGAAAAAAAAAAGACAGTTTGTTGTTTATTTTTTCCTAATTCGGTTTGTTCTTCAACCCAAGTTTTCGGCTTCGTGACTGGACCATCTGCCGCATCCGCAGGGAAAGTCGATGGTGTTGACCTCGTTTTATTTCGTAATTTTTTTTTCCTTTACGGCTGCGATCTTCAATTTCAGACGTTGAATTCTGTCTGTTGCATCAGGAACATTTGCCGTTGCTAATTCCCTATACAATTTCTCGTTCTTAGTTCATCATTTTGTCCACGTGGTCTGATTTGACCGAGTGCCCGTATTTTGTTTCTAACTGGAGCAGTAATTGTGTTGGACACGTTTTTCTGCTTTACTTGTAATTGAAAATCCATCAGAATGCCATATTTATCCCCTGTTGAGCTTGCTCGTCTGATCGCTCCTTGTTCCCGCGTTGGTGTGTAGTCATTCCCGTTTCCTGCTGACGCTACTGTAATTTTTATATCGACGAAAGCGTCTGGCCGCCATCATCGGTGTTCGACGCAGCCTACTCCAGCTTGACCCGCGATGTATGCTCCTGTGGCCGCACGTTTGCTCGGACATGGGGTTTAACCTAGAATAAACAGGGGTTAGACAACATTGTGGAGGCACCACGAGAAGTGGATTCTTGAACATAAGCAGATGCTAGGCAAGGCTGCAGGTTGCGCTGTTGTACACTAAATCTACATCCACATCTGCATTTACATAGATACTTCGCAAGCCACCGTACGGTGCGTGGCGGATGGTACCCTGTACCACTACTAGCCACTTCATTTCCTGTTCGACTGGCAAATTAACGAGGGTAAAACTACTATCTATATAGCTCCCGGTCGCTGGCAGGAGAATCTTTCGGCAGTCAGCTTCAGATGCCGGTTCTCCAAATTTTCTGAATAATGTTTCACGAAAAGCACGTCGCCTTCTCTCCAGCGATTCCGATTTGAGTTTTCGAAGCATCCCCGTAACCCTTACGTGTTGTTCGAACTTACCCGTAAATCTAACAGCATGCCCCTGAATTGCTTCGATGTCTTCCTTCAATCCGACGTGATACGGATCCCAAACACTCGAGCAATACAGAAGAACAGGTCGCACCAGCGTCCTATATGCGATTTCCTAAGGTGACAAAAGTTATGGGAGACCTGCTAATATCGTGATGGACCTTCTTTCGTCCGGTGTAGTGCAGCAACTCGACTGATATGGACTCAACAAGTCGTTGGCAGTCCCCTGCAGAAATATTAAGCCATGCTGCCTCCATAGCTGTCAATAATTCCGAAGGTGTTGCCAGTGCAGAATTTTGAGCATAAACTGACCTCTCGATTATGTCCAATAAATGCTCGACGAGATTCATATTGGGCGGTCTGGGTGGTCCACTCGCTCGAAATGTCCAGAATGTTATCTTAGTCAATCGCGAACAACTGTGATCCGGTGACACGGCGCATTGTCGTCCATAAAAATTACATCGTTATTTGAGAATATAACCACTCCCAGTCAAGATCGGTCAGTTGGACTAGAGGACACAGTCCACTCCATGTAAACACAGCCCACACCATTATTGAGCCACCACCAGCTCATACAGTGCCGTGTTGACAAGTTGGGTCCACGGCCTTGTGGGGTCCGAATCGCACTCGAACCATACCATCAGCTCGTATCAACTGAAATCCGGATTCATCTGACGACGCCACGATTTCCCAGTCATCTAGGGTCCAACCGATATGATCACAAGTCAGGAGAGGCGATGCAGATGATATCGTGTTGTTAGCAAAGGTAGTCGCGTAGGTGGTCTGCTGCGATAGCCCAGTAACGCCAAATTTCGCCGCACCGTTCGTCGCACGTCCCACATCAATTTATGTAATTATTTCACGCAATGTGTCTTGTCTGTTAGCACTGGCAACTGCGCCCAAACTCCGATGATCTCGGTCGTTAAGTGAAGACCTACGGCCATTGTGTTGTCAGTGGTGATAGGTAATGCCTGAAATTTGGTATTCTCGGTACGTCTTAATCTCGAAATACTGAATTCCCTAACGATTTCCGAAAGGGAATGTCCCATGCGTCTAGCTCCAACTACCATTCAGCGTGTAAAGTCTGTTAATTCCCGTCGTGCGGCCGTAATCACTCTGAAAAACCTCTCTACCTGCATCACTTGAGTAGAGCCCCGCCAATGCAGTGTCCTTTTATACCCTGTGTGCGCGATACCACCGCCATCTGCTTATGTGTATGTAGCTATCCCATGACTTCCGTCACCTCAGTGCACATGACCATTAACGGCAGCTCTACTAGTGTCAGGCGTGGTCACGACAGTGTTCTGTATAGTTGAGTAAATTATTTGGGAGCTAAGGCACTTCAGACATGGACAAATTGTTCGTGCCAGCATGCTGGGTGCTACTGTAACCAAGTGAGCCCAACTGTTTGGTATTACAAGAGGCAACGTGTCGAATACTTATAACGTATACAAGAAGAGCGCAAGCTTATCATCCGGTAAGTGACAATGTTGAAAGTTTTATTTAGTCAAAATTAGATAATTGTTGTTGGAATGGTGAAACATGTACGGAAATGTGCAAAGTTCCATCTCAGAGTGCTCAGTACAGCACCCGTGGCTGCCGCATCGCGGTCGCGAAGTGGGTCCGAGGCAGTTTCAGATAAGCTTTTACATTCTGACGATAATTTGTTGTTTTAGCTTGACGATGTCTACTATGGTCAAGCCGTAGTTACTTTTGTTCGGAAGAAGGTTGGGCTATCCCGACTCAAACCTAGATACATCTAGGTAAACATTGCAGCTGAGGCTGTTGCTTATTAAAATTAAAATTAATTAAAAAATCAATTCATTTGTACCTGCTTCCTTTATTCATCACTTGGTCTAACTGCGCCGGCCACTGTGGCCGAGCGGTTCTAGGCGCTTCAGTCCGGAACCACGCTGCTGCTATGGTCGCAGGTTCGAATCCTGCCCCAGGCATGGATCTGCGTGATGTTCTTAGGTAAGTTGGGTTTAAGTAGTTCTAAGTCCAGGGGACTGATGATCTCAGATGTTGAGCCCCATAGTGCTCAGAGCCATTTGATCCATTTGAACTTGGTCTAACTCTACAGTTTTTACTTCCCACACTTCCTTCCAGTGATAAATTGATGGCTCCTTGATGTCTCAGAATGTGTCATATCAGCTGATCCTTATATCAGTCATGTTACGTCACAAATTTCTTTTCACTCTTCACTACGTCCTCATTAGTTACGCGATTTATCCATCTGATCTTCAGCACTACATTTCAAAACCCGTATCCATGTCTGAGTAGTCAGTGCGGCTCACTTCAGTGTAGTAGACCGTGGTACGATTCCCGGTACTGCTAGCAATTTTTCGTTGGTAGGAGGACTGGAACCGGCTGCACTCAGCCTTGCGAGGGCAGTTGGGAGGCTATGTGAGTGAGTGGTAGAAATTCAGGTCAGAAAATATGCCAACGGCAGGGAGAACGGTGTGGTGACTCCACGGCCTCCCATAATGCCACCAGAAGAGGATGACACGGCGGTACCAGTGGCCCCTCCAGGATCTGTGGGCGGAGTTTACGTTTTACCACATTTCAAAAGCTTCTATTCTCTTCTTGTCAGAACTGCCTCTCATCCAAATTTCACTTTCATATAAGGCTATGCCAGTGCAACATATTCTGGAGAGCTAGCTCATGGACTCCTTTCTTATTATAATTCACCTACCAGTTCATACTGCAAAACAGGTGTTTACTGATGTTAAAACTATTAAATATAAAGCTGAATGAGAAGTCCGATAGTCCGTTGTAGCTGTATTTATTTAAGTCGGTTACAGACTCACACAACCGGTTTCGCAACTTTTAACTTACATATTTTGGTGTGTATAATACTATGGCATGTGGTATAGGGAGCTATTCCGGAAGAAGGCTGAGATATTTGCCTAGCCACGCGAACTGTTAGTCGGCGGCACTCTGAGAAAAAGGTGTGTGAGTTTTTTTTCTCAAAGGTTCTGAATGTTGAAATTTCAAGTCTGACGACTTGTAGGAGGTAGGATTCACAACGAGAAACTAAGAAACCCGTAAATTTTTGCACTTTTTCCAGTCTTTCAGCTATATTTCGGAAAGTACTCATTTGTCCAAGACGACTACTCGGTACAAAATTTCTAAAAAATGGATTAGTAGGTTCATTTTCTGACAAGCGGTATCGGGTCTAGAGCGCGCTGAAAAGCAGCTATTTTTTCGGCGCTTCATTGGAAACGTCAAACACGCCCACTCGCACCCCGTACAGCTCGAAAGATATACATGCTGTCAACAAAATCCCCTGCATCACGTGAAAATAAATTAAATTTCCTACAAGAGAAATCTGTAACATTTCATTTTCTCATAGGGGTGGAGGTAGCAAAGCGAAAATTACGCAAAATGCCTTCTGCGCCCTGCAGCCAAACGACCCATTCCACCTGCCTGTCATCGGCACAATACCTTCGCTGTATTATGCTTAAAAGAGATTGTTTTGAATGAACTGACGGGAAGCATGTTTGATGGAAACATTAACAAATTATTTTTACAACATATTAGGTATATGACACGGAACAGAAAGGTAATACGAAATCTACATATAGGAATGTACATGTATCATGAAATTGAATGTCGAGTCCAGGTTTCGGTTATCACTTCGAGCAGGTACTCGATCTGAAAGGCAAAGAAGGTATTTAGTGATATAATATGGGTACAAAAGACAAATAAGTTTTATAGTGATCTATCGATCTATGAAAGAATACAACCCGCCAGTTTAGCCGAGAGCGCTGCTTCCTGGAATCGGGTAGGCGCGCCGGCCCCGGATCGAATCCTCCCACCGGATTAACGACGAGGACCGGTGTGCTGGCCAGCCTGGACGTGGTTTTTAGGCGGTTTTCCACATCCCTCTAGGTGAATAATGGGCTGGTCCCCATGTCCCGCATCAGTTACATGACTCACAGACATTTGACACACATCCGCACTTTCCCATGATTTACACTAGATGCAGACAGATGGGGTACTCTGATTCCGTCCTGGAATACGGGGTGGCGGCAGGAAGGGCATCCGGCCACCCATTCAAGTTAACATGCGAAACCCGATTTAACCACGCCAACCCCGCGCAAAATGCGGGACAACGGAGCAAGCGACAGAATAGCGATAGAATCGATCTATGAAGGAATACCTGTACTAATGTCATGTGTGGAGTTCTTTTACAGGGCTCCATTTCACTCATGGTGGCCCTTGAAGGTCCAGGTGAGGGGTCATGGGCAATGCAATGTCCAGGCAAAGTGCCAGCAGCTTTCGAAGTTCCAGGCTGGACAGTGGGTTGTTACTGTTCTTCTACTGATAAAAAAAATGTAACTAAACGATTATGAAAGAGAAAAATCGATTATTAAACATTCGTAATTCTGCAAAATTTTACATGGATTAATACCTTCTGTCACCTCGGCTGCTTTAGACAGTGGTTCTGCAGTGGGCCTGACAAAGTTATCTTTGTCTTCTGTATGAAAATTGTTGTCATGTTGGAGCACTACCCTTCACGTAGTTGCAACAGTATCGTGCAGAACAAACCTGCATCCCTTCGTCCACACTGGCTTTTGCAGTTTGTCTTGCATTTGCAAGACAGAAGCTGAAAAGCCTCTCGAGAGCCAAGGGTCTCAATGTGGCAATGGAATCCAGCCCATTTTTTGTCGACCTCCATGCCCACTGCGCTGGATCCAAGAAGTAAAGCATATGTGATTGATGGGGGCGTTTTGTGGCTCAGATTAGTGTGGTCGAGTGGACATATCTTCCAACTAATTTGCAACACATATATCAATTATGTATGAAGGAAGTAAATCAAAGTGAGATAATTGTTTGAAGGATTCTCGGACAGAGAGAAGGCTACGAAGCCCATGGAGTGCTTCGTACATGGAAAGTATAGTGCTGATGAGAGATAGACAGGTGTGATGGATCGTTTGTCTGTAGGGCATAGAAGGAATTTCTCGTAATTTTCGCTTTCCTCCCTTCCCCCTCATGGGACAATGGTATGTGACAGACGTCTCATGAAGGGAATTTAATGTACTTCCATGTGGTGTAGGTGATTTTGTTGGTAACTGTGGTATCACATATCAGTACAGTTTTATACACTGGCGTTCTACAGCTGGTAACGGAATTGCAAGTTTCCATTGGACGCCGACATCTGTCGCACGTGATTTGGCGAGCCCAATGATGCATGCCTGCTGGGCCACACAGGACAGCTAGCGGCAGCCACTCAGCCCATTAGCGCTTGGACACTATCGTCTGTGCTTAATACAGCGAGCCTCATCCTTGTTACAACTGTATGGTGCTGGACTCTGTTTCTTATTGTAATAATTGCATTATTTGTAATGAGTCTTCATATGCTTGTAGAAATACAAGTAAATCTTCTGTATATTGTGCTAGCTTGTTCACTAATCACTTCTGCTTCTGTGCAGCCTTCCTATGAAGACAGCTGCTCCATTACTCTGCAGACCACTTCTCCTGACTATTGTGCACGAAGTCGTGCACAAAAATAACATTTATATTTTTCGAGTTGTAGGCAGTGAGAGTGCTCGTTTTTGACATTTTCGATAAAGAACCAAAAAATGGCTGCTTTTCAGCGCGCTCCAGAACCAACATAGCTTGTAAGAAAAGAAATCTACTAGTGCACTTTGTAGGAAATTTTGTCTTCTTTAATTACGTATCGAGTGCTCATCTTCGACAAATGCATACCTTTCGAGATATACGCAAAAAACTGGAAAAAAGTGTGAAAATTTCGAGATTTTTTTGCATTTTTCGTTGTGAAGCCGACCTTCTACAAGTCCGAAAAAATTCGGATTCAGCATCCCATAAGCATATAGAACCTCTGAAAAAGAAACTTCAGCAATATTGTCACGGAAAACCACCGTTTCACTGGGTTATATGGAAGTAGTTCTATGATTCGTGCCAATTTGTGCTCTGTTTCCGGCCACCTTCAACGCGTTAGAGTTGTAATTGTCATCAGTAGGACATAGTGTCATACTATCAACAATTCTCAAAGAGACATACCTATAAACAGTAAAAGAATTTAAAGAGAGTAAACTACAGCACGTTGTATAAAAAGGAGAGCTAACATGAAGCACTTTAAAAGAGACATATCTATAAACAGTAAAAGAATTTAAAAAGAGGAAACTACAGCAGGTTCTATAAAAAGAAGCGCTTACATGAAGCACTTTAAAATGTCTTTAAACTACGGATATAGTAATGAGGGCGTATAATGACTATGTGGTGAACTATGCTGACAAAGAGTATGTAAGGGGTGATCAAAAAGTTTCGTCTGAGGGCGATGCTGCTGTGTATATGCAACGTGGCGCTACTCCGACCCGATTATGTAAGCACAGACGTGTAGGCAAGAGATCAGTGTGGCATTCGTGCCTTTCCGACATGCGCGCGGTAAATGCAGAAACGTGAACTACAGTGACATTACTAATTCGTCCAAACAGGACCAACATGCTGCAGGATGATAATAACCGATAGACTTTTTATAGGGCAACTTGTCCGTCGGAAACCATCGTTGTGGAATTGCGTGAAAAGTCCCACGCTGGTCGCGATTCGACACAAGGGGCTGGTCGATTTGGGAGATGAACCTCATCCGTTTTGAACAACAAACGAGCAGGCCGTTGATGATGCCATATTGTCATCATCCCTCCCCATACCATTATCACGCCATCAGTCCCTTAAGAAGGCCTTGAATGGTCGACGATTCCTATCTGCCGACTATGTACAGGAGGCAGTTATGGACTTCTATATCCAGCAGGGCACAGTGCCTTACGGAAGGGGTATCTTCAACATGGTGCGCCGACAGGATGATTGCTCAATATTCACGGAGGTTTCGCCTGATTGTCATACTGGTTCTGGACTGTATGGTCTTCGAATAGGAACTTTTTATAACTGCGATAGTTTCGATCTAAAGCACTGTTGCTTCACGCCTGCTGTTTCAAAACCGTAAAGAGACTTGGAAATGCTGTCTGTGTTGCAGTATGGGATACAGTAGTGTTGCGCGGGGTGCAAGCGACGGCATGCGTACCTAATACGTTTTGAAACGCAGCCATTAAAAACGGGATTTTCCGGTGCTCGTACCTCTGGTCCTGTTGATGAACAGGTAGGGTCACGTGTTTTGGATAGCAATTTGGCTAGCGACCATTCGCATACCCAACAGAACGATCGTCTTCCTACAGTATAGGGTCAAAGTATGAATATTACACATTCCCTCCTGCTTAGGCAAATGGAGCAAAACGCTTGGTTCTTTTTGCATTTGATGTGGTCTACGGTGATCTTGATGAGACTTGTGGAGGCAACATTTGTTCACGGGCGGTTGCTCAGAAAACTCACAAAATAGTGCTTATTACTATATTTTCTCCATTACTAGCGAGCCAAAACCCAGCCAAGGATTCCAAGGCGGATATGCACAGCAAATGGCTGTAATTTTTATGGTGTATTCGTAAGATCCGTGTCACGAATAATCTTGAAAATTTTTTTCATCTCTCTATCCGTTTCCCATGTACAGAGATTCAAACTTACCATATTTGTACACATAAAAAACGCCTGTAAAATGCGGTGCGGAGCAAAAACGTTGTTTATAAACTGTGGTAGCACAGAGAAGTATGCTTTAAAGTGTCTCCATTATCATCTGGGAACACCATGTTGGATTACTGAAAAAATGGAACAATTTTTTACACGTAAAATCCGCTATGAGATGTAAAATTAGTTTTGCTTTATGTCAGTTCCACATAATCAAACTACCTAAATTTTATTGGCCAATACACGGCTTTTCATATGGGGCACATGCCCTGCTGCAGCAGGATAAAGAAGGGAACCAGCGGAAAAATGCTCTTATCCGAGCACAAAAAGTGCGAATATGTTCCTGTTTATCTAAAGGACTCTGACTAAAAAGTAGAGTTCCAGCTGCTGCATCCTACCTTCCTCAGCAACTTTAAAAAATTCACAAACATTTTGGAATGCAAACATATTCCCGCTTTTTTATGGTGAGAGACAAGACAGGGGCAGTAGGAAGATGGATACATAATAAGTACTGGAGGTAGTAGACATTGGTTATGTTATACAAAGAGTGAAATAGACAATGGCAGTGTGAGAGAAAAAGGGGAAGTTAGCGGCACTGGAACATAGCTGACTATGATAGAACAGAGTTAGGATTAGAGTGTAGGAGACGGGGGGACGAATAAACATAAAGAAGGTCACAGTTCGTAGTAATTGACGGAAAGTCATCGTGTAAAATAGAAATGATTTCTGGCGTTCCCCAAGATAGTATTATAGGCCCTTTGCTGTTCCTTATCTGTATAAACGATTTGGGAGACAATCTGAGCAGCCGTCTTCGGTTGTTTGCAGATGACGCTGTCGTTTATCGACTAATATAGTCATCAGAAGATCAAAACAAACTGCAAAACGATTTAGAAAAACTATCTGAATGGTGTGAAAAGTGGCAGTTGATACTGAATACTGAAAAGTGTGATGTCATCCAGATGAGGGCTAAAAGGAACTCGTTAAACTTCGGTTACACGATAAATCAGTCTAATCTAAAAACCGTTAATTCAACTAAATATCTAGGTATTACAATTACGAACAACTTAAATTGGAAGAAACACATAGAAAATGTTGTGGGGAAGGCTAACCAATGACTGCGTTTTATTGGCAGGACACTTAGAAAATTTAACAGACCTACTGAGGAGACTGCCTACACAACGCTTGTCCGTCCTCGTTTAGAATACTGCTGCGCGGTGTGGGATCCTTACCAGATAGGACTGACGGAGGACATCGAAAAAGTTCAAAGAAAGGCAGCACGTTTTGTATTATCGCGACATATGGGAGAGAGTGTCACAGAGATGATACAGTATTTGGGCTGGAAATCGTTAAAAGAAAGGCGTTTTTCGTGGCGACGAAATCTTCTCACGAAATTCCAATCACCAACTTTCTCCTCCGAATGCGAAAGTATTTTGTTGACACCGACCTACATAGGGCGGAACGATCACCGCGATAAAATAAGGGAAATCAGAGCTCTTACGGCAAGATATATAGGTGTTCATTCTTTCCGCACCGTGTACGAGATTGGAATAATAGAGAATTGTGAAGGTGGTTCGATGAACCCTCTGTCAGGCACTTAAATGTGATTTGCAGAGTATCCATGTAGATGTAGATGTAAATGTAGAAAAAATAAAAGTGGGTGAATGCCAGTGATAATAAGAGGCAGAGTGTACGACAATGATAATGGAGAAGGGAGAGATAGTGACAGTGACAAGACACATCAGTTGTAGGAAGGTATAAATGAGATATGAGATATCAGTAGTAAGAGAGAGCAAGAGGGAGACAGTGACAGTGAGAAGAGACTGTTTTAGAAGGACAGAACGAAGTTGTCTGTGGCTGTGAGACACGAGATAGTGCAGTAAGAGCGAGCTGTTTGTAATGGATGTCCTCGTCGCCAAAATGTTAAATCTTTTTTTTTTTTTTTGTTCTCTCTAATGTTGGACAAGCTTATCAGACAGTGAAGAGAAATGCACCAGAAACTGATAATACCAAGGACACGTCTGGGGGTCAGCCAGGACAATAGGGCCAAATGGACTCCCTGGACTTTGCGCACGACATAGCGAAAGTAAATGAGAGAGAAGAACATGGAAAAAATAACTGGACAAGATAAGCGAAATATCGAACAGGCTTGGTCTGAGGATTGCATACAACAAGATAAAAAATTGAATACCAATAGGGACTGGAAAATACGAAGAAACACCATGCAAGAGGTGTACAAATGTAAACATCTGGGACAACATATAACAGGAATAAAAAGGAGCAAGAGACAACAATAGAGACTATGAAGTAGAAGATATCCGCCCTCTGTTTTACCAGAGATACATACAACAAAAAATATACCTACAGGCGCAAAGCTCAGACACTGGAAGACAACAGTGAGGAACGTAGTACTAGAGCGCAGGTGAAACGATAAGAGGCGCAGAACAACTAGAGAAAGAGGAGAGAAAAGTACTGAGAAAAATAGTAGGCTTTCAAAGAGGTGGGGAAGAGCTGTACCGAAACAGGAGGACAATATCAGGATAAAAAGACTGAAAATGAAAAGATTTGCGATACGTATGATCAGGATGAATATGGCTAGAAAGACTAGAAGTACGTTAGAAACAACGAGGTGTACAAAAGAAAAAACTGGAACCAAGTAGGTTCTAGAAGACGAAAAGGACTGATCTGAACTGTGGGTCTACACCTACATCGATACCCCTCAAGCCACCTTACGGTACGTGGCGGAGGGTACCATGTACCACTATTACTCATTTCCTTTCCTGTTCTTCCGTATGAGACTTAATTTCTCGTATCTTATCATTGTGGTCACCACACACAATGTATGTTGGCGGCAGTAGAATCGTTTGGCAGTCAGCTTCAAATGCCCGCTTTCTTAGTTTTCTCAATAGTGTTTCTCGAAAAGAACGTCCCCTTTCCTCCAGAGATTCCCATTTGTGTTAATACACAACACTGAAATTATTACACTGAATATTTAATACTAAACGACTGCTCACTCCGGAGCATCGCAGCAGACACTGCCAGCCTGTGGCGCGCTACCCCTTCTACTCCCGAGCAACAAGTGCCTACCACCGCGCGACCCAACATAAGCTCTATATTACACATACTCTGCCTCAGTTGCATTCTTTCACTCATACATCTTTATAGTCGATATATCGCTTATGCTCTTGGATAATACGTTAAAATTTACAATTTTCAGTACTTTTACCTATTTCAACACCTGTCGGAAAGTTTATCTAAGTCGTCTTGTATTGTCCTACAGTCACTCAACTTCGACACCTTACCGCACAACACAGCACCATCAGCAAACAACCACAAATTGCTGCCCACCCTGTCCACCATATCATTTGTGTACCTAGAGAACAACAGCGGTGCTATGACGCTTCCCTGGGGCACTCCTGACGATACCTTGTCTTTGATGAATACTCGCCGTCGAGGACAACATACTGGGTTCTAATACTTAAGCCGTCTTCGATCCAACCACATACCTGCTAACGTATTCCTTACGCTCGTACCTTCTCCGTGTCAAATGCTTTCCAGAAATCTATAAATATGGAATCTGTCTCTTGCCTTTCATCCATAGTTCGCAGTGTATCATTTGAAAGAAGGGCAAACTGAGTTTCGCATGAGCGATACTTTCTAAAACCCTGCTGATTTGTAGACACAAGCTTCTCAATCTCAAGAAAGTCTATTATATTTGAACTGAGAATTCGTTCAAGGATTCTGCAGAAACCCGAAATTAGGGATATTGGTCTGTAATTTTGCGTGTGGAAGAGAAATAAAAGTTGAGAAGCTATTATATACCGAGCAATATGGCAGAGATCACAGACTGACAAGGAGGAGGATACACCTAAAGGATAGTCACCACTGGAGCGGACAAGAGAAGATTATACCTAAGATCTTGGGGACATAGCGAGAAAGGAGGAGAGAAAGGATGAAGACGTTCTGGGAGGATCAGAAGAAGATGCAGTCCATAAATAAGCTACAGACGTAGCAACGGAAGAAGAAGAAAAAGAATTGGAAACTGTAGTTGTAGGCAGCTGAGTTTCTATTTCGCTTACTTTTTTAGTCCGTAACCACGTCGGTGGATATTACTTACTGTTCTTCGCAGTTTGGCGTGAACGACAGTAATAATTTAGCGCCCTTTGATCGTAAACTGAAAGACTGGCGGGGTGTTTTACGAGCAATGCGATAAAGTCAGCTCATAAACTCGGAGGCTGAGTATGAGAAATAACAGTAGAATATATACTTCATCGGTCGAAGTTAAGGACTTGAGTCGACACGGACGGCAGAGTGTTACATTAGGAAAGGGGAAACTTTGAAGGGAGTGATAGGAACTTCGATCTATTTCTTTCTCTTCCATCATTCGTTGTAGACTGACGTGTCACTTCACCAGTTCGTGAATATGACTGCAGTGGAATACCTCGAGCGATGATTAGCGGTGTAGACGTTTTGCACTCTTCACTGATCTTTTCTCAACACAGCAAGCACTTAGCGAACGGTTCTCCTACGATCTTACGCGTTCTTATCGTAGTGTTTACTTTGTTTGATATATTTTCTAGTTTTAAGGCTGTTCTCTGATACCACTTTTCTTTCTTTAACTGCACGTTTTTGATGTAAAGGGAATTTCGGTTTTTGGTTGATCCTGTCAGATTTTGTAATCACGACTTGTAACATTTCATCTCAGTATTTGCTCCCTCTGTGAGGTGCGAGTTTATGCACTGCAAGCGCTTCTATGTGGACTTCGCAAAAAAGAAATGAGGGGAACAAAATAACTGCACTCTGGTGTTAATTGTCCGACTAGGTATACGCGTACTAAATTCTTTTAATCAAGACAATTAAATGTATTGTTGGAATTAAGCGCCGGCCTGAGTGACCTAGCGGTTCTAGGCGCTACAGTCTGGAGCCGCGCGACCACTACAGTCTCAGGTTCGAATCCTGCCGCGGGCATCGATGTGTGTGATGTCCTTAGGTTAGTTAGCTCTAAGTAGTTCTAAGTTCTATGGGACTGATGACCTCAGAAGTTACGTCCCATAGTGCTCAGAGCCATTTGAACCATTTTTTGGAATTTAGCCATCTTATGAATTTATGGAATTCTACAAAGGTTAATGAATGGATAAAGTCGACATAAGTTAAACGCAACCGCTTATTCCTGATGCATAAGAAGAGTATGGAAAAATACATCGTTGTTTAAGTTGAAAAGGTAATTACGATTTTTTTTTCAGATGGTACCATGTACATGACTTCCGACGTGTTGAAAATCGGAATAGGTGTATGGACGATTGGATTCTGGTAGAAAATACTCGAGCCTGCACACAGTCACAACTTTTCTGCGAGAGATTTTATTCACCGTGAAAGTGTTTTCCTCCTTTTTGACGGATAATTCTACTACATTCCAATTTGTTGTGGTGTAATTGCATAGACAACTTTCGAAGGCTCTACTGTGAGGAATCTAATTTCTTTTGGAGTTACAGCCAACGACGAACTTATCAGAGGGACTTCGGGCACCAGAAGATTAATGTCGCCGAGCTCTAGAAAGCAAATACAAGGCGTATTCGGAAAGTAAGGTCCGATTAGGCGTGAAATGGAAACCACTGTGAAAACTTTGCACAGATGTGCTGGGCAGTGTCTTTAGTGTGTCTGTCGATCGCTTCAAGTTTTCTCTTTCCAGGTCAGAGCGCACTGTGATCATGCAGAAAAGCCTAAAACAACAGTATCTCCTGCCAAGTATGTGGACCTGGTGAGAGACTTCGCCTGAAGCTATGCAGCCCACATAACATAAATGTTATGCGTTTCTGTCTTCAAGACAAGTTGCAGCCGCTTTCTGATGGGACAATGAAGACGCTCCTGCAGCGTTTTCGATGGGAAGTGTTTGGTCACCCACAATACAGCCCCCAATTGGCTCCCTCCGTTGTTCATCTCTGCTCACATGAACCACAGGCTACGAAGACAACATTTTGGCACAAACAACGAAAGGCAGACCAGCGTAGAGAATTGGCGGAGAGCACAGGCTGCTGCTTTCCTTAACGAGGGTATTGGAAAGTTTGTACAACGCCATGACAAATGCCTAAGTCAGAGCGGCCACTATTCAGAGAGGTAGCTGGAAGTTGTAGCTAACTGTTGCGAAGAAAAAATTTTGATTTTCAGTGTGGTTTTCATTTCGTGACCGATCTGACCGTACTATCCGAACAGCACTCATACCAGGCGGAAGTATAACTTAATAAGTGCACTGGTAGTTACACAAACAGTACACAAATACTGAAGACATTATTCTTAAGATTTCAATTAAATTTCATCAAATAATATCAAACAGCCTAAAACATAAACCCTTTTTGTAGGTACTAGCAAACACGGAAATGCTTCACAACTCATAACTGCTAAACATGTATGAGAATTGCATATAGTTCCATAATTTTTCACCCTTCCTCTCTTAACATCATCTTCATCACCCTCTCTCTCCATATATCTTCTGCTCCTTCCATGTCTCTACGTACAACCACCTATCCCCCTCTGTCCATTACCTCTTGCCCGCTCTCTATGTACATTTCTGTCTGATGTTGAGTAGAGTACTGTGTAATAGTTTGAAGTACACCCGAGATTTTTAATAACGTTTCCCCTTTATATATTACATTTATATTTATATATATGTATATGTAATATATGCAAAAGTATATAGCTTTTGTCGGTCTGAAAGTTCATTAGTGTAGTGTAAAAAGTTGTTGTGAACCAGTAAAAAACTTTCTACTTCCGCTAACGTTTCCCCTTCAAATATTACATATGTATTTACACATGACTGTCAAATTGATATTTTTTTTACTATGAAAACGTGTGAGAGCCGAATTTCAAACTGAACGTAATATTTACTTTCTTTTTCGTACCAAAAATACCACTACTATCCACTATTACGGAAAAAAAGAAAAACCAAGTCTGTCTAACTAGTCTCAAATGATGACCCCTACAAATGAGATGAATTTCTGACTTTTCCGGTGGGTTTTCCAAAAAGTTTCCTACGATACAAACTTTGTCCTGACAATAACACGAAAAGAAAAAAAAATCGGTCAGGCTGTTCTCAGGTGATGACCTTTCATACATGCATCAGTTGACTTTTATTTATATAGATGGTGCATCAGGATAACTATTTGTACATGTTTAACATTGTATCAAGGTAAAAAAAAACTCGCACACAGAATCTTCGCTCGAGCTTATTACTACGTGGAGCTCTAAAGCAAATCAGTGTAACAAATAAAAATAGTGAGAAACAATACTACGAAGAGGACAGACTGCTACTCGCCATATAGAGATGGTGAGTCGCAGACAGGTACAACAGAAAGTCCACAAAACATGAGAGCTTTCGGCCAAAACGCCATCTTCTAAAGTAGAAAACACAAATCCACTACTGGCCATTAAAATTGCTACACCACGAAGATGACGTGCTACAGACGCGAAATTTAACCGACGGGAAGAAGATGCTGTGATATGTAAATTATTAGCTTTTCAGAGCATTCACACAAGGTTGGCGCCGGTGGCGACCCCTACAACGTGCTGACATGAGGAAAGTTTCCAAACCGATTTCTCATACACAAACAGCAGTTGACCGGCGTTGCCTGGTGAAACATTGTTGTGATGCCTTGTGTAAGGAGGAGAAATGCGTACCACCACGTTTCTGACTTTGATAAAGGTCGGATTGTAGCCTATCGCGACTGCGGTTGATCGTATCGCAACATTGCTGCTCGCGTTGGTCGAGATCCAATGACTGTTAGCAGCATACGGAATCGGTGGGTTCAGGAGGGTAATACGGAACGTCGTGCTGGATCCCAACGGTCTCGTATCACTAGCAGTCGAGATGACAGGCATCTTATCCGCATGGCTGTAAGGGATCGTGCAGCCACGTCTCGATCCCTGAGTCAACAGATGGGGACGTTTGCAAGACAACAACCATCTGCACGAACAGTTCGACGACGTTTGCAGCAGCATGGACTATCAGCTCGAAGACCATGGCTGCGGTTACTCATGACGCTGCATCACAGACAGGAGCGCCTGCGATGGTGTACTCAACGACGAACCTGGGGGGGGGGGGGGGGGGGGCACGAATGGTAAAACGTCATTTTTTCGGATGAATCTAGGTTCTGTTTACAGCATCATGATGGTCGCATCCGTGTTTGGCGACATCGCAGTGAACGCACATTGGAAGCGTGTATTCGTCATCGCCATACTGGCGTATCAACCAGCGTGATGGTATGGGGTGCCAGGTTACACGTCTCGGTCGCCTCTTGTTCGCATTGACGGCACTTTGAACAGTGGACGTTACATTTCGGATGTGCTACGACCCGTGGCACTACCCTTCATTCGATCCCTGCGAAACCCTAAATTTCAGCAGGATAATGGACGAACGCATGTTGCAGGTCCTGTACGGGCCTTTCTGAATACAGAAAATGTTCGCCTGCTGCCCTGGCCAGCACATTCTCAAGATCTCTCACCAATTGGAAACGTCTGGTCAATGGTGGCCGAGCAACTGGCTCGTCACAATACGCCAGTCACTACTCTTGATGAACTGTGGTATCGTGTTGAAGCTGCATGGGCAGCTGTACCTGTACACGTCATCCAAGTTCTGTTTGACTCAATGCCCAGGCGTATCAAGGCCGTTATTACGGCCAGAGGTGGTTGTTCGGGGTACTGATTTCTCAGGATCTATGCACCCAAATTGCGTGAAAATGTAATCACATGTCAGTTCTAGTATAATATACTTGTCCAACGAATACCCGTTCATCATGTGCATTTCTTCTTGGTGTAGCAATTTTAATGGCCAGTAGTGTACATTCACGCATGCACAACTCGCACCCACATGACGACTGCCTCAGACGACTGATGGAACTGATAGCAATCTATGCTTTTCATAATATTGTCAATGTTCCAGCCTGGATTTTCCGTTATTTGAATAACGAATAATAGTCATATTATAATAATCATGCGTGGTCATGTGTGGTTCAGCTGAACTTCGCAGATCTATAAAATTTGTGTGAAATAACTTTCCTTGCATCATTTTTCCATTTTAAACCACATAGCAAAGAAAGAAAACAGTAAACAATTACAGACTAGTCGTAATTTTTTTCTAATATACTCGTATGTTTAATACGCTCGAAACCTTCACAGAGTTGATTAACCAACTGCAGTTGCAGACGGTGCAGGACAGATATTCTGCATCACGACATCGTTTACTGTTGGAAGTTTCAAAAGTACATTAGTAGAACAGTCAACCAACGCACTGCTTCCTCCTATATATGTATTGCAAAACAACCACGCTGGTGAAATTAGAGAGGTCCGAGATCACACACCAGCGGACCAAAAAAATCCCCGCCCAGGAGACTGGAACATGTGAAGATGACATCGTAAACATGCACTGAGGTGCCAAAAATAATGGGTTACTTCCCAATATCATGTCAGGCTTCCTTTTGTCCGGCGTAGTGCAGAAACCTGACATCGCATGGACTCTACAGCAGTCCAAAACTGCGAAAGAGTTGCCGTTGCACGAACTGACCTCTCGATGTTTAGTGGTTAGCCAGATTTTTCGCTCGAATTGTGCAGAATGATATTCAAACCAATCGTCAACAACTGTGGCGCAGTGAAATGACCCATGTTGAATAATGCTTTTCGTGCAGCCACGGGACTTCGTGTTACAACTTGAAAGGTGGCTACACTGAGCCACAGCGCCAGAGATCGCTAGAGAGCATTGTTCCGCCGCCTCCACTGGCACAGTGATTATTGAGATGTCGTAGTGGGCAGTGCTTGTCCAGGACTCGTAGTAGTCAGTTCATGTTCAGATGTGCTAGTAAGGAGTGCTTGCTGAGATGTGATACTGAAAAGTTCTTGTTGAGATGTGGTAATAGCGAGTCGGTGTGGAGATATATTGTAATTATGAGAGTGATTTTGGTCAATATATGAAGGTCACGAAACTTGATTTATTTTTCATTATTTCCATGTTTTAAATAATGCGTCATTACAGGTTCAGTCAACAAAGCATCTGGCTTGTGTTCTTGGATTAGAGTGTAATTCTGGTTTTCTTGAGTAATTATGGTATTTTTATTTCCTTTAATTAATTCAGTATAAGTGATATTTAAAATTTCTTGTGTTGTTGGAGAAGAACAGTGCCAGATGCGTACGTTGAGTCATACTTCCACACACAGAACAGTTACACTTGTGCTTTGGTTTCGTAGGTTTTTATAGTTGCTGGGGACTTAATTAATTAATTGTGTTAATGAAAATTTCCATTTCATTCTTTGTTATTGTTCTAAGCAGTCAGATTGCGTAATAATAACAGTCAGGGCCAACCGTTACGAGATTTCGTAATCGGACAGACAGCTACTAAAGCAAAAAAAATTAAAATTATTTGCATTCAACTTTTATTAAGCCCCCATGCACGTGGCGACCACTGCTTCGGATCGTCCCTTGGAATTCTTCTGATTGTAGAAATAGTGGACAGTAGCATTGTTGTAGTAATTTGTAGTTTAGTAATTATAGTCTGTTTTGCATGTGTAGATTTGGTAAGTGTCATTCTTATAATGGTATTTTTTCTCTGAATTTGATTTGTTGTCTTGTATACGCGTTTGACGACTTAGTGCAATTATTTCAATTGTTCGTTAATCGTGTTTGAGGGAAACATTTCGAGTGAATGGTATTGTTGGAGATAAAGAGTCATTGTGTGTAATTTCCGTACAGTGACGAGTTTTGTATGCTTTGTAAATGATTACGCGATCGATGAAAAAGGCAAAAAAGATGAATAGTGAGAATAATGAAATTGTTAACATGGCGAACTCGCCAACAGAGGAAAACAGTATGATGGATAATGAAGTGGAAAACAATGTAATAAGTCGGGAAAATAGTCCGGAACCATTTCAAAATTTTTCTCAATCAGGAAATTCACAGAATACGAGATTAACGATAGAAGATTCGGAAATAGTATCGAACACAGATAGCTTTACAGCTATGACGAAGGAAACTGGTTTTGCGGGAAATGTTAGGGGCGGAAGGAGTTTCGAATCAGTTACTATGGAGCAGTTGATGAGTGCTATATTAAAAATGGAAACACGGTTTGGATCTGAATTAAAAACAAATAGGGGAACAATGGAGCAGTTACGAGACTCACTTGGATCACAAATAGGAACAATTAAAACAGAGATAGGAACAATTAAAACTGAGATGGGAGCAATGGGGACACGGTTAGACTCACAAGGATCTGAATTAAAAACAGAGATAGGAACAATCAAAACTGAGATGGGAACAATGGAAACACGGTTAGATTCACGAATAGGGACATGTTTCAAAAACATGAAAAATGAATTAAAGAAAGAAATCAGAGAAGAAGTACAACCGATTTGGAATTCTCACAATAATAGATTAATTGCAGTAGAGATTAGACAAAGGGAACAGGATAGAGAACAGGAAGAAAAAGATCGCGTGATAGTACAAAAATTTTCAGAGTTAAATTTACAACGTGCACACGATAAGGAAGAGATATTTGAGAGAATCGAGGAATCCGTACCAAATGACAGAATAAATAATCTAACACAACAATATGAACAGTTAACTACCAAATGTGACAACAATGAAACCCGAGTCGCGACACTTACGGAAGACGTAGGTAAACAGAAAGAAAAAATAGGTGACTTATCGGAAAGAGTTGAGGAGATTTCAGATAAATTGACAAGTCTTAGTTTACATGGGGATAGAGATTCAGATGATACAGCTCCATTACCATTCGCAGAAACCGAAGAGTACCAGAATATAAATAAGCATGTTGAAAATCAGGGAAAATTTAATGAACGCGTTAAAAAGGAAGTTGAGGCATTACGGAAGCAAGTCAAACAAATTGAAGGGGAAATCGTAGGAAAAGACAGTAGAAGAAATTTAGAATCACAGATAGCAGAGGGCTTTGAAGAAGATAATTTGTTTCATTTACGGGATGCAGCAAGAGAGCGCCAGGCGCGCGAACTTGACAATAATCGACATTCAAACTGGGACAGACGCGGTAGGTCTTTGTCGCCACGAGGCGAAAACTTTGACTATAAACACTTTTTGACTGTTCGGAAATTTAAGATCTTCCGTAATTCTAAGAATTACATACATCCATGTGCATGGTTAGATCAATTTATGTATGCACTCCCACCAAATTGGCCACTAAGTCACAAACTGGAATTTATGTGTGGATATTTAGAAAACGAACCGGCGACGCGGATGCGTGCACTCATTAGAGATTGTAATAATCTGAATGATTTTTATCATGCATTTCTATCGGCATATTGGTCCGAAAACACACAAGACAGAGTCAAACACAGTCTTATTATGCAGCGTAATTTCAAACAGTCTGAGTTCCGCACGCCAGCAGAATATTTTGAAGACATGATTCGAAAGAATCAGTTCCTTTCCAACCCTTATAGCCCGACTGAATTAATTCGCATTTGTTTAACTAAGCTGCCACAATCCATAAGACAAATTGCTTTAGCTGGAAGATGTAAAGACGACATTGAGACTTTTAAGACTTTGTTACAAGAACTTGAGTATGACAACGACGACGGGACTTTTTGTAACTTTTTCAGTAACAGTAATTACGATAGATTTTCAGAGAAAAGGGATAGTGATCGGAACGGGCGTTATATGGGTAATTTTGAGAATGACAGACGTAACAGACAGGACAATAGATACCAGCCTTATGACAATAACAGACGTTCCAACAGAAACTACACAGACAATTATAATAACGGTAATTCTTACCGGAATGATCAATCATACGGAAACAGTAATCGGTATCATCAAGACAGAAATTATTCATACAATAATAGAAACTCTTACTACAGAAATAACCAGGGTAGTAGGTCTAACAATAATTTCAGAAGTGACAGTCGAAATTATACAAGAAGTAGTTATGCAGACAGACAGGAAAACAGAAATTTTAATAACAGACACAACCAAGAATTTGCATCCAACAGACAGGAAGGACCTAATTGGCATCCTCCGCGTGACAGAAATTCAGAGAGACAAGTAGAAATAGTAGAAATTGATCCGCGAAATGACGGGAATAATCAAAGACGTGACGCAAACAATCGACCATGACTTGCAGCTTCGGCTTCTGGCAGCAATATAGACGGTTCAGAAAGTAATGACACTACGACTTTACACTACGTACGCCTGGAAGACATGAGAGACATTTTGCTAGATGAAAAGGAAAATAATGTAGACGCATTTTTACATCCTGTCATTGAAGTATGTGTGGGTAAGAATAAGTTCACTGCAGTTTTAGATTCTGGGAGCCCATTGAACGTCATTAGTGAATCAGTTTTTCGTATATGTGAAAGAACTATTGCCTGTCCTGTGTTACCTATTTCTAAAACTACAATTCGAGGAGCGATTTCTGGAAAAGGTGTGGAAGTTAAACAACAGACCAACCTAAATTTCATTTGTCAAGGATACGAATTGTCTGCTAATTTTATTATTGTTCCATTACTCAGTACACAGATTATATTAGGTATGGAGTTTCTTAACACACATAAGGCAATTTTGAACTTTAAAGAAGGAAGTGTGAATTTGACTGTTGCCGGAATGCCGAAATGTTTGAAATTTTTCGAGTGTTTAGCAAGATCTGAATCAGATACAAAATGTTTAAGGTTTCTTACTTCTGATGCTTTCGTTGAGCATTATGACGACAGTGTGTTTATTCATGACAATGACAATAGATACAGAGACGCGATGGAGGATATAATTAGTAGCGAAGAATTAATTAATGAAAAGGTTAAGAAAGCTGAAGTGCCAGATGACGTTGCAAAAGAAGAGCTGCACCATATTTTGACTTCACATGCTACAGTCTTTAGTCATCACACAGGAACTATACAAGGCTTACAATATTTATTCAAAGTAAAAGAACACACACCATTTCGCGGGAAAACGTACGCTATTCCTTTGGCTTACAGAGACAAGGTTAAGAATGAACTTCAATACATGTTAGATCAGGGCATTATTGAGCCAGCAGTCAGCCCTTATACCAGCCCATTACACGTTGTTCTTAAAAAGGATGGGTCAATTCGTTTGGTTCTGGATTCCAGACAGATAAATAATATTATTATTCCTGAAACTGACCGTCCACAAAATTTAGATGAACTTCTTCAACATTTCCATGGAATTAAAGTTTTATCCACGATTGATATGCGCGCAAGTTTTTGGCAAATAGAACTCCACCCTGATTGTAGAAAATATACTGCTTTTTTAGCTTTTGGTAACTGTTACCACCCCCCCCCCCCCATGAACCATGGACCTTGCCGTTGGTGGGGAGGCTTGCGTGCCTCATCGATACAGATAGCCGTACCGTAGGTACAACCACAGCGGAGGGGTATCTGTTGAGAGGCCAGACAAACGTGTGGTTCCTGAAGAGGGGCAGCAGCCTTTTCAGTAGTTGCAAGGGCAACAATCTGGATGATTGACTGATCTGGCCTTGTAACAATAACCAAAACGGCCTTGCTGTGCTGGTACTGCGAACGGCTGAAAGCAAGGGGAAACTACGGCCGTAATTTTTCCCGAGGGCATGCAGCTTTACTGTATGATTAAATGATGATGGCGTCCTCTTGGGTAAAATATTCCGGAGGTAAAATAGTCCCCCATTCGGATCTCCGGGCGGGGACTACTCAAGAGGATGTCGTTATCAGGAGAAAGAAAACTGGCATTCTACGGATCGGAGCGTGGAATGTCAGGTCCCTTAATCGGGCAGGTAGGTTAGAAAATTTGAAAAGGGAAATGGATAGGTTAAAGTTAGATATAGTGGGAATTAGTGAAGTTCGGTGGCAGGAGGAACAAGACTTCTGGTCAGGTGACTACAGGGTTATAAACACAAAGTCAAATAGGGGTAATGCAGGAGTAGGTTTAATAATGAATAGGAAAATAGGAACGCGGGTAAGCTACTACAAACAGCTTAGTGAACGCATTATTGTGGCCAAGATAGATACGAAGCCCACACCTACTACAGTAGTACAAGTTTATATGCCAACTAGCTCTGCAGATGACGAAGAAATTGAAGAAATGTATGATGAAATAAAAGAAATTGTTCAGATTGTGAAGGGAGACGAAAATTTAATAGTTGTGGGTGACTGGAATTCGAGTGTAGGAAAAGGGAGAGAAGGAAACGTAGTAGGTGAATATGGATTGGGGCTAAGAAATGAAAGAGGAAGCCGCCTGGTAGAATTTTGCACAGAGCACAATTTAATCATAGCTAACACTTGGTTTAAGAATCATGATAGAAGGTTGTATACATGGAAGAACCCTGGAGATACTAAAAGGTATCAGATTGATTATATAATGGTAAGACAGAGATTTAGGAACCAGGTTTTAAATTGTAAGACATTTCCAGGGGCAGATGTGGACTCTGACCACAATCTATTGGTTATGACCTGTAGATTAAAACTGAAGAAACTGCAAAAAGGTGGGAATTTAAGGAGATGGGACCTGGATAAACTGAAAGAACCAGAGGTTGTACAGAGTTTCAGGGAGAGCATAAGGGAACAATTGACAGGAATGGGGGAAAGAAATACAGTAGAAGAAGAATGGGTAGCTTTGAGGGATGAAGTAGTGAAGGCAGCAGAGGATCAAGTAGGTAAAAAGACGAGGGCTAGTAGAAATCCTTGGGTAACAGAAGAAATATTGAATTTAATTGATGAAAGGAGAAAATATAAAAATGCAGTAAATGAAGCAGGCAAAAAGGAATACAAACGTCTCAAAAATGAGATCGACAGGAAGTGCAAAATGGCTAAGCAGGGATGGCTAGAGGACAAATGTAAGGATGTAGAGGCTTACCTTACTAGGGGTAAGATAGATACTGCCTACAGGAAAATTAAAGAGACCTTTGGAGATAAGAGAACCACTTGTATGAACATCAAGAGCTCAGATGGAAACCCAGTTCTAAGCAAAGAAGGGAAAGCAGAAAGGTGGAAGGAGTATATAGAGGGTCTATACAAGGGCGATGTACTTGAGGACAATATTATGGAAATGGAAGAGGATGTAGATGAAGATGAAATGGGAGATACGATACTGCGTGAAGAGTTTGACAGAGCACTGAAAGACCTGAGTCGAAACAAGGCCCCCGGAGTAGACAACATTCCATTGGAACTACTGACGGCCTTGGGAGAGCCAGTCCTGACAAAACTCTACCATCTGGTGAGCAAGATGTATGAAACAGGCGAAATACCCTCAGACTTCAAGAAGAATATAATAATTCCAATCCCAAAGAAAGCAGGTGTTGACAGATGTGAGAATTACCGAACAATCAGTTTAATAAGGCACAGCTGCAAAATACTAACACGAATTCTTTACAGACGAATGGAAAATCTAGTAGAAGCCGACCTCGGGGAAGATCAGTTTGGATTCCGTAGAAATACTGGGACACGTGAGGCAATACTGACCTTACGACTTATCTTAGAAGAAAGATTAAGGAAAGGCAAACCTACGTTCTAGCATTTGTAGACTTAGAGAAAGCTTTTGACAATGTTGACTGGAATACTCTCTTTCAAATTCTAAAGTTGGCAGGGGTAAAATACAGGGAGCGAAAGGCTATTTACAATTTGTACAGAAACCAGATGGCAGTCATAAGAGTCGAGGGACATGAAAGGGAAGCAGTGGTTGGGAAGGGAGTAAGACAGGGTTGTAGCCTCTCCCCGATGTTATTCAATCTGTATATTGAGCAAGCAGTAAAGGAAACAAAAGAAAAATTTGGAGTAGGTATTAAAATCCATGGAGAAGAAATAAAAACTTTGAGGTTCGCCGATGACATTGTAATTCTGTCAGAGACAGCAAAGGACTTGGAAGAGCAGTTGAATGGAATGGATGGTGTCTTGAAGCGAGGATATAAGATGAACATCAACAAAAGCAAAACGAGGATAATGGAATGTAGCCATATTAAATCGGGTGATGTTGAGGGTATTAGATTAGGAAATGAGACACTTAAAGTAGTAAAGGAGTTTTGCTATTTGGGGAGCAAAATAACTGATGATGGTCGAAGTAGAGAGGATATAAAATGTAGACTGGCAATGGCAAGGAAAGCGTTTCTGAAGAAGAGAAATTTGTTAACATCGAGTATAGATTTAGGTGTCAGGAAGTCTTTTCTGAAAGTATTTGTATGGAGTGTGGCCATGTATGGAAGTGAAACATGGACGATAAATAGTTTGGACAAGAAGAGAATAGAAGCTTTCGAAATGTGGTGCTACAGAAGAATGCTGAAGATTAGATGGGTAGATCACATAACTAATGAGGAGGTACTGAACAGGATTGGGGAGAAGAGGAGTTTGTGGCACAACTTGACCAGAAGAAGGGATCGGTTGGTAGGACATGTTATGAGGCATCAAGGGATCACCAATTTAGTATTGGAGGGCAGCGTGGAGGGTAAAAATCGTAGGGGGAGACCAAGAGATGCATACACTAAGCAGATTCAGAAGGATGTAGGTTGCAGTAGGTACTGGGAGATGAAGAAGCTTGCACAGGATAGAGTAGCATAGAGAGCTGCATCAAACCAGTCTCAGGACTGAAGACCACAACAACAACAACAACAACAACAACTGTTACCAGTTTCAGAAATTACCGTTTGGACTTACTGTATCTTCAGCAGCATTCATTCGTAGTTTAAATGAAATTTTACCTGTTTATCTTCGTGACAATATTACTTCTTATGTTGACGACATTCTTATTGCTAAACGTTCTTGGAGTGAGCACAACAAAATTTTGGATTCATTATTACGTATTTTTGCACGAGTTGGCATGACAGTGAACTTGGAAAAATCAGAATTTGGTCGTTCTCAGGTGAAATTTCTCGGTCACATTATTTCTACAGAAGGTATTCTCCCTGATCCAGAGAAACTAGACGCTATTCGTAATTATGCTGTTCCAACCACAAAACGTGATGTTCGTAGTTTCCTTGGTGTCTGTAATTTTCTTAGACGCTTTGTTAGATTGGACAATTTGGCCACACCTCGTTTATGTGAATTATCTGGAAAAAATTCTAATTGGTGTTGGGATGAGGAAGCTCAATCAGAATTTGAACAACTTCGTGATGCTTTAGTTGCTGCTCCACTTCTTTCACATCCGGATTTATCTAAAGATTTTTGTTTGGCGACGGACTCATCATACAAAGGCCTAGGTGCACATTTATTCCAAGAGATAGAAGAAGACGGCGTTGTAGTACAGAAAACTGTTGCCTTTGGAAGCCGTGTTCTCTCTAAATCAGAGAAGAATTATTCGATTACGGAACTTGAAGCTTTGGCTGTTGTATGGGCTTTCACAAAATTTCGCACATTTTTGTTTGGCAGACATACTAAGGTTTACACCGATCATCGAGCTCTGGAATTTCTTATGTCAACAAAATTAACTCACGGCAGATTGTCACGATGGGCGTTGTACCTACAGGAATTTGATTTTAGTATTGTTTACATACAGGGATCTTCAAATATTGTTGCTGATGCTTTATCACGTGCACCTATGGGTTTGAAACAAAGTGCTGAAGAGGACTGCAAAGAAAACCATTATTGTTTGATGTACATTCAAGGTGTTGCGTTTGAGAACTTTATTTCGTCTTCGCTCCAGGACATCGCTAAGGAGCAAAATAAGGATCCAATCTGGAAGGACATTAAGGAGAAGTGGAGGAGAAAGGAAAGCGTAGCGATTAGACAGCATTATTTAGTTCGCAATGACATTCTTTTTAAACGGAAATCGGTCGACAACTCTGCTTGGTTAGTTTGTATTCCTGATGAGTGGGTCAATAAATTGATTTGGTACACACATTTCAGTTATGCGCACTTTGGTCCCAGAAAATGCTTTCATAAATTACGAGAAAATTGCTACTTCAGTAATATGGAAAAACGTATTCGATCTGTTCTTGCCAAATGCAAATTATGTCAAAAGGCTAAGCCGCCAACAGTTTCTCACAGAGCACCGTTGTTTCCTATCATTCCAGCGAAATTAAAGGAGATGGCTGCAGTCGATTTGTTCGGTCCAGTGGTTCGTTCTACTAATGGTTTTGCGTACATTTTCGTAGCAGTGGAACTGACATCAAAATATGTGTGTTTTACACCGTTACGCAAAGCAACAGCTCGTTCAGTATCTAACGCTTTCATCAAACATTTTCTTAAAGAAGTTGGTCATGTTGATAAGGTTATATCAGATAATGGATCACAGTTTCGCTCTAAAATTTGGCTTCGTACTCTACGGCGTCGGAAGATTAAACCAATTTTCATTTCACTTTTTCACCCTCAATCTAATGCTTCAGAGAGATGGATGAAGGAAATCAATAAATTGTGCCGTCTTTATTGTCATCAGAATCACAGAACTTGGGATCAGTATCTTCATATTTTTCAAAACATTCTGAATGAACTTCCTAATGACTCAACTTCTTTACCGCCTCTATTGATATTAAAAAATAAAGTACCAACAAATCGCATTTCTGAAATCGTTCCTTTTCCGCCTTCACGGAAACTGCGGCATTCTGAAGTTGTCAACCTGGCTCTACAAAATATTGCATCGGCGGCTGCTAGAAGAGAGAAATCAGCTAAGCGCCCTGGTCGTTTAAAAATCTTGTCAGTTGGCCAGAAGGTGTTAATTAAGTCCCACCGTTTATCTCATAAAGGAAAAGGCTTATGTCGCAAATTTTTTCTGCTTTATAACGGTCCGTATAGAGTTCGCAAAATTATTCATGATAACACTGTTGAAGTAGAAACTCTTAAATCTCGGCGCTCTAAGGGAATACATCATATATCGAACGTAAAAATTTTTGTAGAATGACATACTTTAGAGAAACTAACAGCTACGTAAACATGCGGAGAATGCAAGAGTACCGCGCTGTGTTTTGGCGGCGGCACATACTCAAAGCAACAGTCAGTCTGCGCGCCGCACAAGGCAGTCGTTGACCGCAAACAATCACTTCCTACGTCACGCGCCTACAGCTGATCGAGCGCTCAGTGCGAATGCACTGACAGACGTAAATAAATACACAGTTTAATTTCTCCGAATAAATTCTGTATAAAGCTATAAGGACTTCATAAATTATGTTATTAACGTTCAGTATTTTTCAGGATACGGTTGTATAAAGTATTTAAGACCTTCAGGTAAATTCTGTGCGTGTCCGACGTTAAGACGACTTGCTTTGGAGAAAATTTTCAGGAAGAAGGTCATTTCGAAGAAGAAAGTAATAAACAAAAAAAGGTAACGGTTAATTGAGTTTATTTTTCAGGTAACATAATTCCACTTAGGTACGTACTTCAGACGTAATTTGCTGCTTGCGATTACGTGATTCATACTTTGTGCTAATTTCATGTTCTATGAATTTACTAGTGAAGCGACGTGCTTACGCATATTAACTGATTTTGACAATGATTAATTAATGAACAGGGTTGTTGTTTGTATATATTATGCATCGCTTGGCTGCTATGCTTTTTCACTGATGTCATATTTTTCTATTATGTGCCTGCTGTGCTTATTTATTTAAATTATAATTGTCACCTGATTAATTGTGCTGATGTGGTTAGATATGTAAGTTATACTTTGTGATTTATCTGCTTGCGCCTTCATGTTTACTTATTAAGATTACATATAAACATTTATTTGCTTATGCTGATATGATGCTAATGACCTGTTTATTATGATAGATAACATATTTGCTGCCTTGCTTATGGATTGCATATTTACAAATTTCTGTTTTGTTGTCATAACTACTCTTCAATTTAGTATATAGAAATGCTGATATACTGTGTACAAACATAGAGACTAGGTTACACTATGGTATTAATTGTAGATTGTTCGCTTGGCAGAGCCTTGTTATAGGGATTGTGCTGCATCCACTTGTTGACATTCTGTTCTCTACTGGTATATTTACTCGCTATTGCATGTTTTGCTTACGCTCAGTGCCTTATATTTTTAAGATAAGAAAATGAACTGCTATAATTCGACGAACGACATTAGTAAAAGAAAGTCATAGAAGTCACATGAGCTGAGGTTTTATGGAAGCTGTATAAATTTATGCTAATAGGAAGGAAGCTAACGACATGACAGACCAAAACTAGGTTTAGACCATTGACAGTATTACACTGCATTTTCGTGAGCAATTGAAATAGGAAGTGACAATTGACACAAAAAATACTCCACATGTTTGCTTCTGCTATGATTCTTGAAGTGGTGTACACACTGTGAAATGTTATGATCATTCACACTCCGTAATCGTACTTAATTACTGAGAGTTATTCGAACTAAGGTCTGTTAGAGGTCATGTATGCATTTCTTTTATTTAATGATGGACAAGGAACCAAAATGTATCTTATAATTTATAATGAGTAGAAAATTTGGGTCAAATGGATTACACAGAGGTTGTGTGTGGACACTGTGTCTTCGGATTGTATGGGATGATGAATTGAAGTTGCACTAGGATTTTGTCTGTACTTGTTCGAGGAGACTGACTAGAGGAAAGAGTTGTTATGGAAGTGAAATGATATTGGTGCTGAGGTTTATATGTATCGACGTATTATTGAGGTATTGAGATTAGGTGAAGTAGATGATTATTGGAGTTTTCGTGGACAAAAGGTAAGATAAATGATATTGATAATCGACGTATTGAAAAGGTATTAGTGAAGTATTGAGATTAAGTTGATGATTATTGGAGTTTTGGTGGATAAGAGGTAAAGTATTATTTTTTTTGTTGGTCCATATGGAACAAGGAGGATAAAGATGGCAGACTAGAACACTCAAGTAGAAGGAAGATTGTCTACACACACACTTTGTCAAATCACTAAGCAGTATACACTTTTTTTTGAAGAGAGGAAGTATTTGCATATCTTGGCTCACTGACAGTTGTTCAGCAACAGTACAATTTGATCTGGCTTGGCAAACATTGGTCTAGACATGATGACTATGACGTTGACTAACTATTATTGACTGTTATACATTGCTGCCACTACTACTTGATACACATAATGAACATAAAATTTCGACAGAATTGCATTTACACAGTTAACACTATTCAATTACACAGTAGCACTAATGTGGATGAAAGATGAGTGAGTGTGTTTTGTGTGTTTTCCTTTTATAATCCCAGAGAAGTGATCCCAACCTATCTCCTAAATATTATTTCACTTGTTTGTTGTGGCTTGCACTGACACCCATAAATATTATAGGTTAACTGTTATTGTGTACTGTAATAGTTAATGTGACAATTACCTGATATCATTTGTGTGTTTATTATGATTTGTATGTTTAGTGTAAGAGCATTGATAATAATTTGTTAAAGAAATTGTATGTGCATTCAAACTATTGTTCATGACTGAACTGTCTCAGTAGTTATGGTGAATAGTATGGACTGTTACTTGCACTTTTTCTACATGATTGGTGCCACAAGGACATGTTTAATTTCTGCTGATGAACTGTGTGATCAGTGATTGTAAAAAATTATGGACTGTTACTTGTACCTTTTCTACATGATTGGTGCCACTAGGACATGTTTAATTTCTGCTTATAAACTCTGATGAACAGTGTGATCAGTGCTAGTGAATTTTATGGAACTGCTTCTGCTGAGAAATGTGACTTGTTGCTGTGTGCACCTGATCAACATTGCTGGTGCCACTAATGGACTGCTTCTACTGAAATGGTGTTACTTGTTGCTGTCTGCACCTGCTCAACATTGCTGGGTGCCACTGATGGATTGCTTCCACTGAAATGAAGTCACCTGTTGCTGTGTGCACCTGATCAACATTGCTGGTGCCACAAATGGACTGCTTCTACTGAAATGGTGTTACTTGTTGCTGTCTGCACCTGCTCAACATTGCTGGGTGCCACTGATGGATTGCTTCCACTGAAATGAAGTCACTTGTTGCTGTGTGCACCTGATCAACATTGCTGGTGCCACTAATGGACTGCTTCTACTGAAATGGTGTTACTTGTTGGTGTCTGCACCTACTCAACATTGCTGGGTGCCACTGATGGATTGCTTCTACTGAAATGAAGTCACCTGTTGCTGTGTGCACCTGATCAACATTTCTGGTGCCACTAATCGACTGCTTCTACTGAAATGGTGTTACTTGTTGGTGTCTGCACCTGCTCAACATTGCGGGTGCCACTGATGGACTGCTTCTATTGAAAAAATGTTACTTATTGGTATTTGCACCTGTTGACCATTGCTGGGTGCTACTGCTGGAACTGTCAACTGCTTATTCTTGGGCTATGGAAAGCGTTTATGCGAATATTTGTATAAACTGATTTTTTGTGTATTACTGTTTGTGGAAAGTTATGAGACTCTTACCTGCACATATTCGTCATTGCTGACGCTAATGATTGAACTGTTTAACCACATAATACTTGTATAAACTGTTATGTAAAGTCACATGTATGAAAGAATTTGTATTGCTTACTGTATTCTATATAATAGGTTATTGAAAGGTCAGTGCAAAGCCAAAATTTTATCTAGTTATATGATATTTACGTATTAATATTATCTTTTATTTTTGTCTATATTTTTTTGACGAATTTGGTGGTATTTTCACCACCAATGCTGGCAAAAATACCATCAAATTCTAGCCGTGGAGGAAGGGCATATGAAAGGTGGCTACACTGAGCCACAGCGCCAGAGATCGCTAGAGAGCATTGTTCCGCCGCCTCCACTGGCACAGTGATTATTGAGATGTCGTAGTGGGCAGTGCTTGTCCAGGACTCGTAGTAGTCAGTTCGTGTTCAGATGTGCTAGTAAGGAGTGCTTGCTGAGATGTGATACTGAAAAGTTCTTGTTGAGATGTGGTAATAGCGAGTCGGTGTGGAGATATATTGTAATTATGAGAGTGATTTTGGTCAATATATGAAGGTCACGAAACTTGATTTATTTTTCATTATTTCCATGTTTTAAATAATGCGTCATTACAGGTTCAGTCAACAAAGCATCTGGCTTGTGTTCTTGGATTAGAGTGTAATTCTGGTTTTCTTGAGTAATTATGATATTTTTATTTCCTTTAATTAATTCAGTATAAGTGATATTTAAAATTTCTTGTGTTGTTGGAGAAGAACAGTGCCAGATGCGTACGTTGAGTCATACTTCCACACACAGAACAGTTACACTTGTGCTTTGGTTTCGTAGGTTTTTATAGTTGCTGGGGACTTAATTAATTAATTGTGTTAATGAAAATTTCCATTTCATTCTTTGTTATTGTTCTAAGCAGTCAGATTGCGTAATAATAACAGTCAGGGCCAACCGTTACGAGATTTCGTAATCGGACAGACAGCTACTAAAGCAAAAAAAATTAAAATTATTTGCATTCAACTTTTATTAAGCCCCCATGCAAACTCAACCAGACAATCGTCGGAGATGTGTTCGGAGGCAAGCCGGTCGGGCTGAACGCCTTAGACGCACTATCCAGCGAGTGCAGAAAGTGGAGGTACCCTGATGTTTTGGGGTGGCATTATGAGGGGCCGACGTATGCCATATAAGGCGCCGTAATGGCTGTACGATACGTAAGTGACATCCTCCGACCCATATTGGAACCATATTGGCAGTATATTGGCGAGGCATTCGTCTTCATGATTCGTGTTTCACAGTAGTCTCTGCCATTTCCAATGTCCACATGCAACCACATACCTCATCCAACGCAATGGAATTGATTCAGCCACACTTGGGTCCTTCTCTATTATAAAATGAGCGCTTTGAGGCATGACACGTATCGTCGTCGCTGTCGTTCTCTCCATTTATGTTGCTCAGATGTAAAGAATCGGCATTGTTTGAAAATAAACTGCTTGTTGCATTCAACTCCCTCCTTCGCAGAATAAGACATTTCGATCCGTCCTTTTGTGCTCTGCCTCTCACCTGCCTTCTTTTTGGACTGCTCGTTAGAACCTCCGAAATTTGCGTTTCCTTATTGGTTTGCGTGGATCCTAAAGTTTTCGGAACAGGACTTAGGTGACCGAAAGAGGAATTATTAGAGGGCTCTCCACGACTTCTGGATGGTCCTGCAGCTGTTATGAACGGTTCTGCTTTGAATATACCTACCGCTGCTTCGGGTGTGGATGGTGCTGGTACAGGAGTAGGCGCTGTGCTATGGTTTGTGAATGGTACATCAGGATTACTAGAATGCTCTACATTACTTGTTAGTGTTAGATTTGCTGCTATTTATAATTGTGAATCAATTATATCGCCAGCTGCTCAGTGTGATATTGCAAATGCGTGGCCTAGGATTAGATGGGTAATGTGGATAAATCCCATAGGCCAAAAATCCAGAAGTGCCATTATCCACAATTGTAGCACGATTCCATACAGAACTCGACAGTACTCTAAACTGCAGACCAGCATCTTTGCAGGCTGAATGGTTGTGAACCAAACTGTTTATGGCCTGTTGCGAAACTGTTTTATGGGCTTGAAGAAGGCCCAATCTAGAAGTTGCAAGTATTGCATAGTATGGTTAGGTAGGCACAGGAGAATAATGATTCTCAGCTCCGAAATACAGAAATTTGACATTACAACAGTGTGACCTGTCCCAGCCAGAATTAACAACACTTTGCCAGATCCCTTCCTAGGAATGAAGTGATTATTCATCCATTTCATAAATAGATCCATATTCACGCATACAGGCCTGCCATTCATTTCGACGTTGGAAACTCGAATCATATCGTCTACAAATTCAAATTTCTTCCTTTTCCCTTCAAATATGCAGTAGGATGTAAAGAATTTCCCGTCGGCATTGCAACAACACATTAGGGATATGGTTTCACCTTCTTCTACTAGCGTTACGTGATGGATGTCTTTTAAATCGTTCGCTGCTAGAAATTTCCCACGTTCATTGTTCAGTTGAAGTCCACACTCTCCAGGGTACTGAAACAGCTTGGTCTTCTGACAGGTGTGGTACAAGAGAAAGAACAGTTCTCAAACTTTTCTCGATACATTTCCAACTTTATAGAGAAGGATATAACCAGAGCATTCCGCGATCACGTTCCAAGAATAGATTCAACCAGTCATAACCTGCCATCTTACTTCCTTTATTGAATCTGTTGGATATATCACTTTTCTACGCCAATCGCCGAAGTCATTCTGACGATGGTGGATATCCAGCAACTTACAGTCGTCGGATGTAGACCCCAACAAGTTTTCCTTCATTTTCATCACCAAGAAGTTGTGAAGGAGTTACCAATATAAATTACGATTTGTTACTAAACATCCAGCGTCTACAGTAACGACAAAGTTTGCGCCGCTGTTGAGATTATCATAATGTTCTTACCTGCAGGGCCTAGTTTTCCATTCTCCGTTTCAGGGTTCTGTATGGTATTTGATCGAGTTTCGATGCATACCGCAAGGATATCTTCCCACTACTGACATCTTCTGGAGCCAGTAGGAGATTAACTTCTGACCATGAAGCTCTGCTCGTTTTTCCCTCGTATTGATGAGGCATGATAGGTTACCTTAAAGGCAAATTAAAGGTTTACACGTAAAGTACTTTATAGTGTATACCTCAAGTAAAACCAATTTCTACCTCTCAAAATTAAATCTACTTCCTGCGTGTTTCAATATCAGTCAAAAATAATTGAAATAAATACCTAATTTTCACTCTATACAATTTTTTCAAATTTATCTGACACACAGAGAATAACGCTTCAAGAGGTGGTATTATTTTATATGGGGGGATGCAACCTACATTTTCTTCAATAAATCTCCATTAAAAATGGCTGAAACCACTACCTGGAAGCCACACAAAGCGATTTCAAAACACCAGCACATGGTTATAATGCAAACAACCAAGAAGAAAATCGTTGACACCAACAAGAACGGAATTACAAGTTGTATAGCTACGATTAATTGAGTTCTATACATTCTCCGATTACTTTGTCTTTATTAGATAAACGCGGGCAATTTTCTTCTTCCTACAGACAGTTCGTTCTCAATAAGAAGAGGTGATTGATGGTGCTGCCATCCATTGGGTATTGTCGGAAATAACAACATTCTGTCATTTTTCACCTACTGGCGTCTTACATCAAATTACCTTACATGTCGCCATTACATTCGGCTTCAGATAGTTCAAAACGAGAAAGAGAGAGAAAGAGAGAAGTAATATATCGTTAGGTAGCTGCGAGAATCGAATAACAATGTGAGGATAGCATGAACTATGAACTTAATGATGTACGAGTATCAAAGTAATTCCCGTTGTAAATCATTATCTCGAATAATTATAATGTGAAAGCTGCGACAATGGATCAGTAGAGAGATTGGTTTGCTAGGTGGACTACTTTACATTCAAAACGCGGGCTGTGATGATCAAGCATAAATGTGCAGCTTCTCGTGGACTATTATCTCGCGGAGTGATTTAGAAATCACGATGCTCTGACAGTGGAATAAATGTTTCACTAAATGGACTGTGTTTGACAATTATCACGTGCTGCGAACTGTAAATATCAATGTACTGAGTTGCTTCTAGTCATAAATCAATATTTACGAAAGTAATGTAAAAACTACAATGAACATTGGTGAGGAATGTTAATTAAGCGTAGTGACGTTCGTAGCCATAACGTTTATCTGTGCGAAGCACGTTTGTTCTGCAGCGCCGACTACAGTCACGTCAGTCAACGAAAAGACTGTAAATAACGTACTTTCTACTGCATCGTTATCCAAATGGCCATTTTGAAAACGACAATTAGAGCAGTAATTCTTAATAAGTATAGCACTACTGAAATGTGGCTTGTGTGACAAGGATTACAGTCATTTGTCACAGCTAAATGCTTCTCCTTCGGACATTTTGACACTTAGGAAGCTGTTCTCTTGCAAATCCGTTTGAAAAGTCGTATTTAATAACATATATTTTCTGAATTTACATAGATGGCTTCTCACTATTGTTACCCATCTCCCCGAAGTCTTCAAAATTATTATTTTAGTAATTTCTGAAGTTTGAAGTGGAAGTAATTGTTTTCGTTAAATGCATTCTTCATTGTCCTATAAAATCAATGTGCAAACACTTTTCTTCTCTGACATAGTAGCCAGCACTGTTTTGGTATTTACGTTTGTTACACATTCTTGAACTTTATGCAGTGAAACAAAGTTTTCCGTTTTGCCTTCTACACTTTCTTTCCTACACATAAATCTGTATTTGCAGTGTTTCTGATCGTTGCTTAAACAAATTTAACCAAACTTCATAACGAGTTATGTTTAGTTTTATGCAAGGTGCTGGGAAAATACATGGGTCGTATAGTGTCCACCATTAAGCCAGTTGGCTTTGACCAACCAGGAAGGAGCAGGTGGATTTTAATTGGTGACGAGTTTACACCTCGTTAGGGCTTGTATAGCACTTGTTTACATCTCAGATCTCACCATTCTAAAGAATTCCGGAGTCATTTTGGGAATTTGCTTACTTTATCTACATCTACATCCATACTCCGCAAGCCACCTGACGGTGTGTGGCGGAGGGTACCCTGAGTACCTCTATCGGTTCTCCCTTCTATTCCAGTCTCGTATTGTTCGTGGAAAGAAGGAATGTCGGTATGCTTCTGAGTGGGCTCTAATATCTCTGATTTTATCCTCATGGTCTCTTCGCGAGATATACGTAGGAGGGAGCAATATACTGCTTGACTCCTCGGTGAAGGTATGTTCTCGAAACTCCAACAAAAGCCCGTACCGAGCTACTGAGCGTCTCTCCTGCAGAGTCTTCCACTGGAGTTTATCTATCATCTCCGTAACGCTTTCGCGATTACTGAATGATCTTGTAATGAAGCGCGCTGCTCTCCGTTGGATCTTCTCTATCTTTTCTATAAACCCTATCTGGTACACATCCCACACCGCTGAGCAGTATTCAAGCAGTGGGCGAACAAGTGTACTGTAACCTACTTTCTTTGTTTTTGCGGATTGCATTTCCTTAGGATTCTTCCAATGAATCTCAGTCTGGCATCTGCTTTACCGACGATCAACTTTATATGATCATTCCATTTTAAATCACTCCTAATGCGTACTCCCAGATAATTTATGGAATTTACTGCTTCGAGTTGCTGACCTGCTGTTTTGTAGTTAAATGATAAGGGAACTATCTTTCTATGCATTCGCAGCAAATTACACTTGTCTACATTGAGATTCAATTTCCATTCCCTGCACCACGCGTCTATTCGCTGCAGATCCTCCTGCATTTCAGTACAATTTTCCATTGTTACAACCTCTCGATACACCACAGCATCATCTGCAAAAAGCCTCAGTGAACTTCCGATGTCATCCACAAGGTCATTTATGTATATTGTGAAAAGCAACGGTCCTATGACACTCCCCTGCGGCACACCTGAAATCACTCTTACTTCGGAAGACTTCTCTCCATTGAGAATGACATGCTGCGTTTTGTTATCTAGGAACTCTTCAATCCAATCACACAATTGGTCTGATAGTCCATATGCTCTTACTTTGTTCATTAAACGACTGTGGGGAACTGTATCGAACGCCTTGCGGAAGTCAAGAAACACGGCATCTACCTGTGAACCCGTGTCTATGGCTCTCTGAGTCTCGTGGACGAATAGCGCGAGCTGGGTTTCACACGACCGTCTTTTTCGAAACCCATGCTGATTGCTACAGAGTAGATTTCTAGTCTCCAGAAAAGTCATTATACTCGAACATAATAAGTGTTCCAAAATTCTACAACTGATCGACGTTAGAGATATAGGTCTATAGTTCGGCACATCTGTTCGACGTCCCTTCTTGGAAACGGGGATGACCTGTGCCCTTTTCCAATCCTTTGGAACGCTACGCTCTTCTAGAGACCTACGGTACACCGCTGCAAGAAGAGGGGCAAGTTCCTTCGCGTACTCTGTGTAAAATCGAACTGGTATCCCATCAGGTCCAGCGGCCTTTCCTCTTTTGAGCGATTTTAATTGTTTCTCTATCCCTCTGTCGTCTATTTCGATATCTACCATTTTGTCATCTGTGCGACAATCTAGAGAAGGAACTATAGTGCAGTCTTCCTCTGTGAAACAACTTTGGAAAAAGACATTTAGTATTTCGGCCTTTAGTCTGTCATCTTCTGTTTCATTACCATTTTGGTCAAAGAGTGTCTGGACATTTTGTTTTGATCCACCTACCGCTTTGACATAAGACCAAAATTTCTTAGGATTTTCTGCCAAGTCAGTACATAGGACTTTACTTTCGAATTCATTGAACGCCTCTCGCATAGCCCTCCTCACACTACATTTCGCTTCGCGTAATTTTTGTTTGTCTGCAAGGCTTTGGCTATGTTTATGTTTGCTGTGAAGTTCCCTTTGCTTCCGCAGCAGTTTCCTAACCTGGTTGTTGTACCACGGTGGTTCTATTCCATCTCTTACGATCTTGCTTGGCACATACTCATCTAACGCATATTGTACGATGGTTTTGAACTTTGTCCACTGATCCTCAACACTATCTGTACTTGAGACAAAACTTTTGTGTTGAGCCGTCAGGTACTCTGTAATCTGCATTTTGTCACTTTAGCTAAACAGAAAAATCTTCCTACCTTTTTTAATATTTCTATTTACGGCTGAAATCGTCGATGCAGTAACCGCTTTATGATCGCTGATTCCCTGTTCTGCGTTAACTGTTTCAAATAGTTCGGGTCTGTTTGTCACCAGAAGGTCTAATATGTTATCGCCACGAGTCGGTTCTCTGTTTAACTGCTCAAGGTAGTTTTCAGATAAAGCACTTAAAAAAATTTCACTGGATTCTTTGTCCCTGACACCCGTTATGAACGTTTGAGTCTCCCAGTCTGTTGTAATTGTTTCATTCCAAGTGCGTCCAATAGACCGCGAATTGTGGAAAGAGTCAAAATTGTATGTTTTTAGTTATTCGAAGATAAGGTACTGGAGATTTCATTTCATTCGCAAGGTTTCAGGTCCCCCCACCCTTGTACACTCATTGATCAAGATCTGCTTCAGTTTAATAGATCAAGTATTTTAGGAGAAAGGTTTTGAGAGTTCGCCAGAAACCACAAATAACCATCTTCAGTCAACAGTGGCAATGAAAAGTGTTCTGGAGTAACCACAAACGCCGGAACGAAGGTGCGGAACGCAAGACCAGAGAAGGCGGTGAGGAAACGGTGGCCAATGGTACGGAGAATCGGACCACCCCGCGTCCAGCACGCCCGTGCAAGACTTGAATAAAAGCGAAGCTCCTGCTAGCCTCGACTGCTGAGATCGCCCCAGTCTGCAACGGACAGAAGTGCTATGCTATCAGATTGTCGTGATTCGTAGCATGTGTCTCCTTGGACGCTGTGTATAGTAAGAACTGTACTGTTTTCACGTCACCTCTCGGTAGCGACATTTGCTGTGAAGAAATTTAGGTATTGTCAATTTGTTTTCTAGAAATAAAGCTACTAATGTTATTTGTTTGAGTTGTGTAGAATTCCGAGAACGCTGTATCCCGTAGACACCCTTTTAGCGGCGAGTGGGCAAGACCCCACAAAAAGGACATTTAACAAAATTACGCGTAGATATTAAAGTTGATTTTTACATGCTTTGCATTTGTTGTGGCCATCCTGTGAAGAACGAGAAGGATAACCTAGTATGATGGAATATTTATTTCTTTTGTTGATTTGCTGTTTACATATTTTTTAAAAAATAATCACTCACTTTGTTAATATGAAAAGGCTGTCTTCCCGTGGTGTTTTCATTCGCATCCATTGCCATGATTCTGTAGACGTTGTTAACTACTTATAAAGATCACTTGAAACACGTTATCAGCATTAGCTCTAGTGTGCAGCAGAAACAAGATGGCGGTCAAATCAAAGCTTGTTTCTATTTAACTATCGATGAGTTCAAAGAATGTTCAAATGTGTGTGAAATCTGATGGGATTTAACTGTTAACGTCATCAGTCCCTAAGCTTACACACTACTTAATCTAAATTATCCTAAGGACAAACACACACACCCATGCCCACGGGAAGACTCGAACTTCCGCCGGGACCAGCCGCACAGTCCATGACTGCAGCGTCTGAGACCGCTCGGCTAATCCCGCGCGGCTATCGATGAGTTAATCTTGGCGTTATTAGCTGCTTGCAGTGTGCCCTACACATCTACCTGACGCATCTCTGATATTGGCTAACACATGTATTATAACAAAAGAGACGTTTAATTTAATGTTAGAAACGACAGTTTAAAAATTAATTTAAGCGATTACAAAGATATTGCAACTGGAATAGAGATTCTTAATCGTTCTATTTTATCAGTACTGAATTGAAACTGGTAAAGAAAATATGTAATTCCCTTTAGGATCTCGTTTTTCCACTTTTGGCCTGCAGTGAATATTTGCATTTCCTTAAAGTTGTGCATTTCTCAGCTTATTTCTGAAGTGTGCAGTACTTTAAATCAATATTTATTGCAACACTATGGCTTGTTCCGTACATGTACTTCGCTATAGCTGTTTTGTTAGCTTTACCAAGTCTGGATAATAGTCAATATGTTCCTTAAAATTTCTGTCCGTTTGGCCAATGTAGTAGGAGAGAGTGTTGGGCTTAGAGGATAGTATACCTAGAAATACATTTATTTGGTCGGTACTTCAGTAATGAATTATACAATAAAATGAAGGACTGCGCACTAGAGAACCTACATAAGTGCAGTCAGTCATTTTCTACTGTTTTTGTTGTTGTTAGATATGAGGTTGTGTTCTGTGTAGCAGTTGTACATGTTTCGCGTTCTGCACGTTTAAGTGCTGCATAATATGATAACACTACTTGGAATGTATCGTTAATTCTTCAGGTACATGATTTCATAGTGAACAAAATGCTATATATATTTTTTAAAACTACTGTATTAATATAACATGCGCACTGTTAAGCCAAACTACGTCAGACGCGCACCATTGTTTGTTACAATAACAAAAGCATTCCTTTTACCATGGGACTTGTGATACTTGCAAATGAACCGAGTTACTTTAATGTCATCAGTTTTACCTGTCTCGAAAATGGAAACTTGTGTTGGTTTCTAATAGCTTCTATTTCAAAATGTATTTAACTTCCATTTGGTTTCTGATCATACGTCTAATTTGATGTCACTTGATTATTGCTGTATAGTCTGGTATGGACGTGATTTCCTTAATTAAATTTCAATAGAATACTTGAACGGCTAAGAGTACAAGTAGTACAAGTGACATTTCACAAGAAAATGATGTTACTGTCCCTTAGAATAGCTTAAGTGTGGACCACTTTTGAGTTAAAGAAAAACAAGCGATTTGCTGCACACTGACGCACTCTGTGATGACAAAGTTGAGGCTCTAAGCCATTGCCTGGCCTGTATTTAGAGTGCAACTGGTATAAGTCAAATGGCAAACAGAAGCAGAACTGCTGTTATTTTTAATGAAGGTCCAGTTTTTTTTTTCTTTTCTTTAAGTACGGCGGTAGCCTAACGTGAAAGCTTTAAATAGTAGGGGCGTTCGATAGGTAATGCAAGACATTTTTTCTGAAAGCATGTTGATTTTATTCAGGGTTTCAACATACCACATTATTCCCCAATCTTTTGGTTATAAAACCCTGTTTTTCAAAATAATCTTCTTTCAATACTACGGCCTTACTGGGATGACTTGTATCCCCGCATCATGCCATTCTACTGGTCAATATTGGAGCCGAAGTCTTGCTGCATCAATAATATGCCAGTCATCTATGTACTGCTTCCGGGACTGCATCCATCATTGAGTCAAACAGATGGAAGTCAGAAGGTGGGCCGGCCACGGTGGCCGAGCGGTTCTAGGCGCGTCAGTCCGGAACCGCGCGACTGTTACGGTAGCAGGTTCGAATCCTGCCTCGGGAATGGATGTGTGTAATGTCCTTAGGTTAGTTAGGTTTAAGTAGTTCTAAGTTCTAGGGGACTGATTACCTCAGATGTTAAGTTCCATAGAGCTCAGAGCCATTTGAACCATTTCAGAAGGTGGAAGATCCGGGCTGCAGGGTGGATGAGAAACAACAGTCCAATGAAATTTTGTGAACCCCTCTCGAGTGCACCGACTAGTGTGAGGCCATGGAGAAGAAGTAGTTTGTTTGGATTTTTGTTGCGAAGCACACGCTGACGTCGGTTCATCAAATTCAAGGGTGGCACAATACACTTCAAAACTGATCGTTGCACTATGAGGGAGGGCATAAAATGGAATAACATCTTTGGAACCCCAGAAGACGGTCGCCATGATTTAAGCAGCTTTGAACTTTTTCTTCGGAGGATAGGTGGTGTTGTGCCACTCCATGGATTGCCGTTTTTTTTTCGGGTTCGAAGTAATGAACCCATACTCCATCACCTGCGACAAAAAAATTATCACGCTCTTCCTCGTAACCTCAAGTGATTCCGCACATATGGTCCTCCGTTGCTCTTTATGGTCGTTGTTAGGCGGCGATTAACCCAGCGGGCACACAAAGAGTATCCAACTGGTGGACGAGTGTGACAGCACTACCAGCAGAGACGTCCAGCTGCGCAGCGACGCGTTTCATTGTGATACGTAGAGCACATCGAATGAGACTGTCCGCGCGTTCCTATTGGTCCCCCACCTCTGCTACAGCCTTGGCATCAAGAATATTTGGAAATAAAGTTTGAGAAATGGAAAAAGTTTCGAGAGATGAAGAACTACATCTGTCAAATTTATCGTGACCTCTCTAACAGTATATCCCCTTCCCATACAGCTGTTAACAAGGGTGTAAGAAGAAGGTGTGGATTAAAAAGAGGACGTGTCAAAGAAGAAGACGAGGGAAACTGAAAATGCGCTACACAATGGTACTCCCTCATGAGTGTTGGCCTAGAGAGGACATTCTTCAAGAGAAGAAAATGATTATGGTTCTACACACACTGACTGTGAGGGGATTATGAAAAGTGACAAATCATAATCTCTCGTATGTGTTGCAAACACATCAACATATTTTGGCTATGGTATTTTAATTTTATTTGCAATTTATCTATTGCCTTTCAGTATGTTCTATTAATTTCACTTTAATTTCTCGTGTATAATTGTTTCATAAAGAACATATATTATACTACGTCTATCATATGTGATGCAACGAAAAAAGCTTCAAATTATAGCACAATAAGTAAAATGTTTTTGCTCGTGTACTTGTTTTGCTCTAAATAGCTTTAAGACATAGGCATTTTTAATATATTACAAAAAATACTGCAGTGGCACTACAATCTCTAGCCATACCTGCTAACCATTAGGTAAAAATATCTGACTCTCCTATAGTAACTAACATAATTTGCACACTTCCATTTAGTTTTGGCAGTCATTTACTCAGTTTGCTTCAGAAAGCACTTGTACCACTAATACTCCCAGCTCCTCATTTGTATCTAGGTATAGTAGCATGTTGTACCTTGGGACATGTTTTCACATTTGGAAAAAACTGAATTTTCCGAAGTAATTTTTGTAATTTCAGAAAATAGACTTTCGAATATAAAAGGTGGATGCCATCATTTAAGAGTGGAATAAGAAAATAAACTTTTATTCTGTGGTGGCTAAAGGCGAAAGTCTGAAAGGTGTACAAGGTACAACACTCTCCCCTACATGTGGAATGTCGTTTATAAATTCCTGACTCGCTCACATTCCCAGCTGGTAACGCGATGTCATGTTCCAGTCTCTTCATTAAGTTGTTGGTGATTCTGACATCAGTGCTTTTGAACATATTGTCCATTTTGCATGAAATGACCCCTAAATACGTTAGCGTTATACAGAGTGAACAGTAATAAAACCGACAAACTGCATGGACGGATTCCTGACTGTAAATGGAGAAAAAGATCCTATGAACACGTGTCCGGAAATGCATCGTTGCCACGTGGTGTCTGAAACTTCCTGGCAGATTAAAACTGTGTGCCGGACCGCGACTGGAACTCGGGACCTTTGCCTTTCGCGGGCAAGTGCTCTACCAACTGAGCTACCCAAGCACGAGTCACGCCCCGTCCTCACAGCTCTACCTCTGCCAGTACCTCGTCTCCTACCTCCGAAAACTTTACAGAAACACTCCTGCGAACCTTGCAGAACTAGCAATCCTCAAGAAAGGATATCGCGGAGACATGGCCTAGCCACAGCCTGGGGGATGTTTCGAGTGTGTGTGCGCTGATATCAGCGCACACTCCTCTGCAGGGTGAAAATCTCATTCTGGAAACATCCCCCAGGCTGTGGCTAGGCCATGTCTCCGCGATATCTTCTTTCAGGAAGTTTCAAATCAGTGCACATTCCGCTGCAGAGTGAAAATTCATTCTGGGTACGTGCCGTGTGTTTCTTGTGTGTTGCAGGCTGTGTGATTGACGGAGAGTACTGTAGGCAGCAGAACGATCCGGTATTCATATCGGGAACAAGCCGAGATTGTGTTTATGTACGGCCATGTAGATGGAAACGGTCGAGAGGCAGCACGCCTATACCAAAACAAGAACCCTCACTGACACGAACCACATCACACAACATTTCAAGTCCTTTTTGGGCGTTTGTAGGATCATGGGACCTTTCAGGGAGACGAACGTGCATGGACGGGGCGGAATTTGCACACGCCCGGTTTGGAGGAGCGGAATCTACAGGTTACTGAGACGAACGTTAGTACAAGCTCTTGGTAGATGGCCGCCAACATAGTGTAAGCCAAAGTACGATTATGTGTATCCCGCAAGGTAATCGTTAATGTCCCTATCACCTGCAACGAGTGCAAAGATTGTCGGCAGTGGATTTCCCTCTACAGGCCGATGGTTTTTGCGCCAGACCGTCACGTTATGGCATTTCTGTAGCGACGGAGCAACCTTTACCGAAACTGGCATTATCAATGTGTGGGCTACAGACCATCCTTGGGGAGTGGTTGGGGCGTCTCATCAGCATCGGTTCAGCAACAGTGTGCGGGCAGGAATTCTTGGTGACCACATACTTAGACCAGTTATTATTCCACAACACAGCGACAGAGGAAATCACCTGGTCTTCCTACAGGATATTATGCCTGGGCTGCTTGAGAATGTAAGTTTGGCAATACGTCTGTTTATGTGGTTTCTGCATGAGAGAGTATCACCCCACTTCTGTGTTACAGTTCGCCGACAACATTTTCCCCGGGCGCTGTATAGTACGCAGAGGCCCTGTAGCATGGCCTAATAGATCACTAGAATTAAACCCCTTGGATTTTTGCCCCTGGGGACGTCTGAAAAGCGTTGAGTACGTTGATCAGGTTCCTGATGTGCAGACCTTTCAACACCGCGTTCACGACGCCTGTGACGCTATTCGGACAGACGCCGGAGTGTGCGAAAGAGTGCGGCAGTCCATGATGCGACGTGTGAATGCGTGCATTGCATCCCATGCAGTCCGCTTTGAATGCGATGCGATACAGTTCTTCACTCTGTTTCGGAACGATTTGCATGCACATCTTCCATTTCTGGACACATTTTCATAGTACCTTTTTTCCTCCATTTCCACTCAGGAATCCGTCCCTCTAATTTGTCGGTTTTCTCAATGCTTACACACTGTGTAGTTAGGTTTTTGTATGTTCTTCTGGTTTACTTTTACAGTAACGTAAAGTGAGATGACAAAAGTCATATTACATCTCCTAAATCGTGTCGGACCTCTTGCTGCCGGTGTAGCGTAGTAACTTCACGTGTCACGGTTTCAGCAAGTCGCTGGAAGTCCCCTGCAGAAACATTGAGCGATGAACCCTCCATAACTGCGTAAGTAAAAAAGGCACTCGCGTCGGTCATTTGCTGCCATAACCCATTGACGCCAAATCATGCTGCATTCTCCTAACGGATACGTTCGTCGTACGTTCCACGTGATCTCTGCGGTTATTTCACAGTGTTGCTTGTCTGTCAGCACAGATAACCCTACGCAGGTGTCGTTGCTCTCGGTTGCCCACTGCGTTGTCAGTCGTGAGAGGCAAGCCTGAAATTCGGTAATCTTGGCATGTTACTGACACCGTGGATCTCGGATTATTGAATACCCTATCCATTTCCAAATTGGAAGGTCCCTTTTGGTCATCTCCAATTACCATTCCGCGTTAAAAGTCTGTTAATTCCCGTCGTGCTGCCAAAATCACGTCTGGAACTCTTCCACACGAATGTAGTAGATAGTGTCGGAAGTTCCATGCGGATTTCGCGGATGATGCTGTACTATACAGAGAAGTTGCAGCATTAGAAAATTGCAGCGAAATGCAGGAAGATCTGCAGCGGATAGGCACTTGGTGCAGGGAGTGGCAACTCACACTTAACATAGACAAATGTAATGTATTGCGAATACATAGAAAGAAGGATCCTTTATTGTATGATTATATGATAGCGGAACAAACACTGGTAGCAGTTACTTCTGTAAAATATCTGGGAGTATGCGTACGGAACGATCTGAAATGGAATGATCATATAAAATTAATTGTTGGTAAGGCGGGTGCCAGGTTGAGATTCATTGGGAGAATCCTTAGAAAGTGTAGTCTATCAACAAAGGAGGTGGCTTACAAAACACTCGTTCGACCTATACTTGAGTGTTGCTCATCAGTGTGGGATCCGTACCAGGTCGGGTTGACAGAGGAGATAGAGAAGATCCAAAGAAGAGCGGCGCGTTTCGTCACAGGGTTATTAGGTAAGCGTGATACCGTTACGGAGAGGTTTGGCAAACTCAAGTGGCAGACTCTGCAAGAGAGGCGCTCTGCATCGCGGTGCAGCTTGCTATCCACGTTTCGAGAGGGTGTGTTTCTGGATGAGGTATCGAATATATTGCTTCCCCTTACTTATACCTCCCGAGGAGATCACGAATGTGAAATTAGAGAGATTCGAGCGCGCACGGAGGCTTTCCGGCAGTCGTTCTTCCCGCGAACCATACGCGACTGGAACAGGAAAGGGAGGTAATGACAGTGGCACTAAAGTGCCCTCAGCCACATGCCGTTGGGTGGCTTGCGGAGTATAAATGTAGATGTAGATCATCTCAGTATAAATGACAGCTCCGCCAGAGCGCTACCCTTTCTCATCTTGTTTGCGCGACATTCCCGCCATCTGTGTATCTGCATATATATACACGCCCGTGTTTGACAGAGGTAATTATAGGTAGCATCTAGCTTCGTCACAAAAAAGCAAAGGGAAGAACTAAAAGTGGCACAATGAATACCCTCCCCCACACACCATAAGTCGGCATGCAGTGTAGCAGACGTAGCTATAGAGGTAGGAAGCTCTGTCTCCGGAAAGAGGCCCTGTGACCAGTATAGTAGCGGTCTACAGGTGTATGTGCTACAGAGAGGCTTCGTTCTATTGCTAGAGCCTCGCCACAGGACCCGCTGCAACTGAAACGTACGTGCAAGTACGGTTTCCACCTGCTGCGTCCCCGATAGCGCGGTTGTCAAGTCTAAAATAGCGTCAAGTCGCACAATGGGGTCTTTCGCGCCGCTGGCAGCGCGGGCCGCCTCGGTTGGCAGCGGAACGCAGGCCTGTGGCTACGTAACAGAGCGGCCAGAGGGCGACGGTACGCGGCGTGACGCTGCGGTTGCTGTAGGATGCTCGCAGCCCGGGGGCACGGGACAACGAGTTCCACGTTGCCGGCTCGTCTGGTCGTGCAGCTGTTTCGTCGAGGTCACGCCAGCTCCGTCGCTACAGTGGTTTTTACACGAACTCACTTGTAAAGACGTCTCTTCGCCAAAGTGCTTGTCACGGAGCGTTTTTCCCGGTGATTTATAATTACTACATAACGTCCCGCAGGAGGCCTGCGACCTTCATGTAGGCTCTGAGCACGTTCTATGTCCACTCATTCATCTACATCTACATCCATACTCCGCAAGCCACCTGACGGTGTGCGGCGGAGGGTACCTTGAGTACCTCTATCGGTTCTCCCTTCTATTCCAGTCTCGTATTGTTCGTGGAAAGAAAGATTGTCGGTATGCCTCTGTGTGGGCTCTAATCTCTCTGATTTTATCCTCATGGTCTCTTCGCGAGATATACGTGGGAGGGAGCAATATACTGCTTGACACCTCGGTGAAGGTATGTTCTCGAAACTTCAACAAAAGCCCGTACCGAGCTACTGAGTGTCTCTCCTGCAGAGTCTTCCACTGGAGTTTAACTGTCATCTCCGTAACGCTTTCGCGATTACTAAATGATCTTGTAATGAAGCGCGCTGGTCTCCGTTGGATCTTCTCTATCTTTTCTATAAACCCTATCTGGTACATATCCCACACTGTTCTGCAGTATTCAAGCAGTGGGCGAACAAGTATACTGTAACCTACTTCCTTTGTTTTTGCGGATTGCATTTCCTTAGGATTCTTCCAATGAATCTCAGTCTGGCATCTGCGTTACCGACGATCAACTTCATATGATCATTCCATTTTAAATCACTCCTAATGCGTACTCCCAGATAATTTATGGAATTAACTGCTTCCAGTTGCTGACCTGCTATATTGTAGCTAAATGATAAGGGATCTTTCTTTCTATGTATTCGCAGCACATTTCACTTGACTACATTGAGATTCAATTGCCATTACCGGCACCATGCGTCAATTCGCTGCCGATCCTCCTGCATTTCAGTACAATTTTCCATTGTTACAACCTCTCGATATACCACAGCATCATCCGCAAAAAGCCTCAGTGAACTTCCGATGTCATCCACAGGGTAATTTATGTATATTGTGAATAACAACGCTCCTACGTCACTCCCCTGCGGCACACCGAAATCACTCTTACTTCGGAGGATTTCTCTCCATTGTGAATGACATGCTGTGTTCTGTTATCTAGGAACTCTTCAATCAAATCACACAATTGGTCTGATAGTCCATATGTTCATACTTTGTTCATTAAACGACTTGCGGAAGTCAAGAAACACGACATCTACCTGGGAACCCGTGTCTATGGCCCTCTGAGTCTCGTGGACGAATAGCACGAGCTGGGTTTCACACGATCGTCTTTTTCGAAAACCATGCTGATTCCTACAGAGTAGTTATTAGATCACCATCAACAGATCAACTGTTGATAAAAATTATATTTTCCGGTACGTTTCGGGAGCAGCCCATCATCATAGCTTCAGCCAATTGAAAGCTAACTGCTATGAACGTAGAAGCACAATGAACACATAACACTAACAGCAAAAATATTTAAAAACATTCACAATAAAGTTTACATTACACGTAAAATGCCATAATAACATTGCACTATGTGTCACAGAATAATATTCTTCCCATCTGTTTAAATGAAAGTTCCGCCATTTGACTGAATAGTTTGTTTACTCTATAGTACAATCATGAGTTCTGCGTCTGGCTATTCTCAATCTTCTTATTCTTGACATCGATGCTCAACTGCCGGGGGCTGCCGTTTGAAAACTTAACTAACAGTTCATACCATTAGGTGTCGTAGTTGAATGGAACAACGCCATTTAAGTCAGTGACGATGTTTCAGTCCATGCCTTATACCCCCCCTTTCCTCCCCACATATCACTGTTTTCGGCCCATCTAAGTCTGTGTTCCATCCTATCCTGCAATTGCAATAATTTCATTTCCCTTCCATATATATGTGACGTCTTACCTAACAAAACCACTGTTACTGCCCTTCCTCTCCATAGTATTCGTCATAGCATTCTGAGCATTTTTAATAACATGTGTCGTAAATGCATGCACTACCTAACAGTTCCAGGAATTTCATTGTTCTACGAGGGCAGTTCAATAAGTAATGCAACACATTTTTTTTCTGGGCCAATTTTGGTTGAAAAAACCGGAAATTTCTTGTGGAATATTTTCAAACATTCCCGCTTCGTCTCGTATAGTTTCATTGACTTCCGACAGGTGGCAGCGCTGTACGGTGCTGTTAAAATGGCGTCTGTAACGGATGTGCGTTGCAAACAACGGGCAGTGATCGAGTTTCTTTTGGCGGAAAACCAGGGCATCTCAGATATTCATAGGCGCTTGCAGAATGTCTACGGTGATCTGGCAGTGGACAAAAGCACGGTGAGTCGTTGGGCAAAGCGTGTGTCATCATCGCCGCAAGGTCAAGCAAGACTCTCTGATCTCCCGCGTGCGGACCGGCCGTGCACAGCTGTGACTCCTGCAATGGCGGAGCGTGCGAACACACTCGTTCGAGATGATCGACGGATCACCATCAAACAACTCAGTGCTCAACTTGACATCTCTGTTGGTAGTGCTGTCACAATTGTTCACCAGTTGGGATATTCAAAGGTTTGTTCCCGCTGGGTCCCTCGTTGTCTAACCGAACACCATAAAGAGCATAGGAGAACCATCTGTGCGGAATTGCTTGCTCATCATGTGGCTGAGGGTGACAATTTCTTGTCAAAGATTGTTGCAGACGATGAAACATGGGTTCATCACTTCGAACCTGAAACAAAACGGCAATCAATGGAGTGGCGCCACACCCACTCCCCTACCAAGAAAAAGTTTAAAGCCATACCCTCAGCCGGTAAAGTCATGGTTACAGTCTTCTGGGACGCTGAAGGGGTTGTTCTGTTCGATGGCCTTCCCCATGGTCAAACGATCAACTCTGAAGTGTATTGTGCTACTCTTCAGAAATTGAAGAAACGACTTCAGCGTGTTCGTAGGCACAAAAATCAGAACGAACTTCTCCTTCTTCATGACAACGCAAGACCTCACATAAGTCTTCGCACCCGAGAGGAGCTCACAAAACTTCAGTGGACTGTTCTTCCTCATGCACCCTACAGCCCCGATCTCGCACCGTCGGATTTCCATATGTTTGGCCCAATGAAGAACGCAATCCGTGGGACGCACTACGCGGATGATGAAGAAGTTATTGATGCAGTACGACGTTGGCTCCGACATCGACCAGTGGAATGGTACCGTGCAGGCATACAGGCCCTCATTTCAAGGTGGCGTAAGGCCGTAGCATTGAATGGAGATTACGTTGAAAAATAGTGTTGTGTAGCTAAAAGATTGGGGAATAACCTGGTGTATTTCAATGCTGAATAAAACAACCCCTGTTTCAGAAAAAAATGTGTTGCATTACTTATTGAACTGCCCTCGTATAAATTTTGTTAGTAAAATAGCACTGTAAGTCAATAATGATACTTCAACGCATACCTGATGCTTTCCCCCTCCTCGTACCGACCGGTTCTGGTTTATTTCCATTTCCTGAAGAACTTCAGTAGATTCTCTCTTGAACTATGGTGTTACATTCCACAGCACTGTATGTTATCGGCATTGTTTTTGCAACCTACGTCCTCAATTATTTACTGGGCCTATTCCAATCTCTGTTTTCTTCTACAAATTTTACCCTCTACAGCTCCCTCTTGTAACGTCAAAGTTATCCCGTGGTGTCTTAACAGATGTCCAAACATCCCGTCTTTTCTTCTTGTCAGTGATTTCCATATATGTCTTTCCTTGTCGATTCTGCGGAGAACGTCCTCATTCCTTACCTTACAAGGCCACCTAATTTTCATCGTTATTCTGTAGCACCACATCTAAAATGCTTCGATTCTATTCTTTCCGGTTTTCCCAACGTTGCTGTTTCACTACCATACAATGTTGTGCTGCAAACGTACATTCTGAGAAATTTCTTCATCTAATAAAGGCTATTTTTGATGATAGGGGCCTAATAGACTTCCCTTGGCCAGGAATGCTCTTTTTGCCAGTGATAATCTGTTTCTTATGTCCTCTATGCTCCGTGCGTCATGAGTTATTTTGCTGCCTGGGTAGCAGTATTCCTTAGCATCATCTACTCCGTGATCGACAATCCTCATGTTAAGTTTCTCACTGCTCTCATTTCTGCTACTTCTCGTTAATTTCGTCTTTCATCGATTAACTTATTACACTGTTCATTCCATTAAGCAGATTCTGTAATTCTTCTTCACTTTCACTGAGCATAGCATCGTCATAAGCGAATCTTATCACTGATATCTTTCAACTTGAATTTTAATTGCAGTTTTGAAAATTTCTTTTATTTCCGCCATTTCTTCTTTGATAATTGAGTAGGAGGGGCGAATAAGTACTTCCTTGTTTTATATCTTTTTTAGTCCACTACTTGGTCTTCCACTCTTATTGTTCCCTCTTGTCTCTTGTACATATAGAATGTTACCCGTCTTTACCAATAGCTTTTATTTTTCTCAGAATTTCGAACATCTTACACTGTTTGACGTTGTTAAACGCTTTTTCTAAGTTAACAAATCCGATGAACGTGTCTTCATTTTTCTTCAGTCTTGCCTGAACTGTCAACCGCAACGTCAAAACTACCTCTACGTTTCCTAATGCCAAACTTATCGTCATCTAACAGATTTTCAATTTTCTTTTCCATTCCTCTCTATATTACTCTTGTCAGCCATTTACGTGCATGAGCTGTTGGGGTGATTGTGCGAAAAGTCTCGCACTTGTCTGCGCTTATAATCTGGAATTGTGTGGATGATATTTTTTCCCAAAGTTAGATGGTATATCGACAGACTGATACATTCTACACACCAATGAGAATTTTCGTTTTGTTTCCACTTCACCCAATGGTTTTAGAAATTCTGATGCTATGTTATGAATACCTTTCTGCCTTATTCGATCTCAACTCCTCCAAAGGTCTTTTAAATTCTGATTCTAATACTGGACCCTCTGTCTTTTCTATATCTACTCCTTTCGTCTATCACGTCATCAGACAATGCTTCCCTCACACAGAGGCCTTCAGTGTACTCTTTCCACCTATCTGGTCTCTCCCCTGCGTTTAACAGTGGAATTTCCATTGCACTCTTAGTTGGCTCTCACCTGTATGGAATACGATTAGTCTATGACTGTCTAGATATCCATCCCATCCCCCTCCTCCCTTTTTCCCTTCATCTCCTTCACATCAATACTCAAATTAATCACGTGATTTAATTTTGTATCATGGTTCATGCACTTGAATTTGAGCGTTTTATAGGCTCATGAACCTACTACCAAAGAAGTCTTCGCCATACTGTACCTCTGCGCGCTGAAACCTGCAAGATATAAGATCGCTGCATGTGCTGCAGCGGACTCAGTGTATGTTCCTCACTGACAGGCCTTACGTCTAACAAGTAAGTATGGGAAATACCGATCGGTTAAAACCGGTACCTGTATTTCAGTTCTGAATAACGGGCTTTTTCTATATTTGTTTGGTCTCGGTTATAATTGCTTTTTTATTTTGTCACAAATTACCGGGTTAAAAACGTACCTATTAATTAGCCATAGCAGCAGTGTTAAAATATTGAGTTTTAAATTAAACAAGTTTTTAAAAAAAGGAATCATTTTTATTCACAAAATTTCCATTAATTTCGAATATTGCATTATTGCAGAAAATGGAAAACGCAAACAGTGCTGCTTTAATAACAATGCCGACAGTAACGAGCAACAGGCACACGGCATAAGAATTGGTAAGCATTGCTGAACAAATAATGAACCTGTTACCATGTAGCGTGGAATACTGGGATGTATGAGGGTGAGTCAAATGAAAACCTTAAATATTTCTTTAAATATTATTTATTGTGCAGAAGCGGTACAAAGCTGTGTAACTTTTCAACGTAATCTCCCCTACGCTCAATGCAAGTCCTCCAGCGCTTACAAAGTGCATAAATTCCTTTAGAAAAAAAATCTTTTGATTTCCGCGCAACCACTCATGCACCGCGTGGCGTACCTCTTCATCAGAACGGAACTTCTTTCCTCCCATTGCGTCCTTGAGTGGTCCAGACATATGGAAATCACTTGGGGCAAGATCTGGTGAGTATGGTGGATGAGGAAGACACTTAAAATGCAGGTCTGTGATTGTTGCAACTGTTGTACGGACAGTGTGGGGCCTGGCATTGTCATGTTGCAAGAGGACACCTGTTGACAGCAATCAATGTCGCTTTGAATTGATTTTAGGCCGCAGATGATTTTTTAGGAGATCTGTGTATGATGCACTGGTGACAGTGGTCCCTCTAGGCATGTAATGCTCCAAAATGTCTTTTTCGTTCCAAAAGAGTGTCAGTATAACCTTCCCTGCTGATGGCTCTGTTCGAAACTTCTTTGGTTTTGCTGATGAGGAATGGCGCTATTCCTACCTCGCTCTCTTTGTTTCCGGTTGGTGGAAGTGAACCCAGGTTTCGTCCCTAGTAACGATTCTTACAAGGAAGCCATCACCTTCTCGTTCAAAGCGCCGAAGAAGTTCTTCACAAGTATCAACATGTCGTTCTCTATTCCAGCAGTCAGCTGCCCTGGCACCCATCTTGCAGACTTTTTGTGAAACTGGAGCACATCATGCATAATGTGGTGTGCTGACCCATGACTAATCTGTAAACATGCTGCAATGTCATTCAGTGTCACTCTGCGGTTTTCCTTCACTATGGCTTCAACTACTGCAATGTTCTGTGGAGTCACAACTCGTTGTGCCTGACCTGGACGAGGAGTATCTTCACTGAAGTCACACCATTTGCGAACTTCCTACTCCATTCGTAGACTTGCTGCTGTGACAAACATGCATCACTGTACTGAACCTCCATTCGTCGATGAATTTCAATGGGTTTCACACCTTCACTACGCAAAATCCGAAGTACAGAACGCTGTTCTTCCCTGGTGCAAGACGCCAGTGGGGCGGCCATCTTTATACTGATACTGCGACGGTATGTGTGCATCTGCACTATGCTGCCACCTACAAGCCATTCTGCACGCTGTTTGTAGCACGTTTACCATCTTACATGATAATGGCGCGAAATTTAGATTTGCTATTACAAATTTAAGGTTTTCATTTGACTCACCCTCGTACATGCCCTCTCTGGTCTATGTGGTAATTTCTCTCTGTCGCCGTCGGACATTAGTTGGATTGCAGAATGGCACCATCCCTAGTCTGGAAGTATTTTATAAAGTGCGGAATTAAAGATGTATAATACTCCGTTTGCTTTAAAAGATTAATAACTAGAGAAGGCGCTACAAACTTGCGACATGATGTAAGGAGAAAACTTAAAACTTAACAGTTCATTCATAGTTTACAATAACAATAAAAAGTAGTTGATCTTTTGCCTGTGTGTACGTTATATGCCTTTATCTTTTCGTAGCCCTTGAAAACGAATACATTAACACAAAACAGACTTCTCCTACCTCAGGTTCCACCATTTACGAGGTGTGGCTAGAAAAAAACCGGACTAGTACTGGTGAAACAATAAAACGAATGCAATAAGGCTGAAAGTCGCGTGGCCTGTCACGTGACTCTCGCTCCGCCTACTGCTCGAGTTTCATCTGCCTCCTGCACTCAGTCTGCCCGTGGCGTCTGTTTTAAGTAGTTGACGTTTTGTCTGTGCGTCGGAAAATGTTGAGTGTACAGAAAGAACAGCGTGTTAACATCAAATTTTGTTTCAAACTAGGAAAATCTGCAAGTGAAACGTTTGTAATGTTACAACAAGTGTACGGCGATGATTGTTTATCGTGAACACAAGTGTTTGAGTGGTTTAAACGATTTAAAGATGGCCGCGAAGACACCAGTGATGACACTCGCACTGGCAGACCATTGTCAGCAAAAACTGATGCAAACATTGAAAAAATCGGTAAACTTGTTCGACAAGATCGCCGTTTAACAATCAGAGCAGTGTCTGAGTTAACAGAAGTTGACAAGGAAAGTGTTAGGCAGATTCTTCATGAAAGTTTCAACATGAACAAAGTGTGTTCAAAAATGGTTCCTAAGTGTCTCACAATTGAACAGAAGGAACGCCGAAGAATGATTTGTTCTGACATCCTGGAAAACATTGAAAGTGATCCCACCTTCTTACAAAATGTTATTACTTGCGATGAATCGTGGTTTTTTACTTACGATCCCGAAACTAAACGCCAATCGATGCATTGGAAAACTCCTGGTTCTCCACGACAAAAAAAAGCACGAATGTCAAAATCGAAATTCAAGGCAATGATGATTGTTTTTTTTTTTGACATCAAAGGGATTGTGCACATTGATTGGGTACCAGAGGGACAAACAGTGAATCAGCGTTACTACATTAGCGTCCTGGCTACCCTACGTGAGCGAGTACGGAGAAAACGGAACGATTTGTGGAGAAAAAAGTCATGGATCCTTCACCAAGACAATGCCCCAGCTCACGGTGCGTTGTCAGTGAAGACGTTTTTGGCAAAACACAACATTCCCATCTTAGATCATCCACCCTACTCACCTGATTTGGCCCCCTGTGACTTTTTTCTTTTCCCTAAAGTCAAGTCAGCTTTGAAAGGAACTAGATTTGAGACTGTTGAAGCAGTAAAAGAAAAAGCGACGGAAGTAATGTATGGACTTACCGAAAATGATCTGCAGCATTGCTATGAACGGTGGAAAATTCGTATGGAGCGGTGTAGAGACCGAGGAGGAGAGTACATTGAAGGAGATACCATGAAATTGTAAATAATTGTAAATAAATGTTTTTTCCAGCATCAGTCCGGTTTTTTTCTAGCCGCACCTCGTAGATCTGGCTATCTGTAATGCCCAAATACTGATATGATCCTCGATTACAACACAATTTTTGAGCAGTGTTTCAAAAAATTAGAATCAATATAGGACAATACTGATGCTTTTTGAACTATTCAACCATTTATCACTTTCCAAGAAAAGTAGCAAACGGTGAGCGGGCAAAGTCTTCTTTCATTTGTCTATTTAATTTACTATTTTCATTCTGTATACCTTGATAGAGTCAAAATTGTTCAATCTTTGTTCGATTTCTACAGCTGGTGGTAGTCATTATTCGCAACTGCGAAGTCATCTGATGTGTGGGAATTGATATTTCGGTTTTCTACTCGATTATAAGCAAAAAATAAAAAAAACCACCTCTTATAACAGAAACCAACAAATACCGAAAAGTATTCGGAACTAAAATACCGGCATCGGTTTTAATTGGTATTCTTTCCAAACCCTAGTCTCCCTTCTGTCAACTCGAGGCACAGGGGTTCGATGCTTCCCCCATCCGGTCTGCTGGGGGAGACGGTGTACTGCATCTGAGGGGACCTCGGCCTGCTCGGCCTGAATATGCTGTAGTCTCGAGGGCTGGATTCGTGGCAGACCGATGGCATCTGTACGTAACACGCCAGGAGTTTGCTGCACCGCGAGCAGAGCACAGAAGGAAATTTAATTCTTTGCTGTGTATGGACAGTAAAATGCCCTGCAAAAATTGTAAAATTGCTCATTTCAAAAGGCGGTGTGCGCGTCCAGACTGTCGGTGATAGGGGCTAGCTGCTTATTATCAGTTGGGTGCGTTAATGCTCTCTTTATAAATTCTTTTAGTATCCGAGGAGCGCGTTATTCTATCTCTTTTGTACTTGTGAAGCCCGACAGCAATAAACTTGTGTCAATTTTATTGCTTTTTGTAAAGAACGCCACTGACGTCTAGTCACAACAATTTCATTTCTTTTTTGGGGAAGGGGGGGGGGGGGGTAAAAAAAATGGCTCTGAGCACTATGGGACTTAACATTTATGGTCATCAGTCCCCTACAACTTAGAACTACCTAAACCTAACTAACCTAAGGACAGCACACAACACCCAGTCATCACGAGGCAGAGAAAATCCCCGACCCCGCCGGGAATCGAACCCGGGAACCCGGGCGTGGGAAGCGAGAACGCTACCGCACGACCACGAGCTGTGGACGGGGGGGGGGGGGGTAAATTGGTTTTTAATGACAGTTTACACTCCAATCTTGTCGCTCTATACCATTCCAACTTTTTAAATTTTTGTTGTAGGTCTTTCGTCTTAGCATCTTTACATGTTTTACAATGCTATTTTCTTACTAATTTGTCCATGTACTTTTAAAGTACCTTTTAACGCACCTACAACTGTTGATTTTAGCGACCTGATAAGTTAGTAATGAAGAGGTGCTTAGTTTCCCGGAGGTCTCATTTCCGTCGTAACCGGTCAACCCTTTCTTAAATATTTCCGGTTCGGATTCCCCTTGCCCCTTTGTAACCGATTAGAATATATAGCTGATAAGAACTGCGACTCTCTAATGGGCCACATCTCAAGAAAAAAGCTCTACTCCTTAGAGCAAAAAAATATAAGCTAATCGGTGTCTCTAGCGTCCTCCGGTTGTACACGACACGTAGGAACTTGGAATAGGTGAGTCGTTTGCAGCTTTCTGTTACCGTCAGAACGAAATCTATAAATATTATAAAAAATGTGTCTGTACGTTCCACATATCCTCCTAGACCACTGGACCGATTTTAACCAAGCTTGGTACAAATATCTCTTACTGTCTGGAAGGAAATGCTGTGTGGGTACGAACCACCTACCTATCAATGGGTGGGGCTGAAAAAGAAGTGTAGACACGACGCGCTAATATACAAATTTTATTCATTCAGTATTTCAGAATGAGAGCACTTAGTGATCGGCAACAAACTTTACCCATAATTTCGAACCCTTAAAAAACTTTCTTCGCTGACAACCCCCACAAAATGGTGAAAGGAAAAATTTATCACGTAACTACGTTTACGCTAAGCATGCGGTAAAACTCCCGCATCACCCATGACGATTTACTTTATTATTGCTTTACTACTAACTATTAGCGACAAATTTTGAAAAAAGAGGACGGGGAGGTGGACAAAGAGTGGGTGCGAGGACGGAGGAGTTGGGCAGAGAGAGGAGGAGAAGGAAACGGACAAAGAAAGGGCAGAGGAGGAGAAGGACAGAGAGAGGGGAGATAAGGAGATGGAAATAGAAAGGAAAGAGAAGATTGACAGAGGGGGAGGAGGAGATGGACAGAGAGACGGAGAGGAGAAGATGGACCGAAAGAGTGGGCAGGACGAAGTGAATGGAGTGGTGGCGGTGAGGAGAAGAACAGAGGGGAAAGGAACGGATGGACAGGGGCGGGAGCGAGCGGGAGGGGGAGCAGATGGATAATACTTGTTTGTGATTGATTTAAATTTTTTATAATTTCTTTTGTTTTAAAATTTTTGTATATTGGTACTATATTTTCTGTATATGAAAAGTGTACTATACTGGAGACTGAAGCTCTTTGCATTGTATGTGAGTAATGTACGTAAAATACTACGTAAATTGTTTATTATGTTAAATAATTTTCTGATGACCTTCCGGATTTAAAAATATTTGTGTTTATAAATTTTTCATGTTGATGTAAATTTGACAATTTAAGAAATGGTCACGCTTAGCAACAACCTAAGAAATAGGTGTTATGTAAAAGTCAGTGCGCTTTTGTTTAAAACGAAAGTGGCTCTGGGGAATGGAAAATGTGGCAAGGGCGAATTGGCGGGCTACCTAGAGAAAACGCGGGAAGTAAATCACACAGTCTGTAGGCAGCAGTGACTGAGGCAACACCTTTGTGGAGCAGGAGAGGCTTTCCCTGCTAATTCGCACAAAATGCCTCGGATGGAGGCTGCAAAAGGCTTACGGCATAGCTGCGAGTTGTTGGACTACTGTATGTAGAACTGAACTACGTCAAGAAGAGCAATTGAGGCCATACAGCAAGAGACTTGCTGGCCGTAGAGTGGTAGTGTAGCCGCCATACTTGTTCGCCACACCCAAGCATCCAGCCATCAGGTAAGACTTTTTATAGTAAATTTGATTTTATAGAACGTGAACCATTAATTTAAACTGTGTTTTAATAATCATTCTTGAACTTTAAACAAAGTGGTTCACCCTGTTATTTTATCCAAATTATCCACCTATATAGGGTTCCTTCTTCGTGTTTTATGAATCCGAGAATCCTATTTTACAGACTTATGTAGTGCCAAGTTAATATAAAGAGACACCATTTCAATTATTTTTGTGTTTTCTTAACTATTGCCAAGTGTTATAGTAAAAGTTTCCTTAAGTAAAATTCAATCAGAGTGTATCCAAGTTACTATAATGTGGTAGATGACTATACAGAGTTTGTTCAAGGAATAATAGCTTCTGCTTGTAAATTCTAATGAGAAAGAGGTTGAAACGATCAATATAAAAAGTATGTTCTTTAGTATCTACGTATTTTAATATTTAAGTTTGTTTATTATAGAAAATGCTTTTTTATATGTCCCCCCTGTCCAAATATTTTTTAGCTTCCTTGAATGTATCTACTGGGTTTTTTTCTCTTTTTTAAATCGTAATGTATAAGGGTCTAATAGTCAAAAAGAAATTCCAGTGCCTGCCCCAACATTGTTGACGTGGAGTAATATTTATTTGAAGAACCAAATTAAACAAGAGAAAGAAAGTAGGAAAAATTCATACTGGATAGGCTGGCGACCATTAGTACATGTTTTAAATCACTAAATGAACATTGAACTGAGTCGTCCTAGCTTCAGTATAACATTATTCATACTGGGTTTCTATTTAACCGCTGGGTAAAATCTTAGAAGAAGAATTGAATTGTCTGATTTACTTATCCATTAGGCACAACACACGATCAAATCCTGTAAAAACGGTAACTCAATTGATTAGCTTTTCGTATTAACAGGACTATCCTCCCATAGTGTACTTTATTTGGAAACTAAACTAAAGTTTAGTAAGAGAGTTATACGTGGATTTTTCCGCAGCAGAACTATTTGTTCTGTTGGGGTATAGTATACGTGACAACGTGGAGACAGGTTTTTCTATTATTTAGGTAAAAGCATACTAAATTACAATATTAGAAGTAGGGTTATAAACGGAGAGAGGAGAAAATAGACCGAGACAGAGGGGAGGAAAAGATGGAGAGAGAGGGATGCAGGAAGAGGAGATAGATTAACAAAATATTACAATAAACACTCAGCTAGTAGAAAATGAACTACAGTCGCTCAGAAGTGGAAAGGCTTCTGTACTGGATGAGACAACCGTGAGATTCTACCAAGATTACGTGAAGGACCTTGCTCTTCATCTGTCAACAGATTATTGTAGATTTCTGGAGCAGCAGCAGGAAAGAAATGGCATCCCATTCCCATTCCCTAAAAGGGTCGTCCTACAGATAAATGTAATCGTAGATCTATATATCTGACGGCCAGCTGCTACAGAAACAAAAAGCATGTCTTACACTTATCTCGTCCACAAAAATCAACTTTGATTCTCCGAAGAAAGGTCTTGCGAAACTCAGCTCACTGTTTTCTTTCATGAAACACAGAGCGCCCAGGTTGATGCCGTGTTTCTTGTGTGCAGGTATACGTTCTCTGCCAGCAGTCGTCAAATTTCTTTGCTGGAGAGTCCATATTGACACTGACTGGTTTGATCCGGCCCGCCACGAATTCCTCTCCTGCACTAACCTCTTCATCCCAGAGAAGCACCAGCAATCTACTTCCTCAGTTATTTTCTGGATGTATTCCGATCTCTGTTTTCCTCTACAACTTTTACCCTGCATAGCTCCCTCTTGTACTGTGAAAGTTATTCCTTGATGTCTTAACTGATGTCCTACCATCCTGTCCCTTCTTGTTGTCTGTGTTTCGACGTATTCCTTCCCTTACCGATTCTCTGGAGAGTCTCCTCATTCCTTACCTTATCAGTCCACCTAATTTTCAAGATTCTTCTGTAGCACCACATCTTAAATTCTTCGATTTTATTCTTTTCCCGTTTTCCCAATGTCCATGTTTCACTAACGCAAAACGCTGTGCTCCAAACGTACATTCTTAAAAATTTCTTCCTTGAATTAAGACCTGTTTTGATACTAGTAGACTTGTCTTTTTGCCAATGCTTGTTTGCTTTTTTGTCCTCCTTGCTCCGTCCGTTATTGGTTATTTTTCTGACTAGGTGGCAGAATTCCTTAACTTCATCTAATTCGTGATCACTAATTACGATGTTCATTTTCTCGTTATTCTCATTTGTGTTACTTCTAATTACTTTCGTCTTTCTTCGATTTACTCCCACTCCATATTCTGTACTCTTTAGACCAGAGATCGGCAACAGGCGGACCTCGGACCGCCAAATATTCTTAAATACAGTCCGACGTCCAAGTAAGTATCCCGGCGCCTCGTTCGCACTAGGCTAGTAATTTAGTCGAGTACTGTGTAATTTAGTGACTAAACGTGCCTGAAAAACAAAAATGTAGTCGAGTAGACTAGCAAATCATTTAGTCGAGTCGATCCATTTCATTCTATTTTTCTCGGCGAGTAGCGCCTTCCACCACGCGTCACTGTTCACTCGTTCATATGTTAAACGAGTCCGAACCTGTCGTTTTAGTCAAAGGGAGCACAGTGGGCGGTCGGTCTGTACTTCGTTTCGTCAATCGCACGCAGGCCGCAGAGCAATTATTCATTTGTTTTACAGTTTGTCATTTGAAAAAACTTTTCGTGCATACATACCTACATTAATAATGGATCCTAAAATGGGAACAGTGGACATTGAAAATAGGTCTGCCTGATAGGCCTCAAGCGGTTCCAGTTTGCTTAATATGTAAGAAAACTGTCGCTGGTATTCAAAGTGGCAATTGAAAGTGACACTATGAAACATCTCATGAGCAATTCCACAAAAATTTTCCTCTTGGCAGTGACACTAGTAAAGAAAAACTGCAGGTAATATAATTCTATTAGATAATTTATAAATGTGGTACGTATAACTGCTTTGTAAACTTACCACGATAAAATTTAAATTTAAATTACAGTAATATCTCACTTCATACGAAATTGCTGGTTCTCTGTACGAGTGAGCAAGAAAAATCGGCAGAAGCAGCGCTACGTGTGTGCTGGACATTTAGAAAACACCAAAAACCATTTTCAGATTCTGAAATAATGAATGAATGTGTTGGAAGTAACCCCGGCACTTTTTGAAGAAAAAAGGATGTTGTCGCTGCAATTCAAAGTATTCCAATGTCGACAAGAAGTAATACACGAAAAACGGAAATTTTAGCTACTGATATTAAAAGCACTATGCTTGAACTTTTGGAAAAGGCATCATGCTACGCCATTGCAGTTGACGAATCATGTGACATTGTTGATGATGAACAAATATCTATTTTCGTGAGATTTTTCGACATTGAAAATAAGATATTCAGGCAAGAATTGCTCGCAATGTTACCTTTGAAAGGTAACACCCGAGGAGAAGATTTTGAAACGTCCTCGTAGAAAAATTGTACATGACTGTGCTTAAACAGACACACAATATTTTTTAGCGCAACGCAATCTGACTTTCAATAATCCCTACAAAAGAATGGCCCTGACTAACATTAACCTATACCTTTCACAAATCACTTACCTCACAAAAATCTTCGTTACTCGAACTACTGCAATACAGCGAGCGCCACTACTGCCAGCTAAATAAAAGATTCAAACTACGGAAGACACTAACTACTGATAGGCATAGTTAGCAAATGAAAGATTTTAATAGAGAACAAACAATGTATTTACCTTAATAGTCATAATATGTATAGCAGTTGATGACATCCATTCTTACAAATGTACTGTTTCTGATGGACACACATCCAGATTATCCGCTCTCAAAAATCCGCCATCTCACTTCCCCACATCCACCACTGCTGGTGGCTCACCTCCAACTGCCAACACTACGCGCTGTTAACATCCAGCTGCCCAACACTACAATGGCAGACAACAATGCAAACTAGCCACAGACTGCACACGGACAGCCAGTGATTTTCATACTGAGAGCTACGTGGCGTTACCAATAAGAAAACCTAAACAGCCTACTTACAATTTATTCAAAGCTATTGACGAACTTATTAATAACTCCAACATTCGTTATGATAAAATAGTGTCGCTTTCAACTGACGGCCCCCCCTAGCGATGATCGGCAAAGAAAAACGTGTAGTAAACAAAATCAGGTATCAGAATCCAGGTCTAATATGGTATCAGTGTATAATTCATCAGACTGCACTTTGTGGAAAACTCAGTGCTACACTGAAGGAAGTAATGGACAGCTTGGTGCAGTTGATTAATTTTATGAGATCTCATTCTTCTCTTTAACACCGAAAGTCCAAGAAGTTTCTTTCAGAATGTGATGCAGCGTATTCTGACTTATTGCAATACAACAATGTTCCTTGGTTAAGTAAAGGTGAAGTTGTTGAACATTACTGGCTAATAATGGAAGAAATAACCTCCTCCTTGCAAATCTTGGATACACGTGGAGCAAAGAAGCACTTAGAGTTCATAACAAACGAGCGCAATATGCTAGCTGTGAAGAAAGAAGCTATCAATCTGGCCACTATGTTTGGTTCGACATATATATGCGAATCGCCGTTCTCAAAAATGAATTTTTCGAAGAAAACATATCGGTCAAGGTTGACGGACCCCCACTTCGAAGACATACTTCGCATTTGCTGTACCCCTGGTACACCGAACTTTAAAAAACTGGCTCAAGACCGTCGATCTAATTTCTCACATTGAATATATTACAATATTAACTGAGAAATACTCGTTTTACTTTGTTTACCCTTTTTCTGGAAATTACTCGACTTCAAAACAAAATAAAAAACAGTACCTTTTAACTATTAGCTTTTTTCTGGACCTCCATAAAAAATGTTGCATCGAATCCGGACCCCACTGAAAACTACTTGCCGACCCCTGCTTTAGACTGTGTATTCCATTCAGCAGATCCTGCAATTCTTTTTCACATTCACTGACGATAGCAGTTTCATCAGCGAGACTTATCGTTGTCCACTGTTGAACTTTTCTTCTATTTCTGTCATTGCTTCTTCTATGTATAGATTGAACAGAGGGCCGAAAGACAACATTCCTGTCTTAAACAGTTTTCAACCCGAGCTCTTCGTTCTTGGCCTTTCACATTAATTGTTCATTCTTGATTCTTGTACACATTGCGTGTTACCGTCTTTCTGTATAGCTTACTCCTATTTTCCTCAGAATTTCGAACGTCTTGCACCATTTTACGTTGTCGAAAGCTTTTTCCAGGTCAACAAATACTACGAACGTATCTTTAATTTTCTTTACTCTTGCTTTCAGTACTCTACCGCAACGTCAGTGCTACCTCACTGGTGTCTTTACCTTTCCCAAAGCTAAAACTATCGTCACCTAATACATTCTCAAATTTCTTTTCCGTTCTTCTGTATATTACTCTTGTCAGGACCTTAGATGCATGAACTGTTAAGCTGATTATGCGATAATTATCCCACTAATGGACTCTTGCATCCTTGAGAATTCCGTTAATAATATTTTTTTTTTCGAAAGTCAGGTGGTATATCGCTAGAGTCATGCATTCTACACACCAACAGTGAATAGTCGATTTGTTATCACGTCCCACAACTCTGTCTTATAAAAATCTTCGACTACAGACTCTAAACGGCCCCAATCTTAGATGGTGGTCAAAAAATACATTGCACACGATTTCTAAAAATAAGGCTAATTCTTTTGGAAAAGCAACGTGTGTTAAGAAAGCTGTAGGCCTAGGCTCTACCTCATTATTCTTATCATTTTTACGAATCACGGTTGGTCGATAGTACGAGAGGCGCGTTTGATCTCTCTTTCACTGTTTCTTATGGTAGAAGGTAATTTCAAGCTGTCTAACTAAGATGGAAATCTTTCAAGGTCTGAGATGACACAGGTCCTACAAACAAAGGTATAAACTATATGTTCGCGCTGAGTCGGTTGGTGACAACTGTTAGTCTGAAGATACAAATCAGTGGCTTCCTAGAACCAGTATTTCCAACGTACCATCATATTTCCTCCTGATCAACACATAAAGGAACGGAAAGCAATCATTAGGAGGAGGAGGAGATTAGTGTTTAACGTCCCGTCGCCAACGAGGTCATTAGAGACGGAGCGCAAGCTCGGGTGAGGGAAGGATGGGGAAGTAAATCGGCCGTGCCCTTTCAAAGGAACCATATCGGCATTTGCCTGAAGCGATTTAGGGAAATCACGGAAAACCTAAATCAGGATGGCCGGAGACGGGATTGAACCGTCGTCCTCCCGAATGCGAGTCCAGTGTGCTAACCACCGCGCCACCTCGCTCGGTAAGCAATCATTATTTTCCACCTCTACTGTGAAGCGAATATGCAGATGGCTTGAATATGTTCCAAAAACCTTTACAAATTCTCACTATCGTTAGACCAAATAACAGAAGTGTCGTTTATAGATTTTAAAAAAGGGCAAGTCTCAAAGCCATAGACTCAAAGAAACGTTCCTGGAAATATTACAAGAAAGGATTTGCAACATTAGGCGACAAGTGGCTCCCAAACAAAAGCATATCTATCAACTCATAGAACTGTCCCTTGAATAAAAAGGAAGTGGAAATGAAAACATGTAGAAAGAGGAAGTTTCAGAAACAGGATAATTTGTCCAGAACCAGGACTAACGCCAATCAACAGTAAGAAATCTAGCAAAGGATCGCGAGTGAAGAGAGACCACCCAGCCAGTCCAGTGCATCGACAGCGTAAATTTCCATGCAGAGCTGTCACTCATTTCATCCGAACCTAGAAAACGACACTGTGTTCACCTGTCGATATATCAGCAGCTGTTGATGACGCTACCCGGCTGCATTCACGTAAGATATTGGAACACCGTTCATGTTACTCGATGCAAACAAACATTCCAGGTAGTCAAATATGTGTAAAACCGTCACCATGTGTCTGAAACGTAAAATCATGTAAGATGTCTGAGGATGCTTTCTGTAAATTTTAAACTGGTAAGAGTCTTTAAATAAAAGGAACTAAAACTAAATTGAGTCTTCTAACTGCTGTATTTTATAAATATTCTGTATTAAATAACAGCCATGATTCCACAGCGGTGCCAATACTTGACCAAAAACAATATTTTCGTATTTTTAGAGTAAGCAATATCCTTCTCTCACAATTTTTGCGTGTCATTAGGGGATCCTGAACGTAACTGTAGATGCATGTGTCCTAGTAAGCTATGATTCCACACAGAATTTTAAATCCAAAAAATGTTGTCAAAAAATTATGTTTTATTGATATCCCTTTTGTCGTAGGCAATGTGATGAGAGTAAGCTCTCTTTAGCCCGCTGTTAATTTCAGTCTACGTGACTGCCTCCGATCGAGAGAACTTAAAATTAAAGGAGTATAATGGTGTCAACGTCAGCATGAACTGAAACCGAAGAGAAAAAGAGATATCATCATGTTAGGGGATTGTAAACCACAGGAAATCAGTGTGATGACTTAAATGCCCTAAGATTACTATGTCTGTATTACTCTGAAGTAACGAAGGCCACAAATTTGGATAACAAGAACATTCTTCCCATTGTGCAATTTAAATTCGGTAATTTTAAGTATTCACTCTCTCTGGTGGTTTATTTGGTACGTTGAACGACGAGATATGTGTCCTGTATTGGGAGATTTTCATTACGTGTGCTGATTGTTTGGAAGATTGTATTTTATACTGTTTGCAAGAGAGAAGGGTCAGAGACATATTGTTGCCTGCTGGTTATAAATAAACATTAATGTGAACCAGAAATTTATTAGCTGGAACATAAAACGCTCAGCTGATTCATCATTGCTTTCTTTTGAAGAAATAAAAGTAGAATAATATGCTTTTTCAATTTTTGCCAGATATTATACTTCATCGGAAGTAATTTTGAACCCGAAATTTTCATCATTTACTGCATATCGTAACGGCAACAAAAAGTGAACAATCAAGAACGGTAAGTATTAGTATAAAAAAGAATTAGTTACTTTAAAAATTTTTGGAGCAGACAATGTATAAGGCATAACAACGGGGTACGTCAGTATTATCTAGTGGACAACACTCAGGAGAATTATAGAACGGATTTAATTTCGTTGCAGTTTTTCTGGGTGATATGCTTGCAAATAAAATAAATAGATGCTGTGGCTTTCCACATCTGTGATAAAGGTTCATATTCAAACCAAAGATTAATTCACGATATGTATGTACCTTGCGAGTACCAAAGTTGGTAGCATTAATGTCGAGGACATGAGGAAGGGAAATAATGCAGAATCAATTCAACTGAAATACTTTTAACGTGCTCCTACGGTACATCATAGCAATACTTTCCGGTACCATTACTGCTACAAAAGCGGCTCAATATGCCGCCCATTAGTGTCCAGACGAGTCTTAAAGCCCAGGATTGCATTCTGCACAGCAGAACGTAGCATGTCCGTAGGTGTGCTACCTACCTTTCTTGATATGATGCGCTTCAGATCAGCATGTGTGTGAATATTCCTCTAGTATACCCTTTCCTTTAGGTAGCCCCACCACCAGAAATCACAGGGAGTGAGATCAGATGATCGTGCTGGCCGAACATGGGAAACGATCGGCTAATAATTCGATCGTATCCAAACGTGTTTCGGAGAAGCAGGTGAACTTCACGAGCGATGTGCGGTGGGGCCCCGTCTTGAACGAAAACTGTTGAGTTCAGTGCGAGTGCGATATGTTGGCGAAATATTCGCAGTAACGCTGTCTAGTCACACTGCATGGTCCCTGGGCTGCAACCTGTTCAAAAAAGAATGGGCCAATGACCAACGTAGCCGTGAAGCCATACCATACGACGACACGCTCACCATATAGAGGAAATTGATGCACAGTGATTGGAGGTGAAGATCCCCACACTTGGCAAATCTATGTGTTCTCCGCACTCGTCAGAGAAAAATGACTTTTCGTGTGTCAGTAGGATGGTCCAGGGCCAGTCCCCGTCAACTTCAATCCTTGTGAGAAAGTGGAGAGCGGAGTCAACACGTCTATGTTCGTCCTGTGGTGCAAGCTGCTGTACGATATGGATCTTGTACGGATACCATTTGAGAATGGTTCGAAGCACCTTCTGTACAGAGGACCATGGAGTGTTCAACAGTCACAACACAGCACGGCACTGCCTGATGATCGGAACATGCGCGCTGCGTTGTCTGCCATAGCAGCAACGATTTCATCAGCCACCTTTGGTGCAACTGGTCGTCGACCTCTTTCCGGAGCGACGCCCAGTTCTCCAGTTGATTCGAACTTCTTCATCATACTCCGCACAGCAGGTGGAGAAAGAGGACCCTTCCGTAATCCTTCCAGCCGGCTATATTCTGCAAGTGCAGCTGCAGCATTACTGTTGTTTTAATTATAGAGTTTCACCAATAATGCCCTGCTACTTTGGTCCAAGCTCATGTTGACACGTCAACAAGTGCACTGCGACTGATCAGGTGTGTGAGACTATGAATTACGATGACTTACCACGGAACCTGGTGGTGATATTTGGAATTGGACAGTGGCGCTGTGACGCATGGAAATCAAGCACCCTATAGCTGGACATCAATGCAACCAAATTTAGTACTCGTACGGTAACTAGTTCAGTGTTGTAACGCGTTAAATAGAGATACCTTAATTGTAAGCACCTGGTATATAATATACGTGTGTGTGTGTGTGTGTGTGTGTGTGTGTGTGTGTGTGAGAGAGAGAGAGAGAGAGAGAGAGAGAGAGAGAGAGCAAACACCGCGAGAAATGCATGCTTGAACATAAATGCAAATGCTGCGGGTTGCACTGTTGATTTACCCACGAACGGCAGCTGTGCAAAGCCGTCATTACGTTGCTAGTGTCACTCGTGGTCAGTACAGCGTTCTGTGTTGTTGTGAGTGCATCATGTCGGAGTTCAGTGCATTCGCACGTGGACAAATCTTTATGTGCTCGTGTGGTGGGTACTTCCGTAAACAATGCAGCTGCAGCGTTTCGTGTTTCAAGAGGCACCAAATCGAAGATTTTTACCCCATGCAGGGAAAGAGAAGAAATGAAGACACAACGCTGACGAAATTGTGTGAAGAAAAACAGATGCAAAAGTCACTGCAGAACTGAATGTCACCCTGGCGATCCCCGTCAGCATCAAAACAACAGGAAGGAAGCTCCATTAGCAGGGAATTGTAGGGCGAGCTGTAATTTCAAAACCGCAAGTCATTTACGCAAACACACATCCAACGAGTATGTCGATATGTTGCTGGTACTCGGCGCGTGATGCTGCGCTAGAACTGAACAACATATTTTCTGGAAAATGCTAGGACGATGTAGTCGTCAGGAATTACCCGCCTGGTCGCTCGAATTAACAAAAGTATTCGTTCAAATTAATACAGGAGGTAGAGAACATCAAATCACATTTGCAGTATTTAATTACGGGATACATGGTCCCTGGCGGCAATTTCTGATGTTAGGGACGATTTAAACAGAAGGGGGTTTGGAACGCTGATTACAGCAATGTCTTCTCAGAAACTGCTCGAAAGCGTGGCCATTGGCCCTTAAGCACGCAGTACATCATCGGACCATTGAATGTCATGTCCGTTGAAAATTCCTGGAATGTCCACAGTAGTACCAGCAGTGACGGCAATTCCAGCGACGAGATCTTCCTCTGTTTCCACTATGGTTTCATTTACTTGGTATTTCATATGGCCCCAGAGAAGAAATCCAGACATTTGAGGTCAGGTGAATTGAGTGGTCAGGCCACAGGACCACCTCGGTCGATCCATCGATTCCCGAAGGTGGCTCTCAGATGATTGCTCACAGCAATAGTGAAATGGGCTGGCGCCCCATTGCGCTAGAAGTACAGCATGTGTCTAACATTCAGAAGCACATCCTCCAGCAGGTCTGACAAAACATATTCCACGAAGATGTGGCATCTCTATCCGTTGAGGCGGAATGAAGAATGTATAGTCCCGTCAACCCACCATCGAGAATGCCGGGCTACACATTAACGTCGAATTGCTGCTGATAAGCGCGAGGCCGAGTACCTCATGGATTCACATGTGACCAAACATGCGAGTTGTGGATATTAAAGCAGCCTTCACGAGTAAACAAACCCTTATCCTCGTATAGGACCTCAGACGGATATAACAGGTACAGGGCGGCCTGTTGTAGATACTATTGTGCGAACTGTGCGCTTTTGGGAAAACTTTCAGGTGCTTGTGCTGCCACCCGGTGAAGAGGGAAGGGATGAAGCTGATGGTCATGTAACATATTCCACAGAAGGCCATGATTTACCCCAAGGATGCTTACAATACGTCGTGTACTTCTAGATGAAGAGTCTTCAACATGTCGTAGATTCTCGTCTACCATTTCGGAAGTTTGCACTGCTGTATCAATGATACTTAGGCGGAGAGTGCCTGTTTCACTTAGCAGGCGATGCAGATGTCCGAATGTATGTCGTTTTCTCTTTGACACAACTATTGTCCAGATAAAAAAGAAATTAAGAAAAGAACAACTCTAAACAACGGTCTGCTAATGAACTAGAACACAGATATTATACAGCAAAGAAAGCGCTGTCGATACTCTCTCAGTACAGCTCGTCGATTTCAATTCACAAACCCGATACGAGCTGCATGCCAAGCGTGTCAGCATGCATAAGCCGATCAATGTTCACTGTTGTCGTCATAAGGCGATAATGATTGCAAGGGAATCAGTTTGTTTACGAGGAAGTTACCGTTGTTGTCACAAGGCGATGACGGTTGCAAATGAGTCAGTGTGTATCCAAACAGGCCTCAGTGGCAACCATCCGTTTTGAATGTTACTACTTATTCCCAGTGAGCGACACCCACAGAACAGCTTACATCAGAGCTATTAAAAAAATATTCCCTAACATTACAAGTGAAATATATGTGCGTATAAATATTTGTAAGCTCATGTAAAGAACCTGCGATCAACCAGCGGATGGTAATTATAACACTTACTATTTTTATTTATTCACTATTAATTTATTTCTCCAAAGACAAACATTCAGAAGTAAGAATACCTTCTGAGTATTTTGGTATAAGGGACCCAGTGCCTCCGGCGGCTCGTTACAGAGTAGAGTTGCAAAACTATAATAGTAGCTTAACGTAGACTATCATAAGTAAGCGTAGACTACAATAGTTTTCCTAGTAACCTTGATTATTTAAGGTCGTCCCGCTTTACATGAACGTAGGTGTGTTCATAAATATTGGACTTTTCCTCATATTGATCGCTTTTTTATATACGTGATCAGTGTCTTACTAGATTCGCCTAAAAACCGGACGGTGTGAACCGTCTAGAATCTGAGTGAGGGCGTATAAAGGATCACGTAACTTAAAGAACATTTTTGTCCTACATAGATATTTTTGCGTCTATTACTTACAGATAAACAGTCTTTATAACAAAACTGAAATTTCTCCAAAAGGAAAAAGGAAATTTAAAAAATATATCAGACATCGGTTCAATACTTCGTCGAGCTTATGTAAAACATTTTTCTGTTATTCATAAATAACTTTCGCATAACACGGAACTCTAGCATTTGATCATGATGAAAAACTTGGTTACAAAATAATAACAATAATCACACACACTTTTCATTTTTACGCATGTACTTGCATCAAAAGTAATAGCTTTTGTTACATAAACTGAGGCGAATAAAGTCACGAGATACCTCCTAATATCGTGTT